>NC_140965.1:88518989-88566489 GCF_056783735.1 Eptatretus burgeri
ATCTTTTGCAGTCTTGAGCTCACGGACCAGATGGTTATTCTCATGAAACCACTTTGTGAGCATCTCAAGGATGTGTGGTTTGAGCCCGCTGTGGTTCCTGGCAGCCAGCTCCTTGGCGTGCGAGTGCAGGAAGTAGACCTGGAGGAACTTTGGCTTGCCCGCTTCAGGCGGGAGCAAGCTGCCAATGTGGTGGAACACTTGACCTTGGATCCGGAAGCTCGGGTTTTCACCCTGGGCTTCAGTTTCCTTGTGCCCAAATATCATCGCAAAGCTGCCATTAAACGTCCTAATGTTGTCAAGGAAGTGCTCGCTGAGGGGGCCTTCGTCTGAGAGAAGTTTCTTTTGCAAGGGAGGAAGGGCAGGAGAGGGCTCAAGGATAACCTTGCCATCACTGCAGCACACACCCTTGGTCTCTCCTTTGAACTTGTAAGCAGAGCAGTGGGTGCAGACTTGGTCCATTTGGCCGATGTTTTGCATGAGTTGTTGGGTCAGCCTGGTCATACGTGAATGCCAACCTGTTGGCATTGTTGTGCTCTTGTGCCTGGGCCAGTGCTCGTGCTTCTGCAGTGTGGTGACACATTGGCTCAAGTCTTGCATCACTCTTCCCCAGTCTCATTTGCTCGCTGCTCTTGTTGCCGATGAGCCTGTTCATTTCACCTGGCTGATTACTCCTCTGCAGCCTCTTTTTGTCGCTGCTGCTGTTACTGCTGTGCCTGTTTATTTAGCCTGGCATATTGCTCCTGTTCAGTCTCCTATTGTCTCTTAGTGTGTTTTCGCTTAGTTGCAGCTGCCTTGGGACCAATTGAACTCTTCCTTTTTCGGGGCATCCAAAATCAGAAATTCCAATTTTGCTCGGAAACTTTGTAAACGTCCACTGGTCTGTCTGTCTTATTTTGATCAGGTTGTGAATAAAAAAGTCGCGATGTGGAAAATCAATAAATTGCGGCAGAAAAATTAAAACGGCCCCAAAAAATCGACGATTTTTGTTTTCGTTTTTTTAAACCTCTGAGAGGTGCTGATTCCGAATATGCCTTTTGTTTTGCTCTGGGATGCGTAGTTCTCGAGTTATAAGAGGACAAACAAACATACACAACTACTTTATATATTTATAAAAGAAGATATACATACATATATATATATATATATATATATATATATATATATATATATATATGTATATATATGTTATGTATATATATATATATATATATATATATATATATATATATATATATATGTATATATATATGTTATGTATATATATATATATATATATATATGTATATATATGTTATGTATATATATATATATATATGTATATATATGTTATGTATATATATATATATATATATATGTATATGTTATGTATATATATATATATATATATATATATATATATGTATATGTTATGTATATATATATATATATATATATATATATATATATATATATATATATGTTATGTATATATATATATATATATATATATATATATATATATATATATATATATATATATGTGTGTAGATATATTTATGCAGTGTCTGTCTTGTCCTGTGTTGTCACTGAACTACTCCCTCAAACTTTTGCGAAATCGTACCAAACTGTCGAAGTGACGGGTCATATAATGGAAGAAAAAAAAAAAGGGAAAACGTTTTCGAAAATAAAATTTCACATTTTCACCGCAGAAAATTTTCACCGCCTGTTTCACTGCAGAACAACATATGGCCAACACAGCTGAGTGAACCCTGAACTTTGTTCAAGTCAATTGATTTGCAGAATTCAGTGACAGTGCGAATATTGTACCGCGCTCGCCAAGTGGCTTAAGCACACCGACACGGTTGATAAGAAAAGGCTCGCTTGGCATGTGACTGGCAATCACCAAACCATCAGATTAAACATCCATCTCCCAGAGACACCCAAAATGTCAAATATGTCCGAATTGGACAAATGAACACTTTTCTAGGAGTTAAAACTGCTTGTAAGTTCGATTCTGGAGCTTAAATTTTATAATTCTGCTTAGATTCAGAAACACACGCGGATATCACATGTACGGAAATTAAATAAAACTACGAATGCTGGTGTCTCTGGGCATTTATAAGCATTGCCATGTACCCAGCGATTCATAGCTATGATGAACCAGCATTCGATAATATGAGTGAGGAAAGTGAGAAAAAAAAAACTTTATCATGAAGAAATCATTGCGGCCTCTTCCAAATCAAGGCATGGTTAAGCAGGTCAAAAAACATGGCGGCTTCAGACCCCAGATAGGTAACCCAGGAAACGTCTCAATACCCTAGAGACCGGCGTGGCCAGAGGATCGCTAGATGAAGGATGTCATTAAACAAGGCCGTTAATTATCTTCAAAAGGGGTGTTTTAATTAACCAAAACATCCAATTTTTATTCTGGCACTTCCTTGGAGCTTTCTTCGTGTACTTGCAAAGTTTCAGGCTAATAGGTTTTATGGTTTTGGAGTTATGGATGAGACACACACGTTGACATTTATTAGTATAGATATCAAGAAAAACATGAATAAATTCCTGCGTGGGGCTGGTGTGAAAAACTTCTAACTCAACCCAGGACTCAAAGCGAAGGACCTCATCACTTACACGATGACATCCCTGTGAGCTATTGAATTTTCAGATATCATCAGAATTTTCTCACACGAACACGACAAGCTTTATAATGGACAACGTTTTACGTGCATGCTCGGCAGACCCCGTGTGCATTTGTTTGTGTGTGTTTGTGTGTTTTAGAGATAAACCTCATGTATAGAAGTAGAAAAAACAAGAATAAATTTCTACATGGGGTTAGTGTGAAAAAATTCAGACTCAACCCAGGACTCAATCCTAAGGACCCCATCACTGACACAGTGACATCCCACTGAGCGATTGAGTCTTTGGTATCATCTGATGTTTCTCACACTAACTTACTTCAGATATCATCACAACTCGCAGGGGTACCCGGCGTTGCTACGATCATTGGTCCACCAGGCAAAATGTTGTGAGAAAAAAATAACAACAACATTGTAACATTATTCTGTTAGTGTCTGTTTGAATAATCACACTGAGTTGAGCACAAAATAACCTTTGGGTGTCAGTAATGATAGGTAACCTACTGTCCAGAGGGTTTTGATAAACTTTGATGTGCAAATTAATGCTCGAACATCTCTACATTGAACGTCAATATAACTAAGCAATGAGATGAATTGAACATTTTATGCAGAAAATAACTATTGCTCTCCCACCACTACAACCCTTTGGGGAAGCTTTTAGGTTTTTTTTTTAATTTTCTCTCTTCTGTGGTGGTTTCAGTGCTGATTCTGAGCATTCAGCATTTCCTTATGTGGAATCATTTGTTGTTATCTGTGTGATTCATTGTAAAATGTTATCACATTTGTGGATATATTTCTGACACAGCTTCCTGGAATGGGGAAAATAAAGCATTGTTTTTGAAGTGAAAGCCTCAGCAATATTAACTTTCGCCAAATAATTCAAAGGATTGGAGATTAAAATAACTAGTACTGAGGAACTTGGAATAGAGAAGGGACAGCCTTGGTGGCGTGTGCATTGTCAAGAGGAACATGTTCATTCTTACATTGTGTATAATTTATTAGCTATATTATCACGTTATTTAGCCTTGACACGAGCCTCGACTTTACATACAAAAAAGAAAATTGATATGGTGAAACAGTACACGTTTACAGCCTTCTCTCAGACATTCCATTCCTGAAAGGAGATCGTCAATTTGGGCCTTTCAACAAATGCTCACAAGTTTTATGTCTAATCGTCTTCCGATTCCCTGCTATTAAAAGCTTCTGGAACTTTTCATTTACTTTTTGAACCTTTTCACCTGTGGGAGCAATAAAAGAATGTATTATTTATTCATGCTTTAAATAGAACTAACATTATTTATTTGTGCTTTAACTAAGCTTTCTGCTTGTAATAGACTTTCATAAGCATACTTGCACACCAAATTGTGGAATGTCCCCACAGAGGCTCTCACTTTTTCTTTTTCTTTTTTAATTCTGCCCTCACTTTTTCACCTACATTCGCTTTTAAATTTGTTTTCTACACAACTGCTTGATTGATTGACGCAAAACTTTTGACTTCCGGTTCTGGGTTTGGAGAGATGGCAGGGTCTCTCAGGGGTCTCTACTGACTTTCTCAAAGCTAAGTTTCTGGTCGATTTTTTTTTTGTCCCGTTTTAACTGTTTATTTTCTCACCTTCATGTTACTGTGTGTTTCTAGTTTGGTTTTGTTTCAAAAATCGTGCTATTTTGTGGATTTTCGTCGAACTTGTCTTACCGGGTTCCTTGAGACCTACCCATCCTTTCCCTGTAGTTGTACGATCATTTTTATTTGTATTATCTCCCTATTACCTACAATTCATATTTTCCCTACTTTCCCAATGCCCCCAGTCCTCCCATATAAACACTGTTTCTTGTCTTGAATCCCCCCCCCAAAAAAACTACCTTTCTCCTTGCATACCCACGAGTCCTGATTGTTCTTCTTCTTCTTCTTCCACCTTCTGCTGGCACACTATCTTTATTCCATTTGAGCTGACCCACTCTCGCCATTACCTTCACGATTTCTTCCGACAACCTACCATTCCCGAATGTTACCTATTCTTCAAAAATACATCAAAAATGAATAATCTTCCTTGTATCCTTTCAATCTACACACCTCCTGTAACCATGTGTCTCTCTCCACCCTCTTCCTGATACGTTTCATTGACCCAGCAGCTTCACTCTGCGTTTACAGTTCCAAATTCAGCAAACACCTCCACGATTTTACTTCAACCTTCCCTTTTCCGAATGTTCCGCAATCCTTATTTAAAATAAATAAATTTACGTTTCACTATACACGTCCCGTAGCCACGTGCTTCTCCCGAAACCACGTGATTTGCTTCCACCCCCTGCGTTTACTGATCCAAAATTACCGTTCACCTCACAATTTTTTTCTACAACCTTTCCATTACCTAAGTTGATGAAAACTCTCTCAAATATTAATAATAATAATAATAATAATAATAATAATAATAATAATAGTAAAAACGATCTCTTATCATGCTTCATCTTCATCTTTCACACGTTTGGTTCTCTTTACTGTATCATAATGGACTACTCTTCTTCTATTTCAACAGACTGCTCGCAATTCGACCTTTCATCCATACCTTGCCTAAAAAATCCAACTGTTACAGCATTTCTTTTCTCCATTGTCTTAATTTGCCTTTATTGCATCCCTCAAGAAATGTCTTTAATCGCATCTCTGACCTAAAATTATTAAAACCCCAGTTTGTTATGAATGTTCGCTTTCCATCAACCATTCTTTTTTTCCAACGTCAGTGCCAACTCACCCCTCTCACCCCTCCCTCTCAAAGCAACCAGCACACTCTTCCCCTCCAAGCCTCCCTCTCACCTTTCTCCCTTAACTCTTCCCACTCACCCTTCTCCCACCATTCACCCACCTCACTCTCCCTTCTCAAAGTTGCCCCCCTCTCATCCACAAAGCTGCCACCTTCCCATGTCCTCTCATCTCCATCTCATCACTCCACCTCCTCAAATCCTCAACTGCCTTGTGCTCCCTCTCTTGCCCCCCCTCTCTGCAAGCACCACAGAGCCTTTTCTCCTCCTCATCCAGCCCCCTCCCTAGCTATTCTGCAATCACCCAAACTCTCACAACAACTCTCCTTACCTCCCCCCTCCTCCCTTGTCATAAACTCCCCCTCCCCTCCCATCCCCTGCACCCAAAGCCTCCCCCTCCCTCTTTATTAACAGTGTGGACCTCATATCTAGGGCCTTCACTCAAACCTTACTGATCTTTCCATACAGGTTGCCACTGGCAAACCAGACATAATCTGCCGAACAGAAACTTTCTTCCCTCAAGACGTCTCTGACTCCCAAGTATCTCTCCCTTGTTACTCCCTCCTCCAGTATGACAGACCTGAGCCTTGTCCTGGTGGAGGAGTTGCTCTCTTCATCAAAGACTATTCCTAACTCTCCATACAATGCCCTCACTCTCCCACACCACCAGGAATACCTCTGGCTTCGGCTTCTCCTCCACTCCCACCTCATGTTTATATGTGTACTGTACCGTCCACCTAACAATGATGACTCCATCTACACCTCACCATCCGTAAACATGGACCAACTTCTATCTTCTCATCCAACCTCTCTCTTCCTCATATGTGGTGACTTCAATTGTCATCATGCCAGTTGGCTAGGTGTGGGTAACTCTCTCACCTGTCATGGCACTTTTGCAAAAGCTTTCTGCGACTCAATGGGACTGACTCAATCGGTCAATTTCCCAACCCTGATCTCAACCAATGGTATTCTATCACTTCTGGATCTGATTTTGACAAATTTCCCAAAAATATCTGCTGTTCTTCCTCCGCTTCCATCGGTTCTTCTGACCACGTGCTTGTCAAAGTGGACATCTCTCTGGCTGTTATTAGAGAACCACCTCAGTGCCGTCAAATCTAGCATTTGACTCTAACCGATTGGCAGGGTCTGCAAGAAGCCAGCAAACTTCTAGACAGGTCTCTCATCGCTACTTTCTCCAGCATAAACTCATCCTCGGAATTCTTTCAAAGAAACTTGCTCTCCCTCATGCACAGATTTTTCGCTTCTCGTCTTCAGTTGTCCTCCCCTTCCTCATGCCGATAGTTCACTGAAGCTTGTGGCGAGGCAGTTATCCTGAAACAACTTGCCTTTGCCTCATGGAAAGCAAACCCAATGGAGGGTAATCTCAGTTCCTTCCATAAAGCTCGGAACAAGTTTGTATCTATCCTCAGGAGAGCCAGAAAACATTTTTCGAAGCTCAAGTCTGAACTCTCAAATCTGTCTCCCTCCACCAAATCCTGGTGGCATCGAATCAAATCAGTTTCTGGTGTATGTTCCCCCTCCATCCCCTCCCTTACTTCAAATGGCCGCACTGCTGATACCGCACGTGAAAAGGCTGAATGCCTAAACTCGGTGTTTGCATCGAAATATTGCGTCCAAAAGCAATCGCTTTCTGTACCCACCTTACCCTGACACACTCAACTGTCCCTGGACTCTGTGTACTTTTCTCCTGACAAGGTGGAGAGCTTGCTGTCAAACCTCGACTCAGATTCTGCAACCGGTCCAGACGGCATCAGCCCACATGTCCTAAAAACCTGCTCCTCTGCTCTTGCTCACCCTCTCTCTGTTCTATTCACCCTCTCATTTGCTCAAGGTCATCTGTCATCTGCTTGGAAATCAGCAAACATTACTGCCCTGCACAAAAATGGTGCAAAAACAGATCCCTGCAACTGCAGACCAATCAGCCTTATCTCAATCATCAGCAAGGTTATGGAATCCATCATCACTTCTGACATTAAATCCTTCATCTTCTCCAATGGCCTGATTTCCGCTCATCAATTTGGTTTCAGACCAGGTCACTCTACCCTGGATATGCTGCTTCTGCTCTCCCAACAATGGATGGAGGTCCTCAATGTCAGACATGAAATCAGAGCAATATCCCCAGACATATCGCGTGCTTTTGACATGGTTTGGCACCCTGCCCTGTTCACCAAACTCTTCCTATGGTATCCAAGGCCATCTCCACTAATGGCTCGTAGACTTCCTTGCCTATCGCAGTCAACATGTGGCCCTGAATGGAGTTCTTTCATCCCCTCTTCCTGTTCAGGCTGGAGTTCCTCAAGGCAGCGTTCTGGGCCCTGTTCTTTTTCTGGTTTTCATCAACAATCTCACCAATTCTGGAAAATTCCCATCTCTTTGCTGATGACTCCACCCTCTGCCGTACCATCTGTCATCCCTCAGACTGGCAAGCAGCAGCTTCTTCACTCACTGCAGATCTGGGTAAAATCACAAACTGGTCCAACATGTGGAACATGTCTTTCAATCCAGACAAATCTCACACTCTCACTATGTCTCTCCGAAAGGGCCATTTGGAAAAAACCCCCATCCACTTTCTCAACAATCCTCTGGAAGAAGTCCTTTCTTTCAAGCTTCTGGGTCTCACTATCTGCCAGGATCTTTCGTGGGAAAGCCACATTTCCACCCTGGCCTCCAAAGACAGTCGCCGACTGGGAATTCTCCACCGTGCAAAGTCCTTTCTCAGCCCACCTGAGCTGCTGACCACATACAAAGCTTTTGTCCACAGCCTGATGGAGTACTGCTCTCCCCTTTGGGCTGGTGTTCCTGCCTCCCACCTTTCTCGGCTTCACGCTGTGAAAACCAAGGCATTTACCGGATCATTGGCATCTCCCGCGATGAGGCTGAGTCTTTGAGCGTCTTACTCTCTCACCGCAGCCAGGTCGGTGGGCTTTCTGTCTTCCACCGTCTCCTCTCCAGTCTCGCTCCCCCCCCCCCCCCCGCTATGTCTTCGATTTGTCCCCACCATATTTCTGCAGGGCGCTTAACGTCTGCCAACAACCTCCTCCTGGTAAAACTACCAAAAGTACGAATCACTGCTCACCTTCACTCTTTCATTCCTCTTTTTCCCACCTTTGGAATAAACTCTCTCACTCTGTTCAATCCCATTCTTCCCTCCAGGCCTTCAAAACAGCTGTTCACCACCACCTATAATCGTCCCCCATCCAAATCCTCGATATTTTCTACTCCCGTTAATCCACCCCAAACCCACCTCCTTCAAATTCCCTGCTGTCCTTCCTGAAATTCAATGTAATGTCCATCCTGTATACATCGAGTTCCCCGCCCCATCCCTCTCCCTACCTCAGATCTCCTAATGTCTCTGTTCCCCACTGTTTTGTCTCTTGCCCTCCTTGTTGTGCGTTTAGTTGTTTGCTCTCATATTAGCCTCGACAGGGTATACAAAAAAAAAACATAGGAACACCTGCACATGGATAAGTTTTAACAGATACATGATGAATGGATGGAAAATGCAGTCGGCGTTCCAAAAAGTCTCGCCGAATTATATACTCATGCTTTAACTGAATTTCATACGATTAATTTGTGCATTAAATAAGCTTTCTCATGAATACTCATGCTTTAAATAAGTCTCATACTATTTTTGTGCTTTAATATGCTTTCTATTATCTACTCATCCTTCAAATAAGTCATTATCTATTCATACTTTAAATGAGCTTTCCATTATACACTCGTGTTTTACATGCGTCTCACATTATTTATTCATTCCTTAAAAAGTTTTCTATTATTTACTCCTGCTTTAAATATGTCATATTATCCATTCATGCTTCAAATAAGCTTTCTATTTTACATTCATTCTTTAAATAAATCTCATATTATTGATTCTTGCCATAAATATGTTTTAAATTGTTTTTTCATGCTTTAAATAAGCTTCCTATTATACACTCATGCTTTAAATAAATCTCAAATTATTTACTCGTGCTTTAAATACGTTTTCTATTATTTACTCTTGCAAAAAGTCATATTATATATTATTGTTTTATTAAGCTTTATATTTTATATCCATGCTTTAAATTAGTCTCATATTAGTGATTCTTGCCGTAAATATGTTTTATATTATTTATTCATGCTTTAAACTAGAATGGGCACTCATAGAGTGCATACCTTCGCCACTACTTTTTTTGTTCTTGGTATGAGTGTGGGGAACTGGTTTCGTATGAATGGTCTTATGACACAAACCACATATCTATAATGTCATGACCCCCCCCGACTTTCGGGGGCTACGGACTAAACAACAATCAACGTCGTTTTGGCGAGTCTTTACTCGCAAGCCCGGTGAATACAACGTTTCAACAAGAGAAGGTAATCTCGTTTGATGCTGGTTTCATGCAAATCAAATAAGAATTGACTGAGTTATGCCGAAAACCGCATATTTTTCAAGGGCTTGACCCCCCCCCGACATTTTACCCCAACCGGTGACGTGTTATGACGTCATTGTGTCACAAGATTGGGCATTAAATTCTGAACATTTTGGTGCTGGGTTCATGTAAAGCGGACAAGAATTGACCGCGTTATGACAAAAACCGCATATTTTTCAAGGTCGTGACCCCCTGACCTTTGACCCCTAACCGGTAACAAGAGTATGGGAGTCATTGTGTCATATTGCATATCACAAGATGAGGAGTTGAATTCTGAACATTTTGGCGTTAGTTGCATGCAAATTGAATAAAAATTGACCGTGTTATCGTAAAAAGACGATTTTTACCTTTTAGTGACCTTGACCTTGACCTTTGACCCGAACGATCCCAAAATCTAATCGAATGCTTCCTGGCTAATAACCAATCATCCCACCAAATTTTATGCAATTTGGTTTAATACTTTTTGAGTTGTACGAATCACAAGATTACAAATAAATAAATACATGCCGACCAAAGCATAACCTTTCGCAGAATGCGAAGGTAATAAGCTTTCTATTACACACTCATGCTTTAAATAAATCTCAAATTATTTATTCGTGTTTTAATTACGGTTTTGATTCTTTACTTTTGCAAAAAATCATGGAACATATTCGTGTTTTATTAAGCTTTATATTTTATATTTATGCTATAAATAAGTCTCATCTTATTGATTCTTGCCGTAAATATGTTTTATATTATTTATTCATGCTTTAAATAAGCTTCTTATTATACACTAATGCCTTAAATAAATCTCTTCTTTATTTGTGCTTTAAATAAGTTTTCTATTAATTACTCTTGCAAAAAATCATATTTTTATTCATGTTTTATTAAGCTTTATATTTTATATTCATGCTTTAAATAAGTCTCATATTATTGATTATTGCCATAAATATGTTTTATATTATTTATTAATGCTTTAAATAAGCTTCCCATTACACACTCATGCTTTAAATAAATCTCAAATGATTTATTCGTGCTTTAAATACGTTTTCTATTATTTACACTTGCAAAGTCACATTATATATTCATGTTTTAATAAGCTTTATATTTTATATTCATGCATTAAATTTGTCTCATATTGGTGATTCTTGCCGTAAATATGTTTTATATTATTTATTCATGCTTTAAATAAGCTTTCTATGACACACTCATGCTTTAAATAAATCTCAAAGTATTTATTCGTGCTTTAATTACGATTTTGATTCTTTACTTTTGCAAAAAAATCATGGAATATATTCATGTTTTATTAAGCTTTATATTTTACATTTATGCTTTAAATAAGTCTCATCTTAATGATTCTTGCCGGAAATATATTTTATATTATTTATTCATGCTTTAAATGAGCTTCTTATTATACACTAATGCCTTAAATAAATCTCTTATTTATTTGTGCTTTAAATAAGTTTTCTATTATTTACTCTTGCAAAAAGTCATATTATATATTCATGTTTTAATAAGCTTTATATTTTATATACATGCTTTAAATAAGTCTCATATTATTGATTATTGCCGTAAATATGTTTTATATTATTTATTAATGCTTTAAATAAGCTTCCCATTACACACTCATGCTTTAAATAAATCTCAAATTATTTATTCGTGCTTTAAATACGTTTTCTATTATTTACTCTTGCAAAGTCACATTATATATTCATGTTTTAATAAGCTTTATATTTTATATTCATGCTTTAAATAAGTCTCATATTATTGATTCTTCCCATAAATATGTTTTATATTATTTATTCATGCTTTAAATAAGCTTCCTGTGATACACTCATGCTTTAAATAAATCTCACTTATTTATTTGTGCTTTAAATAAGTTTTCTATTATTTATTCTTGCTAAAAGTCATATCACATATTCATCTTTTAATAAGCTTTATATTATATATTAAAAATTCAAATAGGTCTCATATTATGCTTTTAGTAATCTTTCTATTACATATTCATGCTTTATATGTCCCAAATTATTTATTCATGCTTTGAATGCGTTTTCTATTTCCCCATGCTTTAAATAAGCTTTCTATTTTATTGTGATGGTTCTGAAAACCAAGACCCCCAAGGCAATGGCACACAACATATAGTGGTTCTTGAGTTATTTTGTTATTACTTGTTTCACATAGGGTCCTTCCCTTGTGTCGACTGGGTTACAAAGGGAATATGCATTGTGAGGGATTAGGTAGGTTTTTTCCCCCATTATACCTCATTTTCTTCCCTGCACACAAACTTTCTCACACTACCAAGTACACGCTGCTCACAACCTAATTCACATACATGCACCAAAACCAAACTGACATCTGCCCCACCATAACTTTCTTCACCACAATTTCTCCCCAATGTCAGCGATAACCACCCTGCCTGTTTCAAAGACACTCCGGACTTTATTCCATTCAAACGGTGCAATTCAAATGGTACCATTCAAGCTCGCCTTTCCAGCCTTCTACCACAATCCACATCGCCTCACCCAACAACGATGCTGTTCTAGTTCTGTTCGAGCCCTGAGAGTTCTATTCAAGTTCAAGTGAGTCCTCTGGACTCACTCTTCACTGTGCCCCATCTCTTCACTGTGCCACATCCTTTTCCTTGTGCTCCTTTATGAACACGGAAAAAATACATAAAATGTCATAGCCCCTGTTGCTTTGGCAATTTTGCTCTCCGAAGTTAAATGGCTGGTCCATATTGATTTACAAGTAAAATGGCCACCAGTCTACCAGTCGGCCATCTTTTATCACATCGCAAAATAAAGTTAGGTACAAGTGTATGCCTTCGTGTACTGCCATTGTGCCACGTTTGAACAAAATCGGACAAAGCATGTTCGAGAAATGGTTCAGGGCACATTTAAGTAACAAAATGCCACCAGTTGGCCATCTTGGATCCAGCCTCGATAAAAAATGCAATGCATGTGTAAGCCATCATTTGTTATCTCTGTGCCAAGTTTGAACAAGTTTGGTAAAAACATGTCCGAGAAATGGTTGAAGATGTGTTTGATACCGGTTTTGTTTTGTTTTTTTACAACTAAAATGGCCGCCAGTCTTCCAGTCGGCCATCTTTGATAAGATTGCAAAATGAAGTGAGGGACATGTGTATGCCATCATTTTCTGTGCTTGTGGCACGTTCGAACAAAATCGGACTCTGCATATCTCAGAAATTGTTAAGGACACATTTAAGTAACAAAATGGCCAGCTGGGACATTTTTTGGACAAAATTATGTGGAAGAGTTGGTTTGGTGACAAGAACAAGCCGATTCGATTTTGGTTAGAGTCTGGATTCAGATCCGACCTATGAGTGGGATCCAAAATTTAAACTGTTCAGCCTCGCGGAGGTATGCGCTCAACCGAATGCCATTCCATTTCACCAAAGTGTCACTCTATGAGTGATTTTTTATTTGTTTGTTATGAGTGAAGGTGAAGGAGGTTATGTTTTCACTCCTCTGTCTGTTTGTTACTTGACGAAATCTACGAGATTGTCAAGTATGTTGGTCGGTTCAGTTTGTTTGTTTGTGTGTGTGTACGTCTCGCTCTACAGGTCGCATTTCGAGTCGGAATGTCATGGAACTTCACCAATGGACTTATTGGCCACCATAATAGAACCCTATAACTTTTGGCATGTCAAGGTCAAAGGTCAAGGTCACAGTGAGGTCAAACATTTGATTTTTGATGGTTTGGTCCAGATAACTCGAGAACGGAAGAAGCTACAAATGTCAAATTACACCACGTGATTCAGGAGGGTGATGGTCAAACATCAAAAAAAAATTATTACTCGAGAACGGAAGAGGCTACCAATGTCAAATTACACCACGTGATTCATTTTTTTGTTTGTTTACCCTAAAAACTATGTTTAACCCCAAAAATACCTATTATCGCTCAATATTCTCGATGGTACGCGATCTTGTTGAATTTCGTCAAGTCCTGGCCCTATAGGCCATTTTTATTACTTGACGAAATCTACGATTTTGTCAAGTATGTTGGTCGGTTCAGTTTGTGAGTTTGTTTGTGTGTACGTCTCGCTCTACAGGTCGCATTTCGAGTCGGAATGTCATGGAACTTCACCAATGGACTTATTGGCCACCAGAATAGAACCCTATAACTTTTGGCATGTCAAGGTCAAAGGTCAAGGTCAGGAAAAATTCCTGAAAATCGCGAAAATCCGTATCTTTTAGCATGGGCCAATTTTTCAAAAATTCATGTTTCTGCCAAATATTAACAGATTCCTTTCAAATTTGAAACATGGACGTAGGAGAGGAGTATCTTTGACTGGATTAAAAATTGGTTACATCCTTTATGGATTACGGAGGTGATAGGTATTTTAATTTAATTTTTTTGTTTGTTTCCCCTAAAAACTATGTTTAACCCCAAAAATACCTATTATCGCTCAATATTTTCTATGGTATGCGATCTTGTTGAATTTCGTCAAGTCCTGGCCCAATGGGCCATTTTTTTTTTTGTTTGTCTGTGTGCAGGATATCTCAAAAAATTGTGGACGGATCCAGATGAAATTTGGTGGACAGGATGGTGTGTGACAAGGACGAACTGATTAGATTTTGTTGAAGATCTGGATTCAGATACAATTATTTTAGTGATTCTTCTCCATTGAGAGATGGGGCAAAACATAGCACGATATCGCAAAAAGTTGTGGACGGATCCGGATGAAATTTGGTGGGCAGGTTGGTTGTGTGACAAGGACAAACTGCTTAGATGTTGGTGAATATCCAGATTCAGATACTGGACTTATTTAAGTGATTCTTCTCCATTGAGAGATGTGGCAAAATTTATATAAAGCACGATAACTCGAATAGTTTGGACGGATTATGACAAAACGTGGTGGATGAGTTGGGTAGGTGATAATAACAAGCCGATTAGATTTTGGTTCAAGTCCAGATGCAGATCTGGTCTATCAGTGGGATACAAAACGTAAACTGTTCAGCCTGGTGGGTATTTGCGGTCTACCGAGTGGAGCGCTGCCGTTCCAGTTATTTAATGAGTTCCCTTATGAGGAACTCCAATGCAGGAGGCCAATAGGGCCATCAAGCCTGTGTGATAGTTGTCAACCTATGGTTGTTTGTCCATGCTCAATCCTTCAAAATTTGAGCATCAGGCAGGGAAACGGCACACACCAATTTAACGTCTTGGTATAACTCAGCGGGAGTTTGAACCACCGACCTTGAATCCAAGACTCAGATCAGACACAAACCATTATACCACCAGTCTGATTGAAGCTTTCCATTCTCTTCATTCTACCATATTGTTACGGCTGTGGAAATTCGGATTACACCATAAAGGGTCCTCAGGTGAGATATATCGGTAAGTCCATGAGTAGTTAGCCCAAACCCGTTGTATAGAGGGAATATATGTGATCCATTCGGGCTGCGATTCTTCAGTTAGTCGTTTTTCTTTTGCTGTCGTTAATTTGGTGCAAGAACAACAACGAACATCGACACAACCAACATCTCAACGATCACGCCATTCACTACACGATGCCAACAATCACGCCATTCACACCACGACGCCACCTTCCACAACTACGCTACCACCATCTTCGCCACTCGCCATTCAACGAGTACCGTGCGGTCACGATCTCCGCGGGACGGATGGAAGGAGCGGAGTGGCAGCTTAAATATCTCCCGCCAAGATCTCCCGCCCAAAACGCCCGTGCTTCGGCATGGGGGAGGTGCGATTTGAGCCAGGGGTCAAAGGTAAAAAAAGGTGGGGGCCTGATTTTGGGGGAATAATTCCCTGGCCCCGAGCCAAAACTGACTTTCCTCGTCCCCCGCACGGCGCGGGGAGGGGGGAACGAGAGGGCACGCCCCTTTTTGGGAACCTTCCTGAAGGGAGATGGAGACAGAAACAGGGCGGGGCAAAGGGCGGAGCACCACCCTACAAAAGGCGTGGGCGTGGAGAGGCTCGCGTGCGAGTTGGGATCTTGTTCGGTCGGTTGTCGAGGGGTGGAGAGTCCTTGCTCTTGGTTCGGTCGGTTGTCCCTGAGGAGAATTGTGGAGAGTTGTGGTGATTGCTCCTGGTCGGAGGTTCTGTTCTTTCGCCCCTGTCGGGCGGACGACACGTGCAGGCGCGAGGCACGAGCACAGTGGACCACACCGGAGGGACTCGGAGTTACGGTCGCCAATGACTCGACGCGCTAAGGGAAGTCGCGACTTCCTTTTCTTTTGGGGTTTTGTGTAAATGTCTGTGGGTGGCGCCAGTCTTGAAAAGTAGAACTGTTATAAGTGTTGCCGTGTATATCATATTCGGTTGTAGATCTGCTTGGTTTTATTGTGTTTTCTTGCTTGACTGTAATGTACGTGCCTTCCGTGCTTCCCAAATAGATGTGCTTGTCCGATTGTTCCCCGTTTTGCTTCGTCTTTTCCTTTTATTGAATCTCCATCTTGCATCAAGTAAGGGATTGGTAGTGGGTTTAAAACGCCCGGTAAATAATTTGAACCGTCAACGTCGACGATAACTCCGCTCGGTTATCCCTGTAGCATGGAACGAGCCGCTTAAGCGGTTTGTGTCTGGAGTCGACCTGTGGCGTGGTACAACTCCTCGGTACGCTATTCGCACGGGTACTTAGGTAAATCGGACCCTATTTCGCGCGGGTAGAATGTGGACTGAGTTGTGGTGAGGTTCAACCCCCACCCGTGACTAGCTCCCGGCATTGTTCCGAGAGGGTCATGACTGAATTGCACGTTCGGTGGGTGAAGCGGCCGCTATTGGTTAGAAGCGGTCGTTCGCACGCTGGCGGGGCGCGAATTCACAACAGTATTAATTAAGGCAATTCCTTGTTTGTATGTGTATGTACATCTGAAAATTATAGAAAAAAAAACAAAACAGGGCTTTTCTGATCTCCACCAAGTTTCGCATACATGTTGATAGTACCCTGGGTCAAGTCATTGACGTAAGGAACCCCATCCCCCACATCCCCCTGCAAGGGGGGAGGGAAGACTACTTACGCTTTTCACCTGATCTCCACAAAATATTACATTCGTGTTGGTAGTACCTCGGGTACCCACCATCCATCCATCCATTGGCACCATACTCTGTGCAGAGCGTTGGTGCTGCCTAAGCATTCTCCTTGGCTGTTGGGCACAATCCTGGACAGGCCACCACTCTGACACAGGATACCAACAAGCTGGCACTCATTTTGCCAACCTCGGAAGGATGACAGGTTGAGTTAACCCCACCTCGTAATAATTCAACAGCTGAGCAGGATTTTTTGGACTCAAGACCCTCGGATCCCAAGCCCGCCACCCCAACCATTAAGCTAACACCAGGGGTACCCCCCCCCCAACTCCTCTGCGAGGGGGAGCACGACTCCGACAACGACTCCTCAATGCTTCTGAAGGGACCAGGTGTCTCCAATGCTTTCAATAAGCCTCCATCATTTATTTGTGCTTTTAATAAAGTCCATTATTTATTGATGCTTTAATTAAACTATATGATTTATTCGTCCATGTGTGATGTGCTTCTTGAACTTTAATTTGTTTTAGTTTATGGAATGCCGGTAACTGTGAACACCTGTCGTGAAAACTTTTACTACTCGTCATCAGGTATTACGTGTTTGTTTGCATATGACCTCACACGTCATCAAACATTAACCTTGAAAATGTGCCAAGGTTAACAGTCTTTACTTCCTGTAACTATGAATGAAAAATTTATACTTTCCACTCGTATGTTATATCAGAAAAGTGTAGGCGGGGAGGAGAGGGTTGGAGTGAGTAGGTTGTGGGAGGGGAGTTTAGATTTCCATTCGGTGGATTGCTTTGCGGGGAGTGGGAATGGATTATCGGGCCAGAGAGAGGAAGGGTTTGCCTGGAGGGGGGATGGATTGCGTGGTTGGAGTATGGATTCCCTGGAGGGGGGATGGGTTTCCTCGAGGCGGAATGGATTGCATGGATGGGGTATGGTTTGCCTGGAGGGGGGATGGGTTTCCTCGAGGCGGAATGGATTGCATGGATGGGGTATGGTTTGCCTGGAGGGGGGATGGATTATTGGGCCAGAGAGAGGAAGGGTTTGCCTGGAGGGGGGATGGATTGCATGGTTGGAGTATGGATTCCCTGGAGGGGGGATGGGTTTCCTCGAGGCGGAATGGATTGCATGGATGGGGTATGGAATGCTGGATGAGGTATGGAATGCCTGGATTGGGAATAAATTGCCTGGAGGGGGAATGGATTGCCGGAATGAGGTATGGATTACTGGGGTGGGGTGTGGATTTCCTGGAGGGGGAATTGATTGCAAGGAGGGGGAATGGATCGGGAGAGGAAATTAGATTGTCGGGAGAGGGAATTGGATTGCCAGAAGGGAAATGGATTGCCTGGAGAGGAGATCGTATTGCAGGGAAAGGAAGTGAATTGTCAGGAGGGGGGTTGATTATCGGGAAAGATAAACAGATTGTCAGGGTGTTGGGGAGGAGGGGAGGACGGGGGGGGGGGGTTACAGGGGAAGATGTTTGGGAGAGGATATTGGATTGTGTGTGCTTGACATTTCTCCGGGGCTAACAGGATGGCCAAGTCCCGAGAGGTTCGCATATTCGCCTCTCGGATGTTTAGCCCGGGTTCGAATCCCGACTCAGAGCTATCCACTGTCATCCTGGTATTTCACAGGCAGGGTGATTCACCAATGTGTGCGCCGTCTCTCGGATGGACGTAAAACTGGGCGTCTCGTCTTCCGGAATTAATGGCTGGACCTGGACGTTAAAGATCGCCAAGGTGTCCTTCGCGAAGAGGGGAGCGTGCTATCGCCGGCACCAAGAACAAATTACCAATTCCTGCCCAAACCAGCAGGAGGCACTGCATCAGCGGCATAGCCGTGACCTTGGTCAATGATGCTACCTCGTGGCCTTGTGCTCCATACAAAAGAAGAAGAAGAAGCAGATTTCGCTCTTCCTTCCATTGGATATTCTTCCTCTCTCAGTTATCATCAATATTTTAAAATGTCTGGTTTTTGAGGATATCACATGCAAACTGATTGTCCAAGACCGGTGTTTAGTGTGAACCTTTACAAATGCACGTGAGCAAGGCATGCTGCCTCCTTCAAGGCCCGGTCACACCTTGACGTTTTAGCCAACGTATGCCGATTTTTGAATTTTTTTTCTAAAACGCTGGCACACGTTGAATACGTTATGGGTAAGTTTTGATAACATTGAGAGCACGCTGAAAAACACTGCCATACGTCGTTGTACGCTGGCTTTAAACGTTGTACTTTTTGGTTGTCCTCAAATTTTTTCATGCTTGAAATTTCACGACGTATGCCGGCGTATGACTCACACGTTCTCGTATGACTTATGACTCTGCGATCGCTGACAGACGTCAACACATGCTACTTGTAAGTTAATCATGAGTTGAGACACGCCGAGGTAATGTTTAGCGTACCCGAAACTTATTTCTAACCTATGATTAACGTGTTGTTGGCACGTTACGCGATCGTTGCCACACGTCGACAGACGTTACTTTTAAGTTACTCATAGGCTGAAAGACGTCGGTATAATGGATCGTCATTGCGTCAGCGTCCACCGCCACGGCCAGGACACTTATTTGCAGCATTCTTCAAACTTTTCTTCGGCATGACGAGGATGTTCACACTTCGATGTCTAGCTTGGCTATGATTCCAATTGTCCATCGGCAGCGTCTATTTAAAATAGTCGAGTTTGAGCGTTTTAACACGTTCAGAAGAAACGCTTCAAATTTCCAAACCCAAGCGTCAAAAAACAAAGGCGAGTGACAGCAATTTAAATCGTTCATTGTAAACAATGAAAATAGTTGAGTGGTACCGTTTAAAAGTCGTTGAGTGTAAAAAAATCCAATTGTTGAGCGCAAGCGTCTACTTTCAATAGTGGAGATGCAGCCATTTAAATCGTTGAGTTTATCATTTAAATGGTTAAATCGTTAAACGCAAGGACGATCCATCATAACCCACACCCTCCCCCTCACACTCACCTACTACTGCCAACATGAACAAACTAATACTAATACTAATACTGATGCTGATACTGATACTGTTACTGCTGACATGGACATCGACTCAAAAAGGACTCGAAAACACTGTTGGGTTCCCCTTTTATGAACACCATTTTTATATACCAATTCCCAAAACCGCTGGGAACACGTCTTTATATGGCAGTTGTAAGCTAGAAACACGTTAATTTTTTTTTTGTCGACCGGAAGACGTCATTGGAATACGTCTACATACGTCGATGTGTGTTGGGACTACGTAAAGAATTGGTTCAAAGCACGTCAAACATAAGTTAGAAATAAGTTTCGCGTAAAAAAGACATTACCGCGACGTGTTTCGACTTATGAGTAGCTATAAGTAGCCTTTGTGGACGTGTGTAAGCGTCCACATATCGTGTGTAAAACTTATCCCCATCGCATGCGGAACGTGTGTCATACGCCGAGTACGTCGTAAAATTTTGAACATGTTTAAAATTTCTTGACGTACTCTACTTACTACGACGTATGATAGCGTACTTTAGCGTTGTATTCACGTATACCAAACTTACTCATACCGTATTCGACGTGCCCCAACGTTTTAGACACATTTTTCTTAGGTCGGCATACGCTGGCAAGATCGCCAAGGTGTGACCGCGATGTTGTCACTTCCATTTCTACGGCAGTTATGATTCGAATCGTTGTGCGTCAGCCTTTTAATAGGCTACGTCACGACATCGTCGGCGAGCCGTGCAACGCGCTCTGCCTAAGTTAGACTATCGTTGGGCATCGGTTGTGTAGGCAGACAGCAGGTTCAGCATTCGTTGGTATAAGTTATCTATAACACAACGAAACGTTCTGTGTCCGTTACCAATGCGTTATACATAAGACCAAGTCGCTATGAATACGTCCGAATCTTTAAAAAAAACATCAAAAGTTCAACGTAAGCCAGCGTTTTAGATACATTTTAATACGTTGCCATCGCTGGCTAAAACGTCAAGGTGTGACCGGGCCTTCAGGAGGTAGTTTGTAGTATGGGCTTTAAAAATAATCATAATAATAATAATAAAAGGTGTTTCTCTTTCCTTTCTAGTCATAGCAGCACGAATTGGGGGGGGGGGACGGCTGTAATGTAGCTGAGTCCATAAATCTCGATAGCTAAGGTAACCCTCAACGTCCTCTTTGATCATGCTCAGAAGTTTCCTTCCACTGCCTGAATTGGACCTACATTGATTGACCCTGCTGTGTTCCTACATTGATTGACCCTGCTGTGTTCCTACATTGATTGACCCTGCTGTGTTCCTCCATTGATTGACCCTGCTGTGTTCCTACATTGATTGACCCTGCTGTGTTCCTACATTGACCCTGCTTTGTTCCTACATTGACCCTGCTGTGTTCCTACATTGATTGACCCTGCTGTGTTCCTACATTGATTGACCCTGCTGTGTTCCTCCATTGATTGACCCTGCTGTGTTGCTACATTGATTGACCCTGCTGTGTTGCTACATTGATTGACCCTGCTGTGTTGCTACATTGATTGACCCTGCTGTGTTCCTACATTGATTGACCCTGCTGTGTTCCTCCATTGGGCCTGCATTGAACTTGAAAGGTGCAAAGACTGATCCCCTGAACTATACAGAACTTTCAGCTTACTTTCATTCATCAGCAACGTTAGAGAATCCATCATCACAGTTGATATGAAAACCTTCCTTTTCTCCAACAGCCTCATCTCAGATCACCAGTTTGGATTCAGACCAGGTCACCCCACCTTGGACATGCTACTTCGACTCACCCAACAATGGAAAAGTGATGCTCTGTGTCGGAAATGAGTTCAGGGCCGGCTCTCTGGATATATCCCGTGCCTTTGATATAGTCTGGCATCCTGCCTTGCTCTTCAAACTTTCCGCCTATGGCATCCAAGGCAAACTCCACACATGACTTACTGACTTTTTTTTTTGAATACCATGTCGAGAATCGTGTAAGAACTAATACACCGAAACATATAACAAGGCAGGAGACAAGCGGGAAGGCAGAGGGAAGCACAAAATAGTGGGGAACAGAGACAATAGGAAATCTGTGGAAGGGAGAAGGATGGGGCAGGGTACACAGGGTAAACAACATGGACATTTCGGGGACTTTCAGGAAGGAAAGCAGGAAATATGAAGGAGGTGGGCTTGGGGTGGATTAACGGGGGTAGAAAAGATCATAGTTTTTGATGAGGGAAGATATGAGATGATGGTGAACAGCTGTTTTGAAGACCTGAAGGGAAGAGTGGGATTGAAGAGATTGTGGGAGTTTGTTCCAGAAGTGGGAAAAAAGAGGGATGAAAGAGTGAAGGTGAACAGTGATTCTTGATTTTGGTAGTTTTACCAGATGGGGGTTGCTGGAGGACCTTGAGCGCCCCACGGAAATATAAGGGGACAGATCACAGACAGAATGGGGGGCTGGGGGGGGAGGACGGAGAGAAGATGATAGGAGACAGAAAGGACTTCCTCCTCTCTTGTAGCCAACTTATGGCACTCAGCAGAATCGTTTAATCTCCCCTCTCTGTCAAGGCTTCAATGCTCCAACGCAGTGTTCTGGGCCCATTGCTGTTCCTGATCTTCATCAATGATCTCTCTGACTTTGGAAAATCCTCTTTATCCATTTGCTGATGAGTCCACTTTCTATAAGCCTGGTGTTAGCTTAAAGGATAATGTGGTTGGTTTAAGATCTTGGGGTCTTGAGTTTAAGCCCCTTTCAGCTGTTGAATTTACACCAGATGGGGTTGACTCAGCCTGTCATTCTTTGGATGTCGGCGAAATGAGTACCAGTGTATGAGTAATGGAGGACACTGCACCAACGGCACAGCTGCATCTCAAGAAAATGGGGTGGGCATGATAGGAGGGGTGAGGAAGGGGGGAAGAGTGAGGAGAGTGGGGTGGGGGGGAGTGGGGAGAGCACCGCCCCACGAAGCTTTGCTCCACTCTCGGGGAGGGGGGGGGTTGGAGTGACAAGGAGAGGTGGAAGTGGGAAGGGGAAGGGGGTTTGGGAGGAGGTAAGTGTGGGAGAGGTTCTCGAACAACGTTTGGTGGTGGGACTTGTGGAAAAGGGTGGGGGGGGGAGTATAGGACTGAAGAAAATGTGGTATGTTAAATTCCACACAAAGACAGTCAGGAGACATCCATGGGGGTGGAGAGGGGAGGGGGTTGGGAGGAGGTAAACATGGGAGGAGGTAAGTGTGAGGGGAGGTGGATGGAAGGCAGCATTTGGGCAAGGGAAAGTAAGGGGTAAGGCAGTGTGAGGGGAAGAGAAAGCGGTGTGAGGGGAGGGGAAGGGAAGGCAGCATGATGGGAGGGAAAGGGAAGGCAGCATGAGGGGAGTGGAAGATAAGACAGCATGAGGGGAGGGGAAGGGAAGGCAGCATGAGGGGGTGAGGAAGGGAAGGGTGATAAAACGTGCCCAAACAGTAACATTTTATTTTTAACTGTTGTGGTCCATATAAAACTGGGAAGGAGCATTTAAAACCCACGGGGAGGAGAAGAGGTTGGGGGAGGGTGAAACTGAGAGCAGGGAAAGTGAGAGAGGAGGGGAGGAGCTGTGGTGGAGAGGAGGGGAGAGAGGAGCAGGGAAAGGGGAGATGAGATGAGAGGGAAGAGGAGGATGAGAGGGTCGTGCATAAGTTAGAGGAGGTCGGTCGGCAGGCGGGTGAGGGGTGGGAGAGGGTGTGGAGTAACTTACTTCTGCCTTGACTTGATTGACTTGAGGGGGGAGAACCTGCCTTGATTGACTTACATCGAATGCAGTTCACTTGACAAATTAAAAAATTCCTTAAAACCAAATATTATTAATAAATATTGGACTCCATCATTAGTCCACATATTTAATTTATCACTTACTAAGTTTTTCGAAGTATTGTTTCATTATATAGTTGGAAAAGAGGTATCACTCGCTTGAAATAAACTTTTTATTTCTAACCACGGGAACATGAAAAAATATAATTAGACTACAGTTAGAATACTAACTTCAGTTTTCCCTCACAGCGAACCCTACCCTTGCACTTAGTTACTCCCCCTCCTACCTTACTACTTCCTCTACCTTCCTTCTTCCATTTCCCCTCCTCTCCTTCTCTCTCTCTCCCTCCACACATCACATCTGACCAAATACATTCAATGAATCATAATGAATTCCTGAGAATGGAACCCAACCCTCGCTAATCTACACCCCCCCTACCTCCTCTCACTACTCCCCCTACCCTCACGCTTCTACTTACTCTCCCTCCTCTACTCCCTCTACTCCCCCTCTCCTTTCACTACTACCCATACTCTCTCTACTCTCCCTTTCACAACTCCCCCTACCCTCGCTCTTCTCATAAACCCTCCCTCCATCTCCCCACATAGCGTCCGACCAGATACATTCAAAACAGCTATGAGAATGCATTTTTATATAGAAACGCCAATATTTGTCCGATTTTATCACCTCTTGCTGAAACTGAAACTGAAACTTAAACCATCTTATATCGCAGGTTTTAATTTCACTTAAAATACATTTTTGTCTTAAAATGCAAATTTTGTTCGCATTTTTGCGTCCAAAACTTACACCATGTTAGTGACTTCAAAAAATGAAATCAGATATCGAATTAGAGTTAAGATAAAGCCTTGAGCCGAACAAAAG
Organism: Eptatretus burgeri; assembly: GCF_056783735.1. Taxonomy (NCBI): domain Eukaryota; kingdom Metazoa; phylum Chordata; class Myxini; order Myxiniformes; family Myxinidae; genus Eptatretus; species Eptatretus burgeri. Next base: position 88,543,389 of record NC_140965.1, read on the forward strand.
AGGTTCCACAGAGCAAACAAAATGATGGCGATGTGATTTTGAAGCTCCTCCCTGAACTACGAAGCTCCTCGGCAAACGGACGGACAGACAAACAGATTATATCGATATGAATTAGAAGGGCACTCAGAGGAGAGCATACCTCTGCCATGTAATACCTTATCCACAACAACTAAACATATCGGGCCCATTACATTTTTGAAACATCATACCACATAGTACTATATCGTTATTGGCTCTATCTCTCAATGGTGAAGAATCACTTAAATAATTATCAGATTCGGATCCCGATCAGGATCTTCACCAAAATCTAATCAATTCGTCCTTGCAACACACCCCACCTGTCCATCAAGTTTCATCCGAATCCGTTCCGAACTTTTTGAGATATCTTGCTATATATCATTTTTGGCCCGATCTCTCAATGGTGAAGTGTCACTTAAACAATTCCAATAGTCGGATCCGGATCATCACCAAAATCTCATCAGTTCGTCCTTATCACACAGCAAATATGTCCATAAAATTTCATCTGAATCCGTCCACAACTTTTTGAGATATCCTGCACACAGACAAACAAACAGAAAGAAAGGGGTGAAAACATAACCTCCTTCACCTTTGGTGGCAGAGGCAATAAAAGGCAGTGTGCGTGTGTGTGTGTGTGTGTGTGTGTGTGTGTGTGTGTGTGTGTGTGTGTGTGTGTGTGTGTGTGTGTGTGTGTGTGTGTGTGTGTGTCGTTGATTGGTATTAGTTCACTATGATATGTAATTTCGTTAGGATTTTTGTGCCAAAATTGATTTTTTTTGCAGTTTTGTCAACTATAGGGGGTAAATTAACCAAAAAATTCGGGGTTGAATTTTTTTCGTGAACTTTTGGGTATTTGGGGCGACCATTTAGGGGGGTGACCCCCCAAATATTGCTTGGCCTATATCTTCGCTCCTAGATGCTAGCTTCTTAATCTTGGTGTCTCGGATAGGGTTTATGGGGGCTCTGAGTTCAATTATGATGGTTATGAGGTGATCTGGGGTCAAGGTCATATGTCTAAGGTCACCATAGGGCCATAAATGGCCTCAAACGGTCAATTAGCCAAAATAATTGAACTACAGTATATCATGTATTACCACTTTATATGGGTTTTTGTGGGTGTGGAATTCAATGGTGACATTCTTTTTTTATTGGAGGTCATGATCAGGGTATAAAGGTCATGGTCAAGGTCATTTGGGTGGGCAATTGTAATGTATTTCAAGGAATATATATGAAACTCTGTGGGTATACCCATAATTATAATGATAAGTTTAATATCATTAATCAAGTATGATAAGGTACTTACAGATCATATTTGTTTATGGAAATAAATTCCAATTAACAGAGCCAAATTGTCATTTTCCCCTAAAAATGCAGTATCGAATTACATTTCCATTAAAACTTCCTTTTGGATAAATTTCTGTTCATCAAACATAACATTTAACTTTCCCATTATAAACTTTCAAATCAAACGATTAAGGATCTACATAATGTGTTGATCAATAAAAATAGTCATTATACATGTATCTTGATGTGCTATGAGACACCATGTATTTCTAGGGATTTCCCCAGGATTTCCCCATTGAACCATGCTGGTGCCAAATCCATCATGCCTTGTTTTGGAAAATAACTGGAGAAAAGTGGCTCTCTTGAGAGGTATGTATGCTAAAACTTCCACCTATATCATATTGTAATACCATAGTCTTTAAATTATTATGTTATTTGGACAAATATTCCATTTAAATTTAAACTTTCATTATTTAAACTAGTTTGTTTATGGTGGCCGATAAGTGCCATACATTTCTGACTAAAATTATAGCATTAAAACAGAATGATACATATATTCAAGTCCAATGAAAATAACATTCTATGTAATGTAATATTAAGATAGACTGTGATTATATGATATCAAATAAATTTGAAAAATGCAAAAGGCATTCTTAGTTTAAAATTATCACATCTGTGTTGACAGAAAAACTGAATATGAACCTAGTGGTCTGTACTTCTTGCCCATTGTACATTATTGTACCCGTACATAGTGGGTACACCTCTCAAGAACATTTTCTCCTCAGCTGTTATCCCCGAGAAGGCGAAGTATGACATCCTCAACTATCCAACTCTGGGGCAAGAGCTCTACAAGAAGTTTGTGGAGGAGCGCGCCTCCTCCCAACTTCGAAACTGTCAATTTGGGATCCAATGACCAGGCCAAAGTTTAAGACCTTCAGCAACTGGAGACAGAAGAGGAAGGTGAAAGTTGGTGACAAGGTCATCAAACTGCAAGAGGATCGGGAGCTTATTGGGAGATGCCTACTAATCAGTCAGTCAAGGCCAATGCTCCTACCAAAACTCGAGAAAACAATTGGCACCTATGAAATGTCAGTGACACCCCGTTCTATGTTTGCCCCTGATGGGACACTCCTCCTTGTAGCTGACAAAGCCAGTGTCATGCATGCCATTGAGGCGCAACTCTCTCAACCACTGCAGCCCTTTCAGCCACTCCCTCCAGACCCAGTTCAGCATCCCACAGAGTCAACTTACATCCTTGATGCAATGGCCATACTGCAGGCAATGAAAAAAACTCCAGGGATGAAGAAAATCATTCACTTTAAGCATGTCTTCATCAATACTATATAAAAAAACGTACACATAAGGGTGGCTACACTGAAGTCAGGGTACTCTTTAATCAATATCTTCCCCTTAGTCTGAAAGAGAAGACAAGGGCAAAAAGGGCTACATCAGATGAAGCTTCAAGTGTTGGATATGAGGTTCATGATGAGATGAGCATCACAACACTTCCTCTGCAGGACCTCTTGTCCTGCTCCAAGACCAAAGGGCAGCTTGCAAGGCGTCTTGCCCAGGGACTTCTAGAGGAGTTTGAGGGGCAGGATCTGCGACTTATTGTCTCATATAACACCAGTATCAGAATCAATGCACCCCACAGGCTTGACGAGGACTTCCTTACCCATGATCATGAGGAGGCTGACTCACAGATCCCCCTTCATGTTCTTCACTGCATGAAGGACTGTGCATTCACATATATTGTTGTTGCATCTCCAGACACTGATGTGTTGGTCCTCCTGATTGACCTTGTAGTACATGGACGTTTGGAAACTTTGACCTCACTGGAATTTCACACAGGAAAGGGCAACAAGTTCAGAAAGATCGATGTGGTGGAGAGAGTGTGGAGCATCGGCCGTCAGAAGTGTCAAGGTCTCGTCGGGGTGCACTACTTCACTGGTGCTGACTGGGGCGGTAAGTTTGTGGGTGTGACAAAGAAGCGGTGGATCACAGAGTACTTTAAATTGGACCCCACTGATCCCATCATTGATGCCTTTCAGAGATTGGGAGATGACCCTCTCTAATCGACTGAACTTATAGACAGAACACTCCCTGAGGAGATGCAGCCTCTGGAACACTTTGTGTGCCGAGTCTACTCTGCCAATGGCCCATAAACGCTCCCCCAACTTCGCTGGGAGCTCTTCAGGTCGAAAAGCATGGAGTCTGAGATGCTGCCCCCCACCCGAGCTACACTGCTGCCTCATATTCAACGGGCAAACTTTGTATGCATGGTGAACAAAGCTTATGTCATTACACATCCCCAACTTCCTAGTTTGGAAGACAGCAGTTGGGTCCTCGAGGATGGTGCAATCTTCCCTCTACGGTGTCTTGCACTACCCGCTCCACAAGCAGTTCTAGAGCTGATCAAATGCGGCTGTAAATCCTCTGCCTGTGCACGCAACTGTTCTTGTGCAAAAAAACAACCTCCCCCTGCACGCCGCTTTGCAACTGTCATGACCATGAAAGTCAAAATGTCAGGCATGACGATATTGAGGATGAAGATGCATAATGTACAGGTTTCTGGTTTTATAAATTTTCAGGTTTATAGTTTTGTTCATAGGATCAAGAATGTGATGCATTATAGTATGCAATTGCTCTGGATTTTTGATGCCAAAATTAAGGTTTTATACTTGCACGTTATATCACGAGATGTGCCATATTTTGTTTTCAGCATATTTTTACCTACCCAAATGACCTTGACCATGACCTCTATAACCTGATCATGACCTCCAATAAAGAAAAGAATGTCACCATTGAATTCCTCACCCACAAAAAACCCAGATAAAGTGGTATTACCCAATATAGTCACAATTCACAGACCAAGCTGTGAAGTTTTCTGTTCTCAGAGTTTTGTGTCGAGGGCTCTCATTGGGATCGTCGCTGAGTGCCGGACGGCTTCCAACTGTAGTTCGTTTGTCGTGATATTCCCAGGGATGGTTATTAATATCTCTGTGAGGTTCCTCGTCATCATTCCCATGAGGTTCTTTGTCTTCACCGGAACAACTATGGCATTCTCCAGCTTCCAGGATCTTTTCACTTCATGCTTGAGGTCTTGGTATTTTGTCATTTTCCTCACTTAGCAATGTCTTCTTTTCTCATTTTTTTGTACCCAAGTATGATATCTGGTCGCAATGCCTTGTTTTCGATGTTCGTGTGTGTGTGTGTGTGTGTGTGTGTGTGTGTGTGTGTGTGTGTGTGTGTGTGTGTGTGTGTGTGTGTGTGTGTCTCATGCACCCCTCCCTCGTGCAAAAAATAGCAACGTTTGGTGAGGTGTTGCTCTCCCCAACTCCCCCCTTTCTCACTCTCCTCTCCCCCTTCCAAGCTCCCCTTCTTCATCCTCTCTGCCTCCCTCCCTCCTCTCACCCTAAACCTGCCTCCTCTCTCTCACTTCATATATATATATATATATATATATATATATATATATATATATATATATATATATATATATATATATATATATATATATATATATATATATATATATATATATATTAGATAAAAATGAGAGGGGAAATATCCAATAGAAATAAGAGCGAAGTCTTGTTCTTTCGTATGCAGCACGAGGTAGCATTCGAGGCCAAGGTCACAGCTGCTCTGCTGATGCAATCAATGCCTTCTGCTGGTTTTGGAAGGAATTTGGAATTTTTTCATGGTGCCGGTGATAGCTCGCCTACTCTTCACGAAGGACACCATGGGGAACTTTAACACCCACCCATTAATTGCAGAAGACCAGACGCCCAGTTTAACGTCCATCCGAGGTACAGCACACACATTGATGAATCACCCTGCTTGGGAAACACCAGGATGACAGTTTATAGCTGGTTCGTGATTCAAACCCAGGCTAGACAGCCTAATGGTGAATGTGCGGACCTCTCGGGTCTCCGTTCTAGGCTCTCGGCAATCCCGTCAGCCCCAGAGCGAAGCCATGCACACACAATCCAATCCCTCCCCCAAAAAATTCTCTCCCTGTAACCCCCCCCCCCCACCACCCCAACCCCAACACACCCACCCTTACAATCTATCTCTTTTTTTCCCTGTAAACGCCTCCATCCTGACAATATTTTAGAAAAAAATATTTTATTCTATTGTCTTCTTTTCTTCCCCACACTCCCAGTTTCCAAAATTTCCGATCTGTATCTTGGAGCAAGCAGGGACTTTCGGAATGAAATTTTGCATCAATAATGTGATGAGAATGTATGCGGGGCTGCCTTGTTTGACCTTGACCTAATTTTAAGGTCATGACTCAATTGCAGACTTTTTTTTTGTATACCTTGTCGAGGCTCGTATGAGAGCAAACACACAACGCACCACAAGCAAGGGTGGTATGAGACGAGAGGGGTGGGAGTGGGAAGGACAAAACAGTGGGGAACAGAGACATTAGGAGATCTGTGGAAGGGAGAGGGATGGGGCGGGGAACACGGGGAATAGAAGATGGACATTACAGGGATTTTCAGGAAGGACAAGGAAGTTCCAAAGAAGGACATTTCAGGAAGGACATTTTAATATTTTTCACCAAAACTCGACTAAGGTTTATCTGATCAGAATGAAATTGTCCACACGAGATAGCCCAGACTAGAGCAAGGTGCATTTACACTTGATTTACATCATACCCCTCTGGGTTAAAGGTCAAGGTCACATGGCAGTCTGAAAAAGATAACGCGTTTATTTTTTTTCATCGCTCAATTTTGCCAATGTGGAATGTTAAGGACCACTTGGCCTTCCAAGATGTTCTTGCAACATAATTGCATACCTGCACTGAAGTTGTGCACCTGATATTTGTTTTGTGTCCTTGAACTACTTTTTCGGATTGTGACCTCATAAACAAAAATCACCTTTTTGATCATAACTTGAATAATTTTCCACCAATTTTCATGATGGTGAGTTTTCTGGATAGATTGTACATGGGGAAATATTTTCTTAATTTACACTCTATCCATAAATGTTGAAGGTCAAGGTCATATGGAAGTCCGAAAAAAAAATATGGCCGTCATTGGATCGTGAGCCAAGGATAGGTCACAAGCGATCGCTGAGGGTAAGCCAAGGGAGGTTTACCATTGGCGATCGCTTTGTGATCACAGATATCTAGTTGTTTGTACCACTGTTGGTCTTCCTGTTTGGGTTGGCCTGTTTGTGTTCCATGAAGTGCCGGTTGTCCAGTCTGCCAGCATTACTTGAGGGACGGACGGTAAATATCCCATGGTGTCGTTCGTGAAGAGGAGGCGAGCTATCGCCGACACCCTGAATAAATTCCTGCACTCTCAGTCGAATATCCTGGGTCAAAGTGATGACCCATCCAGGATTATAATCATGACAATCCTTGTCAGGAGACTGCTTCTGCAGAACTGACGTGTGTGTGTGTGTGTGTGTGTGTGTGTGTGTGTGTGTGTGTGTGTGTGTGTGTGTGTGTATGTGTGTGTGTGTGTGTGTGTTTTTTGCAGGTTGCCGACCATGGAGGATACTCAAGAGTCATGATTGGCTTGTTTGGGAGGGATGCAGACCTTTCGCACCTCCTGGGCCACCACATTACATGTCTTGGAATGACTCTTACAGTGAACTCGGTGAGCTTGATATTGTAGAAGAGATAGCTGGAGCAATAGGGAACATTCGATACCTGGTCCAAAACCATCAAGCTGGCTTATAGCCAGGCAGCGTCGTCTTTTAACGGCCAAAATTATTACCACGTTCTTGTGGGTTGGTGGGGAAGGGCAGTTTTTGGCCAAGTCTTTCACGAACCGGCTGGCCAGCATGAGGCTCGACTAAGTAGTTCGGGCAGGACTTTGGAATTTGTTCATTGTGCCGGCAATACCTCACCTACTCTTTGCTAAGGGCTCCATTAGTGGGGCAACTTAGCTAAATATAGCATAACAATTTTGCATTTTATGAGGAAAGTACCAAATTTGGCACACTAGTAGCCTATCATATTATGAACAGATTTGGATATTGGGCCATCTCAAAATTTTGATGGCAGTGAAAAATGGCTGCCACAGCCATCAGCGGCTGAATTTGAGATGGCCCAATATCCAAATCTGTTCATAATATGTTAGGTTACTAGTGTGCCAAATTTGGTGCTTTCCTCACAAAATGCACAATTGTTATGCTAAGTTGCCCCACGACATGGGATCTTTCAAGTTCACCAAGTAATGATGTAGCCAGGAAGTGTGTAACTAATTTATTCTTTCCTGGAAATTAATTGTTTGCACTACCTTTACTTTAGTGAATCTTTTGTGAGTGACTAACCTCCAAGAGTGAGAAAAGTCTTATGGTCAAACATCACCTTGACTTCGGTGACTGACGTCCATGAATGGGTTCTTTGAAATCAGACCACAGCAGTGAGCTGTTGACTCAATGAGATGTATTTATTTTTATTTGTTGAATCATCAACATAATTCTAGGTTTCCCGTTATCAATGAAGAGTTAGGAAAATCCATAAATCACCAAAATTGCGAAAACCATGGGGAAGGGGCGGAGGCGGTGGGGGATGCATGATGATCGAAAGCAACCACCTAACTCAAGGGTTGGACAACGAGTCAAAGGCTCAGCAAACATCGAATAAATATGATAACTCGTTTTTCTGTTTATTTGGTATAAACCTTTCGCCCTTTCTCAAGATTTCCCGAGAGAGAAACTTTAAGTCTGATTGCCAATGCCGTCTCTCCTCCAGTCGAACTCCATTTTGTGAATTTGATGCTTGCTATGTGATGTGATTCTCACAAATGTTCCCTTTACACTTAAATTTTCTGGATTCACAAACTCTGGAAACTATCCACCAAAAATGTAATACGGTATTAGCCATTTTTAAAATGTTCAAAATGGTTTTCTGTAATATGTACATACAAGACCGATGGTCATGGAAGAACGAGGTGACAAAAGGTGACGTTGACAATGTGTAGGCAGGTGGATACAACAAGCAGGGCATGAGCTAACGACAGAGAGGGAGAGAGAAGGGGGAGGAAACACTAACCTGTAAGTTAGAGGGTTTGCTTAGTTTGGGTTAATAGAGGTAGAAAAGATAACGAGTAGGGATTGGGGATTAATAAACGAGATGTTGGCAGTTGGTACACCACTTGTTTGAAACCCTGGAGTGAAGAATACAATTGATCCGTTTCCAGAATGCAGTTGAGTAGAGGGAATAAGAGTGGAAGTGTGCGGAAAGCCGGGAATTAAAATGGGAGGGGGTTACTGGAAGAACACGTGCATCCCAGAGGATTTGGGGGATGGTCAGAGAGATAAGACAACACCTGGAAACAAGGGTAAGAGGAGAGAAAGGACACAGTAACCTGCAAGGAAGAGTGCTGAGTGTGAGGGTTAATGGGTTTTTTTTTTAATATGTGATCGAGGCTCCTCAAAGAGAACAAAATGGAAAAGGGGGAAACACTAAAAGCAGATAGAAGTGAGAGTGGTATCAAGGGGAGAGGGAAAAGGAAACATGGGGGTGAATAAGCTGCACACAAGCTGAAAGAAACACAAGAAGAAGAGGAAGGGGAAAGCAGTGATGAAACATAAAAAGAATAAACTAACTGCCAAACGAGAAGAGGTGAGAGAGAGAGGGGAAGAAACCACAATAACCTGGAAGAAAGGAGTGCTTTGGAATGGGGGTAATTTGGGGTAGAATAGCTAGATCGTGAGTGTGGATGTGGGATGACCTGAGGTGGTGGCAAACAGCTGTCTTGAAGCCTTGAAGGAAAGAATTGGACTGAACAGATTGGGGAAGTTGGGTCCACAGGCAAAACTAGAAATGCACTCAGTAGAGCACATACCTCCACCACGTAATGCCTGATCCAAGAGAACATATCGGGCCCAAGACATTTTTGAAACATCATGCTATACAGTACTATATAGTTTTTGGTCCTATCTCTCGTGAAAAATCACTTTAAAAATTAAATAATTCTTGTATCCAGATACGTATTCGGATCTTCACCAAAATCTAATCAGTTCGTCCTTGTCACATACTCAACCTATCCGCAAAATTTCATCTGGATCCGTCTAAACTTTTTGAGATATCCTGCACACAAACAAACAAACAAGCCGGTAGGCGGCGATGGGTTGCCAAGCATGGAAACTATTAAATATAGAGCAAAATGGATGTCATGTAGCGGATAGGGAATCACCTTAATATTATGCATATCAAATCTCATCCAATTCCATCTACTGATAACTACTCGGTATCCATTTGAATGAAAAGTACCGAAAATGCCGTTTGAAATCGGAAATCCCCAAAGTTCGAGGGGGTGCTGTGGGTGAACAAAGATCTAAATCGAAAATCCGGCTCAATCGTTTGTGCACAATGTGTTCCAGACGATTAGTGTGAATTTTCATGACCATCCGACCATAACCCGAGGAGGAGTAGCATTTGGTGCAAAGGCACCTCCAGCTCTCACATATTATCGATTTTTGCACTAATTGACCTTTGACTCCTGATCTAAGCGAAATCGGTCAATATGTCCTGAGACAAAGTTGTAGTACTAATTGAGTACGATGAACCTGCAAAGTTTCATTCGTATCGATGCACTCACCTCGTCGCTAGGGGGCCTTCAATTTTCGCCAATTTTTGCGCATACCCTAATTGTACGGGGTGCTGCGGATAAAGTATTCCATATATCACAAACACTGGAATACATTTGATAGAGCATCACCTGTAGATCATTCGTGCCAAATTTCATAACCCTACGTGGGATAATGGCTTTCGGAATTGATTTTGCGTGAACGGTACCGATTTTGGAGGTTTTTCGGTTGTTGCTGGGGAACCAAAGCGTCCCTAGCAACCATCACAATTTCGAAAGCACGAGGTCATAAGATGTACCTACCACCCAAGTTTGGTCAAAATCCGCCCACGTTTACTACCAATTATGCTGATGACAAACGAACAAACATCCAAACAAACATCCAAACAAACAGACAGAATTACTGACAATAAGGGTCACCTATTTCGGCGACCCAACAGATAAACAAACAAGGAAAAGACATCGCGCAAAGCACAAAAGTTGCAAAATCCACCTTCCTCTCCAAAGTTGCCAATGATACATCAAATTGTCCATTTCATTCAGATTAAAATTGACAATCTTAATCAAAGTTCAGGTCAATTGGATGACAATTGATTATTTTTCAGATTGAAATAGTTGATTTTAGAAGTTTGACCTTGAGTTGACATTTGACCATTTGACCTTAAAAATAGTTGGTTTCCAAGTTCAGTGATGCACTATGCCATTGCTGCTTAACTGTCAGGTGAATCAGATGAAAATTGACAATTTCTCAGATGAAATTTGATGATTTTAGACGTTTTACTTTGAGTTGACCTTTGACCTTTGACCTTTTGATCTCAAAAATAGTTTCCCAATTCAGTGATGGACTATGCAAATCCTGTTCAAGTTTCAAGTTAGTAGGATGTAAATTGACGATTTTTCAGATACAAATTGATGATTTTAGAAGCTTGACCTTGAGTTGACCTTTGACGTTTGACCTCAAAAATAGTTGGTGTCCCAATTCAGTGACGCAATGTGCAAGTCTTTTTCAAATTTAAAGTCAATCAGATGAAAAGTGATGATTTTAGGAATTCGACCTCATGATGACCTTTGACCTTTGACCTCAAAATCAATAGGCTTCTCAGATGAGACTAACTCGACAACTTGGTGAAGTTTTATAAAGATCGGTTTTAATTTGTGACCTGTCGGCGATAAAGACATACAGACAGATAGACAGAATAACAAAATCCACCAACCAATATACTTGAAAAATCTTCGATTTTACAAGTAAGAGACAGAAAGGGGTGAAAACATCACCTTCTTCACCTTCGGTGGTGGAGGTAATAAAAGAGGAAGTAGATGGCACTCAGTGGAGCGTGTACCTCCACCAGGCTGAACAGTTTACATTTTGTAAAGCACTGATAGGCCGGATCTGGATCAGGACCTGAACAAAATTCGAAACAAAAAACTCTTCCTCGTCATATACCCGACCTGTCCACTAAGTTTCACCCAAATCCGTCCACAACTTTTTGTGAAAATAGCGTGGATAGGCATGGCGGAAATGTCCTGAGACATTTTATGTCCTGAGATAGATCCAATTTACAAAGAAAGAAAATACACTGATGTGGTGGTGCACTTCTTGCTTGAAACAGTGGAGGGAAGAGTGGACTTTGAAAGCCTCAGGAAGGCAGTTTCACAAATGGGAGAAAAGGTGAACAAATGAATGGATGTGTGCTGTAAGCCTGCATTATTTCATTGTGGAGGTTTAGCTAAATGAGGGGGTTACTGGAAGAATCAGTGTACTGGAGGAGCTGGGGAGCATCAGAAGGTTGAGAGATCAGAGGAAGCCAAACTAGGGAAGAGGTGGTAATAAACAGACACCACCGACTCGTATGTGATGCCACAGCAGCAGGTCTTGTGTTTGGCCTCAGAGCAGTCGCCCTTTCGTATAAATGTTCAGCCAACCTCTCATATTAACGTGATGCTATAAAGTAGATTATTTTCCTGGAAAATCGGTTTCCATATATGACATTGTAATAATATAATCGTGTCCAATGAAATTCCACATTTATACATTCGATAAGCACACCATGAAATGTAATATTGATCACATTATATACCAATAGAGAAGAAGAAGAAAAACGACCTTGGTTGTGAAATTCCATTTATTATTACGTCACAGTGATACTGATTGTAACAGCCACAGCAGACTTAAAGCCATTTTATGAATTCATGCCTTTCACAGCAACGTTCACAGTATCAATGAGATTATCATTTTCCCCCCCAAAACATCATCAGTTATCCACAGATATCTTATACATACATGCACAATGGATGGATCCTACTGAAGTGAAGCAATCGCAAGATGTGTGGAGATACAGTCACAATGGATGTTTATGGACTATGGTGGATAGGCTTGATAGATTGCAGGAGATCAAGGTGTGAGCACAAGCAAGTATGGCGAAGATCGTATCATCGTTGCGTAGCTTGAATAAGACTGCCTAATCACACGTACCAAGCTATTTACAAAGAAAAGTAACACAACCAACCTCAGAAGTGCTTGCAACAATCAAAGGCCCAGCTTCAGGGTGATTCATCAATGTGTGTGCAGTCCGTCGGATGGACGTCAAACGGGCATCCTGTCTGCCAGAATCAGTTGATTGGCGTTAAAGATTCCATGGTTTTCTTTGTGAAGAGAAGGCGAGCCATCGCCGGCACCCCGGCCAAATTCCAAATTGCTAGCCTAACCGATAGAGGGCATCGGCGGCACAGCCACAGCCTCAGCCAATGATGCCACCCCACAACCTTGTGCTGCATATGAAAGAAGACAAGCCAGCTTTAGGGCCTCATCTAGAATTTGCTCAGCCCACTAGGAAAGTTCATTAAAAAACATTTCTTTATTATCATGAGGTTCCAACTGCACTGTCGGCTGACTGTTTCACATGAGCAAGAAATGAAACGTGAATGTCACGAGTGATATCTTCTCCTTTGTTCTCCTTTGTTTATTTGATTTGTGTAAACACTGGTAATTTTGTTGAACAAAAGAAGTGGAGGTGGGTAGAGTGCGGAAAATGTGGCGGCCACGTTGAGAGGTGCAGGATGAAGTGCACTCTAATGTGGTGCATCACAGAGGAATGTTAAAATTAAAATTATGCTCCCACGTCTGAATGAATTTAACAATTTTCCATTCGAAATTTTCATGCTTTCCAATCAACCGGAGAGCCCTCTGGTGTGGATGCTCAGGATGTTGAACACACAACTAGGACCGAAGAGGGTTATATGGTTAGGGGTGGGCATCTTGTGCCACCTGACTCGAAAAGAAAGACAAAGCAGGGAAATAGAAGAGAGAATCAAATCAGGATGCACACGTATCCTGGAACCAGACATGATAACATTGTCTCCAGCAATAAGTTCTCAACTAGCTCGTGGAAGAACCAAATTCCACTAGCAGAAGCTTGAGACAGGATGATCTGGTGTGTTGGGAGAAAAGGCAAAAATACACGGCACCATTTACTTGATAATTTATTTATTTTCACAGAGATCGAGGCTCATGGAAGAGCTGAATGAAAGAGGGGTGATGCCGATACAGCAATAGAGCAGAATAAGTTAGCATGGAAGGGAGCATGGATAGATGGAGAAGGAACAAAGACAAAGCAGCATGAGCAAGAACGTATATGGGACAAGGGAAGTGAATGGGCTGAGATGACAAAGAACGTGTTCGCAGACAGGATAAAACTGACGAACAGGGTAAATGTGGGCAGGAGAGGAGAGTTGGTGAGAATTTAAAAGATTGGGAAAAGGAATAGGGGATACCATAAGACGTGATGGCTCAACATTTTAAAGGAACGAAGAGAACATGATTGGACAGACTCAGGGAGGTGATTCCGTAGCGGAGAAGAGGAGGATAAAAGGATGGAGGTGAGTGAGCACTTAACCTGGATTTGGGGAGGGTAACAAGGTTTCGGGTTCTCGCTGTGCGAGTGCGGCTTGTTTGGGCTCGTGAGAGGCAAATATGTGAGAGAATTGTTTGGGTGAGACCAGAAATGAGGCGATAGAAAACTGTTCAGCCATCATCCTATCTGCGATGAGAGAGGAGCATGCCTTTCACCATGACCTCCTGTTGTGTAACCCCAATTATCCTCAGGGAATTGGATTGCACGGCTTCCAGAGACGAAAGGTCTAATCTGGCAGGAGCAGCCCAAAGGAGCATATTCCCACTAAATGGCACTGCAGATGAAGGTTTTTTTTACATTATGAAGAGCTGAGATTGACCAAGGAATGACAACTCTGTCTAAGATTCAAATGCACATCCCTGCCTTGGAAGCCAGCTGGGATATGTGATTAACCGAGGAAATGCCATGGCAGATTGTTTTGCCAAATATATCCAAAGACTGAACTTTTATGCACGTTCACAGACAGAATGCACCTACAAAGAGCTCCAAAAACTGCATCTAAATCAGAGGTTGGTTGTCATTGTAAACTAGAGGATTAGCCCTACTGTCTTTATGTAGGCAAGATATACATGTGGGACTTGGAAACATTGAATGACACTTCGGGTGACCAGTTTTGAATTTTCTCAAATTAGGTAAACAAGGATGTGGAAGCCTGTAATTCATGTGAGAGACTTTCCGGCAAATAGCTATCATCGACAAAGTGTTACACAGGCTTTTCCAAAAAGGCTGAAAGTTCATTGATGTAATGAATGAGTAACAGCTAGGACAGGTCCCACGTTACGGCCTTGAGGGATACTGGCCTCTAAAGACATGAAAGAACACTACTAATCGCAATGCATTGCTTGTGAATAAGAAGAAAATGCATGAGCCAAAGAGATGACCATGGATGGCAGTGGTTCCCAGTGAGACTGCTCTGAGCTCTTGATTTAATTCCAGAGTCCACCCATTGCCTGAGTTAGCTGGAGCTTATCTAAAGTTTCATGGTCAGGATGGAACCTAACCCAAATTGGTCATCTGATGTCAAAGAGTTTGAGAAGAGGAGGGAGGATGGGAAGATATGGAACAGAAAAGAGTGGTGACTGGGGTAGGGGAGGGGAGAAGGGGAATTGGAAACCCAGGCCACTTTAGCAAAGACATGACTAAAGCATTGCACATTATCTCGAGTTCTATTCATTGTGACTCATTCCTTCATGAGCAAAGGGAATGAGTAAGAGCATGTTCCTGGTACACTTTTAACCAGTTACCAACAGGACATGGAAGATGGAGAAAGAATGGAAAAGTTTGATCTCCAATGATCAGTTTAGCATTGTATTCATGCTCTTCCAAGGAGAGATAACACCTACTGTGGGCCTTGTAATTCCAGGTAAAGTGGGAAAGATGCTTCCTTTCTATTGCCTCATCACAAGCTTCTGTACACCATAAGTGAAATGTTCAATACCAAAGCTGGAGATGTGAAGGAGTGAATTGATGAGAGAGAGAGAGAGACAGAGACAGAGACAGATAGATTCTAAACCATGCCAGTTCACCTTGTTGAATCGCCAGTCACGGCAATACCATGGCAGCTCATCCAAGACATCCAATGAAAAGGGAGTTTCACCACAATCTGACATAATGGAGAATGAGCGGCAGATGAGATGCAAGATATATTAACATATGAAAAAAATTAAAAAAAAATTCAACAAGGAAATGATTTATGGCAACACTAATTTAAATTGTGGCATTTGATATTAATATTTTATTTTACCAAAGATGCAGGCATTTCATGTGGTTATAAAAAGCTAATCATTGATATCCTCCAATATTTGCTGAGCAGCAATTCCCAGGTGCGGGCCAGAATGAAATGCTCCATACATAAAAAGTTATTGCTGGAAGCAAATTCGCTCAGGTGATGGATGATAAACCGAACCTTCTTTTATATCACCTGACTTTGACAAAGGTTGGTCAAACAAATCCATGAAAAAAGAAAAGTTTATTTCTATCTCCAATAAAATAACCCACTAAAACAGGACGTGCTCCAACATTGAACACCACTTTGGAAACCAAACTGAGGTGCAATACTGCGATCGAAACATTCTTCTACAGTGATATATATTTATTACTCATTTACTCATTCATTCACGACAAGCTTGGAATAACATTTTGGATTTATGGAGCAACCAAACATCTCTGGACAGTTAAGAAATGCTTAATAACAGATGGTATGTTTGGTGGAGGTTTAATGATCTGTGAATCTTGGAGTGAAAAAGCCATAATGTGTTTACAGTCCTTAATTGCCATCAACAACATTTACAACACACATTATCTGCAAGCAAAAACTCATTGCTTGGAATGGTATGTCATTGTTATTATTTGATAATGCCACACATTATTAAACCTCCTCCATCATACAGCCATCATGCCAGCTCTGCAGAACATTATGAGACGTTATGTGACACATCAGTGTTCCTGGTCTCTCTCTTCATTTCTACTGCCCTGAGCTGTGCCATGGGTGCCAAATAAAGACTGTGATGCAGAAGATGGCTCTGACCCACTAATGTGTCTGCCCAGCCATGCTTGCACTTCTGGACCACGCCCAGATTTCCCCAAATCCTGTCCTGGTACGATTCCCGACCCAGATCCAGGTCCGGTTCCAGAACCTATCCCGATTCCCGATTCCATTGATGATGTCAACCCTGATCCCATTGCCAAACCTTTTCCAGTCCCTGGCCCTAATTCTGATTTGAATTCTGGCTTCGTTTCTGGCATGAGGACGGATCCCAGTCCTGAGACCATTGCTGGTGTGCTCCCTGGCCCCAAATTAGAATCACTATCTGACTTCAACCCAGAGCTTTTCCCTGAGCCCAATTGCAAAATTCTACTTTCACCAGGCACTGAATGAACTCCCATTCCCATTTGTGACCCCGACCCTGAAGAAGGAACACCAACTGAACCAAATCTCGGCCCTGGACCAAATGGCAATCTTATTCCATGCCCCAAATCTTTTCGTTCCCCGCAATCTAGTTTGGTCCCTTCCCCTTGATCAATGCCAATCATGGTCACAGGGTTGTCATTCAATATGGGGTTATCACTTCCACTTTTAGAGGGGCCAGTTGTGTTATCTGGTTGTTTGAATGGTGCTCCAGTCCAAAATGAGAGATTTTCTGCAAGAGTGCTGCCGGGATTTGGTGCTTGTCCAGGCACTCCAGTTTTTCCTGTGCTACCAGATTTAAGGGGTGCTAATGGAGCTACATCTGCTGTTGTAAAGGCAGGCATGGATGGTGGTGCAGCAGGTTCAATTATCGGTTGATGTGTAGGCCTTGGACGCAAAGCAGTGGTCATGGGCTGTGGTTTCGCAGGTTCATGCTTCATTGATCCCCCACTTCCCTGTTCCTGAATCTTATCAGCCTCTTGTTTTCCAATAGTTCCATGTCCATCTCTCAGCCCTTTTATTTCGACCTTATCTGTACTTTCATGGCTTGGAACATCTGGTTTGCCGAGGGAAGCATCCTTTGCACCCTGTTTACCCTGTTGCACTCCTGTTATACCTTCTTCTTTCTCTTCATTGTTCTTTACCCCAGGCAGCCCATATTTTCCTCCTTCATTCGACCCTCTTTGAGGGCTGCTAACCTTCACTGAAGGCTTTAAGCTTTCTGAAGCAAGTTTCAATCCAACACTGCCTTCAGACACAGGGGTGTTTGGCTTGGTGCCATTTTCTCCAGCCAAGACAGCCTTTACTCGGCCCCTGATTGCCTTCACGGGATTCTCAGAAGTTTTTGTGTCATCTCGTGGACTGTGAGGTTCCTGTGATCTTCTTATCTGGTTGTCATGTCGTCCCATCTTCCCAGTGATGTTTGAGTCTGGTAGGCCCCCTGACATCTTCGCACCTCTGCTGCTGCTTTCCTTTCGCTCTCTCTGCAGAATATTGTTTAGAGTGAAAGCAAGACATTGGATGTACAAGGGTGGTTCAAATTTTAGCTTGATACCACTTTATTGGGTAAATTGATGCAAGTCTCAGAGAGGGGGTTGTACATAAATCACATACAAGATGAAGACATTAGTAGACGTCAATTTAGTTTTATATGAATTACAACTACATGAGTTGACAATGGATAAACATATGGAATATTGGATTTGAACCTGGGTAGATTCAAATGGGATCGCTCGCAGACCAACCCACGAAATGCAAAGTAATGTTTGTTTATGAAAGGCAAAGTAATAATCTAAGTCGAACAAGTAAAAAAGACATAAAATGTCATCGCCCCTGTTGTTTTAGTAATTTTGCTGTATGGAGTTAAAGGGCTAGCCCATATTTATGTTCAACTAAAATGGCCACTAGTCTACCAGTTAGCCATCTTTAATCAGATCACAAAATAAAGTGAGGTTCACGTGTACGCCATTATGTACTGTGCTTGTGCCAAGTTTGAACAAAATTGGGCCATGCAAGTCTGAGAAATGGTTCGGGACATATTGAAGTAACAAAATGGCCGCCAGTCAGCAATATTGGATCTGATCTCGAAAACAAATGGGATGCAGATGCAAGCCATCATTCCTTATCAGTTTGCCAATTTTGAATAACATCGGTAAATGCTTGTCCGAGAAATTGTTGAGGATGTGTTCAACATCAGGGTTTTTTTTTTTTTACAACGAAAATGGCCACCACTCAGCCATCTTGGATCTGATCTTGGAAAAAAACAGGGTATGCATATGTAAGCTTTCATTCTTTATCTGTGCACCAAAGTTGAACAACATCGGAAAATGCATGTCCACAAAATGGCTGAGGACATGTTCGACATTGGGGTTTTTTTTAACAACTAAAATGGCAACTAGTCGGCCGTCATGGATCTGATCTCGAAAACAAATGACATAAATATGTAAGCCATCATTCATTATATTATCTTTGTGCCAAGTTTAAATATCGGTAAATGCATGTCTGAAAAATGGTTGAGGACGTGTTCGACATCGGGTTTTTTTTAACAATTAAAATGGCCACTAGTTGGCCGTCATGGATCTGATCTCGAAAACAAATGACATACATATGTAAGCCATCATTCATTATATTATCTGTGTGCCAAGTTTAAATATTGGTAAAGGCATGTCTGAGAGATGGTTGAGGACGTGTTCGACATCGGGTTTTTTAACAACTAAAATGCCGCCAGTCACCATCTTGGATCTGATGTTGAAAAAAGACGACGTGCATTTGTATACAATCATGTGTTATCTTTGTGCCAAGAATGAATAAAATTGGTCCAGATATGTCCGAGATATGGTTGTGGATGCACACATGCATGCACGGACATAAAAATCGAAAC
This sequence comes from Eptatretus burgeri, assembly GCF_056783735.1. Lineage (NCBI taxonomy): Eukaryota > Metazoa > Chordata > Myxini > Myxiniformes > Myxinidae > Eptatretus > Eptatretus burgeri. The sequence goes on from NC_140965.1 coordinate 88,562,445, forward strand.
CAAATCCATAAGCGCCCGTTTCGGACGAAGTCCAACGAAGACTAATAATCCTTTTTGAGTGAATTCAGTTTTTGTCTGAATAAAACAGGAAGTGTGACAACATTGAACTCAGAGTTGGGAGGTTGTAAACCAGAGGGTTAGCCATACTGTCTTTACGTTGACAAAGCAAATGTGTGGGATTTGCAAACGTTGAATGACACGCGAGGTGATTGACCAGTTTTGTGTTTTCTCAAATTCAGTAAACAAGGGTGTGGTGGTAGTCTGCCTGTCATTCATGTGAGAGACTCTCTGGCAAATCATCTGCAAAGTGCTGCACAGGCTTTTAAAAAACAAGGCTGAGAGGTCATCAATGTAAATCAGTAACTGTGTTGGGAATCAATACCCATAATTGCACATTTCCCACTTACGTACTCGAGTTTATGATCAAGATGGTGGCAAGCAAGGAAACAAAGAGGGTGGAACAGGGAATAATTATGAAAGATCTGGGAAACGAAAACATCGAGCAGTTGAAATTTACAGGACGAAATGCTAAGGACCAAATGATTGGCTGTCGAGGCTGCGTATGAGCTTAGTTATAATCAAAGGTCCAAGTCAAATTTGAACCACCATCGTATAGCAGGACATAATGGTAAAAAGGAACATAATATAGGGCATCTGAACCTGGGGTGACAACATCATGAAAATTTCGAGGGTACATGGCAAGTTTTCAAATCAAAACACACTTGATATTCTCCATTTATTACATATTTTATTAGATGTGTTGTTGACATCAGGCATCAATAAGATGTATGATACAACAACCATTTTATTCGACTGAGAGATATCAAATTTATTGATTTATGAAGCCGTAATCTATTAAAACAGGCATGCAAATCTCACCTTTGTGCCGTGGCGTTGAATAGGTGGCCGGCCACCCGCCATTCGTGTACTATCCGTGCCTCGCTGGGCGCTTGGCCCATGCTTGGTGCCTTCATGCTTGGGTGTCCTAAACAGCCGCTTCTTCACTGGCGTTTCAGAGAAGACATCAGAAACGGGACGAATCTCGCTCCTGTTCATTCAAAGGTGAGATACAAGCAGAATGGAAGTGTTTAGTCAGCTCCTCTAAACTGATGACAATCTATTTGCCCTCGAGTTCACTCAAGTCCTCTGTGGTTTGGAACGGAACACAACCTGTAAAATCGATTTTTATCACTTTATTTGAGACAGGTCACACCGAATTACACACAGTCAATTAGTTTAAAATATAAATACAACTTATAACAAAAAAAACAACTTGTAAAATCGAGGGAATCGTTGCTTCAAAAGCAAACCACTCATTTTGAGTGAATAGAAAGTTGAATGAGATGTGGACCATCCATCTGGATGATCGGCAGATGACCTGAAATATTTTCTGGACAAACTTAAGCCAAGACCGCCACCTGGTGGAAGCTTTTAAATTACAGATTATCCTTGATTTGAGGGTGTAGTAAGAATGATAGAAGTTAGAAAAATTGTTGCTTGGAAATATTCTTCATGCCTTTTGATCACACGATAAGTCGCCATTCATCAAACCGTCAACATTTCCAAGGAATTCTTCCACAGATCATTCAAGGTTTCAGTGCCATTTGCTTTGGGTGCTACGCCCAACCACTGTGAGGTTTACTCCATTGGTTTGAGTAGCATTTCTTTTCAAATTTGAGGCAAATTTGTGAATGCTATCAGATTTGGGATGTTTGACATCGGAGAGAGTTTTCTTTCAATCAGCCCACCTGCCATTTGGAATTTCATTGGTAACTTGTTTCACCCTCAATTTTCAGTAGTATTATTGTGAGAAACCATGGGCAGTGTTTGGCATGAGATATTATCTGTGGCTTTGTACTCCTAGTATTTTTACTTACGAAATCTTTAGATGACTTCCGTCCTGTGTTGTGTGTTTGTTTGTTTGTGTGTGTTTGTGTGTTTGTTTGTAGGCATGATAACTCGAGAACGGAAGAAGCTACCAATGTCAAGTTACACCACGTGATTCAGGAGGGTGATGGCTCGTGCTGATTAGATTTTGGTCAAAATCGGTCAAAGGTCAAGGTCACAGTGAGGTCAAATATTCGATTTTTGATGGTTTGGTACAGATAACTCGAGAACGGAAGAAGCTGCCAATGTCAAATTACACCATGTGATTCAGGAGGGTGATGGCTAGCGCTGATTAGATTTTGGTCAAAATCGGTCAAAGGTCAAGGTCACAGTGAGGTCAAACATAATTCCGTAAATTCATGTGGAAAAATGGAGTATTTTTACTTCGGTTGACGTTACGAGTTCGTTTTAACTTCGATTTTAATTTTATCTTCGGTTTTTGCGATTGCATAGGACGCTTAAAACTCGGTTGTCGAAATTCTGGTAAAAATCGGATGTTTTTGAGACGTTTTAAGGTTGTAAAAAAATATTTCACTCGCCGCGTCACGGCTCGTCACGTGGTGCAGCGCACTCGAGCAGAGGAGTCGTTGAGTCACGTAAAGGTTTTGCGTTTGCGCGCTGACGGTGTTTTTGATAAAGATGGTGTTTAAAAGTCATTTTTTATCCCAATAAAGGTTATCGTCGCATGCCTGACTCGCTAAGCCGTCGGATTATGAAAAGATTGTTGGTGGATGGCCGAATATTACGGTTTTGTGACTTTGATAAAATAATATTAAATAATTGCGTGGAGAAATGGAGATTTTTGGTTCGGTCGATGTTACTATTTTTGATGGTTTGGTACAGAATCATCGTAGAAACTTCTGGTTTGCGTCGCTACGTTCTCTCGAGACAGCTTTTATTAGACAAGATCAGAGGTCAAGTTGACGATTTCCTAAGTACCAGTCTATGACTGTTTTTTTTGTTTTTGCAGGCGTTATTCTGGCCTTGCTCCGACTACCCTCCCAGTCTCACCTCTCCAGCAAACCACCTGAACTTCCAACCTCTGCCAAACCCCTTTCCCCTCCAGGTTGCACACGTTCTAACAGACACTTACGCTGTTTACCCTCCCCAAGTCTAAACTCACCACTCACCTCCATTCTTTCATGGCACTTTTCTCACCCGTGGAACTGCTGATGAGTCCATTCTCTCGAGCTCTTACCAATAATATTTCCCATCTGCTCCCAACAGTCATCTCGTGGTCCCTCCCAATTCCACTACTGAACGTCACTACCCCTGCTGAGACCATATTCTCATCCTTCTGTAAGTATTCTTCTTGTACTGTGGAGCATCCATTCGTTGTTGTCCCACTGTTTTCCGTTGGTCCCATTTTGTTTGTTGATCAGTTTTTTACCCCTGTCATTGGGCTCTTAACTCTACATTTCTGTTCATAAGTCTACAACATTTTGTTCTGCTTATAAAATGGTCAAATGATGCTTAATAGCAATTTCACAAGAGCAAAGTGATCTAACTGTTCGAATTAGTGCACTTAAAGAAAAGTAGATAGTAAAATGAGTTTAACAATGTATTGATTTATTCCAAAATTTTCATTGGGTAAACTTATCATGGATTACATGATAATTTTATGATTAAGAACGAAGTCCAGGCTGTCCGCATAGTCTTGTTCTGGTTTTAAAATTTTATTACAACCAAACCAAAGGAGATACAATGATGTGGATTTCACATTTTGTCACATCATTCATAAAGTTTCTTGTGTTCTTCAGTACACCTCAACATGTGCACCTTTAGTGGCATGCAGCACATACAAGCGATAATCTGCTTCAACCCAGGTGTTGGCCAACTTTCCCTCGTCATATTGCTGATGCAATTGGTTTTCCTCGCATGAAGCATTTCAATGTCAGCTCCAGACATTTGGAAAACAATCCTTGACATACCCCCACAAAAAGAAGTTTAAGAGCATCATTCTGGGAGACCGTGGAGGCCAGGGGACTGTCCCACCACGTGTAATCCATATACCGGAAAAGTTCTCGGTTCTAAAGGTTGCACGATCTGCACTTAATCTGCATGAAGATGCAATCTCTCATGTACAACTTTGTTTTTACCTGTGACATGTCTCTGCATTGCTGTTATTTGGGATTCTTTTTGGAGGTTCATTTTTGAA
>NC_140965.1:88571489-88719660 GCF_056783735.1 Eptatretus burgeri
ATATGTATATATATGTATGTATATATATGTATGTATATATATATATATATATATATATATGTATGTATATATATATGTATGTATATATATATATATGTATGTATATATATGTATGTATATATATATATATATATATATATATATATATGTATGTGTATATATATATATATATATATATATATAGATGAGTCAAGACCTCCCAGCAGAAGAGTTGATTGGAGAGTGCTCTTGGCAGATGAGACGAGATGAGTGGAGAGTCGAGCGAGAGATCGCTTGCTGATCTGGCATTTTATAACAACCAAGAGGGGGTGTGGTTGCATCTCCTGTCATTGCTCATCTTCCCAGCCGTGTCACCTTCCCATTGGCCTCTGCTTGGCCAAGGAGCCACTGATCTTGATACTAACTGGAAAGGAGGGGAAGCTCATTTTTTGAAGCCATTTGTCTGCCATCTTTGCTCTCCCAAAACAAATGGATGGGATTGTTAGTCACTAAGGTGAATGCCACTTACTGAAGAAATGTAATTCCTCTTCTTTGATCACAACCATAGCGGTTTTTACAACCATAAGCAGTATATGATGGCATTTAATAAATACTATAACTGCTTTTTTCAACCCGGGAATGGACTAAAATCAAGTTGGAATTGAATAAAATCAAGTAAGAAGGTGGAATTTTCGAAGGGAATATGCACCGTGAAGCAAGTATTTGTATTGAGTACGTCTTCAACACAGCCTTCCTGGGATTGCTCCAATCCTGGCTCAACAAAACAAACTTCAAGATCTCCCTTCTTGAAAATGCCAAGTTCAGGAAGCAATGCTTCAGGAAGATCACTTTTATCACCCAGCACCTTCACAACTTCAATGTCCTTTTCCTTCACAGCATCCAATGCATCACTCCCTACTGTACAATCATCAAAAAACATTTCTGGAGATCCATTCTTAACTACAGCTGTACCATCTCTGTTACAACAGAAATAAGCACTGGACTCATCATAACCTTCTGCCTTGGTATCATTTCCACAACATTTATGAACATTGAGTAATTGGCCTTCACAACTATTGTCTGGATCTGAACTCTGGGATTGGTTCTGCTGGTGTAAAATTTCTCCCCCTGTTGACTGTGTGGGTTTCATTAGTCCTTGGTTTGGAGAAGGCAATGTCTGCACACACTGAGCATTCCACTTGAATGGCATGTAGGCATTGTTGGAAGCCTCAACGAGCACCCTGCTTCCCATTGTTGGAGTTTTCCCCTTTTAAAGCTGGAAGAACACGTCCTCATCAACAAAACCAAGTCATCCTTTAACTTGGTGACAATGCCTGTGAACACTCGCTGCTTCTGTGGTTGGAGCTGAGCCTGGAGTTGCAAGTAGGACAATGCATCCTCAACCTTCCAACGCTGGAACTGTTGCCCTTCCAAGCATCCATTCCTTTCCCTTATTTCTTCCCTTTGTTCAACAATTTTGTTTCCCATTTCCTTCATTTTATTCTTTTGTTCATCAATTTGTCCCTTCACCCCATCAATTTGTCTCCTCAATTCACGATTCATTCGTTCCATCACTTTATCCCTGTGTTCATTTTGTCTCATTTCCCCTTCAATTCTGTCTTTCAATCGTTCATTCTCTTCTCTTATTTCCTTTCTTTCTTCCATGGTGAACCGGAGAGCCAATGCACCTGTTTCCTGACTCGACAGCCCAGGAATGGGGAAGGTTTCTTCCCTATTGTCATCACCTGGCTCTACCCCCGGCTCACTTCCTTCATCCTCCCTACCTTCCCACTGAACCGCCATCTCCCACGCACATTTAATCTCCTCAGAAAAAATCCCAAAACCAAAAATTATTTTCCTTAAATTTCTAAGTGTTATTTTCTCCCGACACCAATTAATTATATAATTTGTACAACCCCCACTCTCTCAATGGTAGAGAGGTGATCGTTAAAAAATTTAATTCCAATTCTTTTTAAACAAGCTCGAATGAGCTAAGATCCTCGTCCTCTTAATGATGACGTCATAAAAACGAATGACGTCATTGTGATGTATCAGGTTTGCGATAAATTATCTGTGCCAATGCCCGGCTTGATTCCCGCAAACAAAACTCAAACAGCTTGCCTAGTTTCGGAGATAATGGTATCGGCGATTTCCATTAGCGGCGATATTATGACGTCAACTTTTTTTCTCGGATGAATTTCCAAAATCGGAGATGGTTACTGCCTGCGCCTGGGCTTTCTGCATATACATGGCAAGTTTCACGAAGATCCGATGAAAACTCTGGGTTGTGAAACAAAAAATGTCAAAAAATAGGAATGACGTCATAAAAATTGATATGACGTCATAGTGATGTATCATATGTGTGGTAATTCATCTCTGCTAATGCCCTGTTCGATTCCCACAAACATAATTCAAAAAGCTTGCCTTGTTTCAGAGATAATTTTCTAGGTGATTGCCATTGGCGGAGATGTTTTGACGTCATAACTTTTTTTCTCGGAGGAATTTTCTAAATCGGAGATGGTTACTGTCTGCACAGGGTATTTTTACATATACATATATATATATATATATATATATATATATATATATATATATATATATATATATATATATATATATATATATATATATTCCAAGTTTCAGTAAGTTTCTATGAAAACTGTAGGCTGTGAAACAAAAAAGTCCACAAGAACAACAATGTGAGTAAGACTTAAAGATCCTCCACGAGGATCTAAAAATTTTTTTTTATGCTTAGCTCTCGCTCTGACACCAAATGTCGTGGTCCCGATGGATTAAAAAATCCCACCCATGATCAGCAAATGTCGATCACGGTTCGAATTGCACTACCTGACAACAATTATCATGATCAACAATTTCATGTCCCCTGTGAAATGTTTGTTCATAGTTTGAATCCTGCACTCCCAAGTGAGTCAGGGGGGTTCATATCCCTCTCCTGATCAACAAATTGTTGTTTGTCACTAGATCACTAGATCAACAGTCACGAGATCAACAACATCCAGTCCAGATCAACGTCCAGTCACTTGATCAACAAATTGTTGATCAGGATTTGAATCCCACTCTAATGACACCAAATGTTGTGGCCATGGTGGTTAGGTTAATCCCCCGACGCAATTGTCGTGGATAGGTGGTTAACAACAAACCAGGCAAGATCACCGAGCGGTTTTCCTTGGAGGCGAGCACGTGATCCTTGGAGATTGTAGCGCGCACGAGACTAGTCCATTTTCCAGAGAAGTAACCTTGTTGTCCTCAAAAGTGTATGGTCTTATGGTTGTTTCTTGTTCACAGGCATGCATAGACAAAATTAAGCTTGGTTGCCCGGATGGCGACCATGGGGAAATCTGTTATTTTTGCGCAAATACAAGATGGCCGTCATCGACCGGGCTGAAAATATAACTTTTTAGGTAATGAACTTAAAATTACACAGACATTATTTTCCATATAATTTTGGCACGAGGAATCGATATTTAACCTTATTTTTGTGATTAGAAGTAAATTTGACGTCAATGTTCGAGTTGCTGGCAATTGCTTGCCGTGTGAGATACATTTTGAATGACAACAAGGTCACTATTCTGACAACTGGACGCTCACACACGACATTAATGCGAGTTACTAATTCATTGTTTTGTTTTTACAGATATGGCTGATTCAAGGTGCATTCTTCCCGTGTGTCATGGTGGAGGGGAATTGAAGAAATTCGCTGATCAAGGGATCAAGACATTGGTCTCCTGTGCCAAAGCCTGTGGAGATGAAGAGCTTCGTGCAAAACTACAGGACATTGTTGATGGTGGTGGTGATGCTGTTCGCATGGAATATCACAAATGATGCTACTGTACTTACACATCAAAACAAAAAAATGAGAGACTTCGTAAATCACAGAAAAGAAAAGCTGAAGATGATTGTGTTACAGTGACAACAAGATCTCGCACACAGGCAACAGGCAGTGAGTGGTGCGTTTGTTTACAAACGTGACTGCATTTTTTGTGGCAAAGAATGTTTACCTGTTGATGACAAACATCCAGAAAGATGGGATCGTGTTCGTCAGTGCATGACTAATGAACGTTTTGAGAAGGAAGGTAATCCCATCCCAACTATGAAAGATGCCATCATTAATGCTGCTGAGCAACGTAATGATGAAGTAGCCAGAACGGTCAAGTTACATCTTGGATATTTGGTTGATCTCCCTGCGGCTGAGTGCAAATACCATGTACGCTGTTATAACAGTTTCATGACAGTCCCTAAATATGCTGATTTGCCAACTGGTGTTGCAGAACAAAGTGCCCTAAAGAACGTCATAGAGCACATTAATTGTGGCAGGTCAAAGATGTGGAATAGCGTTGAACTGCGTTCCCTGTAATGTGATCTTGGTGGCAAACTCACTCGACGTGATATGTTTAGCAAACTCACAGACTGCATGAGTAAGGACGTTATGTTAGTTCGGGTAGATGGATGTGCTCCCATTGTTGGTTTCCGTGAGTCCATTGCTAACCATCTGCAAATGGTTAAAGTGGATGATGCACATGAGAGGAGTATCGATTCTGTGGTAAGGCAGATCAAGAAGGAGGCACGCTCAGTCAAGTACAACAGTGCCAATTATGACCTCTCAGAATTTACACAACCCAACACAATCAAGGCAACAAGCCCAACTTTACTGAGGTTGATTTCAGACTTTGTGTCTGGTGGTGAAATGACCAAGAAATCTCTAAGCCTGAGCCAGTCAATTCAAAGTCATGTTACAGGTACCAGAAATCAGACAACATTAGGACTGGCTGTCAAACTACTGCACCACCATGGCAGTTCTGATCTTCTAAAGCTCCTTCATGAACATGGGTTTACAACCTCATATGATGAGGTCCTGAGATTCAGGAAATCCGCTGCTCATTTTGTCGGTGACAATGCTCAACTTCTCCACCAATTCATGGGTTTGAGTAGAACTGTTGGTGTGATTTTTGCCTGGTTTGATAATCTTGATCTGCAAGTGTTCACGCCTAATGGTCGGCGCACTACTCATGTCCTCTCACATGAATTCCAGCAACCTCATCCTGCAGACATTCTTGAGTATGGGCATGCTCACCCAGGGAAGAGCGACCTTATTATCCCACGACTGTCTAAGAAAGCTGCCCAGTCTCGGACAAGCAGCAGCTCATCAGGGAGCCTTCCTCTACAGCACTACACTGGGCCATCCAAAGTGAATCCCCCGGCTGTGGATGCAACCTCTGGATTCTCCTACCAAGAAGTGTGTGCCCGGCAAGCTAGTTTAGCTGCTGCACAGGAAAAGGACATGAAGTGGCTAAACACAGTCAGCACACAGGTGAACGCCATGGAATGGGGTGGGTTCAACAACCAAGAAGCATTCACCAGTCATGCAGAAAAAAAGCCAGCAAGTACCTATGTGTTCGGACCCCTTATTGATGCCAAAGCTTCTCATCCAGACACTGTAGTGACTTCACTGGAGTATCTTCAGAAATCATTGACTGATATGGGAATGACTTATGTCCACATCTCTGGATCTCCATCTCGACGTGGTGGCTTGCCAAATCAAGTGGCATGATGTTTATCGCTTTAAAAATGGGATTCTGAGGCCTGGGATAATGCACACTGTGCAGTCCTTCTGTGGTTGCATTGGCAAACTCATGCGTGGGTCTGGTGTTGAGACTCTCATCAGTTCAGCATTCGGGGGCCTGGCAGGAATCATGAGTGGCAAGTCCTATGTTCGATCAATGAGAGCCTTCCAGATGGTTTCGACTGCCCTTCTCATTTCCTTCCTCACCACCGGCTCCAAGACATTCCAAGAGTTGTGCAGCTACCTTGAGACATGCAGACAGCACCCAACTGGGAAGCACTGGGTTGATAACTTCATCAAGCCTACTCTGCTTGTTCATCAACTTCTGCATAGTGAGAGGGAGGCAGACTTCCTGCTGCAACAGCTAACACTTGAAAGCATGCTTCCCCACTTCTTTGTTGCTGGTCACCATCACTATGCCCGTTACATCACCCATCATCTTCTGGAGATGTGCTATCTGCTGCCACCAGCTGCCAAGTCAGAGCTCATATCAGGTGCTTTTGTTTGTCGTCACCAGGAAGGCATTTGGAATGGTGTGAGCTCTGATCAGTTCGGTGAACAAACTGCTATTAGAATTGGCAAGGGTGGCCTCAAGGGTATGACTCTTTCTCCAGAGATGGTAGCAGAGTGGATCGATTCCTTTCCTGTCACTGCCTCCATCTCAGATACAATGGAGCACATCTACCCTGACTCCTCAAACAAGGACAATGACGACCAAGTGAGAGAAAAGGACACAAGAATCGGACCACGTCACAAGGAGGAGGGGAAGAAGAGGAGAGAACTTGATGCAGATGAAAGGCGCTGGATTTTACTTGAATTGTCAAATTTGTCTCATCCTCTTGATAATCACTCACCACATCTGTACAACATTGCCAATGGTCGAATTGCTCCCCGAGAAGCTGAAGTGAATGTTGAGGATTCCGTGGTTATAGGTCAGAAAATGGTTGCAGAGTTCCATGCATCCCTTCCAGGTGGATTCCATGCAACCATCTCATACCCCATCAAGACAATGGAGCACTTACAGAAAGGAGTGAAAATTGGGGACAAGACGATCTTTGATCTCGAAACCATCTTCTTCAGGCTGCTGACTATTGGACAGCAAAGACAAATGGAGCTAGGACCTATCTTCCAGTTTGAGCTCTGCGCAGTACCCCCCTCACTGATTGATGAATATGGGTGCTTAAGGAAAGGCAACAAAGCACCACTGGCACACAAACTCTGTGTTCAGGCACAACAGCCTCTGCAACCAGATGTTACCATTGTTGACGCGATCCAACTTCTCTATCATATTATCTGGCCTTTCAGGGGAACTATGTCAGTCTTAGTTGAGTCCATCAAGACAAGGCTGTCTACTATTGCTGGTCAGAAGATCTTGGTCTTTGACAAATATTATGATGTTTCTGCAAAGGACCATGAACGAGTGAGGCGTGCTGGCATTGGTTCCATCAACTATGACCTCACAATAAACACACCCCTGCCGAGTCGAGATACCATCCTGAAAAACAAGCAGAACAAGTTGCAGCTGTCCAAGGTTTTGAGTACCTATAACTTTGGTGAAGGAGTTACTGTGGAGAGCCGTAGCCATGGTGCGTTCAACCATGATGAAGCAGACATTACAATGATCTCACACCTGCTCATGGCTGTTGAATGTAATGCAAGAGTGATACGTATCCTCTCTGATGACACTGATGTTTTTGTATTGATGGTTTACTGGGTTTACCAGCGCAACATCCAGGCCACAGTGCAGATAGAAAGGTGGGATGGAGCAATTTGGGATATCAACACCACCTGTGACCAGCTTGGCCCCAAGTGTCTGCAGCTTTTGGGAATGCACTACATCACTGGCTCAGATACCACGTCATACCCATACGGCAAGGGCAAAGTGTCAGCCCTGAAGACACTGAGAGCTGGCAACTTCCCTGGTTTGTACTCCGCACTTGGCGATCTGAACGCAAGCCATGAACAGCTCATGGAAGCAGGGCGGACCTTCTTCTGTGCCCTGTATGGTCAGCCATTTGGTACCACCATGAGTGAGATGAGGTACTATATGTACACAAGGAAGTCTCGCAAGCCCCTCAAGCTCATGGCATTACCTCCAACTGAGATCAATCTCTTCCTACATATTTTGCGTGCACATCTACAGACAGTACTTGCAAAATCAGCTGATCAGCAGGCCCCACCTGAACTTGACATTACAAAATATGGATGGGACATCAGAGATGGAATCCCAGTGCCAGCAACTTCTGCTACTCCACCAGCCCCTTTGGACCTCATGGATGTTGTGCGGTGTGAATGCAAAGCAGAGGGGAAGGCCTGCAGTACTGCAAGTTGCAGTTGTCACCATGCAAAGATCTCCTGCACACTATACTGCACTTGTGGTTGCAGTGATAAGTGCTTCAACCCACACAAGACTGTGGAGGACAGTGAAAGTGAAGTGGAAGAAGGGAGTGTCGAAGCAGAACTGGAAAGAGATGAGGATACGGAAGGGGACGAGTACAATGAATGGGAATGAACAATACGTAAGTTGTCTACTAGGCTCACTGTCCTCTGTTCCTAAGATGTCCAATATGATGATATGACAATGTGTATGCTTTCTGATTATCAACATACTGTTGTGAACCATTCATGACTTCACTTTTACATTGGTGTTGCATAATTTTCAGCAGAAAATAGTCATGGACATTTCATGTGAACCTCTATTTATTCCTGAACGTATAAAATAACCCCAAAATTGAATTCCTCATGTCAAAATCATATGGAAGAGAGGAATAACAGGATTATATGTTGACCGATTAAAAACTTAGCCCCATCGTCTGACCTGTAGCGGCCATCTTGAATTTATGCAAATTACAGGAGTTCCCCAAGGTTGCCACCCTGGCAACCAACCTGAATTTTATTAATGGGCCCATGTTAGTCCAAAACAATCATAAAACCATACACTTTCCACATCAACAAGGTTGACAATAGAACACATAATAACGGCAAATGGACGAGACACTTAATGGTTAGGACGTACCAGAAACGTTCACCAGGACGGTAGCACAAGGGCTTTATACTCAAACCAACAACAGATACAAGCAAATTAAATATATACGGGGTGTTTTTTAAAATGAAAATCAAATATTTACAATGGTAATAATTCAAGTAATAATAAAAACAGAACGTGAGGGAAACAAAATATAATTTCCTATTTGAGGTGTCTCCACACTCAGACACAAAAACTGACAAGGGAAAAAGAGCAAATTAAACTCAAATCCTCCCTTTCCTCCAGGCACTTAGTTTCGGGTCCAGAAGTTATCTTTTCGGACTTGACGATCGAACCGCATTGTCTCTCACGGCAAACCGCACCCAAAATGGCGCTGAGCCGCTCTCTCGGCCGGAAAACGTACGCGAGGCAATTTGTAGACGGTACTCGATGTCAGGGCTCATGCACCACCGGTGTAGCTTCTTCTCATGAGTGAATATGCTGAGCGTTCCTCTCTTGGACCCAGTCTGTTGACAATGATGGTCCACACGACGAGACGATTTCTGAGACCCCGTGATCAGGCCACGAGGCACGCTCTCCTTTCCTTCTCAGAAACGTACACACTTCACGGCTCAGCCGAACAGTCATTGGCTAGCGTCTTGCTCAGCACGCTGAAAATCACACAGTACAAACATGACAATCGTGCAACCTTCATTGTGCCGAGTGGAGAGCAAAGCAAGATCCTCAGTCCCAGCCACGTTACTCTGACACCGAACTCGTCCGTTCGCTCCCGATCTCTCCTGGACATCAAACCCAACAACCGTCTCTCTCCGGGGCGTGGCTTGCTCGCGAGAAACCCGGGAAGGCGAAGCCTCCCCCTGCTTGACACGCCTGCCTCACTTCTGACGTCATGCCTATCAATCATCAGCCTCAGGGGCGTGACTTCGCCCGCCGTCACCCTTTGAGCCGGGGCTTCTTGCCTGCTTGGTCATGCAGCTCAGTTGTTTGTAATGGTGGTTGTGGTTATAATAACACAACTCCTTCATGGTTGGTTTGTAAATGCAAAAATGTAGGAATAGGTCACAGGGGGCAATCACATACTGGGGGAAATTATCCTTAATCCCTATCTAGTTAACACCGCACCCCCTCACCCCCCCTCCCCCATGTCATGACACGAAACACTTAAGCTCACAGTTTCTCAACTTAATTTACATCGAGATGTCTCCTCCACGTCCATGGATCAAACAACTCTAGTAAATCCTCATGTACCTCTGAAATTCCTCTATCTGCTCCCACAACCATAACGATATATATATATATATATATATATATATATATATATATATATATATATATATATATATATATATATATATATATATATATATATATATATATATATATATATATATATATATATATATATATATTGTTATGGCTGTGGAAATTCGCAATACACCATAAAGGGGCCTTAGATGAGTTATGACGCTAAGCTTATGTGCAGATAGGTCCCCACCGTTGTTTAAAGGAATTTATTCGTGTCACCGGGCTGCGACTCTTTGAGATAGCCGTTTTTCTTTATGTATCGTTATTTTGAGCCACCATTGCAACAAACCTCCACGCAAACAACAACCGCCACCAACTATGCCACAACACCAACCACGCTCACACCACCCCCACAAAAAGCACCACCATCTTCGCCACTATGCCCGCTGACGAACGCCATCCTCCACGGACCACAGTAAGACGGTTTCCGCACCACGGAAACCGTCCGAGAAGGATTGACAGAACAAAAGCTCTTGTGAGGCCTGTGGGGGTTTTTCCCGCCTATTTTCCCCACGGCTGGTGTGAAGGAAAGGGGGAGGGCAGCTCACCGCCGATTGGTGGATGCACAGCGTGAGGCAGACGGGGTGAGGGAACGCCCCTATTCGGGAACCTTCTCGAAGGAAGGCGGAGCCGAAAACGGGGAGGAGCGAAGGGTAGAGCCCCGCACTATATAAGGCGGACCGCGCGCGAGGCTCACTCTCTCTGTCGGAGTCGTGTTGGATTCCAATCGCTCTCTTGGTGGACGTCATCCTCTCGCTTCAACTTCGAGCTCTCTCTTGGTGGTCGAGGTCAGGCTCTCTCGTCTTGGCATTGGGCGACCTGTCGGTGAAGGCGTGGGCCGGTGGCGAGCCCGGGCGACGCCTCGGAGATGCAGACGGGAGGCGCAGCCCTGCCGGCTGCGTGGTGCGAATCTGCGCGTCTGGCGAGGGACGCCGGAGAGAACTCACTGACCACATCATCGCAAAGGCCCGAGAGCAGGCGCGGCTACGCTAGCTGCCGTGAGAACAAGGCATCGCGATCTGCCCACCGTCACACCTCGAGGGGGCAGGTAACCAGCACGGTCTCGCGGGCCTTTTCGTTCATCCACGGCCTATGACCATAAAGGTTTACGAACCCCGTCTACTTCCCTGCCTATGGGGAGGGTTTTCCTGTTGTTTTTGTATGCATGCTGTGGCGCCATGTCCTGTTAAGTGCATGTACATTCTCATTGTAGTCGGTTGTATTGCTTTTTATTTGCCTTGCTTGTGTTGTGTGTGCAATATGTGCTTTATAATAAATGTCCTTGTGTGCAACGTATCCCGTTTGTCGCGTCCTCCTTTCACCAAATTGAAAGTGCCGTCTTGCATCGTGGAATGAGTTGTGGGTTTTGAATGCCCGGTAAAGAGAATGAGAACCGTCGAGGTCGGCGATAACACCGCTCGGTTATCCCTCTAGCACGGAACGAATCGCTTAAGCAGTTCGTGTCCTAAGCCGACCTGCGTCGTGGTGCAACCCCTCAGTAGGTTACCCGTGTGGGTATTTAGGTATATCGACATTCGGCGATTCACCCTATTTCGCGCGGGTAGAATGCGGACTGGGTTGTGGTGAGGTTTAACCCCCACCCGTGACTGACTCCTGGCGGTTGTTCCAGGAGGGTCATGACTGAATTGTCCGTCCGGTGGGCAACGCGGCTGCCATTTGAGGTACGTGGCCGTTCGCACGCCAGGCGGGCCAGAATTCGTAACTATATATATATATATATATATATATATATATATATATATATATATATATATATATATATATATATATATATATATATATATATATATATATATATATATATATATATATGTTGTGGTTCTGCAAAACCGCATGCCTCTAAGGAAATGGCACCCAACATACAGTGATCCCCAGGCAGTTATTTATTGAGTCTTCGTGCACTTAGACCTTCCCTTCATGTCTAGTAGGTTAACAGGATGAAGTGCGTTGTGTGGGTCTTGTAGCTAGGTCTATAAACAATATCTCCTATTCTGATTTCTAATCTAACCGTTTCCTTTTAGCCTTGATGGAAGTCAAATAAGCAAGCACACACGCCATGCAAAATGCGATTGAATAGCAAACACACCACGATGCTTCCCATGGCTTGGAACAACCATCAAACTCCCTCCAACAAGCACACCACACATGATACAGCACGAGCGTCATTATTTCATTCAAATCTGCGCACCAATTTCCAACGGCATCTCACCTTGCTTCACTCCTTGCTCAACAAACTTCACCACTTCGACCACAAACACTTCCCGCACACGGGAAAAAATATTCCCGCACCCCTTCGTATCTCTGCATCACTACAATTCGACACTGTATGGAGGAGTACTGCACAACTCGGACTGTCTTTGGACCGTGCGAAGCGGGGGGCCGAGCAACAGACATCAATAGCTCTACCACATCTCGCCGGGCATGTACCAGGTGAACACGCGGGATTGATACGGTCCTCGTCCAGTCACTGGAACACGGCAAGACCGGGGCGGCAAGGAGGTATCACGGGAAGGGCGATCCAGCAGTTTGGTATGGGGACCAGGTGAGCATTTTAGCTCATGAGAGTGAGCCCGTGGGTGGCGGGTGTGCATTGCTATTTGGCATTCATACAGCACTCGGAGAACATTCATGACCAGGGTGTCGGCTCATACCATATTTTGAGTCAGGAGCTCCAGACCGTGGTGAGCCGGATGGGCAAATGAGACCATTTCTGGCTGTAAAAGACTGGCAGGGCATGGCTAGGGCCGCTGTGGCCCATTAGAAGAGCGGGATTCAGGTCACAGTGTGTCACCTTCGGGTCGTCACACCACTATTCACCCGGGGCTTATAAAAGGAGGAGCACGGAGCCGCTTGCTCTCTGCTTCACCCTCTTTTTCTCTGCTCTTCTCAGCTCTGTGTTGACTGCTCATCATTGCATCTGCCCGTCGCTGGCTCTTCACTCGTAGTTGGTGTGCGACTGAGACTTTCTTCTTCTTGAGTACCAGTGTGGAGTGCGCGTTGCCATGAACCCCGGTAAAGTGACGAAGCTGGAGACAACGTGCCATCTTTTGAGATGGAAATGCTCAAGCGGAGCATCCCACGGAGGTACACGCTCCACGAGCAGACCTATGCACGATAAGGTTCGGGATCTTTCGCCTCACACATATTCTCTCCTATCTCTCTTTCCACCCCTCTATCTCATCCCCTTTGGATGCACAAAAGAGCAATATTACTGACTCGCAATCCCATTTTACTCTAGTACGACAGCGCACCCCCATATTGCAATACACCACACTTCCCACTCCCACACCTTACACACCAGTATTTTTTCCCTCCGACCTCTCTCTAAGCATACTGGGTTGCGTTGGTCAGCTGACTGTGCCAGGTATTGCGAGGCCATTTGTCCTCTTCTGCTCTCTTTCTTTCTGGCTATCTAATCTTCCGTGTGTGTGTGTGTGTGTGTGTGTGTGTGTGTGTGTATGTGTGATGGCGCCAGTCGTAGTACAAGTTAAGATTGTTGAAGTGATAATGGGATAAGTCTGCTCTGTGTCTGCCTTTGTAAATTGCTTGCCTCTTGCCACACCCCATTAATTCCTTGCCATCCTCTGCTGTACATACCAATAAACACAATTTACTGTGCCACATACCTTTCCTTGCCTGATTGTAAATAAATGCTTGTATAGAAATGTTCCCAGCTCATTTTCATCTTTTCCTTCATTGGTCCAGCATGGTCCATATCCTAGCTTTGCCAGGAAGTTATCCCCCAACGATGTATTTCCTAGCCAGTATGTTCTTGGCAGTTATGCTTGGCTGCATCTGATCTAGTGACTTGTTCCGGTTTGAACAAGGTGTACTGAGGGCGTGTCCCCTGATAATTAAATCATGTGACTTTTAGGTAAATAGTATCATGCGGAGAACCCTAAGTCACGTGGTCGAGTTGTCAAGAGTCACGTGAGCATTCATGGTCAATTAGCAACCCGCAGTGTCACAAAGTTATTCGTGTGTGATGGCCTGCGATTCCGGAGAGTGTTGTGGGAACCCAAGGTTGCTTCCCCCCTCGTGGTCTTCTCGCATCTGATCCTAGTTGCACAACAATGTATGTGTATATATATATATATATATATATATATATATATATATATATATATATATATATATATATATATATATATATATATATATATATATATATATATATATATATATATATATTGTTACGTTTGAGGGGGGGTATGCATTTAAAGGGTAATTAGGATGTTTAATTAGGTATGCCATGCTGTTCGAGTTTACCAGGATCTCGATGTAATAAGTAGCAATTCAGTGGTGATAAGTTGTCTAGTAAATGTTCATTTCTTCAAGGGGGAAATGATAATTGTCACGTAATTAGATAGGGACACGGGATAGGGTAAGTGTGTCTGCGTAAACCCCTTTTAGTAGTCCCTGGAGGCTGGCCGTGACGTCACAGGACAGGGCTGCGGATGGCTCCGCCCCGTGATCACGATTGGCGGAAGGCAACGGCGGTGGGCCAATAAAACGGCTCGATTGGAAGTAACGAGGATGGGAGGATAAAAAAGTTCTGTACGGGGTCGAAAAGGAAGAGGAAGAAGATCGGGACAAAAAGATCGTGTTTTTTTGGTGTGGAGGCTGTTGCGCGGAGAGCGTACTTGTTGTTGTGCTGATTCGATCGTGTTCTTCATCGTGTCTTGGAGCCTTGCTGAGCCTCGTGCCTCACCTTGGTTGGCTCTGGTATTCTGCTGACTCGGAGTACGGGGTCGAACGGCGGGCGGACCTGCCTCCCTCTCCTGCTCGCAATTTGGCGCCAGAACTGGTTCCCTGGCGGCTGTGAGCGGACTTGGGCCAGGACCAGGAGGTCGACAGCACCACGGTTTCTCCTGCCCCCCCTGACGAGAGCAAGGCCAGCTCGTCCGACGCTGATCCAGGGACAGTTGCCTCCACACCACGGTCCAGCCTGACCACCAGAAATAGCTACGTTTTGTGTGTGTGTGTGTGTGTGTGTGTGTGTGTGTGTGTGTGTGTGTGTGTGTGTGTGTGTGTGTGTGTGTGTGTGTACTTGGCGCCTTAGAGGGTTTGAGATCTGTATATTCATTGGAATTGTCTGTGTTTTTCCCCACGCCCGATCCCACACCATCCCGTCGAATCGCCCCGGATCCCTCTTCTTGCCGAGTCTTGTTATTTCTCGTTAATAATAAAAACAAATAAACATCATCAACTCAGTGAAAAGCGACTCGTGCCACCTTCCTTGTCCCGTTTGCGGTAGAGCGATTAGAACCGCCATGTTTGGGTTATAAATAAATAAACCGCCTCCATCGTTTCGGCTCATTCTACGTTGGCGGGACTGTTCAAGTCCCGTGGACGTCACAATGTATATATATATATATATATATATATATATATATATATATATATATATATATATATATATATCTTCTTCTTCTTCTTTCGGCTGCTCCTGTTAGGGGTGGCCACAGCGGATCATCCGTATGATACGCATAGTGATTTGGCACCTGTTTTTCCGCCGGATGCCCTTCCTGACGCAACCCTGGTCACCTCTTACGATACAGGGATATGGTACACCTATTTTAAGCAGGGTATACACCGGCCCAGTATACTGGTACTCACTTCGCCGACATTGGAAGGATAACAGGCTGAGTCAACCTCCATATGTATATATATATATATATATATATATATATATATATATATATATATATATATATATATATATATATATATATATATATATATATATATATATCTTCTTCTTCTTCATATATATATATATATATATATATATATATATATATGTATATATATATATATATCTTCTTCTTCTTCATATATATATATATATATATATATATATATATATATATATATATATATATATTGTTGCGGTTGTGGAAATTCACAGAACATCATGCAGGTCCCAAGGAGATCAGTTATTTCGATAAGTATGTGTTTCAGGTTAGGATCCCCCCACCGATGTGTAAAGGGGATTATTTGTGTGCCGGGCTGTGAATCTTTGAGGTAGCCATTATTCTTTTCTTTCTTTTATTATAAAACAAACAACACCAACCTTCATCTCCTACAACGCCATCTTCGCAAACCATCATCTCCTACAAACACAAACAAACACTAACCGTCATCTCTTCTCCTCAACAAACAACGCCACCTTCACCTCAAGCGAGATCCTCCCCGTTGAACAGCAAAGGCCACACGGAACGTTGTGCGAATGGTCGTGGTTCGACGTAATTTGCATAACTGGATCACAGAGCGACTTCCCCGAAACCCACGGGTGACGTCAGACTTGGGGATTCCCGTGAGGCTTACCAGAGGTGAGAGGTCAGAGGTGAAAAGTGGGCGGAGCCCCGGCCTCGGGTAAAGGTTCAAAGGGCGGCTTGTGCCCTCCTATAAAACGACGCAGCTTGAGCGAGTTCGAGCAGTTGAGTTGAGTGTTTTGGAGATCCCCAGAGCAGTGAAGAGTTTCCCAGGTCATCGGTCGGCGGGAGCTGTGAGGAGCGCGCGTCAGAGATTCCTGGAGAGGAGAAGCGTCGGGGAATGGCCGAGGAGGAGACGAGTGTCGGGCAAGCTACGCCGCGGTCCGGGTGAACGGCCTTGGGACGGTCGAGCGACGCTGAGGCAGTGGACGGGTCATTAAAGAGCATCAACTCTAAAAGAGCAAAGACCCGTTCACTCCTAAGAGCGCGTTGCCGGCCAGGCCCGATTGCCCAGGCCGCAGTGAAGGCCGGACGACCAAGGAGAACCGAGCAAGCCACTCGCCAAGCTGCTCAAGCCGCCCGGACGCTCAAGCGACCGGCGTATGCGACACGACGGCCAAGCCAGGGACAGCAGGGGTCACCGACCCGAAGACCTTCGAGCCGTCACAAGGGGCGGTCAGGTAACCTGCCCAGCCTCTTGTGAGCCTCCGTTCACCCAGGCTCCGAGTTCGAATAAAGGCTCACGAGCCTGTTTCTCTCTGGGGTTTTGTATGGCAGTGTTCTGTGGCGCCTTGTCTGGTTATGTAGAACTGAATTAAGTGCATGCCTGTACAATGTACATAATAGTTAGACATCGGCTGTAGGCTTTTCTTGTGTCTTGTCCCCTTCCCCCATTGATTGCTTGCATGGTTGAAATTAATGTCCCCATTGTTTGAATGTCAATCTGCTCCTGCGTCATTTCCTCCCATTGACTTCCACGGCGCGTTCGGGAAATTAGCCGGCTATGAAAGCCAAATTAAAGTGGTCAATTAGTCCGACGTAACTTGGCGATTAAAACCGCTCGGCATCGCACACGGAACGAGCGCGCTTAGCGGCTCGTTTCCGTACGAGTTCCATCGAGGTATAAATTCTCGGTACTTCTGTCTGCGCGGATAATTAGGTATATCGAGATTCGGTGATTAACCCTGTACCGTATGGATAGAATATTAACAGTTTATTATATGGTGTGTTAAGGCACCTGTAGCAGGTTTCCGGAGTTGTCCGGAAGCTACGACTGAATTCCGGGTTTCGGCGGACGCGCGACTGCGATTGGGCCTTAAGTGGTCGTGCGTGGCTGTCCGAACCGGCTAATTCGTATAAAGAGGCATGTAAGAAAGAGGGTGATGATATGATTAAATATGTGGATTCTTTAATTTGCAGGAAGGATCGTAATATATATATATATATATATATATATATATATATATATATATATATATATATATATATATATATATATATATATATATATATATATCCACACATTTCTGTTAGGGTATAAACCTTGGGATTTCTTTCCCTTTAGTGTACATATATTGTTTGTGGTGCTGAACCCAGCTCGTTCTCTAATGACTGCAATCCAAGATTTACGCTTGAAGAGTATGAATGAACGTACCAGTCAGCTCCCAATCAAATGGATCTTTGTCAGTTGGGGTCTGTTGCTTCTTAGTGACGTTACAGTGACCACATCAACAGCATAACGTTTTTCAAACTTGTATTTAAAATAAATAGACAGGAAGTCAAATGAGGAAGTTCACCATTACACACAATGTCCAACGATTCCCACGTTGAGTTTTTTTCCACCCAGTGTTCCTGTCCTGCCGGCTCAACTCGCGTGTATTCGTCCTCTGGAGCTATCAAACCCTCATGTCCTGTTGTGTCATTCTCTCACGTACGCTGGCCCGTTCAGGATGATTGAAGAGCTCAAAGGAATTATTTCCCGATACACAATGTTAATGAGTTTTAATCAACCTGATTATAATCATTCCACATGTTAACAACCACTCTGGACATTAACACCTCGTTCACTCATCAGAGTTAAATCGAGCACAGGGACGATCGAAACACATGTCTCGTCACATGTCACCTGTCTATTTTAATTGTTAATTTACAGGCATTTACTAATGCTTATCCACAAATACCACAACATCTCGCTTTTAACTGACAGTGTCAACCCCCAAGCTCTCCAAAAGCAAATCTAACAGCAAGATGGCCACAAAGAAGCCTCTAATTAAAATGTATGATTAGAAATCTTGGACTATGATTGGGTTAATCTAGTTCTTGGTGAGTCACATGGAAGGTCCCACCTTTCCATCCCTGCCTTTTGCCAGGTGGTGCAGGAAGCTGAAAGTGCCTCATTATCGTGATCACCCAAAAAGTGTGATGACATTGTTGAACTCACAGCATGTAGGAAAGAGGCTTCTAAAATGCATCATATGCTTTGACTGCCAATAATTTGGTCCGCCCTAATATTTTAGAGGCAGACCTCAAAATTTCCTCAAAAGGATTCGCTGATTACAATTTTTCTGTATTTAGTCATTTTTTGCTGTGGTAAGACACTACACATATACTGGCAGTGAATGACACTACCTGACAAGCCTACAGGTGTAATCGTTCTACGTACAATGCGCTGGGATAGAGATAGTGCTGTGCAGTATATTACCACTAATTGATATGATTGATAATTGTCGGTATTGCGATGTTGTTTTTTTGAACAATCTTCCCACCGTGGGCAGTATCATGTTTTGGGACAATTTGGTGTGCAACAGCTGACTGGTGCACTTCTGTTTTGATCATGAGCGTATAATTAATCCTGCCATCTTTTTTTCCCGTTTGATTTGAGGCCTCGATTTCTTCTTCAATTTGCAACTTACTGTTTATCTCCAGATATTGTTCAGATAATAGACAAACACAAACCAGACACGAGATATGTACAGTTATTTGGCACAATGCATAAATTTATGTGTATTTTTTGTCCATCTTTTCAGTAAATGATAATTGACCATGGTGAAAGAAAGCTACCTGCCCAGGTGCTATGAGGATAATATTACTCCCATAACAAAGCACCGCATAAGACTCGATTGATAATTTCTCAAGGAAAGATCAGACCTACGAGTGTTCTACAAATGGTATTAAGAATTTTCCAGAAGCTGCCAAATTTGTAAATTATGTATATCTGTATTTGCTGTTGAAAGAGAACAATTCTAATTTCCTGAGTTCGATGTTCTCGGTCCATGTGTTTTAACTTCTCAGTCTAATTTAAACCTTTGTCTATGATTCTAAAATATTATTTTTATGCCCACAACTCATTGATGTCCCCCCATGCCCTTATACTGCTCCAGCATCCCAAGGTCCCACAATGGAATTTCAAAACCAAGACGCACACAAAGCACATCAATATTTTAGCACGGACCGGTGGGGTCTTCAATGCCCACATTCGAATGCATTTATTGACCGCGACGGAAGACCTCAAGGTGATTACAAAGCAGATCAACAATGTTGTCATCATATCCACACTGACCGCCTCATTGGCTCTGAGCTTCCAGAGCGCAAGGGTCGCTCTCGGGGCTGCAGGGGCCACGCCTGGTAGTCCTTCTGATACTGGCTCTCGGAGACAAAGGGCTCAGGGCTCGGCTGGTAGGCTCGATGTGGTTTGCAGCTTCGTTCCCGGGGAACATTCCACGCAGGGAAGTCACTCCTCGTGACTGACGCGCTCTCAGCAGCCGTGGGAATTGGTTCTTGATGAACCTCTGGAGCCTGTTGAGGCTCGACCAGCGGCTCGATGGCGATGGGTGTGCGTGGTGCGTCCGCAACAATCGTCTCGGTGTGAGTCTGGGTTCGCTGCTCCACGAGAACCGAGTACGAGGCGAGTGTTAACGGGATGGTGATGTCGTCAATGTCGATCTGGCTCCAGCAACGTGCGGCACAGCATGCACGGTTAATGCACGGCCAAGCCATGGTCCCCGCAATTCAAGATGCGAACGAGTAATGAATGAAACCGTTTCGCTTCGTGCTTTGTCCGTTAGGTTCGTTCCTCTTCCATCAGCTATCAATATCTAGGCAGGAATGGAGGCATTATCAAGGAGACGTGCACAACACAAGGTCTTCTCAGCTCAGCATCCTCGTCCTGTGTTCTCATCCCTTCCCACCACCCTCAATATGACGTATGGACGTACATGCGCACTCATGCTACGATCAAGCGTCACGTGCCTGCTAAGCGAATCACATCATCTGAATCACATCGAAGCCCCCACAAGACTACTGTCCATGGACCACAGACACCCGCCCACCTTAACTCTACACACTTACACACAGTGCCCACAACCTCTCCACCCCTCAGCTGACTCCCATCCACCCATATCCCACCTAACTCTGAACAACCCCCCCCCCCATCATCCTCTTAACACACCCCTAACCCCACACCCCCTTCATCACCCCAGAAGCTATCCACCCTCCACCAATATAACTTGTTTTAATATAATGGGGCTAAAGCATATTTGGTTGTTATATTATTTAGAACAGTAGTACTCAATGTGTGGTGATGGCACTCGAAAAAAATAAACAAAGGTATATCACGAAATATTAAAAATTGATGACTTGGTGATTAACTTCACAAAAACTTTACAGTGTGGTCCAGCAAGGCAAAATATGGTTCTCGTATATCAGTTTTCCTTTGAAGTGCACAGTGTGTTCCAGAAGAAATTATCATGATATGGAAAGGGCACCTCTTTAATTTGCCCACCAATTGCAGCAGGTGCAGGCAGTGGTGGAGGTGTAGCAGGGGTAGGTGGTGGCGATGGTGTAGTGGGGGTAGGTGGTGGCGATAGTGTAGTCGGGGGTAGGTGGGGGCGACGGTGTAGTGGGGGTAGGTGGTGGCGATGGTGTAGCGGGGGTAGGTGGTAGCGATGGTGTAGTGGGGGTAGGTGGTGGAAGTGTAGCAGGGGTAGGTGGTGGCAATGGTGTAGCGGGGGTAGGTGGTAGCGATGGTGTAGTGGGGGTAGGTGGTAGCGATGGTGTAGTGGGGGTAGGTGGTGGAGGTGTAGCAGGGGTAGGTGGTGGCAATGGTGTAGCGGGGGTAGGTGGTGGCGATGGTGTAGTGGGGGTAGGTGGTGGCGATGGTGTAGCGGGGGTAGGTGGTGGTAACGGTGTAGTGGGGGTAGGTGGTGGCGATGGTGTTGCGGGGTAGGTGGTGGCGATGGTGTAGCGGGGGTAGGTGGTGGTAACGGTGTAGCGGGGGTAGGTGGTGGCAACGGTGTAGCAGGGGTAGGTGGTGGCGATGATGTAGTGGGGGGTAGGTAGGGGCGACGGTGTAGCGGGGGTAGGTGGTGGCGACGGTGTAGCGGGGGTAGGTGGTGGCGATGGTGTAGTGGGGGTAGGTGGTGGTGATGGTGTAGTGGGGGGTAGGTGGGGGCGACGGTGTAGCGGCGGCAGGTGGTGGTGACGGTGCAGCGATGGCAGGCAGTGGTGACGGTTCAACAGGGACAGGTGGTGGTGGTGCAGTGTGTGCAGGCATTGGTGAAGGTACAGCAGGTGCAGACAGTGGTGTAGGTACAGTGGGTGGAGGGAGTGCTGAAGGTGCAGCAATAGAAATTCGATCTGGGAGACAGTTTTTGTGGGTGATGATATGATTAAATATGTGGATTCTTCAATTTGCAGGAAGGATCGTAAACATAGAATTCTGTGTCGTTTTGAAGGAGAGGGGGTTAGGGACATTGAAGGAAGGGAAAACGATATTGTATTGGATCATGGTAGGAAGAAGTTGATTGTGGTACACCGAGGTACGAATGATGTGGGGAAAGGTTACTCAAATGTTTTGTAAAATAGATACAGGATATTGGGAAAGCAGCTGAAAGCAAAGGGTTGTGAGGAATCTTTTCTGGGATTCTCCCAACATTAGGAAATGATACATATATATGTATATATTGAGCAGAACAATAGATATCAACCAATGGCTGGAAGATTGGTTTTAGGGAGGAAGTTTTTACATTTAAGAAGCAATGGGAATCATTTAGGGGACAAAGGGAGTGTTTCCAGAATGATCGTCGTATGCTAAATAGGAAGGGGGCATCAAGGTTTGCAGTGGGAATTGAGGAAGAAATTCAGGCTGTTTTTGGTCAAAGGAGAGTGGAGATTCTATAAAGGAAGGAATCATGTAATTGTGATTCGTAAGGCCAGGCAAGAAAATAGAATGTCAGGAATGGAAATGCGAAATATATTGTTGCGGTTCTGCAAAACCACATAGCTCGAAGACAATGGCACCCAACATACAGTGATCCCCTGGCAGTTATTTCATTTGTCTTCATGCAGTCAGACCTTCCCCCCATGTCTAATGATTTAATGGGACGAAGTGCATTGCGTGGGTTTAATAGCTAGGTCTAATAATTATATCTCTATCATCTTTTCAATCTTGATTTACATCCAACCCTTTCCTTTTATCCATGATACAAATCGAAGCAAACACACATACATGATAGCAGGCAATGCACCCAGCCAGCCACCCTAGGAGAGAATTACCACATGAACAAGCCCACGCATGGAGCACCCTTTCATTCAAATCTGCGTGCCAATTTACAACAGCGTCTCACCTTGCTCAACGTTCATTCACAAAAAGCTCAGCAACTCCATGACCAAGATCTCCTGTACACGGGAAAGGTCATCCCGCGGCTCCTCGCACCTCCACATCGATACAGTTCGCCACCAAGCAGAGGCGTGTTGCACAGCCCAGGCTGCTTGGGTCACATGGCACAGGGACAGACCAAGCACATTAACAGCACCAACCGGGGGGTTCCCCAAACGAGCATGCAGGACCGACACGACCCTCGTCCAGTCGCCAGAACACGGCCCAGGTGTTCGGTGCAAGGCGGTGTTGCAGCGGATATGCAAATGAGACCTCTTCCGGCTCCAGCAGCCTGGCAGGGCGGGGCCAGTATCCAATATGAGAGCATGATGCCGTGTGGCTTCTGGTCGTCACCCCATCCTTTGCCCGGGGCTTATAAAAGGCAGAACGTGAAGCCGTCTGCCCTCTCTCTCTTTCTCTCTCTCTCTGTTCTTTGTCTGCCTGCCTGCCTCACCCACTTCTCCGCCTCTCTGCTCCGCACAATCTTCACCACTCTCATTGTCTGCCTGTTGCTGCATCTACACTTGGGGTTGGTGTGCAACAGACGTTCTTCTGGATCAGTGTAGGGCACACGTTTCCACGAGCCCCGGCAAAGTGATTAAGCAGGAGATAACGCGCCGACTCTTCAGGTGGGATCGCTCAAGGGGAGCGTTCCACGGAGAAGACTGGGTTGCGTGGTCGGGTGACCACACCAGGTATTACGCGACCGTTAGTTCTCATCTGCTCTCCTTCCTTCTGGCTATCTAATCGTGTGTGTGTGTGTGTGTGTGTGTGTGTGTGTGTGTGTGTATGTGATGGCGCCTGTCATAGCATAAGTTAAGATGGTAGAAGATACAACGGGTTAAGTCTGCTCTGTGTCTGCTTTTGTAAGTTTGCTTGCCTTTTGTCACACCCCACAAATTCCATGCTATCCCTGCTGCACATAGTAATAAACCCCATTCACCATGCCACATACCTTTCCTCACCTAATTGTAAATAAATGCTTTGTATAAAAATGTTCCCAGCTCGTTTTTGTCTTTTCCTTCATTGGTCCAGCACGGATCGTATCTTAGCTGAGCTGGGACGTTATCCCCCAACAATCTGTTTTTCTAGCCGGTATGTCCTTGGCAGTTATGCTCGGTTGCATCTCATCCGGTAAGGTGATCCGGTTTGAACAAGGCATACCGAGGGCATGTCCCCCAGTAATTAGATCATGTGACAATTAGGTAAATGGTATTTATTACATGGAGGACCCGGTCAGGTGGTTGAGTTATTGGCATTCAGGGTTGATTTGTGACCCACCGAGTCACGAAGTTATTTGTGTGCAACGGCCTGCAATTCTGCAGAGTAGCTTCCGAGGAAGCTTCCCCCAAACATTGTCTTCTCAACCCCGACCCCCGGGTCTGCGACAATATATATAGAAAAATTATATATACACTTACATACATATATATGCTTATATATATGCTTCTATATATGCTTATATATATATATATATATATATATATATATATATATATATATATATATATATATATATATATATATATATATATATATATATATATATTTCTACATACATATATTTCTACATACATCCATATGTACATATATATATATATATATATATATATATATATATATATATATATATATATATATATATACACACACACACACACACACACACACACAGACATACGAGTGCGCTGCCGACCACCCCCCTGGAGGCGTAAGGCTCGCCGGGACAGCTCATGGAAAATCAAAGCCCAGCAATGATGTCGTGAGCATCCTCACCCTGGGCAAATGAGCACGAGTTAGGGAAGGGTTTAGCAATAGAAAGACCGGCGTTATGGTTGCATTAGAAGCAGTCCTCCACGTGGGCCCGGGAACACGAGTTAGGGGGAATTTAGGATAGCAATTAGTATCGAGATGATTGAGAACATGGACAGACATGGAATGTATAGTGGGGATGTAGCTTCTCGATAGAGTTAAATGGAACGTGCATTCGAGAAAGGGTTAACGGGGAGCACGAGTTAGTTCGGGGAATGTAGTTAGTGGAGCGTTGGTGTGAGTAAAATAATAATGATGAATGAATGCGGGTCAGCAGGTCCGATATATATGGAGTGAAATGCTGAAACCTTTGGGAGTTATTCTGAGACTGCATTGGACCTCTGTACAGGTTTACTTGTCACTTTCTCAATCCTCTTAAAAAGGATCTTAGGGATTGGGAACAAACAGTTAGGACAGGTTAACCAAACAAAGACGATAAGAGGGTTAGGGACACATATATATTTCAAAAAAATCTAAATCTAATTACTTTGTTATAACCTAACAGGGGTTGGTATGGACAAGGACAGGCAGAGGCAATTGGAGGTGGATAGACCATACGGTAGGACCGATCCCGTCTTCGGACCGGCCAACACCACCACACTCCCTCCACAACTCCACAAGACCACGACGAGGCCGGCCAACTTCGTATGCCAACCTATTGCACCTTACTTGATCTGCATTTGGCATGCCTTTGCTTTGAATACACTTGCCATACCTTGCCATGCCTTTATTTGCATTGACCTCACTTACCATGCCTTGCCATATCGCTGAACCTTGCCATGTGCAACAGGACCATATGTTGTGGAAGGGTTTGCAGGGACTGCCATGCAGGTAACTGCATTACTGGGGACTGTATTTGCACAGCCCGGACAGCTTGATTGATAAAAGCCAGTTCAAATGGACTGTGAGACGGTGTGTGGCCTGCTGTGTTAGGGTGAGTTTCCTCCAGTAGCCAGGAAAAAAGATAAATAAAAACAAAGAAAGGACCATTTAGGGCCTGGAAGATCCCAGGCTGTGTGATCACCTGCTGCTGCACTCATCCATAAATGTTTCATTTACTGTGTTTTCTTCCTTTGAGTCACAGGTCCTGGGCCACAAGTAATGTAAATATTAGAAATGTATACAGTCATAACCCACCTGGTTGTTTCGTTCAATTCCGGAAATGTAGCATAAGGATGTCCGTATGAGTCTGCTAATTTAGATACACAATGCACTTGGTTTATTATTTTTGGGACATGTAATTGAAATGTCGCACTCAGGGATCCGGAAGGAAGCGTACTCGGAGAAACTACACCGACATGCCACACGAATGTTTAACGACTCGGGTCAAGTGTAGCAAACAGGAGGGGGGTAGTGTTGCGGCTCTGAAAACCCCATGCCTCTAAGGCAATGGCATCCATCATACAATGATCCCCAGACAGTTATTTCTTTAACATACGTGCAGTTAGACCTTTCCCTCATGTGTAGTGGGTCAAACGGGACGAAGTGTGTTGTGTGGATCTCATAGTCAGGACTGATTATATCTCTATCTTCATTCCAACTCTTTTCCTCTTGTTCCTAAAATAAATCCAAGCACGCACCGCACCCAGACGGCCGCTTCTGAAAACCACAGCAACATCCTCCATGACAAGAATGCGTCCTCACGGAGGCCAGAGGAAGCATAACCGACATGATGAAAAAATCCTCCACTGAAAGATACAGAGTCAAAGGGAATAGTAGAACCATACGTCAAATCCCAATGCCATACAGGATGCACGCCGTGCCCTCTTTTCAACCCAAATTATATCCAATCCTTTCCTTCAATCCATCGAACAGCATGGGGCATGAATAGCGCACCTCTTCATTTGGGTCTGCACACTGATTATAATGCCATCTTACCATTGCTCAGTATGTGGCACGCATGGCGCACATCTCTGTCCAGGTCTGTGCACTGATTACAATGGCATATTACCATCGCACTGTATGGGGCACGCATAGCGCACCTCTTTGTTCGGGTCTGCGTGTTGGTTCACAACGGCGTCTTACTGTCGATTTTCACATGCCACCCGCGGCCACCAATGTCTCCCGCAGACTGCAGACATCCTTCCGCACCTCATCCTCGATGCAGCCTCCACCAAGCAGAGGCATGCTGTATGGCCCGGATCGCTTGGGCCGCATGGCGTACCATGGAAAAAGCGCATTGACCAGCACTAATGATGGGTCACCAGGGGTGCCCTTGTGGGCATGCGGGGACAACACCCCTCGGCTGTTCGCTGGGGCACGGCCTGGAAGTTTGGTGCAAGGCAATTCATATCAAGGGGTTCGGTGTGAGACAATTTCACAGCTCCGCGATCTCTCGCCGGATGTGCAATGCTTCTTTGGTAGAAAAGATCATAGTTTCCAATTATATCGGGCACTTCTGGCCATGGCGACTGGGCTGTGCGATGGCCGGGGCACAATCAGAATGCCTGACTCGGGTGACGACACATCACTTTGGGGTTGCTCCCCACACTGCAATGCAGGGCCTATAAAGGATGGGTCATGAAGCCTTCCGTGCGCCTGCTCTTCCTCTCTGTCTGGTCTGGGATCGATCTCTGCATTCGCCTGCTGCTCCGCATCTCATCTGCCACTCTGCCCACACGCTCTCGATCTTCGCCCCTCCACCCCCCCCACCCCATCTCTGGAATCCCTACATTCGCCGGTCTGGATCCACCTACTCCATCTGCTTGCCTCTCGATCTTTGACTTCACATGCTGACTCTTTCCTTCCACCACCCTCCCACCTGCTTCTCACTGCTAGCTCCACCCACCGCCTGGCTCTGCCTACCACCCTTCCTCACGCCAGATGGCCTTGCCCTTTCACTGGATCGGTGCACGCGCTGCTCCGACATCATAATCAAGCAGTAGACAATGCGCCAACCTTCGAACTGGGATCGCTCGGCAGAGCATCCCCCAAAATGTACTGAGTAGCACGGTCAGTCAACCGTGCAAGGTATTATGAGGCTGTGAGCCTCATCTCCTCTCCTTTCTCGAGATTAACTCCTCTTCATCAGGGTGTATGTGTGTGTGTGTGTGTGTGTGTGTGTGTGTGTGTGTGTGTGTGTGTGTGTGTGTGTGTGTGTGTGTGTGTGTGTGTGTGTGTGTGTGTGTGTGTGTGTGTGTGTGTGTGTCAGGGCGCCTGTCCTCGCTTAAGTTAAGATTGCAGAAGAATTATATCGGGACCACACATCTGGTAAGTTGCTTGTTTTGTTGTTGCACCACACATTTCTTTCTATCCCTGCTTACACACAACAATAAATCTATTCACTGTGCCACATATTTTTCCTCGCCTGCCTGTAATAAATGCTTATGTAGAAATGTTCCCATCTCGTTTTTGTCTTTTCTTTCATTGATCCAGCATCGTCCGTATCCTCGCCGAGCCGGGACTTTATTCCCAACGATCCGTTCTTTCAGCCGGTACATTCCTTGGCAGTGTCGCTCGGCTGCATCTGATCCGGTAAGATGATCCGGTTCAGGCAAGGCGTACTGAGGGCGTGTTCCCCGGTAATTAGGTCACGTGATTATTTTTAGGTGACCGATATCAGACGGAGGACCCTAGGTCACGTGGTTGAGTTATTGGCGTTCACGGTCGGTTAGCGACACGCCTCATCACGGAGTTATTCGTGTGCGATGGCCTGCGATTCCAGGGAGTCTGGTGGGAGTCTGAGATAGCTTCACCCCCCCTCCCCCACCCCTCAGTGGTCTTCTCACCCAAACCCCGGCCGCAACTATATACATATATATATTTACATATATATATATATATATATATTTACATATATATATATATTTACATATATATATATATATATATATATATATATATATATATATATATATATATATATATATATATATATTTGAGCCTGGTGTTGGCGCAGTGGTTAGGGCAGCGGCTTGGGATCCAAAAGGTCCTGAGTTCAAGCCCCGTTGGGCCACTGAATTAATACACCAGGGGGTTGACTCAGCCTGTCATCCTTCCGAGGTCGGCGAAATGAGTACCAGTATACTGGGCCGGTGTATACCACGGTTAAAAAGGTGTACCATATCCCTGTGTCGTAAGAGGCGACCAGGGTTGCGTCAGGAAGGGCATCCGGCGTAAAACATGTGCCAAATCAATATGCGGATCATACGGATGATCCGCTGTGGCGACCCCGAACGGGAGCAGCCGAAAGAAGAAGAAGAAGAAGATACATATATATATATTTACATATATATATATATATATATATATACATATATATTTACATATATATTTACATATATATATATATATTTACATATATATATATATATATATATATATATATATATATATATATATATATATATATTTACATGTGGAGTGTGACAAGCACTCCCCCAATCTCCATTGGCCATAGTCCTACACCAAAGCGTCAACTCCAACCCAGATGCCTCGGCTTGGTGACTCTGTCAGACAGACAAAGATTACATGGACAACATTAGTTAAACATCAAACGGAGCCTCCTTTCCAGATTACAGGCTTGTTTGCCCTCATTAGGATGGCATACCAATAAATATCTAACCAATGATGACCACTTTCATCGTTTATACATCAGACGCACCTCCTGACCATTTAATTTAGGATTACCTTCAATGGAGATCGGGGGAGTGCTCGTCACACTCCACATGTTTCCATTTACCTGCCGATCACATCACGTGCCTTCTGGTTGAATGCTTTGCATTCGTGGGAACAATCTTCTGGGTGGCAGATGGATGGTTGTTCTTTGCAGTTTATGCGGTTTTACCGTGTAAGACATAATCCGTGGCGATGCTCACCATAAAGGTCACGAGGTACATCTGATGTGTATTTATACTGTATTACTGTATATATACACATATATCTTCGACACAAATAAAAGGCAGTGTGTGTGTGTGTGTGTGTGTGTGTGTGTGTGTGTGTGTGTGTGTGTGTGTGTGTGTGTGTGTGTGTGTGTGTGTGTGTGTGTGTGTGTGTGTGTGTGTGTGAGTGTGTCAGTGCGTGTTTCTCCTCCATAACTCCGAAACCATAAAACCTAGTAGCCTGAAACTTTGCATGAATCCTAAGAAAATTCCAAGGAAGTGCAAGAGTGAAAATTGGGTGTTTGGGTTAATTAAAACACCCCTTTTGAAGATAATTAACGACGTTGTTTAATTATATCCTTCATCAGGTGATCATCAGCCACCTTGCTCTCTAGGTCTTAAGGCGTTTCCTGGGTAACCTTGCTGGGGTCTGAAGCCACCATGTTTTTTGGCCAGCTTCACCATGCCTTAACTCAGAACATGCCACAGTGATTCTTAATGATAAAGTTGTTCTTTTCATTTTCCTCGCTCATATTATCGAATACCTGTTCATCATTGCTGCGAATCGTTGGGTACATTGCAATGCTTTTAAACATCCAGAGACGTCAGCCGTTGGGGCTTGACATTCCGGGCGTCTCTGGAAGGGGTATGTTAAATGTGTTGCAAATCGTGTGCCAACCTAGCCGTTTCTTAACAACCGTTTCATTGGAGTGCTTGCTTGAATGCTTAAGCCACTTGGCCAGCGCTCTCCATGCTGCTTGGTTGTTCCCTTCGTTCGTTTCGATAAAAGTATCCGTGCTCTCAATGAAACATCAATTAGACAGGTGTACGTCTCTACCTGTGTTGGGTCTTGCAGTGCCGTGCGGTTGGTGCCTTGGGGGGGGTTCATCCGCTGAAATTGTCCAATCTTATTTTTACAGGGAATTGTTTTGTTTAACCTTTTTGTGCGAACTCCGAATATAATCCACCCATCACTTCGACATCGATACATATCTAAACAAGCCGGTAGGCGACATGGCTGCTCACTCTAGATGGAAAGCTGGCCGATGCGACTAGCCGATGTTCATGTACATGCTATCAATCAATTTAGCACAATAAATATGATTATCACAGCCCTCTTAGTTTGCGCCCAGAAACCCGCCTTGTGAAATTTCAGGCATGTTTCCAAAGAGACTCTAACAAATGGCAGCCCTGGTAATTCCATTTATCTATTCGCTAAATATTTTATTTTTTTATATGATGCTGTAAGACATTCTCCTTGGGCACAAAAAAAACAGGTCCCTCGGAGGTCCAGTTTCGGAGGTATTGATTTTTTTGTACAGTCCACAATAAGTGTACGATGTACGATAAAGTATTTTAGCTGTTGCTAAGCAACGGAGGTGTGCATAGCAACCATTCATTTTTGTGTACATGCTAGCCACATTGTACACATTTCACCAAGTTTCATCAAAATCAGACTCTTTCTCTTAGAGATATTCGCAATTAACCGTTTCTGAAATGTTCGACATGTACTCGCCCAAAACCTATCTCCTCCTACAAATATTTTTTGTTCGGGCTGCAAATTGGCATGAAGGGAGCTAGATAGATTGCACACAGAACTGTAAGCTTCGATTTTTCGATTTTTTAATATTTTTTTTCGATTTTTTGACCACTTTAAAGGGCCGTTGCTGTGCCGTTGCTAGGGCCCGGGGTCCCATATTCGAAAGCACACGATTCCCAGAAATATTGGTCCTACCTACCAAATTTCATTGGAATCGGTTAAGTGGTTTAGCCCCTAGGCTTGACCAAAGTTTCACGGACAGACAGACAGATGGAAATGTCCAGAATAAGGGTGCTCTAAGAGCAGCCAAGAACAATAAGGTCCATCCGACCACATGTTTGCCGTGATCT
This sequence comes from Eptatretus burgeri, assembly GCF_056783735.1. NCBI lineage: Eukaryota > Metazoa > Chordata > Myxini > Myxiniformes > Myxinidae > Eptatretus > Eptatretus burgeri. Next base: position 88,602,757 of record NC_140965.1, read on the forward strand.
GGCTGTGAAGGCACAGCCATGGAGCACAGATCGACATTTTATATTCTGTGTCTTGATATATTTTTCAATTGAATTTTGCTAATTTCCCACTTTAATTCCTCTTTAAAAGAACTCTGTTTCAAGGTAAATCTTTGTATTTGTCATTTTTATCTATTTTATGTGTTTGTAGTATATAAACTACATTATCATAACAGAAGTGTATGTTTGTGTGTTTGTGTGTTTGTGTTTTGGTTGTTATCTGCCGATGCAGGTTTCAGCTCATTTAGCAAGCTCACCCCCAAACATACAGTGATACTATTGCAGAAATGGGCCCTTAGTGGGTTATTAAATATAGGATTAGCCCAGATTCCCCCTTAAATGCATGTTTAGCCAGGTTGGTTGGTAATCAGACGTTAAATGTGTGTCGGAAGGTGTAGCAGGCGGTCCAGTTTTCATACGGTGGTGGTGTACCGAGAGGCGCCTTCTTTTTCTTTCCCCCCTCCCAACCAGCCCCCACCCAGCGCCCTGACAGAGTCAGCCAACAAGACATGCCAGCAACTCATTGGCAGAGAGCTGCTGCAAACTCGAACGATGGACCAATCACGTGTCCCGGGAGGTGGTCCAAAAAGCCCGCCCCGAAAGGCAAGAGGAACTGCTTTTGCCTGTCTGCGATCTGCTTTATGAGGAGTCACTTGACCAGCTGTTCCTCCTTGGCCTTGGATCCAGCATGCAGGTCCTCCCCAGGTTCATCCTGAATCGAACCACAAAGCCTCTGACTGTCCTTCCTCCCTGCACAGCTCGACCACGTCTTTTCATCCCATCGATCCACCTGCAGAGTCCAACACCCAGATTTGTCCTAATCTGGTGTACAGGCCATGCCTGGATTTTCATACTGGACTTTGTGAAAAACCAGCTGGAACACACCATAGATCTCAATCTCCTGTGCCGTCGACCTTACACGGGATGGACGCACCGAGGCTGCGTGAGTGAACTGAGCCGATAGGAGTACGTCGCCGCGATTTTGCCATGTTGCGTGCTCAGTCTGGGCGCTCGAATCCGGTGACATCGGCTTGTCACGAGCCGCATTCATGCCTTCCACACCTTTCCTCTCGTCCATGAGGAACCACCAAGTACTCTGTGTCTTGTATGCATGTTGTCCAGGCCCAAGGCTTATTTTGCTAGGGCTCCCCTGTGAAACCCATATCCGTAGCACTCTAGATAAGGACGGGTTATAGATGAATTATAACGTTATCGTGAATGCTTTGCTTGTGTCGTGTTCCCCGATGTTTCCCCATTAAATCTGGCTGATTCATACGAAATTTGCTGCACTTAATTTATTCGTGTCGCGCTGAAGAACAATCGCTCGATTTGTATTTAAAACCAAACTGGCTACGGACTGCAGCAGACTTCGCTCGGTCTCTGATCAAACCTAGTCTGTAGCCGCGGGATATATCCCCAACTGTCAAGGCACAGTGATACTTTGGTATCGTGATCTTAGGCGCGTGACCAAACTGGCTACGGACTGCAGCAGACTTCGCTCGGTCTCTGATCAAACCTAGTCTGTAGCCACGCGATATATCCCCAACTGTCAAGGCACAGTGGTACTTTGGTATCGTGATCTTAGGCGCGTGACCCAAGACCTGTGCCGAACTTGCCGGCGATATAACCCCTGAGACGGCAGTGCTGTTAAGCGCCGCCGAATCAACAACAATACATCCATCCATCCATAGGGACCATACTCTGCACGGAGTGTTTGTGCTGCCAAAGCAGTCTCCTGGGTTATTGGGCACAATCCTGGACAGGTCATCACTCTAACACGGGATACTTGAATGGCTCAATCAACCCAGCAAGCTGGTACTCATTTTGCCAGCCTCAGAAGGATGACAGGCTCAATCAACCCCACCTGGTATTAATTCAATGACCCAGCAGGATTTGAACTCAGGACCCGAGGATCCCACACCTTCAACACCAGGCATCGTGATACACTCCTCAGTTTTAAACACCTGAGATTCTGATGTCAGTGAATATACAATAATTTCCAATTATTTAAGCTTCTCTCAATCTCCTAAAGTGCCAAATAGATTCCATTTGAAAATGGAAGTAAAATCGTTTTCTTCTCTCTCGAAAGTTCAAGTCAATCAATGGACCGTGGTCAGATATTGCAATTTCTGTCACTGAAATCCCAAAACCACATCTCCCAAATTGGTTTTGGCTCAGCACAGCAAGGCTGCGAGCTTTTCCACAGACCTTGTTCCCCGCTGAATTAGCTCGAGAGTGCGTCAGACACGTGATCATGGTTTCCCACTCAAGGGTCTGCACACGAATACAGAAAGCCAGACTGTCTGGCCATTCGCCAAACAGAGCCATCAATTTACCGAGTGGTTTTGCTCATCTCGCAAATGAAATACTACCTCCAAGTCTCCTTCCATCGAGTTTATGAGCATGCTAAGAGAGGAACAGAGACATACTGTATCCACAAAGCGTAAATTATGATCAAAGAACCAAGTGATGAATTGTTTACAAGAATACAAAATTAAATTTCTCTTTCTTCACTAATCTTCATTCACTTCAAGGATCCAGAATGAGTCAACAATTCAACATTTTGGACAACCATTGTGTGTGATGGTGCCTGAGTGCTGACGACACTGGACTTGAATTTCAGAGGATGTGGCCTTCAAATTCAGCTTAATTAAAGATTTGGATTTCAAAACCTCGAGAATCATCATGTTGTGATTTAACTGGTTTTGAGTTTTTGGTTTTTTTTAATACACAATGTTAAGGCTCATATAAGAGCGAACACACAACGTATAACAAGAGGAGCAGGAGACAAGAGGGACGGGAGAGGAAAGCACAACACAGTGGGGAATCGACACATGAGGAGATCTGTGGATGGGAGAGGGATGGGGTGGGGTACACGGGGTAAACAAGATGGCACTACAGGGACTTTCAGGAGGGAAAGCAGATAATATGAAGGAGGTGGGTTTGGTGTGGATTAACGGGGGTAGAAAAGATCATGGTTTTGGATAGGGATAGTGGATAAGATAGATAATAGATGGTGGTGAACAGCTGTTTTAAAGACCTGGAGGGAAGAGTAGGATTGAAGAGTGTGTGGGAGTTTTTTTTTTTTGTATACCTTGGTCGAGGCTCGTATGAGAGCTAACACACAACTCACAGCAAGGAGGCATGAGACAAGAGGGGCGGGAGTGGAAGGGACAAAACAGTGGGGAACAGACACATTAGGTGAACTGTGGAAGGGAGAGGGATGGGGATGGGACGGGGAACATGGCGAAGAGAAGATGGACATTTCAGGGACTTTCAGGAAGGAAAGCAGGAGAAATGAAGGAAGTGGGCTTGGGTGGATTATCGGGGGTAGAAAAGATCGAGGATTTGGATGGGGGAAGATAAGAGGTGGTGGTGAACAGCTGTTTTGAAAGCCTGGAGGGAAGAATGGGAAAGAATAGAGTGAGGAAGTTTATTCCAAAGGCGGGAAAAAAGAGGAATGAAAGAGTGAAGATGAGCAGTGATTCGTGATTTTGGTAGTTTTACCAGAAGGGGGTTGCTGGCGGACATTGAGTGCCCTGTGGAAATGTGGTGGGGACAAATCGCAGAGAGAGCAGGGGGGGCAAGGCTGGAGAGGAGTCGGTAGAAGACAGAAAGACCACCGACCAACCTGCGGTGATTGAGTGAGAGGCCCAAAGACTCAGCTTCATTGCGGGAGATGCCGATGATCTTAAATGCCCTGGTTTCGACAGCGTGAAGCCGAGAAAGGTGGGAGGCAGGAGCACCAGCCCAGAGGGGAGAGCAGTACTCCATCAGGCTACGGACAAAAGCTTTGTAAGTGGTCAGGAGCTCAAGAGGGCCGAGGAAGGACTTAGCACGACGGAGGATTCTCAGTCGGCGACTGGCTTTTGAGGCGAGGTTGGAAATGTGACTTTCCCAGGAAAGGTCATGGCAGATAGTGAGACCTAGAAGCTTGAAAGAAAAGACTTCTTCCAGAGGATTGTTGAGAAAGTGGATGGGGGGGTTTTGTAAACGGTCCTTTCGAAGAGACATAGTGAGAGTGTGAGATTTGTCTGGATTGAAAGACATGTTCCACGTGTTGGACCAGTTTGTGATTTTATCCAGATCTGCAGTGAGTGAAGAAGCTGCTGCTTGCCGGTCTGAGGGATGACAGATGGTACGGCAGAGGGTGGAGTCGTCGGCAAATAGAGGATTTTCCAGAGAGTCCGAGAGATCATTGATGAAAACCAGAAAAAGAACAGGGCCCAGAACGCCACCTTGAGGAACTCCAGCCTGCACAGGAAGAGGGGATGAAAGAACTCCATTTAGGGCCACACATTGACTGCGACAGGAGAGGAAGTCTGCGAGCCATGAGTGGAGATGGCCTTGAATACCATGGGAAGAGAGTTTGGTGAGTAGGGCAGGGTGCCAGACTGTGTCAAAAGCACGCGATATGTCCAGGGATACGGCTCGGATTTCCTGTCTGGCATTGAGGACCTCCATCCATTGATGGGAGAGCAGAAGCAGCATATCCAGGGTAGAGTGACCTGGTCTGAAACCAAATTGATGATTGGAAATCAAGCCATTGGAGAAGAGGAAGGATTTCATATCTGAGGCGATGATGGATTCCATCACCTTGCTGATGATTGGGAGAAGGCTGATTGGTCTGTAGTTATAGGGATCTGTTTTTGCACCTTTTTATGCAGGGCAGTGATGTTAGCAGATTTCCAAGCAGATGGCAGATGACCTTGGGCAAATGAGAGGGTGAATAGAACAGAGAGAGGGTGAGCAAGAGCAGAAGAGCAGGCTTTGAGGACACGTGGGCTGATGCCGTCTGGACCGGTTGCAGAATCTGACTCGAGGTTTGAAAGCAAGCTCTCCACCTTGTCAGGAGAAAAGGATACAGAGACCAGGGACAGTTGGGTGCGACTGGGTAAAGTGGGTAGAGATAGTTATGGGTTTAGGACACAAGATTTAGCTGCAAACACCGAGTTTAGACATTCAGCTTTATCACGTGTGGAATCAGCAGTGCGGCCATTTGAGGTAAGGGAGGGGATGGAGGGGGAACATACACCAGAAACAGATTTGATTAAACGCCACCAGGATTTTGAGGAGGGAGAGGGGTATGAGAGTTCAGACTTGAGATGAGAAAGATGTTGTTTTCTGGCTCTCCTGAGGGTAGATACACACTTGTTCCGAGCTTTGTGGAAAGAACTGAGATTGCCCTCAGTTGGGTTTGCTTTCCATGAGGCAAAGGCAAGTTGTTTCAGGACAACTGCCTCGCCACAAGCTTCAGTGAACCAAGGGCGGGAGGAAGGGTAAGACAACTGAACACGAGAGGGGATAAATTTGTGCATGAGGGAGAGCAAGTTTCTTTGAAAGAATTCCCAGGATGAGTTGATGTTTGACAAAGTAGTGATAGGAGAGCAATCTGTAAGTTTGATGGCTGCTCGGAGACCCTGCCAGTCGGCTTGAGTGAAATGCCAGACTCGACGGCGGTGAGGTGGTTCTCTGATAACAGCCAGAGAGATGTCCACTTTGACAAGGACGTGGTCAGAAGAACCAATTGGAGCGAAGGAAGAGCAGCAGATATTGTCAGGGAAATTTGTCAAAATCAGATCCAGAAGAGATGGAGTACCATTGGTTGAGATCCGGGTCGGGAAGTTGACCGATTGAGTCAGTCCCAATGAGTCGCAGAAAGCTTTTGCTGAGGTACCATGGCAGGTGAGAGAGGTACCCACACCTAGCCAACTGGCATGATGACAATTGAAGTCACCACATAAGAGGAAGAGAGAGCTTGCATGAGAAGATAGAAGATGGTCCATGTTTTCGGATAGTGAGGTGTAGATGGAGTCATCACTGTTCGGTGGACGGTACAGTACACATATAAACATGAGGTGGGAGTGGAGGGGAAGCCGAAGCCAGAGGTATTCCTGGGGGTGTGGGGGAGTGAGAGCAGTGCATGGAGAGTGAGGAATAGAGTCTTTGATGAAGAGAGCAACTCCTCCACCAGGACGAGGCTCAGGTCTGTCATACCGTAAGAGGGAGTAGCCAGGGAGAGATACTTGGGAGTCAGATGCCTTGGGAGAGGAAAGTTTCTGTTAGGCAGATAATGTCTGGTTTGTCAGTGGCAACCTGTATGGAAAGATCTGAAAGGTTTGAGCGAAGGCCCCGGATATTTGAGGTCCACACTTTTAATGAAGAGGAAGGGGAGGAGGCTTTGGGTGCAGGAGGTGGAGGGGGAGGGGAGTGTAGGACAAGGGACGAGGGGGCAGGTATGAGGGTTGCTGAAGGAGTGTGGGGTATTGCAGAACAGCGAGGGAGGGGGCCGAATGAGGAGGAGAAAAGGCTCTGTGGTGCTGCGGGAGAGGGGGGGACAAGAGACAAGGAAGAAGGCAGTTGAGGATTTGAGGAGGTGGAGTGAAGAGATGGAGGTGAGAGGGCAGTGGAGGGAGGCAGGTTGGTGGATGAGAGGGGGGGGCAACTTTGAGAAGGAAGAGTGAGGGGGATGAAAGGTGGGAGAAAGGTGAGGGGGATTTTTGAGAGAGGTGAGAGGGAGGCTTGGAGGGAGAAGAGTGGGATGGTTGCTTTGAGAGTGAGAGTGAGGGGTGAGGCGGGTGAGTTGGCACTGAATTTGGAAAAAAAGAATTTGTTTCAAAGGTGGGAAAAAAAGAGGGATGAAAGAATGAATGTGAGCAGTGATTCTTGATTTTGGTAGTTTAATCAGAAGGGCGTTGCTGGCGGATCTTGGAGCGAGCACCCTGCAGAAACATGGGTGGAACAGATAGCAGACAGAGCAGAGGGTTGGGGGGGTGAGGCTGGAGGGAGACGGTAAAAAATAGAAAGACCACCGACCTGCCTGTGGTGAGAGAGTGAGAGACCCAAAGACTCAGCCTCATTGCAGGAGATAGATACCAATGATCTTAAAAGCATTGGTTGCCACAGTGTGAAGCTGGAAAGGTGAGAGGTGGGAGCACCAGCCCAGAAGGGAGAGCAGTACTCCATCAGGCTATGGATGAACGCTTTGTATTTGATCAGGAACTCAGGTGTGCCAAGGAAGGACTTTGCACGAAGGAGGATGTCCAATCGGCAACTGTCTTTGGAGGCCAGTTTGGAAATGTGACTTTCCCAAGAAAGATCATGGCAGATAGTGAGACCCAGATGCTTGAATGAAAGGACTTCTTCCAGTGGATTGTTGAGAAAGTATATTGGGGGAGGGGGGTTCCAGATGGTCCTTTTGGAGAGACATAGTGAAAGTGTGAGATTTGTCCAGATTGAAAGACATGTTCCACGTGTTTGACCAGCTTGTGATTTTAACCACATCTGCAGAGAGCGAAGAAGCTGCTGCTTGCTGATCTGAGGGATGACTGATGCTATTGCAGAGGGTGGAGTCATCAGCAAAGAGATAAGGAGAATTTTCCAGAGAGTCTGAGAGATCATAGATAAAAACCAGAAAAAGAACAGGGCCCAGAACACAGCCTTGAGGATCTCCAGCCTGGCCAGGAAGACGGGATGAGAAAACTCCATTAAGGGCCACATGTTGGCTGAGACAGGAGAGGAAGTCTGCGAGCCATGAGTGGAGATTTCCTTGGATACCACAGAAAGAGAGTTTGGTGAGCAGGGCAGGGTGCCAGACTGTATTGAAAGCATGTGATATGTCTGGGCATATAGCTCTGATCTCAAGTCTGGCATTGAGGATCTCCATCCATTGTTGGGAAAGCAGGAGCAGCAAGTCCAGGGTAGAGTGGCCTGGTCTGAATCCAAATTGATGCTCAGAAATCAAGCCATTGGAGAAAAGGATGGATTTAATGTCTGAAGTGATGATGGATTCCATAACCTTGCCGATGATTGGGAGAAGGCTGATTGGTCTGTCGTTGCAGGGATCTGTTTTTGCACCTTTTTTATGCACAGCGGTAATGTTTGCTGATTTCCAAGCAGAAGGCAGATGACCTTGAGCAAATGAGAGGGTGAACAGAACAGAGAGAGTGTGAGCAAGCGCAGCAGAGTAGGTTAAACAAAAACAAGCTTGGTAAACTTACTCCCCCACTTGGCCTGGCTTTGATATGTTATCCGTCTGCACTTTCAGGTTGACGACTAATGCCTTCACAGCATATTGGGATGGACATTTAAATGATCCCTCACAAAAGGCAACACATGATCAATGATATTCCTAGCCGGAGAGGAATAAGGGAAACTGGGTGCTTGTGTATTTCAAAATAGAGAAGAATAACAAGATATCTGCCATCAGAAAGCAGTTGCCAAGGGCTACTCTTGGCGATCCTCCCCATTTTATCCTTTGTGATCGCCCGTGACTTACCGTTAGCCCTTAATACAATGATGGCTATATATTTTTCGGACTACTTCTGACCTTGACCTTCAACATGTAGGAATAGAGTGTAAATTAACAAAATGTGTCCCCATCTACAATCTATCCATAAAAACTTCCATGAAAATCGGAAGAAAATTATTCAAGTTATGATCAAAAATGTGTTTTTTGTTAATTACGTCACAATCCGAAAAAGGTAGGTCAAGGACGCAAATAAAATATCAGGTGCACAACTTCAATGCACATCCACAATTGTGATGCAAGAACATCTTGTAAGGTTAAGCGGTCTTTGAGATTCCACATCGGCAAAATTGAGCGATGACAAAAAAACGCGTTTTGTTTTTTCATACCGCCATTTGACCTTGATCTCTAACTCGGAGGGGTATGATGAAAATTAAGCGTAAATGGTGTATGATGAAAATTAAGCGGAAATGGTGTATGATGAAAATTAAGCGTAAATGGTGTATGATGAAAATTAAGCGTAAATGGGGTATGATGAAAATTAAGCGTAAATGGTGTATGATGAAAATTAAGCGTAAATGGGGTATGATGAAAATTAAGCGTAAATGGGGTATGATGAAAATTAAGCATAAATGGGGTATGATGAAAATTAAGCGTAAATGGAGTATGATGAAAATTAAGCGTAAATGGAGTATGATGAAAATTAAGCGTAAATGGAGTATGATGAAAATTAAGCGTAAATGGAGTATGATGAAAATTAAGCATAAATGGGGTATGATGAAAATTAAGCGTAAATGGGGTATGATGAAAATTAAGCGTAAATGGGGTATGATGTAAATTAAGCGTAAATGGGGTATGATGAAAATTAAGCGTAAATGGGGGTATGATGAAAATTAAGCGTAAATGTTTCTTGCTCTCAGCTATCTAGTGAGAGCTATTTTGGTTCGATAGCGCAAAGCTAAGTCGAGTTATGGTGAAAAATGTTAATATGTCTATAATTGGGTCATAGCCTTAAAAATTAGGTCAAGGTTATAAAACAAATTATGTCAACCCCGCATACTTGTTTTTTGCATTATTGATACAAATTTTCATTCTGAAAGTCCCAGCCAGGTACAAGATACAGCTCAGAAATTTTGGAAATTAGGAGTGCAGGAAGAATCACCCCCTGCCCCCCGCCCAAAAATATAAAGAAATAAATAAAATTCTGCGGTACCATTAAAATTGAGGGTGCTAATTGTAGACACAAACCTTACAGCAGGTATAAGCCATCCCCAATCCAATTTAGGAGGAGGCTTACATACGGTCAGTGAAGTAGTGGGACCACTTTGTGTATTACATTGGAATCATTAACACTTCGGTATTTTCAATAATAAGATCCAGAGAGATCCTTACAATCTTTAATGCAGGTGTCCTTTTAATGTATTTTAGTTTACTTGAAATCACTATTGTGCTACTGTATATGGAATTTGAAACGTGTCTGTTTGTCTGTTGGTTTGTTTGTTTGGCTTCAATGCACTCCGCTGAACCGATGGATGGAATGAGATGATAACTGGTGGTTGGTTGTACTTTGGGTGTGTTCGGAAAGGTTTTAGGCAACAAAAAAAATTCCCAGAAGTGGTGACATTACGAGAACTAAACCACTGGACAGAATGAATTGGAAACGACAGGGGTGGTACTCACGGGGTGCAAAAAAAATTCTGAGTTTTTTGAGGGCAACTCAAATTCCTAGTCCCGAGGGAAGCAAGGTGGGTGAGCACCCCAGTTGTCTGCAGTAAATACATATCGTAAAGTGCTGCTCCTGGTGGGCGCTGTTAAAGTCATCCCAACCATAATTCTGGGGGAATGAACCCATCCATAAGGAGGGGGTTCTGTGCTGGTAACAAAGAGTGATAAAGGGTGACTCAAATAGGTAAGCATATTACATTATTTTCCTCCAGGTTTCTTCTTGTAGTACCACTCTCAGACAAAACAAATACTGTATACACTGTCCATAAATTTTGTTTCATATTCTCGCTACATCATGATAATAATATATATTTTTTAAAAACCTTCTTAACACACCCTTCTCTAACCAGACCTCAAAGGAATTGGAAAAAATAAATATATCGTACAGTTTGGCAATGATATCCTAATGCTCCCCCTGATCCCGATGTGTTCATCTTCAAATCCAAAATAATCAAAACGTCCAGAACACGTTTTAGATTTTCTCTAATATCTTTCTCTAATTGATTTGTGTATTGAGTTATTCCTTCTGGTTAATGAAAGTAAAACCTCAGTTTGCTCTGTCATTCCAAACACACTCTGCTGTAGGCGTCGCTGTGCTGATGCGTTTGTCAGAGCGAATTGGGATGCAGTGTATAGTATACACCCATAACCTTGCCCAATGCCCTATACATGAGAAAAAGCTTTGCTTTGGCTTCAGTTTCCAGTCCAACAACAAACACCTTATTTTGTTGTTGTTGAAATTTATTTCAGATTGATTCCAGCTGAAACAATGAAACGGATGCGCCTCAGGACTTCTGTGTCCCTGATGCCATGTTCAGGGTTGAGAGTCCTGCTGATGACACCACGCAAGGTGTACAGTGACCACTGCATTCAGTCGCATAGACCATAGTGGACTACATACATAACATTTTATGTATTATGCACACAAGAGGGGAAAATAGAAGAAAGGAAAATAAAAGGGGTCGGAGAGGGGTGGGGTGAGAGTTATATGCGACATAGAAGTCAGGGAGTTTGAGGAGAATGAGGCTAGGAGGTTATTAGGAGATAATAAATCATCTACATGTTACATATAGAGGGGAGGAGGAAAAGATGAATAAATGAAAATAATAATGGAAGAGGAGGAAGGATAAGGGAGTAAAGGGAAAGGATGTTGAAAGGGGAAAGGAGTATCAGGAAGGCAGGGAAAAAGAAGGTATGATCAGGTATACTGGGATCAAAAGAGGAGGGTGGTCCAAATTGTCATTATCTCTGCCACCAAAGGTAGACAGAGGTTATGTTTTCACCACTGTCTGTTTATCTGTCTCAAAAGAGCTTGCCTGTGAGCAGGATATCTCAAAAGGTTGTGGACGGATTATGACAAAACGTGGTGGATGCATTGGGTGGGTGACATGAACAAGCCGATTAGATTTTGGTTCAGGTCCAGATGCAGATCCAGCCTATCAGTGGCACACAAAACGTAAACTGTTCAGCCTGGCAGAGGAATGCGCTCTACTGAATGTCGTTCTCGTTTTGGTGGATGTACCGAGTAGAAATGTCTGAAAGTCATGTTAGGTGAGGGAAGGAAGGACATTATACAGTAATTCTAAGAGTGCTGACTGCCTGATGAGGCAAATAGGAGGAGGGATGTGGTTAAAGGTTCAGCAAATTTTACATTCTTAATATGTGATTTGAGGTCCTGATAGACATCAAGCTGGTTGTGTGATTGGTTCCACGACATAGCATGGCTCGGTGGACGCACCACTGCCAGTTCAGGACCCCCCAATGATTGGAATGTAATGGCAGGCAATAATTGGAGGAGCTTCCACAATCATTATTGTTAGACATACTTGGGGTTGTCAAGCAATTTTTACCCTCACCAAAGGATTCAGAGAGGGTATTGCATTTGGGTCCGTTTGTTTGTTTGTCTGTTTGTTTGTCTGTCTATTTGTCCGCACAGAACTTTTGTGTTTTTCTCCGCAACCGCTTGTTGGATTGAGACGAAATTTTCACCACTGGTGTGACTACTCATGCAGAATGTTGTAATGATATCTATGATGTCATAGGTCACCTGGTATGGTTGCCATATTGGGAAAACTTTGGACCTCTTTATCTCTGAAACCGCACCAAGGAAAAATTGAGACGTGGCACATAGGAAAGTACTCCTCATGGGTAATGAGTGATTTTTTTTATGACATCATATGTGACCTGGTTATGACGTTATAATTGCATATGTAGAATGCCAAATGCGATCAGCGAGACCTTATCTCGCTCGCCCTCGCAACACGGTTTTGAAGGCATTAAGGGAAGGTGAAGTGGCAGGGTCTTTCTCCAGGTGGTTCCAATCCCTGCCGGTGCGGGGTAAGAAGGATGAAGCATATACCTGAGTACTGCAGCTCGGTATCATGAAGCGGGATCCATGTCCTCTGGTACGTGTTGATGCTTCAGTGAGGTATGCACTCCACTTGATGTCCATCAGGTCGTAGCGAATGCGGTACATCAAGGCAAGATGGTTTTGGAGTCGTCTACTTTCCAAGGTGGGCCATTGTAGTTCTTCAAGCATAGCTGAGACACTGGTGGTAGGACCATAGTTACCAGTGACATAACGAGCACCTCTACACTGGACCATCTCGAGCTTGTTGATATTATGCCAAGTGTGAGGATCCCATGCTGTTGCAGCATATTCCACGATTGGTAAGATGTAAGTTTTGAATGTGGTCTTCTTGATTCTATAGTTGCATTAGCTGGAGTTTTGACGCAAGAAGGCAATTGGTGGAGTTTGCTTTCTTGACAGTTGCATCCATGTGGGTGTTGAAATTCAGCTTTGAATCAGTGTGGACACCAAGGTATTTGGCCGAGTTAACCTCTTCAAGGATGTGGTCATGAACGTTAAGAGATTGGAGGATGGGCTTCCGCTTGTTGGTGATGTGAATGACCTGGCATTTAGATGGGTGAAACTCCATCAACCACTTCCCTCCCACTCCTCCAACATATCAAGATCCATCTGGAGATGAATGCAGTCCTGGGCAAATGTAACACACAAGTAGAGGACACAGTCATCTGCAAAGAGACATGGTGTGCTATCTGGTAGATCGTTAATAAAGATCAGGAAAAGAAGCAGGCTGAGCACACTGTCCTGAGGAACTCCAGATGTTACTTGGCTTCAGAGCTACATTGGCCATCGATCAAGACTTGCTGGGTGCAGTCATGGAAGAAGTTTTTTTGTCCACTCTAAAGTGCAGCCTGAAGTCCATAGAACTCCGCCTTCAACAGAAGTCTTCAGTTGGGACACCTTGTCGAAGGCTTTCGCGAAGTCCAGCAAGATGACGTCTATTTGTGCCTTCTCTTCTATTCCTCTAGCAAGGTCATCTATGGTGAGGATCAATTGTGTATCACAAGATGTACATTACCGAAAGCCATGCTGTGCATCTGTTCGTATCTGATGGTCAATGGGATGATGTATGATGGCACAATACATGACATGCTCACACAGCTCGCAAAGAACTGATGTCAGTGAGATGGGCTGATAATTTGAAGCAGATGATCGGCATTCCTTATGGAAGATCGGGATGATGGTTGCTTTCTTCCAAGAAGATGGTACACTGCCCTGATTCAGGGGTGGCTGGAAGAGTAATGTGACTGCAGGTGAGACTTCTTCAGCCGTTTCCTTCAGCACTTTCAGAGAGTTACCATCAGGCCCAACTGCTTTGTGTGGTTCAAGGTCTTTAAGCAGCTTGGTTACTCCTTTGCAGCCAACAGTGATGTCATTCATGGCTGAATGAAGGCTGGGGCTGAGATTAAGTAGTGATGAATCACCGTCATCAGTAAATCCTGAAGAAAACTGCCTGTTCAAGACGTTAGCTTTATGCTTGGAATCGCAGTGAAGAATATTTCCCTCCTTCAGTGGTTCAACTCCCATTTGATCACAGCGCTTAGATTTTACAAACACTCCCAACTTTTTATTGCCATCTGCGTCACTACTGATGATGTCAGACAGGTATTTTTTTATCGGTTTGGTGACGGATCTTCTGTATTTCCTTTTTGATGTCGTGGGAATGAAACCAGTCTCTACCTCTGTTGTGGCACCAAGCCTTCTTGAAGGCTCATGCATTTAATTGATGTGTCCAACCAACATTGGCTGAATCTGGATGAGCTGGATTTGGAACTACGTTGTTTTTTTCCAGTGCAGCCTGAGTTTCAGGAGCCAAAACCTCCAATGGTGTTAAGGTAGAGTCAACAAATTGATCTGCCCATGTTTTGGCATCAGACCGAATATTCACTCTGTTGGCTTGTTTCCAAAGAAGAATTTTATGGTGAGGTGGTTTCTGTCTGTACGCTCAGGCACTCATCTCCAAAAACACAACATCATGATTACTAAGGCCAGACATGCCGACACATTGTTTGACCAGCGAAGGGAGATTAGTTGCGATAACGTCCAAGATGTTATCTCTCCTAGTAGGAGAGTTCACAATCTGCTCAAGCCCCAAGTTGGCCAAAGTTTGCAGGTAGGAGTCATTGATGTTCTTTCTATATTGGTGAGAAATAATCTGCTCTGTCTCCCAGTTGATGTTGGGTAAATTAATGTCTCCGCCAATCCATAAAGCTTTACGTGGGTTTGAGTGACGCAGATCCTTAATGGCTTGATTGAGGTAATTCATGTAGCTTAGGTCACTACTAGGTGGTTGATACACGGAGGCAATTATAATATTGTGGTTACCATTCATCACTTTAACTACAATGAACTCAGATTCAGTGTAGGTTGTTATCTGTTGACTAATAAGACTGGTAGTAATACCCAATGTTACACCGCCATAGCCAACTTACCTGTCATTTCCATAGAGATTGTATCCTGGGGGAAAGATTTTGCCTTGTCCTCTACCTGGCTTCAACCTCGTCTCATATCGCATGATGATGTCAGGTTTGGTTACTTCAATTAAGCTCCAGAACTCCTCCCGTTTAGAATAAATGCTCTGGAAGTTGACTACCAGGGTGTGCAAGTTTGATGCACAAACTCGTGGACATAGTTTAGATGGCGACGATGAGGCTAGTGGTGAACCTGGGGGATCAGTATTTGTGGAACCTCTGCTTGAAGAGTGAGTCATATTCAAATGGGTAGAATTGAAGGTATTACTATCGCTGCCCATGATGACAATGTTAAATAGGCTACATGATGGATTTGGTAAGCCACAGTTCGAGCACTCCCAGGGGTAATCACTTCGGCCCAGGTGAGACAAGTGGATGTTGTTTCTGCTAACACAATCTGCATAGTGAACGTGTCACATGATTCACATAGTATGCTCACCTTAGCTCCTTCATAATTAGTGCAGGCCCGAATGCATGTGCCACATGGAAATTTTGGAGGTCTTGGTGCAGGGTTGGTTTCCACGTCACCACTTGTCAGAAGGATGACTAACACTCACTCACGTCCGAGTTACAAACTGTTGTCAGTTGCAACATGCAACACTCACTACCGAGTTACAAACTGACTCTGGAAGAAGTGTCAGCACAAGCGCTGTTCGTCGAGAGCTTCATGAAATGGGTTTCCATGGCCGCGCAGCCGCACACAAGCCGAATATCACCATGCACAATGCCAAGCATTGGCTGGAGTGTTGTAAAGCTCACCGCCATTGAACTCTGGAGCAGTGGAAATGCGTTCTCTGGAGTGATGAATCACGCTTCACCATCTGGCAGTCCGACAGATGAACTTGGGTTTGACGGATGCCAAGAGAATGCTACCTGCCCAAATGCATAGTGCCAACTGTAAAGTTTGGTGGAGGAGGAGTAATGGTCTGGGGCTGTTTTTCATGGTTTAGTTTAGGCCCCTTAATTCTAGTGAAGGGAAATCTTAACACTTCAGCATGCAATGACATGCTAGATGAGTCTGTGCTTCCAACTTTGTGGGAATAGTTTGCTGAAGGTCCTTTCCTGTTTCAGCATGACAATGCCCCCATGCACAAAGCGAGGTCCATACAGAAATGGTTTGTCAAGATCGGTATGAAAGAGCTTGACTGGCCTACAGAGAGCTCTCAACCCCGTCGAATAGCTTTGGGATGAATTGGAACGCTGACTGTGAGCCATACCTAATCGCCCAACATCAGTGCCCAACCTCAAGAATGCTCTTGTGGCTGAATCGAAGTAAATCCCCGCAGCAATATTCCAACATCTAGTGGAAAGACTTCCGGGAAGAGTGCAGGCTGTTATCATATAGTCTAGTAGGAAGAGGGGGGTATCATGCACCTCCTGGAAATATACTTCTAATCAGTGTTTCTAGATTGGAAAAAGTGTGTAGAAAATAATGAGCTGTGTGAAAAAGTTGTCAAAATGTCCCACGTATCATTTTAATGTAAATTAGTGCCCCCATTATCGAAAAATCTAGTTTCACTACATCTCAGCCAATATTGCAGATAACTGAACAAATAAGGTGTCTCGACCCATGTTTTGAGGGTCAAAGATCATAATAAAACTATTCCTGAAGTGGCCACATGTATCTCTGGCATGCTATTATGCAAATTAGTCCTGCCATTGCTGCCATTTCCGAATTTCGTAAATTTATTCAATGCCTCCGTTAAGAGTTCTGCATCTTCGTCGATGCCAACTGATTTTGCTGGGTATTCAACCTCCAAACCAACAAGGTAAGAAGTTAACTCAGCTACACACACATGTGGATGTCAGTTTCTGCATGGAACCAGAAACAGGCAGCATCACAGCTGAGCTAGCAAGAACCATGTTAGCTATAGCTTGCCTCTTAAAATCTATGTATGGCTCTAGCTTAATTGTTGTTTTCACTGCTTGTATCCCAAAAACATTTGTTAGCATCAAACATTAGGCCACTGTTGAACATGATCGTTGCACTCAGATCATCTGTTATCAGATTGAGAAGTCCAGATTTCATAACAGGGTCCCTTTATATTAACATTAATGGTGATTTCTCATTCATTTCTATAACAGTGGTGGTAGAAGTAGACATTAAGCTGGCATGCTCAAAAAGAAAACGGAGTGTAGATCCTGCAGCCCACAATTGCTCTCCACCTGCATGCATCCTTCATGTGCCATCCATGTCTGATCATGGTCATTTTACACCCCTCACTAAAATCAAAGGAACTGCTACAGAAAAACTACAACAGCTTCAGAAGATCCAGGATCGACGTCTCCACCAATCACATGAGTCCCCATATCGTATGCAATCAGTGTGTGACCACATCCCTACCACTCTCCCCGATGACCTGGAAAGTGTGGGGTATCACCACAACTGTTATCAGCGCTTTACTGACAACCTTCAGCTTCTGGGAGATGATACAGAACCAGAACCATCAACCTCACAGCGGCATCACTCCCCTCGTAAATCAGGGGGTTCTGCTGGACCCATCTTCCCACCATTTTTTGTGACAAAGTTGAGATCAAAGATGGTCATCGCAAAACTGAGAGACCTGTATACTTCACATCTTATAAGAACAAAGAAAATGCATGGGAGCAAATTGAATCACGGGCTGGGAAAATGGGTCGAGTTCGACTTCATGGACAGGTGAAAATGTGAACCCATATTTTTTTTATGTTACACGCCATATCAACATGTTAACCATTTATCATTCCAGGTCATACAGTTTCAAGAGCAAAGCAACCTTGCGTTCGTGCTCCTCGTCAAGTCTCAGAGTCAAGATGAGCCATTGGACTTGGAAGAACTCATGAAGTACTGCCTGATGCCTGTGCCTCCCAGCCTTGGAACACCGGATGGATTTTTCTCCAAGACCAACAAAGCCTCTATTCTGCACTACCTTCTCGAGGACACCACCACAGAAGATCTGCCATACCCCAAGGATGTCCTGTTCACCTAGGATGGCATGGCGCTGCTACATACCCTTGCCAACCTTCCCCCAACCTGTGGTGAAATATGCCTACAGGTGCTCGATCAAATGGTGGCCAAGAAGCACTTCTTGTTCTCGACTGACAGTTACCACCCGGAATCTATCAAAGCGCAGGAGAGGTTGAGGAGTGGCAGCTCAGAGAAGATCATTTTGGCTGGACCAGTGACCAGGAAGCCATATGACTTCAAGATGTTCCTTGCAAATGACGACAACAAAAAGCAGATCTGCCAGCTCCTGCTGCGAGTATGGAGTGACCAACAGGCAGCTTCAAAGCTGGAGAGAACAGAGATGGCAATACTGATTGTGGAGGGAGAGCCCACCATCTTGTCTCATCAAATGGCAAGTTAAATTGAAAACCCATATTATTATTAATTATTATTACCAGGATTAACTTAAATAATATTGCCAACGTGCTTCTTGGTGATTGGTGAATAATAGGATAAAATTTTGGAGATTGGTGATGCGAATTTTTTCTTTCAGTCTTGTATTTAAATATTGGTAAAATTGGTAAATTCTAAGTGATTATCTGTGATTTTTGTCTAGCTCTAGAATTGGTGGTGACTGAAGTACAATGCCCCTTTGTGTTTCAGGTTGCGGTGCGTGAGCTCCGCACAATCTACAGCAACCAGGAAGAGACTGATACAAGGGTGGTACTGTACCTCCATCATGCTGCTGCCCTCGGATACAAGAATTCTGTGGTCAGAACACTTGACACAGATATCTTCATAATTCTTCTCTACCATGCTCATGCCATCAAGCTGACTGTATACCTGGATACGGGGTCAGGGAAACATCGACAACTTCTCAACCTCTCTGAGCTTGCAGACTCCCTGGGAGAAGACTACTGTGCCACTCTTCTTGGATTCTATGTGTTCAGCGGAGAAGACTGTTCCAGTGCCTTCAAAGGGAAGGGGAATATGGCGCCCTTGAAAAAGCTGGAGGAGAACCCCAGGTTTCACAAGACGTTCAGTCAACTCGTTGACTACTGGAATGTCAAGCCTGAGGTGCTGAGGCAGTTGGAGCAATTCACCTGTCTGATGTATGGACAGAATCGTGACTCTTCAGTGGACGTCGTCCGTGCCAAGTTGCTACGCAAAATGGTTGGGGAGGACAAGAAACTCACTTAAAAGTCTAAGGTCGACCTGGCTCGCCTTCCTCAATGCCACTCTGCTCTGAAGCCGCACGTCCAACGCGTGAACCACCGTGTCTCCTTGTACAAGCGAGCTGGTGAAGCTATTCTGGAAAAGCCAAAACCCTATGATGAGGGGCAAGGATGGATGAGGAATGATGAAGGAGTGTTGAAACAAGTATGGTCCTGCGGTCCTGTCCTACCAACCTCGCTAGTTGATCTCCTGGACACTGGAGAGCATGAACAGGAAGAGGAGGACGAAGAGGAAGGAGAGGACGAGTTGGACTCTGATGATTTCATTGAAAACGATGAGTGATTCATAGTGGAGAAGCATTTACCTGACTGTTTATCTGGAATGGGAAAGAGAAGAAGAGTTCTATTATGGTGGTGACCCTTCTACTACAAAATAAATAAACATTGGTTAAAAACACAACAACATCTGTCTGGACACCTTATTTGTTCAGTTTTCTGCAATATGGAGTCTCTGAATTGGTAAAAATGTGATTATTTTGTAGAGGCGGAATTAATTTGCATATTAGCATGACACAGACACATATGATCACTTTAAGAATAGTTTTATTATGATCTTTGACCCTCAAAACATGGCTCTCGACACCTTATTTGTTCAGCTATCTGCAATATTGGCTGAGATATCGTGAAACTAGATTTTTCAATAATGGGGGCACTAATTTGCATAAAAATGATACGTGGGACATTTTGACAACTTTTTAACATAGCTCATCATTTTCTACACACTTTTTCCAATCTAGAAACACTGATTAGAAGTATATTTCCGGGGGGTGCATGATACCCCCCTCTTCCGACTAGACAAGTAGCAAAAGGGGGACCAACTCCATATTAATGCCCATGATTTTGGAATATACATGTTGGACGAGCACGTGTCCACATACTTTTGGCCATGTCGTGTATGATACCAGACATTGATACATTTTCATGTATGATTTCAGACATTGGTATCAATGAGGTTGAGATATACCATATATTGAGACATCTTTATATTATATGTTGATATCTTTTATGACATCTTTATATGAGATATAACATCTTTATATGAGATACCATATATTGAGACATCTTTATATATGATACCATATATTGATACATCTTTATATATGATACCAGACATTGATACATCTTTCTATATATGATACCAGACATTGAAACATATTTATATACGATACCAGACATGGATACATATTATATATATATATATATATATATATATATATATATATATATATATATATATATATATATATATATATATATATATATATATATATATATATATATATAATACCAGACATTGATACATTTTCATTATGACAGACATTGATATATTTGCATTGATGATACCAGACATTGATACAATTTCATATATGATACATTTTCATATCTGACACCAGACATTGATACATTTTCATTATGACAGACAATGATACATTTTCATATGTGACACCACACATTGATAGATTTTCATTATGACAGACAATGATACATTTTCATATATGACACCAGACATTGATACATTTTCATATCTGACACCAGACATTGATACATTTTCATATATGACACCAGACATTGATACATTTTCATTATGACACCAGACATCGATACATTTTCATATCTGACACCAGACATTGATACATTTTCATTATGACACCAGACATTGATACATTTTCATATATGATACCAGACATTGATACATTTTCATATCTGACACCAGACATTGATACATTTTCATTATGACAGACAATGATACATTTTCATATATGACACCACACATTGACAGATTTTCATTATGACAGACAATGATACATTTTCATATCTGACACCAGACATTGATACATTTTCATTATGACAGACAATGATACATTTTCATATATGACACCACACATTGATAGATTTTCATTATGACAGACAATGATACATTTTCATATGTGACACCACACATTGATAGATTTTCATTATGACAGACAATGATACATTTTCATATCTGACACCAGACATTGATACATTTTCATATATGATACCAGACATTGATACATTTTCATATCTGACACCAGACATTGATACATTTTCATTATGACACCAGACATTGATACATTTTCATATCTGACACCAGACATTGATACATTTTCATTATGACAGACAATGATACATTTTCATATATGACACCACACATTGATAGATTTTCATTATGACAGACAATGATACATTTTCATACATGACACCAGACATTGATACATTTTCATATCTGACACCAGACATTGATACATTTTCATATATGACACCAGACATTGATACATTTTCATATCTGACACCAGACATCGATACATTTTCATATCTGACACCAGACATTGATACATTTTCATTATGACACCAGACATTGATACATTTTCATATATGATACCAGACATTGATACATTTTCATATATGATACCAGACATTGATACATTTTCATTATGACAGACAATGATACATTTTCATATCTGACACCAGACATTGATACATTTTCATATATGATACCAGACATTGATACATTTTCATATCTGACACCAGACATTGACACATTTTCATATATGACACCAGACATTGATACATTTTCATTATGACAGACAATGATACATTTTCATATATGACACCACACATTGATAGATTTTCATTATGACAGACAATGATACATTTTCATATCTGACACCAGACATTGATACATTTTCATTATGACAGACAATGATACATTTTCATATATGACACCACACATTGATAGATTTTCATTATGACAGACAATAATACATTTACATATGTGACACCACACATTGATAGATTTTCATTATGACAGACAATGATACGTTTTCATATCTGACACCAGACATTGATACATTTTCATATATGATACCAGACATTGATACATTTTCATATCTGACATCAGACATTGATACATTTTCATATCTGACACCAGACATTGATACATTTTCATATATGACACCAGACATTGATACATTTTCATATATGATACCAGACATTGATACGTTTTCATATCTGACACCAGACATTGATACATTTTCATATCTGACACCAGACATTGATACATTTTCATATCTGACACCAGACATTGATACATTTTCATATCTGACACCAGACATTGATACATTTTCATATCTGACACCAGACATTGATACATTTTCATTATGACACCAGACATTGATACATTTTCATATATGATACTAGACATTGATACATTTTCATATCTGACACCAGACATTGACACATTTTCATATATGACACCAGACATTGATACATTTTCATTATGACAGACAATGATACATTTTCATATATGACACCACGCATTGATAGATTTTCATTATGACAGACAATGATACATTTTCATATATGACACCAGACATTGATACATTTTCATATCTGACACCAGACATTGATACATTTTCATATATGACACCAGACATTGATACATTTTCATATCTGACACCAGACATCGATACATTTTCATATCTGACACCAGACATTGATACATTTTCATATCTGACACCAGACATTGATACATTTTCATATCTGACACCAGACATTGATACATTTTCATATATGATACCAGACATTGATACATTTTCATATATGATACCAGACATTGATACATTTTCATTATGACAGACAATGATACATTTTCATATCTGACACCAGACATTGATACATTTTCATATATGATACCAGACATTGATACATTTTCATATCTGACACCAGACATTGACACATTTTCATATATGACACCAGACATTGATACATTTTCATTATGACAGACAATGATACATTTTCATATATGACACCACACATTGATAGATTTTCATTATGACAGACAATGATACATTTTCATATCTGACACCAGACATTGATACATTTTCATTATGACAGACAATGATACATTTTCATATATGACACCACACATTGATAGATTTTCATTATGACAGACAATAATACATTTTCATATGTGACACCACACATTGATAGATTTTCATTATGACAGACAATGATACGTTTTCATATCTGACACCAGACATTGATACATTTTCATATATGATACCAGACATTGATACATTTTCATATCTGACATCAGACATTGATACATTTTCATATCTGACATCAGACATTGATACATTTTCATATATGATACCAGACATTGATACATTTTCATATATGACACCAGACATTGATACATTTTCATATATGATACCAGACATTGATACGTTTTCATATCTGACACCAGACATTGATACATTTTCATATCTGACACCAGACATTGATACATTTTCATATCTGACACCAGACATTGATACATTTTCATATATGACACCAGACATTGATACATTTTCATATCTGACACCAGACATTGATACATTTTCATATCTGACACCAGACATTGATACATTTTCATATATGACACCAGACATTGATACATTTTCATATATGACACCACACATTGATACATTTTCATTATGACAGACATTGATACATTTGCATTGATGATACCAGACGTTGATACATTTTGATGCCAGACAGAAAGTGTTCAGCCTGGTTAGTAATGCAACACCCACGCACATGGAGATAACAAATAAACAAATCTCTCTGTGTCTCTGTCTCTGCCTTCGTAAAGATAGGAGAAAAGTAGGCCCGCAGACTCCACCACAGTAAAGAACAATAAGAAGAAAAGGAAACGAAAGAAAAGATGAAAACATCATGAAAAAGACGGGACGTAATGTAAAGAAGAAGAGGAAGTAGGTCAGAGAATGATTAAAGAAGAAAGGAAAGGAATTAAAGCACGAATCAAATTATAAAATTATTGGAAGAAACTTTTCACGACTCGTTTCGAGTCGGTCTTGTTAAAGTGAGTGATTGAAGACGTGAAGAGTAAGTCGGTGATCACTGATAACAGCAGGAATTGCTATTCAAGGTTGATTGTAATCAGAGGTGGGTTTAGGCCATGCCGTGCCGTGCCGTGCCGTGATGAGGTGAAGGTCGAGGACCTTTGTTTTTGGAGTTACCTTCTTTATTATGGGGAGGAGTTGGGGGCGGTTTAAAGGGAGAGCAGAGGGAGGAGGAAGAGGGGAATGGGGATGAGGAGGAGGAGGGGAATGGGGATGAGGAGGAGGAGGGGAATGGGGATGAGGAGGAGGAGGGAATGGGGATGAGGAGGAGGATCACGGGGAGGGAGGAGGAGCATGGGGCTGGAGGAGGATCACAGGGAGGGGAGGAGCACGGAGAGTCGAAGCGGAGGGAGGAGGAGCATGGGGCTGGGGAGGAGCACGGAGAGTCGAAGCGGAGGGGGAGGAGGAGCATGGGGCTGGATGAGGAGCACGGGGAGCATGGGGAAGGGGAGGAGCATGGGGCTGGAGGAGGAGCATGGGGCTGGAGGAGGAGCATGGGGCTGGAGGAGGAGCATGGGGCTGGGGGAGGAGCATGGGGAGGGGGAGGAGCATGGGGATGGAGGAGGAGCATGGGGCTGGAGGAGGAGCATGGGGCTGGAGGAGGAGCATGGGGCTGGGGGAGGAGCATGGGGAGGGGAGGGGGAGGGGAGGAGCATGGGGCTGGTGGAGGAGCATGGGACTGGAGGAGGAGCATGGGGCTGGTGGAGGGGCATGGGGCTGGGTGAGGAGCATGGGGCTGGGGGAGGAGATTGCGCCTGGGGAGGAACATGGGGCTGGTGGAGGAACATGGGGATGGAGGAGGAGCATGGGGCTGGGGGAGGAGCATGGGGCTGGTGTAGGAGCATGGGGCTGGTGGAGGAACATGGGGATGGGGGAGGAGCATGGGGATGGAGGAGGAGCATGGGGATGGGGGAGGAGCATGGGGCTGGGGAGGAGCATGGGGCTGGTGCCCGGGCATGGGGCTGGGTGAGGAGCATCGGGCTGGGGGAGGAGCTTGGGCCTGGGGGAGGAGCATGGGGCTGGTGGAGGAACATGGGGATGGAGGAGGAGCATGGGGCTGGGGGAGGAGCATGGGGCTGGTGGAGGAGCATGGGGCTGGTGGAGGAACATGGGGATGGGGGAGGAGCATGGGGATGGAGGAGGAGCATGGGGATGGGGGAGGAGCATGGGGATGGAGGAGGAGCATGGGGAGGGGGGAGGAGCATGGGGATGGAGGAGGAGCAAGGGGATGGAGGAGGAGCATGGGGATGGAGGAGGAGCATGGGGCTGGGGAGGAGGAGCATGGGGATGGAGGAGGAGCATGGGGATGGAGGAGGAGCATGGGGATGGAGGAGGAGCATGGGGATGGAGGAGGAGCATGGGGATGGAGGAGGAGCATGGGGATGGAGGAGGAGCATGGGGCTGGGGGAGGAGCATGGGGATGGAGTTGGAGCATGGGGCTGGAGGAGGAGCATGGGGATGGAGGAGGAGCATGGGGCTGGAGGAGGAGCATGGGGATGGGGGAGGAGCATGGGGATGGAGGAGGAGCATGGGGCTGGGGGAGGAGCATGGGGCTGGTGTAGGAGCATGGGGCTGGTGGAGGAACATGGGGATGGGGGAGGAGCATGGGGATGGAGGAGCAGCATGGGGATGGGGGAGGAGCATGGGGCTGGGGGAGGAGCATGGGGCTGGTGGAGGGGCATGGGGCTGGGTGAGGAGCATGGGGCTGGGGGAGGAGCTTGGGCCTGGGGGAGGAGCATGGGGCTGGTGGAGGAACATGGGGATGGAGGAGGAGCATGGGGCTGGGGGAGGAGCATGGGGCTGGTGGAGGAGCATGGGGCTGGTGGAGGAACATGGGGATGGGGGAGGAGCATGGGGATGGAGGAGGAGCATGGGGATGGGGGAGGAGCATGGGGCTGGGGGAGGAGCATGGGGCTGGGGGAGGAGCATGGGGATGGAGGAGGAGCATGGGGCTGGGGGAGGAGCATGGGGATGGAGGAGGAGCATGGGGATGGAGGAGGAGCATGGGGATGGAGGAGGAGCATGGGGATGGAGGAGGAGCATGGGGATGGAGGAGGAGCATGGGGATGGAGGAGGAGCATGGGGATGGAGGAGGAGCATGGGGCTGGGGGAGGAGCATGGGGATGGAGGATGAGCATGGGGCTGGAGGAGGAGCATGGGGCTGGAGGAGGAGCACGGGGAAGGGCGGCGCACGGTGAGCGGGAGGAGCACGGTGAGCGGGAGGAGCACGGTGAGTCGAAGCGGCAGTGAATAGAACTGGGCAAGAAAGACCAAGGGAGGGAAGCACATCGACAGCCGGAAAAGAGGTGTAGACAGACAGACAGACAGACAGGTACAGCAAGAGATACCAGTCCTAGTCAGACAAACAGATCCAGTCAGACACGTGGAGAGCGTTTGCGCAACTTGCACGGACAGCGCCTCGAGTAAGTGATGACGAACGTTTATTTACGAGTCTCGGACAGGGCTCAGATCGTCGGACGTTCCACCAAACGCCGTTGTTGTCCGAAGCTGCGTCACATGACCTGTTTCCCCACGTGTATTTCGCCTCGCCCACTGTCTCTCTCTCTCTCTTGTCCTCGTGTCCGTGTTCCATTCTTCGTTGTGCAGTGTCCCGATCGGGCCTACTATTTATGGTGATACTGTAATAATGGGCCCGATGTTTCGGATCATGATAACAATAGCGGCACGAATAATGTCATGAATAATCATAAATATGTCATTGCTGACGAGCAATTGATCGACCGTGTAGCGGTTATAGACCAGGAAGGTTAATGAAACGAGGTTGTTAAACTTGCACCAAATAAATAATACAAACAAAATTCGGCCAATTTGAATTTGAATTTGATGTAATCATAATAATTGTGCTAACAATTTTGTAATCGTATTTACAGTGGTGATCTCGAACCACAGGTTTAACCGCATTGAACTTGACATCTTGATGGTGCACCCCATGGAACCATGTGTTCATGTCCACCATATGTACGTGTTTGGCTTAAGTTACCTGGTCTTCCTTGCCTTGTATTTATTTTTTTGTGCAGAAGCTTAAACCCTGAGCTGCTGTCCTCCTGCAGGTATTTTTAGCTCTTTGCAGAATAGATCAGCACCGAGATGCTTTCATCATGTGCATTCGGGGCTGCTCACCGCAAGACCAACGTCCCGTCGGTTCATTTCATCCCAATCAACAATGATTGTGACCAAGAACGGGATTGTAGTTGTATTTGACTATCAAAGGGCTTATTGAAGTGCAATATTGATTTCTTCATGGATATATATATATATATATATATATATATATATATATATATATATATATATATATATATATATATATATATATATATATATAACAAAACCCAATTATGTCTCTCATCATTTTTGTCCCCCGTCCCTCTGACCTTGTCCATACTCTGACAAGGATTGAGACAAGGTCGGAGGGACGGGGGACGTTGAAATGAGCTCTGTCCGTCTGATCGACCGATCATCCGTCCATGTACTTTTGTGAACATGATATTTCAAAAACTGTCGAACGTTTGGCTTTCATATTATATATTTCTATTCCCCATGACATTATCTCAACCCGATTAGATAATGGCTGCGATTGGCTGAATTATGTTGCCATGGCAACCATCTTGGTACTTGGCTTGTGTACGCGATTAAAAATTAAAAAAAAGTTCAAGATTTAGCTTTCACATGACAGATATATTCTTTATACCAACCAAAATGTGGGGGACCGAGATTATCAGCTCTTTGTCTTGGTTGTTTTATGTTGCTTTCTTGCCTGGAAGAGCATCGATATATATATATATATATATATATATATATATATATATATATATATATATATATATATATATATATATATATATATATATATATATATATATATATATATCGAGCTGCTGAACCAGTTTCTTGGCAAGGGTTATACTGAGTGTTTGCCATTGCCTTCCCAGCAGTAATTAGGGCAGGAATTATTTCCTTTGATCTTGTATGGTTTGCAAACTTTTATTGACCAACCATTATATGACTCACATTCAATCTAGTCATTTATCATAATGATGGAATAACAAGTGGATAAATGTATGATTGATTGTGGAATGGGGTACATCATGATGAGTCCAATATATGTATGCATGTGTTCCATTTCTTTTCTTTAATTTTTATTATTTTAAAAAATCTCCCACAGACATGGTGCGTCACCATCCCCTGCAGTACTACAAACCTCAGGTGTTGCTCTCCTGCATTGCAGGCTTTTTGGGTTGCCGATGGAAACGCTACCAGCGATCTAATGACCGCAGCACGAAGGTGCACATCCATACATGATTGAAGACTTGTTTGCATGAATTTGAATCTGAACATGGTCGTACAGACATAAGTGCAACATTCAAACGATTTTTTTGATGTGTTGATGCATGTCACACATGAAATTTTAAACAATTTAATGGGTCTTTGCGTCGGTACAAACATTCGTTTTGAGTTTGCTTCATGCAGTCGACAATAATTATGGCTCCTACCTCCAGGTGTGAGATATCTCTGCATTTCCATTCCATAATGCTGTGCACACCGCCATGTTGGTTGTATGAACTTCCCTGGAAATGATGGCATCAGTCGCTCGACAATGTAGCGGTTTTATCTCGTTATTCTGACTTACTGCAATGGAAGGTTACGCTAATTATTTGACCTTGTTTGATGTACATGTTGAAGCAGGTTTTAGGTGTTTATTCCTCCACATATCAATCCCAAGATCGACGACTACGAGTACTACTTCTGTAACAGCCCTAATTATTACCATCTTCTCGTGGTTTGATTGGGGAAGGTTTTTGGCCCAAGTCTTTCATGAACTGGCTGCTCAGGCCTGGAATTTGACAGACGGTGGCAGGCATTTGCAATTTTTTCAGGATCTTTAACATGCACCAACTCGCACCAACATACTGGACACCCTACTTAAAGTAAATGTTGAGGGATGTTGCTCTTTGCAAGGAAACACTCTCCCTGCAAAGCTCCAATCTGACAGTTTATAATCGGGTCGGGAATCAAACTCTGATGAGACCGCTCAGGTGCACTACCTCTGCATCAGACTGCCAGATTAGAGGTGATTGTAAGAAGCATGTTTGGCACAGTTGATGACACGTCCTTTTCAGTAAAGTGTCAAAACACCTTTGATTACGTTGTTACGTGATTTACAGATCTATATTGCATTGAGCATATCCGGCTACTTTCCTTTTTTTATCATTTTTTTAATCATATTTTTAAGTGCTTTTTATCACCAGTGCCACAGTTAGCAAAAAGAGTCCATCATTGTTCAACAGCATCATCATTTATGGGGCTTGCAGGATAGACGAGAGCAGTGTTTCTCAACCTTTTTTTATCCCACGCCCCACTTTGATTTTCAAAAAAATTGTACGCGCCACCATGATTGGAGACATTACAGTATATGGTCGATTGTCACGAAACTGCATCAAACAGGTTTTGGGGCTCTACTGCTCTTAATATATTAGTTATAATAACATATATGCTGTATGTATACGTTTTGATCACACCTTTCAGGGAATACCTAGTTTTATATGTTTTTGATGAACACTCTGAAAACTAGGAGTAATAATGTATCATATTTTCGGTATTTAAATTTTTTTTTGCAATAATTATTATAAATTGCATTTTATAAGTGCATCAGGGTATGTTGGGCATCCAAATAGAATTTAATTATGATGCCATATATGTGTGTTTATGTTGACACAAACATGAATATGTTTGGTATAGACCCTAAATTTTGGCAAACATTTTTATGATGGGGAATTTATGTGAAACCATGAGTATGCACTCTTTTCTGTGCACTAATCCTACAAAGAATATACCTATAAAACAGTTCTATCACAGTGAACTTTGCAAAATAGTTAAGGCAATTTGCATAAACCATGTTTTGAATAGAAATACTTGATAATAAAATAAATTGTGAGATAAACCTGATTTGGGGCAGTTTCTACTGAAGCCATGAGTATGCCTTTTGATTATTCACTGTGTCCAGGGATTAAAACATTAGTAAGAGATATTAAGTTACCATAAGGGTAATACATCACCCTTAATATATGCTTAATTCCAAATCTGTGGATGCATCACCCTTCCATTTATTGCAATTTCTGCCTAACCTGAAACCATGCATATGCACGAAACCATGAGTATGCATCATTTCTTCAGAGCATATGTTCATTATTTCAAGATACTAAGGCCTTCCCACACAGATGTGGTATTTGTGCTTGTATTTCATGATTTTACATGCCTCAAATTAAATGTTTGTTATTTCAGGAACATTTGTGTCAATCATTTATCATTAAATTTGAAACCATGGATCTGAAACCATGGATTTGAAACCATGAAACTCCCCACATCCTTAATGTATTAATG
Organism: Eptatretus burgeri; assembly: GCF_056783735.1. Taxonomy (NCBI): domain Eukaryota; kingdom Metazoa; phylum Chordata; class Myxini; order Myxiniformes; family Myxinidae; genus Eptatretus; species Eptatretus burgeri. Next base: position 88,633,075 of record NC_140965.1, read on the forward strand.
AAAAAAATTTGTTTACTCATTTGCCACATACACCTTCTAAGTAGAGAGGATAGAGTGTTGGATAAGCATATAAATACCTTGCAATATGTTATGGTGGATCAGTATTCTCAATTCTAAGTTACTCTATTTTACAGAGAAAATAACCAATATAAATCTAAATGAAACCATGAATATGCATTAATATATCTACTTCCACTTTAAATATTGATGTCCTGTGTGCACAAGTCATACCTTACTTGACCACCCAGACTCTTCCAGATAGCCTAAGATGTATTTATTTATGAACACTGAACTGCCCCGGTAATGGTGAGAACTGATATAAGGTCATGTTTATAAAAACAAATTGATTTTTAATAACACAAAATGCAATTATGTTCTACTTTTAAACAAAACCGTTTCTCAGTCACATTTATTACTGAATCACAAGCACATACTTATTGTATATAGATAAAAACTGATATATAATAGGTCAGTTATATATTACACAGAAGTAACTGCTTCTTGGTGTGATTAATTAGATGCATACTCATGGTTTCAAGCAGTCACCAGACATAATTTAAATGCATTGTGAAAATTTCAATTTTCGGAGTTAAGGTGCCCAGATTCTCCCATGGATCCCTCAACATGTTTTCTGTAAGACCACAGAAACTTATAATTATAGCCTTAATTTGGTGCAGATGTCCTCCGGACCCTAAAAGGTGCAGTTTCGTGACAATCGACCATATACTACATATAAGGAATTCCCTTTGACGAAAAGCGAGTCATAGTGACGTAACAGCGTTGAATTGATCAAGGGCATGCCTTACCGGCGGATTGGCTAACAAGGGCATGGTGAAGCAGTTTTTAGTTATGACGTTATGAGGCATCAGTCGCAGCTTCAAACTTTTGAAAATTTGAAAGTGCAAAGCTATGAAAACGATCATATATTGATTCATTAATTCTGAATCCTCATGCCCCACCAAAATATTGCCACGCCCCACCTTGAGAAACACTGGTCTAGAGGTACGCACACTTTCCCTTGAGTTGTCTAGCCTGGGTTTTAATCTTGGCCCAGCTATAAACTGTCAATCTGTTTGTTTCCCATGCAGGTGATGCATCAATATGGGTGCTGGTCCTCAAATGGATGTTAAATTGGAGGGGGATGTTGTCCTGTTTTGCTCGCATGAGTTGGTGGAAGCTAAAGATCCCATGGTTCTCTTAATGGATTCATGAAGAGTAGGCAAGCTATCACCAGCACCATGGACAAATTGAAATTCCTGCCCTAACATTGCATGAGTAGCACAGCCGTACCCACAGCTTTAGCAGGCTCCCCACAGCCGTGTGCTGTTTAATATTTGGGGAGCTTGTATAACTGGTCAAACTTGTGGAGCTTGTATTTTGACCGTTCCTAACTTTGGCGACAAACTTGAAAAGTTCTCTCTTTCCTTGTGTTGGATTCTTTTGCTTTTCTCAAACCGAAACACTCGTGCCTGCACCATATTGAATCTCCCTCTCTAGTTTCAACTGGAGAAAAACAAACAAACAACTATTCAAGCGAAGAGCTATGCACATGATCTGCAAAATCAAAGATTTCCCAAATAATTTTGTCCTTCTCTTGCGTATGTTGTTTGCCACGGCCATATGTACTATTCCATCTGCACTCGCCATGTCAAAGACGAAGGCGGATGGTGCACCTTCCCACCGTATTGTTCATTGAATTGTGCCCCTCCCTACTGGCAAACCCCAATATAACATCTGCTTAAAAAAAACCTTCTGTGCTCGAAGATCTTTGTGCGAATTTGTCTTGATTTGCTATGCCCAGTGATCAGGCATGGCCCACCTTTGTGTGCTTGCTCGCGCTCACATTAACGGCCAAGGAAATGTACCAACTTGCTTTCCTCCAAAATAGATTTTTCTTTCTTTCTTTCTTTCTTTGACTTGTGTACATTTGTATTCATGTGAATGCTCCTTCAGCAATAATGTAAATTTGTCAGAAATAATGTAGTACTTGTTTAAGCCGATCACAAGAGCTTAACTCTGCTACACCAAAGCTTTTCTCTCTCATGTTCACCACACCACACATGCTGAATACTACTGTGCACAGGTGGAGATCGTTTATTTCGTATTATTCCTCCATCAACTTTGCATTGTTTCTGTGGTTTCATCTCACCCTCATCATTGTTGGCATCTTTCCTCTCCTGCTGTGCACAGCAACATTCGGCGTTGCGTGGCACAGGTTCACTCATGTTGCAATAAGGGCGACTGATAACTGTTTCGCTCAAAGCTTTGAACCATCCATCTGCTGCTTGCCTCTTTAGCTTCTTTATAACCTTGTGCCAAATATGCCTCTGATGTTGAGTGTAGTATAAAAAAAGTCAGAGATAATGAATAAATCTTGCCAAGCTTCTCTCACCCAAACAGGTTTGGCACAGCATTTTCAACACTTTCAACGTCTTCTCTTCTGCTTTTGTTCATTGTGTTCTCAATACGATACTCCGATGCGACGATGACTCGACCCTTTCTTGTTCGTTTTTAATTTTGCCCATGCCGTAGCTTGTTTCACAAACCTTATGGAAATCTGTAGGACCTAACCTTCAATCCTCTCGACCTTTTCTTTGTATTTCAGAGCCACACCAGGAATTTGCACACCAACTGTAAACAACCTGGCCTGTTTAATCACCAAATATTTCTTGATAACTTTCACCCTTTACAAGTGGGTCTTTGCCCAAATTTGTATGTGTGTCTGTGTGTGAGATAGATAACTACCTGTTTTGTTGATGCTTTCAACCACACTGTGTCCCCATGACCTCCAAGCACCGGTGCTCATTTCACTTATCACACTTATTTGTTTGATTTTTCTTGGTCTCCCAATATACTATCCTTATTTTGTGAATGCATTGAGTTTCGAGTTTTGTTGTCATCGGGCTTAAAAAAAAAAAAAAAAGCGGGGGGATGTACCAAGATGTACCAAGGTAAAAGTCTCTGTCCATCTGTACGTCTGCCCGTCACGCTATCTCGGACTCCTAAAAAGTTGCACAGAAATTCACCAAACTTGGTAGTTATGATCACCATATGACAAGAAGGTGCAAGAGCAGTGTCATTTTGGGCACCACCCACTGGAGCCCTGGGGCAGGCTGAAAAGGGGAAATCCGCAAAAATGCAATTAAGTGGAAAATTAAAAAACATTCTTCATGAAATTTTGTATATGCAATTAACATTGGGAGATGCATAAAATATCTAATTATTTATTTGGATTTGACCCCTGGTTCATGCCTCATTGGGTGGGGACTTGCGACCACAGGGGTCGGAACAAGCTTCTTTTTTTTGTTACTTAAAATTTGATATTGAGTCATTCCTGGTGGAAATATTTGCCATCTTTCAACTTTGCTTTAGGTGAGAAGCGTGGAGAGCTGCGATGACGCAACATCGACTTCGGTCTCGTTTTGTTTGCTGTCATCATCGTTTCATGTGAAGGTTTTTTTTTTTTGTTTTTTTTTCCAGGCTTGTAATTTGGGGCTTAAGCTTTTGAGTATTTGACTTGCTCTTTACTGTTGTCTTAACCTTCACACTGCATGTGAAAAGGTAGTTTAATGAGAGCAAGAATTGTTTTCCAAAACATGTTCACCTCCGGTCCCAATGAATGTTCGGGAGATAAACATTTGTTGGCATTTAACGCACACTTGAGCCGATAAGGGAACCCAAATGAAGAAGAAACTCTCGAACGCTCCTTGTTTTGGTCTATTCAGCAAAAGAAAAAGAAAAACTATTTTCATTTCCTGATATATTTTGTAGACTAGAATCAATAAAGACAACGAGGATAACAAACTAGAGGTAAAAATTAGTTTGCTTTAACGCATGCTCGAGCCAATATCAGATCCAAGATGAAGAAGAATTTCTAACACACTGCATTTCATTCATTTCTAAGCTTTTCCTATTTCATATTAAAAACTAGAAGGGCACTCGGTAGAGCACATACCTCCGCCACGTAATGCCTGATCCACGGGAACGTATTGTGCCCATTACATTTTTGAAATATCATGCTATATATCGTTTTTGGCCCAATCTCCCACTGGAGAAGAATCACTTAAAAAATTTAATGATTCTCGTATCCATATCCGGATCCGAATCCGGATATTCACCAAAATTGAATCGATTCTTCCTCGTCAGACACCCAACGTGTCCACCAAGTTTCATCCGAATCCGTACACAACTTTTTGAGATATCCTGTGCACAGCCAAACAAACAGCAGACAGAGAGGGGTGAAAACATAACCTCCTTCACCTTCGGTGGCAGAGGTAATCACCCAAAGTACATACATGTAGCAAAAACATGTTTACGGCTTACGTGCATATATAATACATTGTCGTTATATACCTGGGATCATTCCAATTGCACCCAAGTATATAATGTATACTTGGGGACTAACACCCAAGTATATAATGCCTCAAGAACATTGGAGTATTGAGTGTCGGGGGTGTCCTGGAATTAAAGATCCTGGATTCAGCTCTCATATAATCACAAATTTTGCAAATAATATCTGAAGTTTCTTACACAAGCAGAAAGTAGGTCATTCAACACCCATTTTAATAATCTACTTGAAAAAACATCCCATAATGCTGGAAATAGTTTTGCCCAGCTTGTCTGCTCATATATTCCATTCCATACATGATTTAATCTCGCTTTCATAATTTTTGTCACGCCCAAGATCACAATGTTCACGACCCATATAACGTATGCTTCATCCCAGAATTCACACTTTCTCGCCATTTGCTTTCAGCTACTCGAGTAGTGTTCTGTTAGTAACTTTTACGAATTGATGTTTCGAGTAAGCTTGATGGTCAAATGGATGTGTACAAGTGTTGAAGAGATCAGCCTATTTTGAAGTTTTAGTTTGTCCACTCATACATGCTTAGTTTTGGCATGGTAGCCATCTAGTCACAATATTATTTGTGGAGGGGGAAGGGAGTGATTGCGTCACCACTGTGACATCATATTTGGCTACCTGCTGAGGGATCATGTTTTATGTTTGGTTTCAGTACTCCAGAGGGCACAATGTTGTAAAGCTATATTTGTAGAATGGACTCCAGTGTTGACGTACTGCAGGCCTTGTAGGTAAATTTTAAAGCGGTCCTATTGGACACATTTCCAAGCGTGATACATGATGGTGTTGTGGTGGGGTTCGTGGGTCTTGAGTGATGGTTTACTCGCTCGTATACGCAGTGGGAACGACTGTGGCTTGCCATCATCATTTCTGCATCTTCCTTTGCGGTCTTCTGGCTCTACTTCTGGGCCGAGGCTGGGAATGACTACGACATATTTAACTGGTGAGGTTGACTGCCAGGTTTGATTGTGCTACTTTGAGTGCAAGTTTTATTGAATGACCCATGAATGTCATGATATTTTGGATTGTGTAACTCCTCTATCTTAACTCCTCTATCCCTTCCTTATGTCTTAATTGCTCTTTCCCATAACTCTGGCAAACCGACTCCTCTATCTCTTCACTGACCTCCCTCCACCCATCCATATACTCTCCCGTACCTTTTCACACACTTCCTCCTTTACCCATTCCCCCCTCTATTTATCCACTCCTGCATCTACTTATTCACCCAGTCCGACAAATTATTTGGGTCCTCTCTAAGTCTACTTCAAATTCAGTGGCATCGTCTACTTTTATCAAGTCAATGGCTGGGTGGTGGTGGTGGTGGTAGTGGTGGTCAGAAGAATTAACATAAAGTTAAGAAATTGCAATAGAAATGTAAAAATAAAGTAATATTATATACCTATGATGGCATCTAATTATTGAATAGTGTATCATGTCAAAATTTCATGATTGTATGAAACATTACGTGTTGTGTTTGGTGGCATTTGCTGGATTGGTGTGGATGATGAAGCAAATGTTTTGTGGATGATCAACCCAAGAAGCAGCAACGTAAAGCTCTCTGTGTGGCTTTACACCACACATCAACACTCCACACACCAGCATGCCAACACCAACATTCACACCACCACGTGGCCGAAAGTCACACACTAACACGTTTAAAGGTCTTACCCTGGCTATTATTTATTGTTATTGCAAAAGTGACCCAGACAGGAAAATGATGTCGATGCACTCAAAGGGATTATCTCAACAGAAGGTTGAAGGGTTATATGGAGGGGCGTGAGAACAATCTTGCCTGCATGTTCACCAGAAGAGATTTTGCATTCATGGTGGGGAGGAGGGGTCATGTGTTTGTCCATGTGCATGGTTGAGTTCCATTTGTATTTAAAGTCCTTTCCTCCTTAATTACCCATTTTCGCACTCACTTCGCCGATGATGCTTTAGACTAATCCATGTTATTATCCTTGTTATTATTACTATTATTATTATTTATATTATTTTGTAATAGTGTCATTATTTATGCTACTGTCATTGTCATTATGCCATTATCATTGGATGGAATTGACTGATTAATTTGTGGTTATAATGATTGTTTACTTCCAGTAGGTGTGCGGACCAACGACTCTGCCTGTGTGTAGGTATACAGTCATGTATACATCCAATTTTCTCCATTTTCCTCGGGCGAGTATTAAACAATGCAAGCAACCATTAGGGATGGGGTTCTGCATCAAATAAAGGTCTAAAGGTCACAATTTGCCCATAATGGTATCGGGGAAGGGGGGGAGGGGGGACAATATCACTTGTCATACTTGAAGCCATGCCTGGGAGAAATCACATATGGGGCCCCAAGATACAAGTTATAAACAATACCAATACAGTCCACGTATAACTTGATGGCTAGAAAAATCAGACAGGCAATGGGATACATCATTCATGCGGAAAGACTCATTTAAGTACCATTATTAGCTCAAGATAATTGCAGCCGACCTGGTTGAGGTGCATCTGATCGGTTAGTCTGTTGGTGTGCGATAATCAAAAAATGCCTCAAAGACATCGGGTGTCCTCCAAACTTCTTTCAGTGTCGTGTTAAACAATAGTAGTGACTTGTTTAAAAAGATAATCATACATGGGACAGAATTGATTTAATAGTTTGTGGTTATAATAATTTTCACTTCTGGTAGGCTTGCCCCATGAAATGCCATGCGAAGCTATTTATACACCTTCACATGTCATTTTTCCAAGGGGAAAACATCCCTGTGGGAGGGGGGAAAGTTAAGTTGCTTCAACCTCCATTGTATAACCAAGTCCTCTTGGTAAGTTTGGTTGAGATTGGATAAGTAATGACCGAATGCATCACAGACAGACAGACAGACAGACACCAAATTGCATATTCTGGTGTGATTATGACTTGTAATACTCACTTCCAGCAGGGACGGCGATGCTGCTTGATAGAGATTTACAGAGAATTTGTGTCGCTACTGACGCCAAAACAAACAGGGCTAGGTTTTTTTTTTTTTTAAATACCATCAGAAACATTCACAGGTACAACCCGAATACAACCATCGAGTTTCATCTCATTCCGTCTAGTGGTTTAGGAGTGCACATAACACTGACTCCTAGACAGACAGAGGTGGGTGGCAAGCTTTGTATAATATATGTATATATAGACACACATGCACGCAATAGAAAATTAATAAAAAGAATAATGATGTCGGGATAGTCCTCCAAAGAATATGCAAAGGTAGGGATGGTCACAACAAATGATCATGTGAAACCATCCCTCCATCTTTCTTTGAATAATGGTTGGCACGCAGAATTGCCTGGCATGCGGAATGAGCATTTTTTTTCATTTCAATCAATCGTTCATGGAAAAAAATGTATGAAGAAGCCATAAGTAATCTTAGTTTTACAAAATGTATCAATCACCACTCAGCCACTCAGGTTTTCAAAGACCATTCCACAAAGACCATTACTGAGGAAATACACTAATGAAGATGATTCCTGCTATTTATAAAGAGCCTTTAATAAAAGCCGCCAAGAAGCTCTGCTCCGCGATGTCTGCAAACCTGTTGTAGCCCCAAAAACACAAGTTACAAGACATACATTTGCGAAGTTGTCCATTGTAAATTTGGTCATTAATATGAAGTGCCGAATAAATTATTCTCCTCGCCAGCCCATTTCCTTGAGTCTCGGGAGTCTGTTGATATTGACACTGCAGTTTTGACTCTTGGTCTCGGCAAGGTGCCTCTCACGGTTTGATTGGTGAATAAAAGCCTGAGGCCTGCCCGTAAGATCTTGGCTTGCAGTTAAAATGAGGTGGAGAATTGCCTGCCCCGTATTCGTACCATATGAAAGGTTAATTGGAAAGATAAATCAGCATTCGTTGAGGAGATTGCTTTATTGTTTGTACCGACATTGAATGGATGAATAAGAAACAACATGTAGAAGGAACTAAGTGAGTGAATCTCGTACCGCCATCGATTATAACCCGACTGAGAAATCTCCTAATCTAAATAACGTGCATTTAATGCCTTCCGGCATGCCGATTAGGATAACATGGATAACACAAGCTCGCATGCACCCGAGCATTCATTTTCTTATGCACTTGTTTGCCGAAACTCTGCCTTTTACATCAAGATCTTGCTTACTAGATAGCTCTTGCTTCTATTGCCCATTTTCTCCTCAATTTGCTTATGTCCGATTGTTTCCCGACTACTCCATTTTCAGTATGTTATCCTTCTATAATCCGTCACCTCGTTCTTCCATGGGCCGACATTTTGTACAGTCGACTCTCGATACTTCAAATACCCCCCAAAACTGAAGAATTTGAATTTTTATTTCCTGTATAAACAGCAGTAGAAGGTCCTACACAACGAAATTTTACGTTTTAAGATCCCACCATACTTTTTGCTCGAATAAGAGTTGGTCTCCTAATCTCACCCTGTCGCTCTGGAAGGAGCATCAGATTAATCCACTTATCTATTTTCATGGTCAACCACGGGAAGAGTTTCAGTCTCTTGAACTTCTAGGCTTCCTTGTCGATCAGCTGTAATATCTTCTGGGCTGACCACATTACAAAGCTGGTCTCCATTGTCAGACACAGACTTGGTATTATCTGGAGTTGCAAGTCATTGGTGGATACATGGGAAATAGTTACACCCTACAATATTTTTTTTTCCCCACAGCTCAATGAGTTACTGCTCTCCCCTATGGACTGAGGCCCTTGCATTACGTCTGTCTCTGCTGGATTCTGTGGAATCTAAAACTCTCAACATTATTAGAATCTCCCGTGATGAGGCCGAAACACAAAGCCTGTTCAGTTTTCTTTTTTGCATACAAAGTCAAGGCTCTTGGAAGATATAGAACACATAACGGATCAGGATGCAATAGAACAAAAGGAACAACAGAAAGTGAGGGAGGAGGGGGGACACCAACAGCATGGCTCAAGGACAAAATATACTCGCATAACCCGCGCTCTGCGCGACATGTTGGGGTGGGTGTGTTTGAGAAAGGAACTGATGCAGAGTATCAGTAGTAATTTTACTTCAATGCAGTAAGTGGAATACGATTTCACTGTTTCAGAACCATTTTATTTACTTTTTTTGTACCATGCACCTCATATGGTCTTTGAGATAATGTAAGCCGAATATCACGTTACTCGAGCGCAGAACAAAGTCGAAGATAGCGCGACACGAAACCACAAACTCGGAAATAATATATAAGATGGAGACAGTCATTGGGTAAGAATCAGGGCAGGAGATGGTCCATATGGATACAGTAGCAAGCTCTTAGGAAGGAAAATGCTGGAAATTTGGAAGGAGATGGTCTTGGGGGAGGGGTGGAGGTTAACAGGGGTAGAAAAGGTCATGGTTTAGGATGGGGGGTGATCAGAGATGGGGCCTAGAACATTGGCTTGGGGCACTCCAGTCTTGACAGGGAAAATAGATTAAAGAATTGCTTTGAGAGCCACATGGCCATGAGAGTAGTGAAAGTCAGTAACCCCAGAGTGGAGTTGGCCTTTGATGCCATAGGAAGAGAATTTGGCGAGCAACAGCTATCAAAATCTTTAGATATGTCTCGAGAGACTGCCCCGATCCCATGTCTGACATTGAGGGCCTCTATCGAGTGTTGGGAGAGTAGAAGCACCATGTCCAAGGTAGAGTGACCTGGTCTGAATCCAAATTGATGATCTGAGATGTGGTCGTTGGAGAAAAGGAAGGATTTTGTGCCAACTGTGATGATGGATTTCATGACCTTGCTGATTGGTAGCAAGTTGATAGATCTGTAGTTAAAGGGATCAATTTTGCACCTTTTTTATGTAATGCAAGGATGTTGGCTGACCTCCAATCAATCACATGGAACATGACCGAGGGAAAACAAGTTAAAAAGACATAAAATGTCATCGACCCCGTTGTTTTAGTAATTTTGATGTCTGGAGTTAAAGGGCTAGCCCATATTTTTGTATACCTAAAATGGTTGCCAGTCTACCAGTCGGCCATCTTTGATCAAATCGCAAAATAATGTGAGGTGCATGTGTATGCCATCATGTACTGTGCAAAAATGGTTGGGGACATTTTGTTTGTTTGAACAAACTGGGATCATGCATGTGGGTAATTTCCACAAAAAAATTGCAATATCGCGGTCAAGAACAGACATAGCTTGTTATACACGTCTTTCGGTATTATAACACAGAATCAACAATGCAAAGTACAGAAAACCTTATTTTCACTTTTTGAAAAATTGTCCTGGGTGAGCAGGTGCTCATTTCACTTTGTTTAGGCTGTTTATCCCACTGTATTTTCCCTACCACGATACAGTTTGAGGCATACCTAATAACTTTACCTCTCTCAGGTTAGTACATCCATGAATTTATATTAACTCCCAATTCGATCTATGAATATTCAGGCTGAGAATTTGAATTATCATATTATATTTCATCTGGTAGTGAACGAGGATTTACGTAGGGTGGCTTTAAACATTGTTCTAATATCGAAAAAATATTCTTCTTTATCGCGATCAACATTATTTTTGAAGCTATTTCAGTTCCATCCATCACCACTTGGAGGACACATGATTGCAACACCAGAAAGAGGCTGTGTTGCGGCCATTTGAATGGAATCTCAACAACATGTCTGAGAAATGGTTAGCGACGCATTTAAGTAACAAAATGGCCACCCGTTGGCCACCTTGGATCTGATCTCAAAATAAAATGGTGTGCATATGTAAGCCACCATTTATTATCTTTATGCCAAGTTGAAACAACATCGGTAAATGCATGTCTGATAAATGGTTGAGGATGTGTTCAACATTAGGTTTTTTTTTTTTTGCAACAAAAATACCCGCCAGTTATCCATCTTTGATCTGATCTCGAAAAAAAATGGCGTGCTTATGTTAGCCATCATTCATTATCTGTGTGCCAAGTTTGAACAAGATCGGTAAATGCTTATCCGAGAAATGGTTGAGGATGTATTCAAGATCGTCTTTTTTTTCCAATAAAATGGCCGCCAGTCGGTCATCTTGGAGCTGATTTCGAAAAAAAATGACATGCTTATGTAAGCCATCATTCCTTATCCGTGTGCCAAGTTTGAACAAGATCGGTAAATGCATGTCTGAGAAATCGTTGTGGCGGACGCATGCATGCAAGGACATGAAAATCGAGACCAAATCCACAAGCCCCCGTTTCAGACTAATTCCAATGGGTGCTAATAATAAGGTGAATAGGGTAGAAAGAGAATGTTAAAGAGCAGGATTTTAGGACATATGAACTGATGCCTTCCGGTCCAGTTGCAAAGTCAGAGTCAAGAGTTGCCAGAAACTTCTCTACCTTCTCAGGTACAAAAGACACAGAGTCCAGGAGCAGTTGGCTGAAAACACAAACAGGAACACGTGGACAAAATATAATAGAAAAATGTGACGATCTGGTTCAGAAAACTTAGCTTTGATGAGGTGGATGCAGAAGCTGCAGATTCACCCGACATGTGTAGCAAACCCTGAACTGGAACTTTCACATTGCAGAAAGGTCCTCCTCCAATCTAGCTCCCTGCACTCACTCAGCCTTCCAACCATTCCCAGGTCCTGCAGAAGTTCAATATCGCAGCACTGGAAGTGCACGCACACAATTCCCTCATAAACATTCAACTAAAACTGTTGTGCTTTGTTTATGTTTCTCCTTTATTTCTGGGACACATGCTTTATCATAAAATTTGATCTCTCATCACATAGCCCTCCAGGCCTGATGTTTTGTCAAAATAACTGAGATATGGGATTTTTGGGTACAGCGTTTCTGGAAATTGGCAGTGGAGTATCAAAATATTTGGCCCCACATTTCCTCCTCCCACCCATTGTCCGCTAACCCCCGCAATTGATTTATTTGGTTCTTCTCTTACCTTCCCCCACCCTCCCCCCCACTTTTTAATTTTTTTTATAATCCATAAAAACAAAGGGTGACAAATTGAAAATATGATTTTGGAAAAAGATGGGAAGGTATGGGGTAAAACTTGGATGTTTGTGAATTGATGAGGTGGAGAGGGAAATAACGATTCAGAGGAAAGAGAAGGCAGGCAAAGATAATTATCTGTCATGGGTGAGGAAGTGAAGGAATGAAAAGTTTTCATTTTCTTTTTGAAATATCGAGATGGCCTCTTACCATAAATTTTCTCTTTCTGCTTGTTATTCACCCCATCCCCCCCCAACTTCCACCCCATCCCCTTTCATTCCTTTCACCAATATCCAAACCACTAGACCACTTCTCAAATGTTTCAAACACCAAAACCCCCACTCCGCTACCCTCTGTTGTCGCACTCTTCCACGACCCCCAATTTCATCAAAAAGAAAAAATAGGATTTGCTCAACTTGTATTTCCCATTCAAAATATTTGATACAACACTTGTGGACACCTTTGCAGAAAGGTGACCTTTGTCTGGTGTAATTATCTTTATTTATTTCCAGTACATTTATTTATTTAACCTTTTGTAGTTTCAGCAATCACAGTGCCATTAGATTTTAATTTTATCTTTACTCTTCATTTATTGCTTGAATCTTGAACATTGAAATGTAACCTTGAAAATAATTTAAATAACTTGAAAATACTTTTAAAAATGAGTTTTATTTTTTGTTCTTTCTTTTCACCAGTTTAATTAATTTCCTGTGAATGAAACAACTCTGATGGATGGTTAATATTTTGTTTGGCCAAAGTGCCAAGGAATGAATAATTAATCAAATGTCAGGAATATTGCAACGTCCAAGTGATTGGTTAAGATTGTTGGAGGAGTGTCCACGTGCAGGTTCTTAAAAAACATGATTGTCAGTGGAACATCCCCCCCTTAAATTCCTTCACCCACCCTCAATCTTCCCAGTCACTCCAAAACACAACTCCACTGTTTTGATGGAAGTACTTATTTGTGCTCCAAACTTCATCAATATGCCTGGTGTTGGCTTAATGGTTCGGGTGGTTAGCTTTGGATCCTAGGGTCCTGAGTTGAAATCCCACTCACCTGTTGAATTAATACCAGGTGGGGTTAACTCGGCCTGTCATCCTTCTGAGGTCGGCAACATGAGTGCCAGCATGCTGGTATGCTGTGTCAGTGGCGACCCGTCCAGGATTGTGCCCAATAGCCAAGGAGACTGCTTTATCAGCACCAATGCTCTGCACAGAGTATGGTCCCAATCTCTTCCTCCTTCATCAATGCTTTGCACTGCAATAGTTATTAAAGATTTCCATGAGCTTGGAAAAGGATGTCAGTGAATTAACAAATGGATGTTTTGTATGTCCACTGGTTTAGACATTCAGAGGGTTCATGTTTGAATTCCACATTCTTTACTGATTTGTGTGATGTGCGACTGTCTTAGTGCTTCCTGTAATTATTCTTCACGGTCTTTTAGTTTTCTTTAACACCATGTATGTAAATATTTAAAATATGCAGTCCCTTGAGAAAGTCTACACCCCCCCCCTTTTCAAATTTTTCACCTTTTGTTGCCTTATAGCCTAGAATTAAATTGCATTAAATCAGACTTTTTCCACATTAATTTACACATCACAACCCACAACTTCCAAGTGAAAACAAATTCTACAAATTTCAGGAAGTTAATTAAACACACAAAACTAGAATATCTTGGTTGGATAAGTGTCCACCCCCCTTACAATAGCAATTGTAAATTAGCTAAGGTGAAAACAATCTCTGTCAAAATCACACACCAAGTTAATTGCCCTCCACCTGTTTAAAATTGGAGTGATTATGATCATTTCAGAATAAAATCAGCTGTTTCTGTAGGTTTTCTCTGCTGGATAGTGCATCTCACAGCAAAGACTCAACCATGAGAACCAAAGGAGCTTTCAACTGATCTCCGGAATAAAGTTGTGGACAGGCACAGATCAGGGGATGGGTATAAAAATGTTTCAAAGGCCTTGAATATCCCATGGAGCACACTCAAGACAATCATTCGGAAGTGGAAGGCATATAGTATGGTACCACCAAGACCTTGCCAAGATCAGGCCATCCCTCCAAACTGGATGACCAAGCAGGAGGAAACTGATCAGAGAGACCATCAAGAGGCCAATGGCAACTTTGAAAGAGCTACATGCCTTTATGGCAAAGACTGGTCACTGTGTGCATGTGACAACAATATCCCAAGCCCTCCAAAACTCTGGCCTGTATGGCAGGGAGGCAAGAAGGAAGCCATTACTCAAAAAAGCCCACCTTGAGTCCCATTTGAGGTGTGTAAGAAAACACTCCAGAGATTCTGAAGCCATGTGGCAAAAGGTTTTGTGGTCTGACAAAACCAAGATGGAACTTTTTAGCCTAAATGCAAAACGTTCTGTTTGGCACAAACTCAATACAGCACATCACCCAAAGAATACCATCCCTACCGTAAAGCATGGTGGTGTCAGCATCATGTTATGGTGGCATTTCTCATCAACAGGGACTGGGGCACTTGCCAAGATAGAAGGGAAAATGGATGTAGCAAAATACAGAACAATCCGAGAGGAAAAACTGCTGCCGTCTGCAAGAAAGCTGAAATTGGGACGGAAGTTCACCTTTCAGCATGATGACCCGAAGCACACAGTCAAAGCTACACTGGAGTGGCTAAGGAACAAAAATATAAATGTGCTTGAGTGGCCCAGTGAGAGCCCTGACCGAAATCCAATCGAAAATCTGTGGCATGACTTGAATATTGCTGTCAATCAATGCTCCCCATGCAACTTGACTGAGCTTGAACAGTTTTGTACAGTAGAATTGGCAAATATTGCCCAATCAAGGTGTGCAAAGTTTGTAGAGACCTAACTCAACAGAATCATATCTGCAATTGCTGTCAAATGTGCTTCCACGAAGTATCAACTCAGCAGGGTGGACACTTATCCAACCAAGTTATTCTAGTTTTGTGATTCAAAATAACCAAGTTATTTTAAATTCATTTTCTGAAATTTGTTGTGGGTCACGATGTGTAAATAAATGTGGAAAAAGTCTGATTTAATGAATTTAATTCCAGGCTACAAGGTAACAAAGGTAAAAAATTTGAAAGGGGGTGTTGACTTTCTATTGGCACTCTATATGTATGTGTGTGTATGTATGTATATGTGTATATATATATATATATATATATATATATATATATATATATATATATATATATATATATATATATATGTATTGAAACATGTGGAGTGTGACATGCACTCCCCGATCTCCATTGACAATAGCCCTACATCAAGGCGTCACCTCCAACCTGGAGGCCTCAGCCTCCCAGCGACTCTATCAAATAGGCAAAGATTACATGGTCAACATCAGTTAACCATCAAACGGAGCTTCCTATGCAGATTTTGGACTTGTTTGCCCTCGTCAGGACGGTATACCGAAAAATATCGAACCAATGTTGAGCACATTCATCATTTAAACATCAGACACACCTCCTGGCTGTTATGATGAGCATCGCAACGGATTATTTTTTTCACAGTAAAACCACATAATCCGCAAAGAACAACCATCCTGCTGGCATCCAGACATTTGTTCTCGCCAATGCAAACCATTCAACCAGAAGGCACGTGATGTGATTGGCAGGTAAATCGAAACATATATATATACCAAAAAAAAAAACCATATATATTTTGGTATATATATACCAAAAAAAAACATATATATAAGCCAAACCCATGCTCTGCGCGAAGTTTCTAAAGTGAGGGTTCGTTAGGATGTCAATATATCCAGTGTTCACAATGTTATTTATCGAATTTCTTTATATAAATCTTTCTTGTTACATTTTTTTTTGTGTCAAATGCACCTTCTGATGTTGTCAGCATGTGCAGAGGAGGGTTTTACATTGCAGACGCTGTTTTCTAGGAGTGGCATTTCACCTCTCAGCTGTGACGGTCTGTCTGACAGACGTAATGACGTCAGCGAATGACCGATGATGTCATGACGTCATTACACCTCAGCGGTGACGTCACACCTCACCATGCAAACAAATGTAAAAATTAGAAAATCGCCAAAAATTCCCAAACCTGTCCGTCTGGCACGATCTCACATAGCATATGCTGTACATTAGACCACAGAGCACCAGCATGCCGAAAGTGGCGACAATCCGTCTGGCAGTTTCGGAGGACAAACGTCAAATTACGCGCAGACGTTAACAGAAATAATATATAGGAGACACATGCACACAGAGACACAGACACAGATACACACAGACACAGACACACACAGACACACACAGATACACACAGACACAGACACAGACACAGACACAGACACAGACACAGACACACAGACACACAGACACACACATGAGCCAAAACATTATGACCACCTGCCTGATATGGTGTTGGTACTCTGTGTGCCACCAAAACAGTGCTGACCTGCCGAGGCATGGACTCTGAAAGACCCCTGAAGGTGTCCTGTAGTATTTGACACCAAAACATTAGCAGCAGATCCTTCAAATCCTGTAAGTTGTGAGGTGAAGCTGCCGTGGATTGGACTTGTCATTCCAGCACATCCCACAGATGCTCAATCGGATTGAGATCTGGAGAATTTGGAGGCCAGGGCAACACCGTGAACACTTCATCATGTTCCTCAAACCATTCCCGAACAATGTGTGCAGTGTGGCAGGGCGCATTATCCTGCTGAAAGAGGCCACTGCCATCAGGGAATATCATTGCCATGAATGGGTGTACCTGGTCTGCAACGATGTGTAGGTAGGTGATACATGTCAAATTGACGTCCACATGAATGGCCGGACCCAGGATTTCCCAGCAGAACATTTCCCAGAGCATCATACTCCCTCCACCGTGCATCCTGGTGTCATCAATTCCCCAGGTAAACGGCGCACACGTACACGGCCATCCACGTCATCTAAAAGAAAACGGGACTCATCGGACCAGGCGACCTTCTTCCACTGCTCCAAGGTCCAGTTTCGACGCTCGCGTGCTCATTGTAGGCGCTTTTGATGGTGGATAGGGATCATCATGGGAACTCTGACCGGTCTGCGGCTACGCAGCCCCATATGCAGCAGGGTGCGCTGCACTGTGGATTGTGACACATTCCTCCCGTGACCACCATTAAAATTTTCTCAGACTTGGCTACAGTAGACCTTCTGTCGGTTCCAACCAGATGGGATAGCCTTCGTTGCCCTCGCGCATCAATGAGCCTTGGGCGCTCAACACCCTGTCGCCGGTTTGTGGTTTGTCCCTCCTCGGACCATTGTCGGTAGGTACTCACCACTGCTGACCGAGAGCACCCCACAAGCATGGCCGTTTCAGAGATGCTCTGACCCAGTTGTCTGGCCATAACAATTTGGCCCTTGTCAAAGTCGCTCAGGTCTTTACTCCTGCCCATTTCTCCTGCATCCAACACATCAACTTCAAGAACTGACTGTTCACTTGCTGCCAAATATTTCCCACCCCTTGACATATGCCATTTTAACAAGATAATCAATGTTATTCACTTCACCTGTCAGTGGTCATAAAATTTGGCTCATCAGTGTCTTGTATTTTGGCTCATATATATATATATATATATATATATATATATATATATATATATATATATATATATATATATATATATATATATATATATATATATATATATATATATATGAAATCTGTGAGAAATAGCAGGAATTCCACACTATGTGTGGGGTTCCTCATTTGTATAAAGTATATAACAGAAATAAATTAAATGAGTCACGAATGTAGCTTCTGGATGATATTTACGGTGACAAGCTTTTGGCCAAATAAGCGTTCCTCTTGGTCGTCCTTAACGATAGCGATTTATTGGTCTTCCTCTTCTTGTTGTTGAAGAAGACCAAGAAGAAGGCTTATTTGGCCAAAAGCTTGTCACCGTAAATATCGTCCAGAAGCTATGTCCGTGACTCTTCATATATCTACATATATACATACATATTCATTTATAAGACACAACCTTGCTTGTGTGTGTATATCTTCTTTCATATTCGCGACATGGATATTTATTTATTTGGTTTTGTGAAAGGAAAGTTTTGTGTTGTTTTTCACACTGAGCTGTTAATTTGCTGAAACGCCAATGGTTTGTTAACTTGGCATCATCATGTCACGAGAAGTTTCCAAACATCCTAATTTTCCACAGCAGGCGCACATTCTGTTTGATTTCTCTGTACTATTCAAAGTCAAAACATTTCATTTTAATCTGAGTGCAGGTGACAGTCATCCCCTTATTTTCTCTTCATCCTCTTTTCTCCCCCCACTGCTCTCACCCTTCCTTGTTACTCTCCCTCCCACTCGTATCTCTCTCCCCCTCCCCTTTATTACTCTCCTTCTCCTCCCACACATTTCTCTTTCCTCACCCCTCCCTCACACATTCTTCCTCTCCTTTCTACATTGCTTGAGCTTTTTTTTTATTAACGGTTTAGTTATTTTCCTCCTCGAGCCATCCCTCACCCCACCACATCTCCATCCCCCACACTCGTTCAGATATACACTTGTGTGTATATGAAGCTGAACCTCCTTCTTGACCTTACAGGTTCCTCTACCAAAAGCTGGGATACTGGTACAGCTGGGCGAATTTGGTCCTTGTCCTCACTGGTGCTGTGGTCTTCTACCTCTTGGCTCTGGTGGTGAGACCCAGGAAGGTTGGACTTTTGAAGTGCTGTTGAGAGCATTCCATCTTGGAGTGCTTGTTGCTATAGAAATCTTAAATTTATTTGAGGTAAGTGTAGTGGATGTCGATGAGCTGTTCATTTTGGATAGGTACAAGCAATGAAGCGTGGGTAAGTTGTAAGGTGTCAGGGAGCAAGGGAAATGCATTCAAGGGAAGGGTGTTTGGATGTCCTTGGGTGGTATCCGAAGGCTTCTCAATGCATAAATCTGGCTATTTACATCTATTAAAGAGCACACTTCTAATCTGATCCATTAATGTAATGCACCGAGTCCACTCTAGGTAATACCATGGTATCTTCTTTCTTTATTTAAAAAAAATAAAAATTCCCAGTTGCTAAGGCACATAGCGGAGCTTGTACATGCTCTGTAATTAAATGTAGGATGGTGATGTTAGGAAGCATTAATACATTTCCATATTAATTATGAATATTTTTAGTTATTGGAAAATAATAGCGTTTTAGTTAATGGAAGGGATTTGAATCACTGGTTACACCAATAAGTGTTAAAATTGGAATGATTGACCGTAGTATTGCGGGTATCCAAAATAAATCCACCTGCCTCATGTGCGACCTTGATGGCTGCAAGATCCATTTGTTCGTCATCCGTCAAAAATAGTCTATTTGGTTTGGTCGTACTGTATATACAGTTTTTAACTTATCAGAGGGAAGTAATTTTTTGCTCGTTATTTTTGTTTAATTAAAGGTAAAATGTTTAATTTCGATGTAATCCATCCATACCCTTTTTGGGGTGGGAGGGGATTTGGGTGGGGTGATGCTGAAAATCATTCGATCAATTTACAACTTCTGTTGTAAAAATGATAAACCGGCATTGATTACCATTCTTCCGATTTATGACATTGCAAATGTTTACCTTCGTTCGGACTTCACGACCAGCGATTAAAGCTTATTTTTAAAATGAGGTTAGGACTGCGTTGATTTCCCAAGTGTGGAAACGTATTCCGAGCTAAGTTTGAAGTTTATTGTTTTTCATTCTCTCGTCATTCACTCAAAGCTCGTACGATATTAGAATAGCACCCATATTGGCTCTCAGTGTGCGTTTTTCTCCTACTCAGGCCCAACAATTATCACTCGAATGTCATCCATTAATGGGCTCTTGAGGAAAGAAATTGCTTCATTCAAACCTTCTTCGTAACTACTTTTTTTTGTGATAATTGGAGTGCAGTAGTACTTCATATGGAGAGATGGCACAGGAAAACGATGGCTGCCCCATCAAATGTGTGCAAAATATTATGCTGAAAAGATACTGGAGAGTGATGTCATACGCCTTTAAATTCCTTCAGGATTTTGCTGGGGGAATTTTCACCCCAATTGGGGTGAGAGGGGGGTGTTTGCATGTGGTCAATGGGTGTCCACCACTGCCCTTCAGGGTGACATTTCATAGATGAATATTCTTTTGAACCCAGACCTTGGCAATATAGGTTAAATAGTCTACTAATTAAACATATTATGGTTACTAGAAGCACCCGCTCCCTAGGGGAGCCATCAAGGGGGTCATGTGATTATATTTATGCTTATTTTACTCCAAGGGGTCCCAGGATTACACACCCAAAAAATGGTTGCGATCGGTTCAGCCGTTTTTGCGGTACCTGGGAACAGACAGACAGACGGTGAATTATAGTAAGATGAATAGGATATTAGTGCAACCGAAGGAAATCAATAAATTGTGATATTTGATTATTTAATTCCAATAATGGATTATTTAGTTGAAATGATCTGAATACAACACGGCATTGTGGGCCAAGTGGCCCCTTGCCATGTTCAAATTGTGTATAGCTGTATTGATTTCTATAATCTCTCTCTCTCTCTCTCTCTCTCTCTCTCTCTCTCTCTCTCTCTCTCTCTCTCTCTCTCTCTCTCTCTCTCTCTCTCTCTCTCTCTCTCTCTCTGTCTCTCTCTCTCTCTCTCTCTCTGTCTCTCTGTCTCTCTGTCTCTCTGTCTCTCTGTCTCTCTGTCTCTCTGTCTCTCTGTCTCTCTGTCTCTCTGGCTCTCTGTCTCTCTGTCTCTCTGTCTCTCTGTCTCTCTGTCTCTCTGTCTCTCTGTCTCTCTGTCTCTCTGTCTCTCTGTCTCTCTGTCTCTCTGTCTCTCTTTCTCTCTTTCTCTCTTTCTCTCTTTCTCTCTCTGACTCTCTTTCTCTCTCTGACTCTCTCTCTTCTATCTGACCCTCTCTTTTCTTTTCTTTTTCTTGTCTGTGCCTCCCACACCCGAATGCCTTCCCCGACCTCAAAGGTGCTTGCTATGTGCCATTTGTGGATTGGCCTGCAGCTGTACATGCATTGGATCCACAAGGTGAGAACTTTTTGTGATGGAACCATCGGTTGGGGAATGGGGGGGGGGGGGTCTCAAAGGTGTTTGCTATGTGGTGTGGGCGTGGGGGGGTCTCAAAGGTGTTTGCTATGTGGTGTGGGCGTGGGGGGGGGGTGGGTGTTACTGATGATGATTACATTGCCAGGTAAAACAAAAGCCAAACTAACAAATGTGCTTATTCTCTTCACTTTCACTTCATATCATAAAAATGAAACGACTTACCATAAGCCATATTCATTTATTTATTTTGATGGTGATGAATCATCAATAGTCATGCAATTTTGACCTTGTAAAGTGAACCAATGTTCACTCACTACGAATTTTGGATTTTGCTTTTTGAACATCACATCGTACATTTGCATGAAAGTTTTACATGCTTGGTGAATGATTGCAGCGAGTAAACCCTAAAATGTAATTTCCAATCCTTTCCTGACATATATGGAGTTGTATTGAGTCCTTTCATCATTGGTATTGAACATCAACAAACGAACCCAAACCTCCTTTAGCACTCTGTGCTTGACTGCATTCCAGCGTTTGCTAACTTCCAGGGTACGACTTTATTGGTAAGTCGAAGCCCTCAACATGGTAATCTCCTGAGATGAGGCCAAAACAAAGGATCTGTTGCTCTTGCATCACAGACAGGCTGGTGTCCTCTTTCTATTTTATTTTATCGCCTCTCATCCGGTCTAGTTCGCTGTGGTCTCTCAGTCCTCCAGCACATGCAAACTCCTCCAGGATGCACACGTTCTTTCAGTACCTGACTCCTGGTTAAACCTCAAAAATCCAGACTTACCACACAATTTAACTCTTTTCTCCTGTTTGTGGAACCACATTATGGAAACGGTTCAATCACACTTCCCTCCAGGGATTCAAGGAAGTGATGCACCACCATCTTGCATCACGCCCCCCATCCCAAACTATGATATTTTCTATCCTCATTAACCCTATTTAATTCGATCCTCTTACACGTTGCACTGTTTCCTCCCCTACTCTCTCTCTCTCTGTCTCTGTCTGTGTCTCTCTCTCTCTTTCTCTCTCTCTCTCTCTCTCTCTCTCTCTCTCTCTCTCTCTCTCTCTCTCTCTCTCTCTCTCTCTCTCTCTCTCCTCTTTTCCTGTTCATTCCTTTTATTGCTTGTTGTGTCCAACTTTTGTATTCTTTCAAGCTTCTGGGTCTCACTATCTGCCATGACCTTTCCTGGGAAAGCCACATTTCAAACCTCGCCTCCAAAGCCAGTCGCCGACTGGGAATCCTCCGTTGTGCAAAGTCCTTCCTCAGCCCACCTGAGCTCCTGACCACTTACAAAGCTTTTTGTCTGCAGCCTGATGGAGTACTGCTCTCCCCTCTGGGCGGGTGCTCCTGCTTCCCACCTTTCCCAGCTCCACGCTGTAGAAACCAAGGCATTTCGGATCATTGGCATCTCCTGCAATGAGGCTGAGTCTTTGGGCCTCTTACTCAATGACCGCAGGTTGGTCGGTGGTCTTTTTGTCTTCTACAGTCTCCTGTCCAGCCTCGCCCCCCCCCTCACACTCTCTGCGATTTGTCCCCACCACATTTCCACAGGGTGCTTAAGCTCCGCCAACAACCCCCTTCTGGTAAAACTACCCAAATCACGAATCACTGCCCACCTTCACTCTTTCATTCCTCTTTCTTTCCCGCCTTTGGAATAAACTCCCTCACTCTATTCATTCCCATTCTTCCCTCCAGGCCTTCAAAACAGCTGTTCACCACCACCTCTTATCATCCCCCATCCAAATCCTCGATCTTTTCTACACCCGATAATCCACCCAGGCCCACCTCCTTCAAATTCCCTGCTTTCCTTCCTGAAAGTCCCTGTAATGTCCATCTTCTATTCCCCATGTTCCCTGTCCCATCCCTCTCCCTTCCATAGAATTATCTCCTAATATCTCTGTTCCCCACTGTTTTGTCCTTCCCACTCCCTCCCCTCTTGTCTCATGCCCATCTTGATGTGCGTTGTGTGTTAGCTCTCATACGAGCCTCGACAAGGTATACAAAAAAAACACAAAAAAACTGTGGCCCCACTGTCCCATTGTCAGTACATTTCTTTTTCAACCTCTACCACCTCGCTCTTCCATGAGCCGAGATGTAATATTAAAGAAACTAGTCGATTACCCGTCCCAAGGACGGGTGGCAGAGGTGTGGTTGTTGTTGTCTGTTCTGTGGTAGGCACGTGATAGCACTGGACCAATCATGTTTGGTGATGTGCCTCGGGCTATGTAGCTAATACTTGGCGGCCTCGGCTTCACTTTTTAACCCCCCTAATTTTTACTCCTTTGCTTGTGATAGTGAGCTGAAAGGTATAGCAATTCTGAGTCATGTATACTAAGTACAATATCGCTGAGTTTCGTGGACGGTTGGTGCTTCATCTAGGAGGAGATACTAAACACTTACAGTAGCTCCAGTATAGTATAGATTGTCAGTTCAGCAGTAAATTTGAAATTTCATTGACCATGTGTTTTTTTTTTATTGTCTTTCATGCAGAACAACTTCCTGGTTTTTATCACACTCAATTTCCTCACATTGCCATGAAGTGAATTGCAGACATGTGGATTTATTATTTTGCTGATTGTTTATTATTAAAAAAAAAAGATTTCCTTTAGGGTGACATTGCTGTTTTAATGAGGTTGTTATAATGTTTGGTTTGTTGGCCTTTCCCTTGACATGAATCTTGTCTTATGCAGAGGTTGCAGACTTACCTTTGAGCTATCTCGTCTTAGTTTGATTCCCAACCTGATTATAAACTGTCACTTGGTATATTGCAGGCAGGAGGTTACATCAATAAGTTCACCGTCCCTCCGATGTGACGTGAAGCTTGGGACCCGTCTCATTGCATTGCTTTCTGGTGGACATTAAAGATCCTTTGGTGCCTGTTGATAAATATGGACCAGTTATCTGCAGCACCCTGAATGTATCTAAATTTCCTGCTCTCTTAACTGGCTATTCAAAGTCTAACACCTCAGTTTGAGCTTTGGCATTGTATCACTCACCACGGTCCAATGATCCATGGTAGAGCATGTAACATGCCCAGTAGATGATAAATGGGGCTTCTGGGGTGCCCATTCAAATGAATGGGGGGAAAGGGAAAAACTTTCTGACCCCACCCCAAAAGCTCAAAATAGGAGACTCATGTTCTCCCCACCTATCCCCCTTCCCTCCCATACAAGCAAATGTAAAATTGAGACTATGAAAGATTGAGACTTACTGATTAAAGCACTTCTTCCCTTTTATATTTTCATTCCACTCAAACAACGAACCAACAAATATTTGCCCATGTTCTACTTTAGGGAATAACTTAATTTTCTTATAACATTCATTTCCATCGAGTATATTCACAAAGAATAACTTGGAACTTGGTTCTTGGTTTATGTGTCTTTGTTGAGCGAGCCCTTTCATTTTCGTGTTAAAAAGAGTCAAACTGCTTGAGAACGGCTGCCTCGCCCGACTCATTTCCTATGTGGGACACACCCTGAAAAGCCCATTGTTGTGGCATCTCCCATGATGTCATCAACAGGAGGCTATTTATTACCAAAGCGAACTTCGTTCTTATTTAGAGAATTTTGAGTCTTATTCAGAGAATGGGGTATTTAGAAGAGAACTTTGACCTTGCAGATCAATCGTTTTCACAAGATGAGAGGTGAGATGCTTGAACCCATTCATTATTTGTTGTTTTATACAGAATTATATCACTATACAACCAATAATTATTGTATGTCTTTTTCTAACAGGTTGTCCCCAATAAGAACATCGTTGATAACTGATCTAGAACAGGAGGCCTTTGAATTACATGACGAGTGGCTAAAAATGAATAACTTCCTTGAAGACATTCAATCGTTCAGAAAATAATTGAATTACATTTTTGTTGGCTGGGAAAAAATCTCTCACGTCCTCTGACCTTGAATGAGTCGAGTCAAAGGTGAGAAATTATCCGTCTGTCTCTTTGTATGTCTTTATGTCTTTGTTTCTCTCCATCTGTTTTTATCTCTGCCTCGTGTGTGTGTGTGTGTGTGTGTGTGTGTGTGTGTGTGTGTGTGTGTGTGTGTGTGTGTGTGTGTCTGTGTGTCTGTGTGTATGTTTATATGTGTATGTGTGTGTGCGTCTCTGTCTCTGTCTTTGACTCATTATTTTTATTTTTATCTTGCCAAAACGAAGTTTTTGCAAGATATGTTAGTCAGCTTGTATGTTTTTTTTTTGTTTGTTTGTTTGTTTGTTTGTTTGTCTGTAATCACATATAAAAAATTCTGCAGAGCACAGTTATCATTGCAAATTTTTGTAACTTCGCATATCAGAGGCCTATAGAGGTCCCTTTCAGTGCATAAAATTTTGAAGGTCAAGGTCAAAGGTCAAGGTCACTTTGTCACAAATCAGGGGAGTCGACGAAACCCTTATTTTTTAAGTAATTTTGATCGGATCGTCTTCAAACTTCATGGGAATATAGTTCATGGTCTGGCACTCAGCTGATTAATTTTTGGTGGCGATTGGCCTTGACCTTCATGGTTAGCGCCTCAGGTCAAACATATTTGACCCCAAGGTCAAATTTTCAAGTTTTAGGAACCATATCGTGTAGTACCTCAAATTGAACACCTCGATGAGTGCTTTCTAGATATGTCAAGCTTGAGACAGTATGACGTCATTTGGTGACGTTATGAGGCAAACGCATATTTTTCATGGTTACTCTGTAGAACGATTCTCATCGGAATCTCTTGTAGGCAGATATTCCTCAAGGAGTCACTCCTGGTTGATAGCAGCTCTGTTCACCTCAGTGTGACCTTAAAGAAGTCACACGTGGTCACCTTTTGGCAAGATACGGGTCACCCTGCGGGTGACATTTGTTTATTTATTTTTCAGTGTAAACACCTGTCCAGATGAACCAAACACACAACTTGATCTTCTGGAGGTAAATGTTATATTTATTATTTTATTAATATCATAATATAATCATCTTTATATACCCTAATTGTTCTTCCCTCTTTGTTTTGAACACAATATGTTGACCGAGTTTCAAAATCACAAACCATCAGACTGCTGCGAAAGAAGATTTTGTTCAATGTTATTACTTTTGTTTAATTATAAATGCTTTCCTTATAATTATCTGATTTTGAATTACAAGAAAAGAATAAAGGAGATGTAAAGGGGGGGGGGTTGGGGGAAGGTTAGGGTTGGGGGAGCGCACCTACCCCCCAACGACCCACCACCCCCCTCATCCCTCTCTCTCTCCTCCTCGTGTGTGTGTGTGGGGAAGGGTGGGTGGGTGGGATGAGGGGGGTGGCGGGTCAAAGGTGGGGGTGCACTGGGGGTGGGGCTTGTGGGAGTGGTTGGGGCTTGTGTGGATGGAGCTTGTGTTGATGTGGCTTGTGTGGGTGGAGCAATTTTTAAAATTAAATAAACATGTTGTGTGTGTGAACTAATAAACTAATCACTAATAATGTGGATATGATGGGGAAAGGGAAAGTTCAAGGGAAAGTTTATAGCAAGTTGAATAAAACTCATATTTGCGATAGGGATTATACACAAGCTAAAAAGGTTTTGGAGAAGTTTAATATAAAGAATCTTTGAAAATATCATGATTTGTATCTTAAAACTGATGTATTTTTATTGGCTGATGTGTTTGAAACTTTTAGAACAGTCTGTCATAATAAAAATTCTGATGGATTAGACCCCACTCACTAGTAAACGGCCCCGGGTTTGGCTTGGAGTGCTATGTTAAAAATGACAAAACAGAATTTGGAATTAATCAGTGATATATATATATATATATATATATATATATATATATATATATATATATATATATATATATATATATATATATATATATATATATATATATATATATATATATGCTTTTAATGATAGAGAAGGCTAAAAGTGGAGGAATATCTGAAGTATGTTCCAAGAGATATGCTAAAGCAAATAACAAATATCTTCCTGATTATAATAAGAATGAGGACAACTCTTACCTGATGTATTATGATGCTAACAATTTGTATGGGTGGGCTATATCTCAATGTTTACTTATGGAAAACTTAAATGGGTTAAAGAAAAACATTATGAAAAAGTTTTACAAGACATTGTTGTCTTCTTCTTCTTCTTCTTTCGGCTGCTCCCGTTAGGGGTCGCCACAGCGGATCATCCGTATGATCCGCATAGTGATTTGGCACATGTTTTACGCCGGATGCCCTTCCTGACGCAACCCTGGTCACCCTTTTCAAGACATCGTTGTCTCCTCTCAAAAAGAATTGGATGAAGCTGAAGTTGGATATTATTTTGAGGTTGATTTAAAATATCCAGAAGAACTTCATAACAAACATAAAGACCTACCTTATGCCCCTGATAAAGAAAGTCCAAGAAAAGAATGGTTAAGTGATTACCAGCAGTCATTTAATATAAAAGGTAAATCTACAGAAAAACGACTTACTACATTAAATGATAAAGAAAGTTATACTTTGCATCAAAGGAACTTGAGACAATATTTATCTGCTGGGTTGAGAGTGACAAAAATTCATAAGATTTTGAAATTTAAGCAGTCATTGTTTAAAGAAGTATATTGATTTTAATACAAAAAGGAGAACAGAAGCAAAAACAGATTTTGAGAAGGACTTATAAATTAATGAATAATGCTGTATTTGGAAAGACTATGGAAAATGTTTGGAATGGACAAAACATAAGACTTGCTCCATCTTGGAAACAGGCTTCAAAGTTAATTAATAGACCAAGTTTTGAGCGAGCGGAGGTGTTTTCAGAGAACTTTTGTGCTATTCATTTGAAAAAAAGAGAGTATTGAAATGGATAAACCTATTTATATGGGAACATCAATTCTTGACTTGTCAAAGTCGTTAATGTATGACTATTACTATAATAATTTAAAATCAAAGTATAAGGATAATGTGTCATTGTTGTATATGGATACAGATAGTTTTAGATTAGAAATTAAGACAAGTGATGTAGATGAGGATATGATTGAATATATATATATATATATATATATATATATATATATATATATATATATATATATATATATATATATATATATATATATATGATACAAGTAATTATGAGTCAGGTGATGTGTTGTTTTCATCACAGAATAAAAAGGTTATTGGTAAGTTTAAAGATGAATTGGGTGGGAAGGTCATGAGTGAATTTATAGGATTGAGATCAAAGTCTTGTGCTTTCACGTATATTGATAATAATAATATTGAAAGGTGTGATAAGAAGCTCAAGGGAATAAAGAAAAATATAATCAAGGAAACAATAAACTTTAAACATTATTACAACTGTTTAACCTTAAAGAAGGAAGAGTAGAGAAAAATGAATACAATAAGAAGTTATAAACATCAATTATATCCAGAAGAGATAAATAAGAAAGCATTCGGAGCTTTTGATGATAAAATATATATTTTAGAGAATGGAATCAATAGTCTCCCTTATGGTTATAAGTATAAGTGTTAGGATATTGGATTGGGAATTTTAACAGGCTATCGCCGTCTTTTTACTGATTTATAAATGATAGAACCAAGCAATAACCAAACTAAAGAGTGGAGATGTAATCAGCCTTGGTATTTAAATGGGAAACATAAAGAATGTGAGAAATATCAAATAAGTCTTATTGAAGAAATAACTGGGGCAAAAGTAGATAAAACAAATAAGCAGATAAATTTAATTACAAATAAGTTGGAGGATGTAAAGAAAAAACTAAATATCCTTGAATGGACTGAAAACTTTGATGGTTATCAATTGAACAATGGACAAACAATTTACTACAATCTCAAAATGATATGTGGCTCAGGAGGTGGTCAAATAAGAGCATGAAGAGAAGTTTATCATTTCATTATGCCTGGTGTTGGCTTAATGGTTTGGTTGGTGGGCTTGGGATCCTAGGATCCTGAGTTCAAACCCCCCTCAGCTGTTGAATTAATACCAGGTGGGGTTGACTCTGCCTGTCATCCTTCCGAGGGTGGCAAAATGAGTGCCAGCTTGCTGGTATCCTGTGTCGGAGTGGCGACCCATCCAGGATTGTGCCCAATAGCCAAGGAGACTGCTTGAGCAGCACCAACGCTCTGCACAGAGTATGGTCCCAATGTATGGATGGATCATTTCATTTCTGCTCAACAAAGACACTTCAACCAAGAAGCAAGTTCTTCTTTGTGAATATACTCGATGGAAATGAATGTTTTAAGAAAATTAAGTTATTCCCTAAAGTAGAACATGGACAAATATTCGTTGGTTCGCTCTTTGAGTGGAATGAAAATATGAAAGGGAGGAAGTGCTTTAATCAGTAAGTCTCAATCTTTCATAGTCTCAATTTTACATTTGCTTGTATGGGAGGAAAGGGGATAGGTGGGGAGAAATTGAGTCTCCTATTTTGAGCTTTTGGGTGGGGTCAGAAAGTTTTTCCGTTTCCCCCCATTCATTTGAATGAGCTTCCCAGAAGCCCCATTTATCATCTACTGTGGCCGCAGTAAGTAACTCGAATGGTACTCGGCAGAGCGCATACTATCGCCAGGCTGAACAGTTTACATTTTCTGTCCCACTGATAGGCCGGATCTGGATCCGGACCTTAACCAAAATCTAAGGGGGTTGTTCTTGATGCCAAATCAACTCGTCCACCAAGTTTTGTCATAATCCATACAAATCTTTTTGAAATGTACATATGTATTTTTTGGCTCCATCTCTCAATAGTGAAAAATCACAAATTGAAAAGTGATCCTTTCTGGATCCAATCCGGATTGTCACCAAAAATGAATTGATTCGTCCTTGTCACACACACCCAAACTTTCCACCAAGTTTTGTCCGAATACGTCCATAACTTTTTGAGACATCGTGCTTTATGTTATTTTGGCCCTGTCTCTCAATGGTGAATAATGACTGACAAAATGTGGAGTGATTCTTCACCAAAATCGAATCAGTTTGTCCTTGTCACATACCCAACCTGTCCACCAAGTTTCGTCCAAATCTATCCATAGCTTTGTGAGATATCCTGCTTGCAGACAAACAAACAGACAGGGTGATAAAACAGCCTCCGTCCACCTTCGATGGTGGAGGTAACTATGACGATGATAATGAGACAATGATGATGACAATAATGACTTACCTTGTTTTGCTTTTGTAAGTTAAGCCATAGCCTTTTTCTGCAGTTTTGTTCTTTCCTGATGCCAAATGCATTTCTTTATGAAATATTGATGACAGTTGAACTGAGTTAAGATGCTGGTAATCGTTAGTAATATATGACAGCTGCATCATTCTTTTTGTGAACTTGGGGTGGGATTGAGGGGGTGGGGGTGGAGGGGGGAGGGAGTTGATAAATGTCTGCAAAAGATTAGTTAACATCAATGTTGACATCTTCCTCCTTTCTTTCAGGGCCTTGTTATTTTCTCCCTTATATTTCTCGTCGCACTTGTCATCTCCATCGAAAAGCTCTGGAATGAGGAGTGGGACATTTTGGTGGTGTCACTAAGGGTATGTTGAAGGCAATCATTTCTCCAGACATTGCATTGCAAATATCACGAAGAGACAGACTGCCATCACTACCCTAGTGCATTCATGCATGCGTTTCAGAAGCTAGCTCATCATTGTATTTTCATTTCCACTCATTTCCAGCAAGCCTCATCGGGCAAAACCGAGTGTGTATTTTCTCTCGTTACATCTACACCCTCCTCTTTGTATATAATTGAACCACTGGCTTCAATTTCTACGCTAATCGTCCTGACTGCTGAAATTTATCAGGTGGATACTTACTCCAATGGGCATGTTTAGGTCCAGGCATTATGTCATCCATGAAGTATTATGCAAAGAACGGGATTGCGACTACTTTCTTGTCATCCAGTTATCCCTTCTAGTCATTTTACCTGACGACGAGCATTCATGTGCTGTCAATTTGGAGCACTTCCAATTTACAATTTTGCACGCTTTATTCACCTCATCAGCATGCATTGTCGAGTACAAATGTATAATTAAGATGCCTGGTGATTAGGAAGGATTGTGATTTAAGTGTATGATTTTGAGACTGCTAAGTTGCAGTCAAAGGTGCAGCACTATTTGATTACTGGAAGCATTCATAACCAGCTTGGGCCGAGTAGCACATGATTGTTTGGGGTTTCCGCTGTTTGACCTGCTATGAGCCGCGTCACACCCAAACAAATTCCTATCCTGCTGAACCTCACCAATTGTGGAGGAGGTCCAAACTCTATCTTCACTCTGGCATTGGGGTGCTCACAAGTCTAACATTTCCGTCTCAAAGAAACAGCCCTCGATAGGTTGCTCCTCCATTGTCATAGGTTTCGGCAGTTTCAGCTGAGACCCACTCAAGTGAAACCCATACCAATGAGGGCATTGAAAAAATAGTCTTCACCTACTCTACCACCTAACCACTTCCATCATGTGTGTAATTTTGCATGAATATATTTAAAGATTTGTCCATTTCTTGGCAGCACCATTAATTAAATGATGGAAGTAGTTGTATGAATAGCTTGGGATTTGGCAATAGCACGCATAATTTGCGTAATTATCTTTATGTATTTATTAATACCTCCGGACCATGACCTAAAGCCTCTATACCTGTCACCTGTCTGTAGGCCACAGCTCCCTTCCTTCATGTCGGAGCTGTTCTGGCATTCTCGTTGCTCTCCTGGCTCTTTGTCAACATCTTCATGCGTAGTCGACACCTGTGTGAGTATCAGAGCACTTGACGTTTTGATCAGGTATAGTTGGGCAATTGCATGACGCATCTCAAGCCATGTGAACTGTATATTGGGAAATTTATTCATTCATTCATTTATTCCCTGCACATTCATTCTTTCTTCATCATCCACAACTTGGAAAAAGAAAAAATTGTCCTGGAAAAACATTAATATAAATTAATTTACCTTTAATAAATTAATTTACCATTAAAATAACAGTTCCCACCTTATTTTGGGGATTGGTCAAGTAACGTTTTATTTACTTTTTTTCTTTTGGCTAAGTCTTTCACAAGCTGGCTGGGCAGGCCTGATATTGGACTGCAGGTGAAATTGGACATGAACTTGTAATTTGTTCAAGGTACTGGGGATAACTCTTATACTTTTCAAGAACGACACCGTGGGGTCTTTTAAAATGTCTGCGGTTATTTCTTGCTCTGCCTAATCATTACAATGAATCATCTTTAAACTTTCCAAATACGTAAATTTAACTATAAACTACCATGATGCGGAGATAAAAACGGGCTTGATGGGCAAAATGGCCTCCTCCTTTGGTCTAGCTTTCATTGTGCAGACATTTAGTAGAAGCCTATAAAGTTTTGTGGGATTCTGATGCAAAGTTTCAGGAGCGTTAATATTGCTTATACAAGACAGTGTAGTTCGACAAGTAAACCTTCATTTACTTTAATCTCATTTGTTTTTGGATGCTTCTCGAGAGAGCAAATGCTGGCTTACTTCTGAGCACATGTGACCCGGTGGTAATCAGAAATGCAACAATTGAACCCTGAAAGCTCCGTGCGAGGGATTTTTCATTTTGGCCAGTGATGACTGTGTGTATGCTCGCTCATTATTGCAGTGTTGCATGGTCAAACAAATGGAATGTTATGCTAAACTGTCTTGGTTCAACCATTGCTGCAAGACCTGCGACTTCAAGATAAAGCCCCTCCACCCCCACCCGCACCTCCAATTCTCATGAGATGGTGTCATAATCCACATGAATATGACTATATCACACTGTTGTTTGTGACCCAGAAAATTCCCTCGTGAGGCCTTTCTAAATGTTCACAATCACCTCCATCGGTGTCAGTTTGGTCTTTGGGGGATTACATGGAACGGTGCCTGAAAAAATGTAAATTTTAATGGAAGATTATTGTGTGTTTGTTTCTTTGTGTATGTGGGTGTGTTTGTGTGCACACAAAGGCGCACGTATTACACTGCTTGGGGTGTATTTATTGCCTTTGCTGGGCCTGTACCTGCTACCCCTCTTGATCAATTCCCCCTGTATCTTGCGACGAGAACAGCTGAATCCTCGTCCAAGGATCATCGCCCATCGTGGTGCCTCAATGGTGAGTTAATCTTGATATTTGGCGGAAAACTCACCTTTTGCACCGAATTCTACTTTGGCAAAGTTCGAGCTTCAAAGGTGACATAAGGCAAGCCACTCTATCTGAAATAATGTGGACTTTTTTTTGTATACATGATCGAGGCTTGTGGAAAAGCAAGCGCAGAATGGAAGGCAACAAAATGGAAAGGGTGAAATACCAACAGTGGATAGAAGTGACAGTGAGATCAAGGGAAGGATAGAAGTACACATTAAGCATGTTGAGAATAGAAAGGGGAAAGTGGGGATGAAACACAGAAAAGGAACAAACTAACCAACGCTAACAAATGAAAAGGGATGAGGGAGGCGGGGGGGGGGGCGGAAATCGCAATAATTTGGAAAAAGGAAGTGCTTGGGAGTGGGATCATTTGGGGTAGAAGAGATCATCAGTATGGATGGGGAATGTCATGAGGTAGTGGTGATCAGATGTCTTGAAGACCTGGAGGGAAAAATGGGACTAAACAGTCTGGGGAAGTTTTTTCACAGGCAATAAAGGATGAAGAGCAGTGAGTGGAGGTGAGCAGTGAGCCTGGATTTTTGGAGCTTATCAATAAGAGGGTTACTGGCAGAGTGTGTGCACCCTGCATGAAACCTGGGAGGGACAGAGTCAAGAGAGGGCGGAAGGTACAAGACTAGAAAGAAGGCAGTAGAATATGGAGGCCATCTGGCAAACCCTCCTATGTCCTCTCTTAACAATCCTCTTGAGGAAGTTCAGTCATTCACACTCCTGGGTCTCACTGTCAGCCATGACCTTTCTTTGGCAAAGCATATTTCAGTTGGCCTTCAAAGCCAGCCACTGACTGGGCATCCTTCATTGTACAAAGTCCTTCCTTGGCATATCTGAACTCCTATCCACCTACAAGTCCTTCATCCCCAGCTTTATGGAATACTGCTCCCCCCTCTGATCTGGCGTCTGTCTCACACCTTGCTCAGCTTAATGCCATGGAAACCAAGGCCTTTACGATTATTGGACTCTCCCACGATGAAGCCGAGTCCATTGGCCTGTCACTTTCCCATCACAATCATGTCAGTGGTTTCTCTGTCTTCTATCACTTTCTTTCTCGTCTTGCACCCTCTGCTCTTTCCATGCTTTGTCCCCAGGTTTCTGCAGGGCTCACATACTCCACCCTCAAACTCTTTCTGGTGAAACTCCTAAAATCCAGGATCCCACCTGTAGAAAGAACTACCACATTATCTTCAATCTCATTCTTCCCTCCAGGTCTTCAAGACTGCAGTTCACCACCATCTCAGATGGTGGTGAACTGCAGTCTCACCCATCCAAAAAAAACCATGATCTTTTCTACTCCAGTTAACCCCCTCCATCTCCAAACCCCCTTCCTAAATTTCTGATTTTTCCTTCTTGAGAGTCTGCTTCTGTCTCTATTTTGTCCACTCCACTCCATGCTTTCTCCCATGCCCCTTTTTCCTCTCCACTTCCGGTTATTTGTCCAAGTCATTTTATCCTTCAACCCTGCTGTTGTTGTTTCCCCTCTCTTTTTACTGTTCCTTTTGTTGTGTTGCATTCTGATCCAGTCAGTGTTCTATCCCTTCCACGAGTCTTGATTTTGTATACAAAGAAAGGAGAAAGAGAATCAAATCAATTTATTGGTAAAATTAAACTTCTGGAAGTGGTTAGTTGTATGTGGATGTAACACAAGCATGATGGACCAAATGACCATGTTCTTCTCTTCCTCTCTTGATCTACATAGAAACAAATTCTAATATCCAGCCTCAATTAGCCACAGTAAATACCTCGTTTTAAATATTATCCACATAATGAATCATTTTTCATGTATTTAATAATGTATGAAGCTGTTGGTACTGCCAAATTTGCAAAAGTAATGTAACCTTAGTTGACCATAGTACCCTTTCGTCACAGTGTTTGTTTCATTCATCATGGTTACATTGCGTAGAGGAAGACAGGTGTTCACATGTAAACAAGCTGCAGTGTGGATTTCTTCATAGTGTCGGAGCTGCTGAACCAGGCATCAACCACACTTTGAGATAGCAAGAAGTATGACTTGTAGCTGTTCAGGGATGTCCAAGAAAACCAGACCACTTGCTACCCACAGTCCAGGCAGGAATTTGTAATTTGGGGGTGTCGGCGATAAGCCGCCGCCTCCTGTTCGCTTAAGACACGGTGGGATCTTTAACGTCCACAAACAACCAGTGGTGGCAGATGGTTCCTCTTGTTTAGCATCATTCCGATGGGCAGCACCCACATTGATTGCTCGCCCTGTATGTGAAACACCAGGGTAGCAGTTTATAGCAGGGTCCAGGATTTGAACCCAGGCTAGACAGTCTAAAGGTGAGTGCATGTATCTCTAGGCCATCCTGTTAGCCTTGTCTCTTTAATTAGCAGGGATGCAATGGCATGATATTGTTATTGAGGTTTGTACAAAATCAAATGAGTGACTGAAACTCTTTGCTCTTTGTTTGATGATTAGTTGATTTGTACCAAATTCTCTCTTCATTGGTTATTAAGATTTCTGCAAAAGAACACTCAAGGATTTGGGTCATTAGTTACAGACAATGCATCAGATAGATATTCGTTGGTCATTCTGAACCAAGTGGGGAAGCATATTTTGTAAACTTTTCCAGGTTGCCCCAGAGAATACTTTGATGGCATTTGAACGAGCCTTGGACTTTGGAGTTTATGGATTGGAGTCTGACGTGATGTTAAGGTCAGAATGCATTTGCTTGAATTTGTATTTGTTTTTGCTAAAGCTGAGTTGGGGTGTTGCAGGTGGTCAAAGAATGGATCACCCCAACCTGTTTTCATTTACCAAGACTGTTGGCATTTTCCATGAGAGATTGTTTCAGTTCTAAAACCACTGCTAGTAATTCTGCCCGATGGTACTCAGCATTTTAGTTGTAATTATGATGCCTCTAGATCATCATCCACCACTCTGCTGAATCCATCTACAAAACCTGAAGATCTGGAAATAAACAGTATGAATGCAAAATCTGATGCTGAGATTTTACCAAGATGGATATCTGCTTCTCCTCACAGCGAGCTGTAAAATATGGTCCAAAGACATCTCGGTGTCCCATAAGCCATAATATAAAGGGGCATGACCATGGAATGACCTATCGGTATCGGCAGCTCTCAAAATAAATGGGCAGCAATTGTCATGGGCAACTAGGGGCTCTGAAGAATGCTGGAAGTTTGCTTGGTGTTCACCCTAAAGTTGAGGCACAATTGCAGATAATCAATTACAGGTTAAAGAAGATAATCCGATGTGTACTCCATAATTCCCAGCATGCACTGGTGCTTCTAGCAAGTGTTGCTCTGCAGAAGTCGTACAGCAGGCTTTCAAATTCTTAATGTTTGGCTTTGAGAAGTATTCGCTTCATGTTTGTACCTTTGTTATGTTGCTTTGGCAGTGCAGGTAATCTTGTCCACCGATGCACACCAATACCAGCCTTCGGAGAGACTTGCATTCCATTTTGATTTCTATCAACTAGAACAAATGCAAATGTGTTCCCTTGACCTACCCAGCACCGATGGAATACCCTTCCTCATGCATGACTCGGACTTGCGTAGAACTACCAACGTGGCCATGGTCTTTCCCGATCGTGCTGCTCACCGTGCCGACTCGTTCAATTGGACGGAGCTTCAGCAACTCAATGCTGGACACTGGTTCCTGGAGGTGTGTGCATGATCGTGTGTGCTTTAAGGTTCTTTGTCTTGGCTCATTATGCTATGGCTTTTCCTTGCTTCTGTAATTTACAAATAGCTTTTGTAATTTACATATTACCAGCATTGGGACTCCCACCCTCCCAGCAGGAATGCCCATCTCGGCCCACCTTCAGTGGGCAAATTAGGTTGGTGATATTTCCACAAAGTCATAGTTTCTTCTGGAACACACTATACACTTAGAAAAAAATTGGGATATACTGGAACCATATTTGGCCTTGCTGGACTGTCAAGATTTTGTGTAATATAATGGTACAAAAATAGAATTTTCCTCAGTGATATGTTTGATGCCTGGTGTTGGCTTAATGGTTAGGGTGGTGGGCTTAGGATCCCAGGATCCTGAGTTCAAATCCCACTCGGCTGTTGAATAAATAAAATCAGTACTGTAAGTGAAGAAATGACCGTGTTGAGGGGGAGTGTGGAAGGTGTTTGGGCCGCAATGAAGACGGGTAAGGAAGACGTGACGGATAAAATAACGGCGGTTGGACGAGAAGTGGATAAACTCGGACAGGGGATGATGGAAATAAAGAAAGGACAATGGCAATTAAAAGTGGAGATTGGGAAAAACACAAACGCGATACAAAATTTAAAAGAAGGCCAACAGGAAACAAAGGGGGGAATTGGGGGCCGTAAAGGAAGAGTGTAAAATGAGACACGAAGAAATGACGAAAATGGTTAAAGAGATGGGATGGAAGGTTGAGACGAAGAACCAGGAAATGGGGAAGCGATTAAAGAAACATGATGACGAGACAAAAGAGTGTGTTAGCAGAGCAAAGAGGGAATTAACAGAGACACAAAGGGAGATAGAACGGGTAAAGGATGAATTACATAAAGTAAAATAGGAGCAAACACAGATAGAAGGGAAGGTAAGGGACATTAAGGTGGAGCTTGTGGAGTGTCTTGAGACCCGATGGAAGCAGCAGGATGGCGTCCTTCAGTAACAGAGGGAGAGAATACGCATCCCTCGCAACAGAGCGTGACCAGGTGGGTCCAGTGAAGGTAATGCTGTGCAAGGTGAAGCAGGAGCATGATGCGAAAGGGTACATGCCAAGTTTGGGGGGGAGGGGGGCAGAGGCTCCGGAGTCTCTTGGGCTAACACAATCCCCCAGTGTGATTGTGCCGGAGTATGTTTAGAGTGCGAGTAATATGGCATGGTCGAGTGCACAAGACGGTGCGGGGCGCGCATCGACCCAGACGGGGTTGACGAATTGTCCGGGTGAGTGGCTTGGGCTCCGCAGGGGTAAAGCATCGCCGGAATCCAGAGGGTCCGCCCCCGCATTATTTTGTCCCTCAAGGACTGGTGAGTGGGACTCGGAACCCGGGAGGCCGAACGGTGCCGCTAGCTCCGTACGATGGGAAGACCGACATGCGGGCGTATTTGGCCCAATTTGACCACGTGGCCAGGCATAATGGCTGGATCGCGGACGAGAGTTGGATCCATTTTGTGGCGGCACTGTGCGGTGCGGCGGCTGAGGTTCTGACCACAATGCCCCTGGGAGCAATGATTTTGGCAGGCCTCCGTTCGGCCCTAAGTAATCGATTTGGAATAGAACAGCAAAGCAAGCTTGTTGAAGCTCAGCTCAGTGGGCGAAAACGGCAACCTCATGAGAAAATGGGGGATTTGGCTTATTGCATTTGCCGCGCAGTGGAGATCGCGCATGCGAACATGGCAGCACCCTACCAGGAAGACCTTGCCCTGGACTATTTTATCCAGGCTCTTGCGGGCACCACCGACACCCGGGCCCTGCTGATGACATTTCGGCCGGTAAACCTCCAGAAGGCGGCTAACACTGCCGTCCGATGTTAGGCAGCGAAGCCGCTGGCCAGAGGGTCCGAGTGCCATGCGATAACTGTCCGGCAGGTGAGCCTGGTTCCGGGACTGGTCTTGGCACCCCAGCGGAGCTGGAGGGAATGGTCTGGGACATGGTCGACCGCCGGTTGGCAGGGTCTGGACCATGGCAAGTGGCTCGCAGGAGGACATCTGGTGGGCCATTGGTAAATACCCCAATTCAGAATGAAGGGGGGTGCAATTTGGAACATCGGAGGCATGCACCGTACGCGGTTAAGTGCTATAACTGTGGACAAGTGGGCCACCTGTCACGGGAGTATAGAGCCTTCACGGGAGTCACGGGAGTGACAAATCCTTCATCTCATAATACGCTCATTGACCAGTGTGAAATCAATTATCATGGGAGTCAGCTTATTGGACATAGCTGCAGCAACTCCGTGGGCATGGTTACCTTCAGAGACACCAGACCAATAGTCAGTGTAACCATCCGCCATTATCTCATCACTTTTGTGGTCTCTGTACCTTAGAGTGCTGCATTACCGATATTCGGAGAAGCTCCTTCCAGGCATCCACCCGAAGGGACCGCCTCAGGTTAACCCAAGGAGACTACCGTCTGGTGGGCGATACCTCAGCACCACTCCGCCACAAACCAGCATAATCTGATCCATTAAGTCTCCCCCATGCTTTTCCTCCTATCAAAGAATGGGTGTCCCGAAGGCTTTGCCCCAATCTCGTCATCCAATGAGCTGTCCTGTGAAGAGCAGCAGCACAGGAGGTACTCCCATGAAGTGGGTTTTCAGTTTTCTTTGCATTTATGGGTTTTGCAGTTGGTTTTCCTTAAATTTATTTAATATTGTTGCGGAAATGGCCCTTACTGTGTTATTAAATATAGGATTAGCACAGATCCCCCATTAAATGCATGTTTAGCCAGGTTGTTCAGTAAATGGACGTTACATGTGTGTCGGGAGATGGAAGAGGCTGTTTATTGTTCGTACAGTGGTGGTGGACCGAGAGGTTCTTCTTCTTCCTTCCTCTCTCTGGACAATCTTCCCCGCCCAGCGCTCTGAGGGGGAGTGGCCTGGAGAAGGAACTGAAACTGAAGGGAGGAGCCAGTCGGCTTTGAGGCGAGCGAGCGCCGGAAAGGCAGGGTGGATCTGCCGAAGGAGTAACTGAGCCTGAATCTCTGTTGGCTTCGTAAAGGGGCGCGCCCCAAAAGAAAAGGAGGAAGTGAAACTGAGAGGCGAGCGAGCGCCGGAAAGGAGAAGTGAAACTGCAGTTGGCCAAGAGGCGAGAGGGAAACTGAGCGCACCGAATCTGCCATTTAGCAGTAAGAGAAACGGCCTGCACGTCGAGTCTACCATTTTGGCAGTGGGAGAGGCCGCCTGCACGTCAAGTCGGGCGATCGACTTTGTGGAGGAGTGATTTTGGCTGGCGGTGCCTCCTCGGCCACGGACCCAGCCTGCGGAGCCCAACACCTCGATTTGGCCTTGTCTGGTGAACAGGCCAGGCCTGTACTTGTATGCTTGGCCTTGTGCAGGGCCAGCTGGAGCATACCACCGTGGATCTTTGCTCTAGTGCAGTCGAGCTCGCGGGGTCTGAACGTGCCGAGGCTGCGTGCGTGAGGGCTGCGACAAATGAACGACGCCGCCATTTTGCCACGTGGCATGTTCGAGCTGAGTGCTCGAATCCATTGACATCGGCTTGTCAAGAGCCACATTCGGGCCTTT
Organism: Eptatretus burgeri; assembly: GCF_056783735.1. NCBI lineage: Eukaryota > Metazoa > Chordata > Myxini > Myxiniformes > Myxinidae > Eptatretus > Eptatretus burgeri. Next base: position 88,673,674 of record NC_140965.1, read on the forward strand.
GACACTTTTTCCTCTCGTCCATGAATTGTCACCAAGTACTCTGTGTCTTGTCTGCATGCTGTCCATGTCTTGTCTGCATGTTGTCTAAGGTTTATCTCGTTAGGGTCCCCTTCAAAGCCCGTAATCCGTAGCTCCCTAGTTAATAATGGGTTATAGATTAATTATAACTGTCGTGAATGCTTTGCTTGTGTTGTGTTTCCCGATGTGTCCCCAATAAATCTGGTTGAGTTATACGAGATTTGCCGCCTTGAATTAATTTGTGCCGCGCTGAGGAACGATCCGCTCAATTTGGATATAAAACCAAAATGGTTACAGACTGGCAGAATTCGCTCAGTCTCTGACAAAACCAGTCTATAACCGGGGTCTATTCCCCAACTGGTAAGGTCCAGGTGTACATTGGCATCGCGATTCGAGGCGCGTGACCCGAGGCCTGTGCCGAACCAGCCGGCGTTGTAACCCCGGAGACGGCGGTGGTTAAGTGACACCAAATATTCACATTTGGCTGTCGAGAGAAGGGTGTGAAAACCCAAACTGGCTACGGATTGGAGCCGACTTGGGTGGCATTCAAATCCTCCCACCGTGGATCCTTAACACTGGGGTCAAGAGTCGGGTGCGAATCCCGCTACCGCTGAATCCGCAACAATATGTTTTCCTTCAATCCAATATGGATGTCAAACCATGTGATCTATGATGTCATTGTGATCACACCTTTGTCCACGTGGGTAGTGAATTATATATTTAAAGTTTTGCATCAGTTCGTGAAGTTGTTCCAGAGAAAAACGTTTTAAAAACTTTTTCCGTTGATCCAATAGGGCTGCCAAACCGTTTGAACTATGTCATCATACTTGTCAAACTTTATTCCATGTGGCTGGCAGTTTTGTAAGCACTCATGTAAAAATCATTGCTCGCAGTTATAAGTGGCAGTTCTCAGGATGGACCCGCCATGAGAAATGTAGTTTGATAAAAATGACAAAATAGGACTGTATTGTCGTCACAACGGGTGGCGTGGGACGGCATCGTCATTGGAACCGTCGGCATGGTACAGCATGGTCATCGGAACGGGCGGCATGGAATGGCATCATTATCGGAACGGGCGGCATATGGGATGGCATCGTCGTTTGCATTGGCAGCATTCAGTTCCTGGCATAACTGCTCACAGTTATAAGTGGCACGGCCAGTTAAAATAAATTTATTTTTGCTTGGTCTAATGAAATAAGCAGGGAATTGAACGGTACATTTACTTTGGCTGGTCATGCCATGCAAAACCAGAAGTATGCCTCCTCCTTTCCAAAATTAGATTCCTCTCCATTAAATTTGCATTGTTTATGGTTAACCTTTATAAGGTATTACATATTTGCAAGGTAATACGATGATGCCGATGTCAGTGCAACCTTTGGGCTTTTGTTGTTTCCTTCCATGCAGATGCTGTTCCTCTTGTGTAAATGCCATTTTGCATTCTTCCTGAACACATCATTATTTATAGATCCATAACAGACCCTCACTGACATCACACCTTTAGGAATTGACAGTTTTGTATATTTGTATAAAATATGTATAAAAGTATAAAATGTATAAAAGAGTAAGGAGTAAATAAATAATGATTTTTCTAATTTGATACTTTAATAGCTGTTCTCTTCCTTGTCTGTTTGCCAAACTGCAGGAAGACCCTTTCGGTAATGTGCATCAGCTGTCTTCTGCAGAGCGGCAACATGCTTCCTCGCAGTGCTTGCCTAATCTCACAGGTTTACTAAGAATTGCGGCAAAGGGCAATGTGTCGCTTATCTTTGATCTTCGTCAGCCACCGGCCGACCATCCATTTCGAAAATCCTGGGTGAACGCTACTGTCGATGTAGTGCTGGCCTCTGCACTTCCGCAGAACCTGGTGAGTCCTTAGGTCAAGCAGCTTGTCATCCATATTTAATGTGCAGCCATAACCAAAGCTATTTGTTCAAGAGATTCTAATCTCTCGTTTTCAGATGCTTTGGTTGCCATGGGAGCATCGGGATGTTGTGCGGGTGATTGCCCCAAGATTTCAGCAAGTGTCCGGTCAAAAGGAACTGCCTGAACGTTTGCATGAGCAGCATTATGTGACGGTCAATCTGCGTTACACCGATCTGGCACAACCTGATATCTGGTATAGACTCTGGGACGGGTTAGAAAAAGTAGAATGGTAGAAACGTATGGTATGGTAGAAAAAAGGCATTATCAATGATATGGTAGAAATGGGCATTATCAACACCCCTTCAGGCTCATACGTTTGGTTTTGTGCATCCTTGTATCCCTTCACAACATTTTTTTTTTTCATCAGATTAGCATACAATAATTGGTTGTTGCCCACAATATGGTTTATCCATGTAAAAATCGACCACCACATTTTGGCCAAAACAAAAAGAGACTGAATAACTGAAGGAAATAATGACTTTTATTGTGTACACCATTGTCAATCGTAAAAACAACAACAACAACAACAACAAAACAGACTAATTTGGATCCAAATCACTTTCACACAACACTGTCATCCGTCATGATGTCTGCTTGACCCGCAATGCATTATGGGACGTTATGGGCACTGCGCTACTGATTGCACACAGCTTGGCTCTTCACTCGCACTATGTTCTTTCCATGTGTAAGCCCCACCCACCAATTGCCATGATTGTTTGCCATTTTAGAAGTAGTTAAACAGCTTTAAAAAGTGACATCAAATGTGGTTGTTACTAATACTGTGCATCTACTATAAATGGATGGTGTGTGTGTGTGTGTGTGTGTGTGTGTGTGTGTGTGTGTGTGTGTGTGTGTGTGTGTGTGTGTGTGTGTGTGTGTGTGTGTGTGTGTGTGTGTGTGTGTCATGTTTTTTTGTGGAGTTCTACTGGAACCTTCTGATGTGGAATGTGATGCACCAAAATGATTGTCATGATCTCCTGAGTTAATTAGGCTAATGAACTGCAAAAGACCCAGAAGAATTCTCATGTTTTAAACACACGCCATGTTAAGGTGTATAGGGCAGCTTAAAAGATCCTTCCACGGCATGGCATTCTAATTACAAAATAAATAACAAAAATAATGCGAACATTGTAAAAAGCATATGTTAATTAATACCAGATATATTAACAACAATAAGAGTCATATAATTTGATCATAATAATAACAAACGTATAATCCCCACCCTGGCCCAAGCACATCTGGTCATGATGGAAGGCAAGCGAGAATGCTCCAGTGGTACAGCAGGCAAGTATGCTACAAAGCCATGAAGACCAATGAAAATTTGGTCCAATGGACCAACGGGCCCACTAGTTATTTGAAAAAAAATTATATACAAAGTCGAGGCTCATGGAATAACTATAAAACAGAATGGATACTTACGCAACATTAAAAAGGGAATGGCAGAGAGGGTGGAAAACACCAGTGGGACAAAATCAGCAGCAGCAGGGACCAGGGGAAAAGCGACAGACAGACAAAAAAGGGATGCTGGTAAGAATGTGATTGAGGGGAGGATATACGGGGTGGACAATATGGATTCAGAGGGAACCTCTCAGGAAGGAAAACCTGGAAATTGGGAAGGAGGTGGGGTGGGGAAAGTGGTGTGGTGGGTTTAACAGTGGAAGAAAAAAATCATGGTTCTGGATGGAGGATGATCCGAGATGGTGGTGAACAGCTGTCATGCAGACATGGGGGGAAGAATGAGATTGAAGAGAATGTGGAAGTTATTTCCAGAGGAGGGCAAAAAGAGGAATGAATGAGTGAGGGTGAGCAGTGAGTCCAGATTTTGAGTTTCACCAGAGTAGGATTGCTTGTGGACCACGCACACTCTGCAGAAACCTGTGGGTGGAAGGGGGAGGGGGGCGGGATTGTTGACAAAACATGAAATGGGCAGAGGGTGCAAGACTAGAAAGGAGGTGGAAGAAGACAGAGAGACCACTGACCTGTCTGCAATAGCAAATTGATTGACTCATAGACTCAGCTTCATCGTGGGAGATTCTGATGATCTTCTTCGAAGGCCTTGGTCTCTATGGCATCAAAATGAGCAAAGTGTGAGGCAGAGGCACCAGTCCAGAGGGGAAAGCAGTACTCCACACACGCACACATTACATTCTGTATTGTATTGTGTCGGTGTGTGTGCGCACGTGGGTTTTTGTTTGCACAGCAGATTCTGCACGACAAAATAAAAATAAAAATAATAATCACCAAGTGCTTTGCGTGTTTCATGCCAGATAGTTTGAAGGGTAGCCAAGCTTAGCCCCTTATCTAGAATGGCATTATGCCTTGTTTGGGACGATTTCCAGAAGACAAAAAAAAATGTGTGTGTGCCGTATTTTTGGCGTACAAGTTGAATAGGCTAATTTTTATTTCCTTCCTTCATGGATAAGTCTAGTTAGAGTATCATACGAAGCTAAATCAATTATGGTTGCTAGCAAAACTGTCAGTCACTTAGAACAATGGAGGTGTTAATTTCTCCCTGATACTGTCACAACACATCAGTATGTATGTACAGGGATGACCTTTCAGATAAATTAGGAATGTAAATAGTTTTTGAACATTTTTGTTATCATTTAGAGGTACAGTATTTAAAAGAAGCTGCACAATCATTACCAGCACTGGCTCATAACACATTATATTGTTGCGGTTCTGCAAAACGGCATGCCTCTAAGGCAATGGCACCCAACATACAGTGATCCCCAGGTAGTTATTTCATTTGTCTTCGTGCAGCCAGACCTTCACCCCCCCCCCCCATGTCTAATGGTTTAATGGGACGAAGTGCATTGCGTGGGTTTAATAGCTGGGTCTAATAATTATATCTCTATCATCTTTTCAATCTTGATTTACATCCAACCCTTTCCTTTTATCCATGATACAAATCGAAGCAAGCACACATACACGATAGCAGGCACCGCACCCAGCCAGCCACCCTTGGAGAGAATTACCACATGAACAAGCCCGCGTCTGGGCTGTGTCGCGTCGGATGTGCGCACGAGACCGCTTCCGGCCCCAGAAGCCAGGCAGGGCAGGGCTATGACCGCCGTGGCCCAATAAGAAAGGGCGATTCGGGTCACGGTGCGTTGCTTCCGGTTGTCACCACTCCCTTCGCTCGAGGCTTATAAAAGGTGGGTCGCGAAGCCGTCCGCTCTCTTTTTTTTTGCCTGCATGCCTTGCCTTCGTCTTGGCCTGTTTGCCTTGCCATCTCCTTTGCCTCTCTCCTTTGCCCTCTCTTCACTGCTCGTTATTTGCCTGTCGCTGCATCTACACTCAGGGTTAGTGTGTGACAGACGTTCTTCTGGGAGTGCGGAAACGTGTGCTCCAGTGCGGAGCACACGTTTCCACGAACCCCGGCAAAGTGATTGAGCAGGTGACATTGCTCAAACGGAGCGTCCCCCAAAGCGTACTGGGTTGCATGGTCGGCCGACCGCGCCAGGTATTGAGAGGCCATTAGTTCTCATCTGCCCTCCTTCCTTCTGGCTAACTAATCTTCATCAGGTTTGTGTGTGTTTGTGATGGCGCCTGTTGTAGCCTAAGTTAAGATTGTAGAAGATGTAACGGGATAAGTCTGGTCTGTGTCTGCTTTTGTAAATTGCTTGCCTTTTGTTGCACACCACAAATTCCTTGCTATCCTCTGCTATACATAATAATAAACCTCATTTTCTGTGCCACATACCATTCCTCACTATTTGTAAATAAATGCTTTGTATAGAAATGTTCCCAGCTTATTTTCATCTTTTCCTTCATTGGTCCATCATGTTCTGTATCCTGGCTTAGCCGGGACGTTATCCCCCAATGATCTGCTTCCTAGCTGGTACGTCCTTGGGTCGTTAGGCTCGGCTGCATCTGATCCGTTAAGGGGATCCGGTTTGAACAAGGTGTACTGAGGGCGTGTCCCCTGATAATTAAATCACGTGACCATTAGGTACCGGTATTCATTAGACAGAGGACCCTCAGTCACGTGGTTGAGTTGTTGGCATTCACGGTCGATTAGCTACCCGCCGCGTCATGGAGTTATCCGTGTGCGACGGCCTGCGATTCCGGAGAGTCTGGTGGGAACCCGAAGTAGCTTCCCCCCCTCTCCCCCCCCCCTGGTGGTCTTCTCGCTCCCGACCCCGGGTCCGCAATAATATTTTGCGAGTCCGGAACACATTTTTCGCTGACTCCAGATTTCCTGTGTGCTGCCATTTTCCTCAGCCACCTTAACAATTTCAAACTTGAAGCTGCCATGCATGACTTGCGTGACGTTACGGGAAGCATTTTTAGATGACTTAGTAAGGATGGATACATATGATTAGGATTTAAATGGATGGCTCAAACATAATTAGTGAGTGTGTGCTCATTATTATGTCTGCCACCGAAGGTGGACAGAAGTTATGTTTTCATCCCTGTTTGTGTGTCTGTCTGACTGTCTTTGAGCAGAATATCCTAAAGAGTTGTAGATGGATTCGGACAAAACTTGGTGCAACAGGTTGGGTGTGTGACGAGGACAAATTGATTAGATTTTGGTGAAGATCCGAATGCTCGAATAAGGTATCAAGAACAAGGTGATTAGATTTTGGTTCAGGTCCCGATGTAGATCCGGCCTATCAGTGGGATACAAAACATAAACCTTTTGCCCTGGTGGAGGTATACACTCTACCAAGTGCCGTTCTAGTTGATTGGATGATTTTGCATGCGTCAGTGATCGGATTTACATTTAATTGCTCATGCAATCGGCTCATCCAAATGTTGCTGTCAATGATTTCTGTTGTGTTTTAAATTGACAATTATACAATTTATTTCAGAAAATATCATATTTTGCAAAAAAATAAATAATTCATGTCGTTCAATGTCCTAAACCATAAGTCGATCTTGAGTATAAGTTGAGGCCTGGACTTCTGAGACTTGGACTAAGAATGGGCTTATACGCCCAAAAATGTGGTGTACCATTTATATATATTTATAAAAAATGTACGTGCCCGTAAAAAAAATAATAATAATAAATAAATATTCAAACCGCGAGCAAGAAACAACAACCACACAGACCGTTTCTTCGCTCCCGCGTGCCCGTACGTGCGTGGCCCGGAAGTTCGCATATTATTCACAGTTATGATTATTCGCAATTTAGTTTTAATGCCCAAATATTCAATTAGCGCCAACGTATTTTGCCTTTTCGCAATGTCATCGCAAGGAAAAACAAAAAGAGAAGAGAAGAGAAAAAAAAATTATTTCCTGGTTCGGAGCATACCAGCACTCTGATGTTACCGAAATTTATGCACTGTCTAATATGAAAACGATCATAACTTGGGCATTGTGTTTATAAATGCGCATAAGAAATCGAGAAATTATTAGAATACACGAAGTCATCACTCTCCGGAAGCCCGTACGTTGTAACCCATAATAGAGAACGCGACTGAGTTTCCCTTCCCCATCGGCCACGCCCACGCAACAATGTGTCTTGTCATGGGTTGGTAAATAAATGGCCATAACTTGGGAGGCACTTGTCCGATTAATATCAAACCTTGAAAAGGCACATACTCAGGTCTCCAGCAATATATCTGGCAAGTTTCAATTAGATCGGACCAGTGGTTGTCGAGAAACAGCAGTCACACACACACACACACACACACACACACACACACACACACACACACACACACACACACACACACACACACACACACACATTGCTGGAATTCTAGATAGATATGTATATATATATTTGTTTGTGTGTGTGCAGCGGATATGCAAGAAGTAACATTTCCACAAACGCATACACCGTGGATGCTGTGTGGCTCTTTTCGCTCCTGTGGTGTGCTGGTGTCACTTCAGTCACCACAAACGCCGCTCACATTTTCAGCTCTCTGCAACAACCGAGCTGGCTCTTGGTGCGTTTCCCGTTTCCCCTTTCCCAGTCTTCGTGGGGTTTGGAATTTGGGAAAAGTTTAATAAGGTGTAACCGTCATTGTTTGGTGAGACGGTGCTTGCTCTTCATTGAGTATCATTGGTTTCCCCCGACAACAAGCCGAGGCAAAATGCAACCTTTGTGATTGCATGTTTGCATGCGTACTTACGGATTACCTCTGTCACCGAAGGTGGATGGAGGTTGTGTTTTCACCGCGGTCAGTCTGGTTGTCTGTCTGTGAGCAAGATATCTCAAAAAGTTATGACAAACACTGATGAAATTTGGTTTACTGGTTGGGTGTGTGACGAGGCCGAATTGATTATATTTTGCCTGAACATCCGGATCCGAGAATCATTTTCAAGTGATTCTTCACCATTGAGAGATAGGGAAACAAACGATATGTAGCACGATATTTCAAAAAGTTGGGGATGGATTATGACAAAACTTGCCTGATTTTCTTTTGGGTTGGTGACGACAACAATCCGATTTAGATATTGGTTATGGTCCGGATGCAGATCCAGCCTATCAGTGGGATACAATATGTAAACTGGTTCAGCCTGGTCAAGGTATGCGTTCTACCGAGAGCTGTTCTAGTCAGCCAGTCCCCTGCGTAGTGGGAGACTGGGTTTTGCAATCACTTCTGTGTCTGTCTGTGTCTGTCAGTATATCTGTCCGGGCCGTAACTTATTTTACCATTTGAGCTTGGGTCATCAAATTTTCAACAAAGCTTTGTAATAACGATATGGAGAAGACAAATTCAGAATTTGATCAAAAGGTCAAAGGTACCGTTTAGCATACGGAATAAGAAGTCCGAATACAAAGCGGACGAGCATTGCATTTTCAAATGCTTTCTAGTTTATTATAGAGTCCCATTTATAGTTCTTATTTATTTACTTGCTCCTTGAATTATTTATTTATTTTTGCTTTTTTATGAAATTCTTCTCTATGCGTGTTTCTTTCAGAGAGCCCTTATTTGTTTACTCACATAATTTTTTGCACCCCTTTTATCATCACTGATACTTTTGTGGCTCATCTGTTTTTCGAATAACAATTTTTCTTATGTGATAGCGAAAAACACTGTACAGTATATTACATATAACTGTGTATTATTATTTCCATTTTCACTAACTCTCATTGTTCCTACAGTATACTCCTCCAGCTCTGTGATAATGACCAATTGTCTAATAACTGATTGTTTCCCTCCCAAAAAGAAAGCTGAAATAAGTCACCTGCACGTTTTTTTTTTTGACATTCATTTTTCCCATGCCGTTACCACCCTATACGTGGCCAAACATGCCCTTACTTCCACACCTCCAACGTGAGAGCAAACAACACTATACAGTATATTACATATAACTATGTGTAATTATTTCCACTTTCACTTCTTTCACCGCCCGTGTTGTCCCTTTATCGTACCAGTCCTGTGTCCTTCCCGTATCCACCTGTTTCCAACTGCTTTGTTTTCAGTTTGTTCCACTTTTCATTCTTCGGTTCTTTTCCGAGCCCCGGATGTTGCATTAATACGACTTGACGTTGCATTGAGCTGAGCACATGATAACCGGCACATCGTTCTGTTCCTCAGACGCCAGAGCAGTACAGAGCATTGTGGATCTTGACAGATCTCATCTCCATATTGATTGTTGTCGTTATATGCAGGCTGCACAGGTGAGTTGCCTCCTTTGCTCTGTTAATTTGTTTTTTTTAACTGTTTATTGTGCTCACACGATAGCTTTGCAATGCTTGCCCTTTATAGCTGTCTCAAATTATTTTGTTGAATTTTTTTTTTCATTAAGGCTCATGGTGGAGCTTGTAGATCAATCACGTGCAGGACTAAGCCGTTGACAGGCAATCGTGTACTGTTCCACGAATTGCGAGGATATTATAGTAGACTGTATAGATATTATAGATTAAGTACAAGGATCTGTACACTCTAAAGTGTGTATATATATATATATCCTTGTACTTTATAATATAAACACTAGAAAGCAACAATGTATTCATCAAGTATGAGCGATATCCCTTCGGGACTTATTGTGAACAACTTGTTTAACATGACCACCGTTTTGCCTTTAAACTACCTCAATCTGGTGGATGAAACTCGGTGGCGCAACTCATCGCCCATTGAGTTGCACAATTCCGCAACTGCCGTCCCAGCTCTACGAGAGTTTGTGGCCTTTGTGTAGAGACTTTGCTCCTTGAGTGTCCCCAATTGCTATTTTTTTGCCCACCTTGTATTTTAGCCACCTTGTGAATGAGCGATTCGTCCAGGAAAGACTTAAATGCGTGTCTCCTCATGAATGAAAGAGTGCAAGTTATGTTTCTAGATATGAACATTAATTGAATACCAAAGATTAAATGCTAATTCTCTGATCTCAGAGATTTTTGGGAATTTATTTTGTGTGCAGTGATATCATAATTCCCCTCATCCTCCTCCACCCACCCCCTCCTGGTCCCATTCCACAAGATGTATCGTTGAAGAACCAGTTAGCCACATAACGTCTCCATCCCACAAGATGGTGCAGAGGCAGCACACTTACCTTTCAACTGCCTCGTCTAAGTTTGATTCCTGATTGCACTTCTTCATCTTCGTTCTTCTGCAGCACAATGCTGTGGGGTAACATCATTGGCTGAGGGCATGGACGTATCACTGATGCAATGCCCTCTGATGGTTAGGGCAGGAATTTTGAACTTGGCCATGGTGCCGGTGAGAGCTCGTCTCCCCTTCAGGAATGACATCAAGAGATGCTTTATGTCCACCAACAAATGCTGGCAGATAGGATGCTTGTTTAACGTCCATTTGAGAGACGGCACATACATTGATGAATCACCCTGCCTGTGAAACACTGGGATGACAGTGTGTGTACCTCCAGGCCAATATTGTCCAATCAAGGTGTGCAAAGTTGGTAGAGATCCATCCCAACAAACTCACAGCTGTAATTGCTGTCAAAAGTGCTTCCACCAAGTATTAATTTAGGGGGGTGGACATTTTTCCAACCAAGATATTCTAGTTTTGTATTTTTAAATAAATTTTCTGAAATTTGTAGAATTTGCTTTTTCACTTGGAAGTTGTGGGTTACAATCTATATATTAATACTGAAGGACCAATTTTGTGCTCCTCCTAGCGGTCGCGTCACGTTTTTCTCGGTACTGTGACCTGGACTGAAAGAAACATGGTACCTGTAAGAGTGCATCGCACATAGTGGTAATTGACAAACTTCAACTCTGAAGCAGAATAAACACTTTTCGTTTTACATTCGTTTACATGACGACGTGTGACGTCACCGCTGAGAGGCGTCAGGACGTCATGACATCATCGGTTATTCGCTGACGCTATTACGTCCGTCGTCAGAAAATTACTGCTGAGAGGTGTAATTACTAATTCCACTCCTCGAAAATAGCGTCCGCAATGTAAAATCCTCTTCTGCACATGGTGACTACCTCAGAATGTGAATTTGACACAAAAAATGTAACAAGAAACATTGTACAGTCGACACCGCTTTATAAATCTACCATGGGACCACGCCGTTTGGATTTATTAACCAGCTGGATTTATTAAGCGGAGAACCTATTTTCAGATACCTACTGGAAAGATAAGACAAAAAGCGAATGTCGTTAAACACTGATTTATGCTACAAAAACATTGATTTATCAAACGGTGACAAGGGGATTGTTCAAAAGAATCTCTCCAAGGTCGCTTGCTTGGGAAGGAAGGTTTTGCGCAAATGTTCCTTTATTGAATCCGTCACGTGGCGGAAATCGGGATGGGCAAAACCTGAGAGCTGCAGTCCCCTGTCCAATTTGGCGAGTGCCGTCCGCATTTCTGCCGCTGTTGGCATCGGCTCGGGTTTGTCGTCGCTTTCTTCCCTTGGCTATTGGGATTCGGGGTCGGAGGGATTCGAAGTCCGTCACCAGTTGCTGTTGTTGTTGGTTTTTTTTTCACTCTGCGGCAGCGCATACTACATCAAGCTTAGGTTGAGGCCTCGCACGTGCCAAGCAGGTGGATTTATTAAACGGAGGATGTCTCGATGTAAAATTCCGTTCCAACCCATTTTGATCATAATCAGTGGCTGGATTTTATAACCGTGGATTTATAAAGCGGCGTCTACTGTATCTTCTATCTTCTATCTATCTATATATTAATACTGAAGGACAAATTTTGTGCTCCTCCTAGCGGTCGCGTCACGTTTTTCTCGGTACTGTGACCTGGACTGAAAGAAACTTCGTACCTGTAAGAGTGCATCGCACATAGTGGCAATAGTCAACTTTCAACGCTGAAGCAGAATAAACACTTTTCGTTGAGATGGGGGCGAGGAGTGAATAGGCGGGGGGCAAGGTAAGCAAATTTTTGGGTGGCGGTAAGCAAATTGAAAGCGGGAGACAGGGGGAAATGGGGTGGGGGTGGGGTTGAATGGGGCGGAGTTGGGTGTGGGGGGGTGGACAGGGGGGTGGTGGCCCAGGGGCAAGTGGGGCGGGGAATCAAAAGACGGAGGGGGTGGGGAGTGAAGAGGTGGGGCTGGGGTAATTACATTTTTGGGTGGGGGTAAGCAGATTGAATAGGGCAGGGGCGGGGGATGAGTAGGCAGGGGCAAGCACACCCTGTCCAGTCCATGTCCCTAGAGTGTGTGTGAGCGGGTGAGGGTGGTTGAATGAACGGAATCCGTCTGTGACGGGGTTTCAGCTCGTGTGTAAATAAAGGTGGGAAAAGTCTAATTTAATGTTTTTTTTTTTAATTCCAGGTGATAGACAACAAAAGGTAAAAATTTTGAAAAGGGGTTTCAACTTTCTATAGGCACTGTATGTACATACATACATACATACATACATACGGAGCATGCACCTTACAGCGTGTTGCGTCCACTTTCCTTCAGGGGCCTGTCTGCATCCCCTAGGGGATGTTCAGTACTGCAGGGGCCTGTCTGGCCATCCCCTAGGCAGATGCCTGGCCTATCTCCATTTGTTAGGGATAGGACATTCTCGGCACCCACACAAAGAGACTGTCATTTGGTGGATAACACCTCAGCACCACCCCACCACACACCTCAGTGTGTTTTGCGGTGGCGAGAGTGCAAGTCCTGCCACCAACCCCCTTGGGCAGGTAACCAACTGCAGGACAACTTCCACCAATGCAGATGGCACCAGATATGGATGGTCGCTGACTCACAAAGAGCTTCTCCACCCTTTGGCAGGAGTCACCAACACTCACCCATGAACAGGTTAGTAAGTGTTGCCAGTAGCAAGGCACAGATCTGTTGTGGCCTGACCTGATAGTCATGGTTGGGTGCCCCTGTGTCGGACTGTTCTGTACCGTCTATTAACACAGCACAACGCAGAGCACCTGTCCTCAAGCAATCCCCCAACCTCAGCCTTTGAGTAGCCAGATGATAGGCACACACCACTCCACCCAACATACGAACGATGAATTAAATCAGAAATGAATGTGATAAAATTGGTGTGTCAATGTTGAGAAAAGTTCAAAGAAGCGGACATACAATAATTTATACGAAGTCCATCGAAAAAGTAACGGGACTGACTTCACAGAAATTTTATTCCAAAAAATATATTGAAATCACAGCTTGTCCACACAAAAAATCACAGAAATTTATAAATAGACTCCCTCCAGTCTCACACACTTGTCCATCTTCTTCTTCCATGCTTGGATGCACCCCTGGAAAGCTTCTTCTGGAATCCTCCGGAGCTCCGTCATCACGGCCCTTTTGATGACCTCCACATCGGGAAATCGGGTCCCCTTGATCACCCCCTTGAGCTTGGGGAAGAGGAAAAAATCACAAGGGGCCAAGTCTCGCGAATACGGGGGTTGCTCCAGAGTTGGCACGTTCCTCTCCGCTAAAAAATGTCGGATGCTCAGGGCACTGTTAGCAGGGGTGTTGTCATGGTGGAGCACCCAGGCGTTGTTCTCCCACAGATCCCTCCTCTTGTCCCGGACTGATCTCTTGAGGCGCCGGAGAATCTCCTTGCACACGCATTGATTCACTGTTTCACCCTGTGGTAGAAACTCGAAGTGGATGATGCCCTTGATGTCAAAAAATACGATGAGCATCACCTTGACCTTCGACTTCGACATCCTTGCTTTCTTTGGTCTTGATGATGCTGGACTTTTCCACTGACGACTCTGCCGTTTGGTCTCAGGATCGTATTCGAATATCCACGATTCATCGCCAGTGATGACACTCTCGAGCAGGTCTGGATCGTCCTCGAGGCCCTCGATAATGTCTTGATAGACAGTGACTCTGCTGTTTCTGGTCCTCGGACAACAGCTTGGGGACCATCTTTGCGCACACCTTGTGCATTTCAACTTTTCAGTGATGATGCTCCAGACAGTGTCCTTGTTGATGGAAAGTTCCTCAGCAATCATCCGCACCGTGAGTCGACGATTTGCGCGCACCATCTGCTTCACACGCTCGATGTTGTCCGCCATTCTGCTCGTTGAAGGTCTTCCAGACCGTGGATCGTCTTCAACCTCCACCCATCCCTCTTTGAACCTCTTGTGCCATTCAAATCCCCGTAGACTTGCTGCAGCATTGTGAAGGATTCGGAAGGTGTTTTGCCAAGCTTGGCAAGAAACTTCAGATTGGATCTCTGCTCACGACTCATAGCGCGACGAATCATACGAGACAACGTGTAATGCATGACCTGTAAAAAATCACACAATGAGTGCAGTCAACCATCGCCAATCATATATATATATATATATATATATATATATATATATATATATATATATATATATATATATATATATATATATATATATATAATATATATTGCTATAATGTTGTGAAAGACTGTGACGCAACCCGTTCATTCAAGTTGTGTAAATGGAGCACGCAGCAGGCTCAGTCCCATTACTTTTTAGACGGACCTTGTACATGCATGTCAGTGGTTCTCTATTTTACAATATAATTATTGAACAACTATTTCAATAAAATTGTAAAATAAATATCTCTATGATTCTGGACTTTTAAAACACCCCGAACCTTCATTATTTATCCTTTATTTGATGTTGAAGCGACTGAGTGATGTGAAACGATTTTATTTTCCTTTTAAAGACAAATTTGTTAAAGACATCCTTTAATTGCATCAAGTGCAATTGTAGTTTCATTAAACAGCATTCACTAAGATGAACAGATAGAGGAACTGTTTAAAATCAAATCTTCAGTTATTTGCTTTAATTTGCTTCAATGAAAAGGTTTCTTATTGACTTGAAATGGTTTCTGTTGTACAGTCACAAGAAAATTGTGAGTATCTTCTTTCCGGACATGGCTATTAAAAAGGAGGTGGAAAGACTAATGATGGAAAAACATCATAGAAGAGATCAACCATCGGAGGTGGAGATGGATGAGCATGTGCTGCGCATGGAGGATGAAAACATACCGGAAAGGGCAATATTTGGGGCACCTGATGGGAAGAGAAGGGGAGAATAGCCACAAGAGACCTGGCGATGCACCCTTGAGAAGGAAATGAAATAACTGAAGGTCGTGTGGACAGAAATTGGATGGTGGGACCCAAGACAGAAAAAAGTGGTGAGAGTTCATCTGCAGCTCCATATGCCATAGGGCATGATTGGTTAAAAAGCAAGCAAGCTGATGTAAAGTAAACACAACTTGTCACAATTCTCATCACTTTCCATAATACTTCCTGAACTACACCCGTTGATTTGTGCAGAAAAATTATACATGTATATGTACATATATGTGTGTATGTATATATATATATATATATATATATATATATATATATATATATATATATATATATATATATATATATATATATATATATATATATATATGTATGTATTGAGATGACAACTTTTCCATTGCAGCAGAAATCTCTGAAGTTAGGGGAATTAGGATGACTTGTAGAATTGGAAATCAAGCAGACTCTGCTCAGGGAAATGCAATAAATAAGTAAGGGACCAGTAAATGGAATGTATGTGGTCGTGCATGAAGTATAAATCTAAACAAGTATTGCTGGTGTTGTATGGAAGAATGATGAGGCAGTATCAAGAAAAATAGGACCGCCTGTCCTGAAACACACCTGTAACAGTAGCAAGAGTAACTCAAACCTCCCGCAGACCTCCTTCAACCGTGAATTTTTTGATGCCGTGAACAAGATTCGGACATCACGGGAGATGAAGGTTATAGTCAAGTTTCATCAAAATTGTTTGTATAGTTTCAGAGAAAAGAGCAAATACCTATTTTGGGGGTTACATCCCCCCCGCCCCCCCCACCCACTGAACCCATTGATGAGCGCAGATTTTTATGCAAATGATAAACTTTGAAGTTTCAACAAAGTCAAAACCCTCCTGTTGTCGACCCCTGTAATAAGCGCCGATTTTGATCCGGACGATACACTTTGGTCCGTCATGGGTGATTAAGGTTGTGGCTAACTTTCAATGAAATTGTTTCTGTAGTTTTGGAGAAAGCAACATATTCCAATTTTGGGGGGGGGTCAACCCCCCCCCCCACAACCACTGTGGATCCCCTTAATGAGCGAGGATTTTGATGCGGTCGATACACTTTGGTACGTTATGGGTGATGAAGGTTGTGGTCAAGCTTCATCAAAATGGTGTGTATAGTTTTGGAAAAGAGCGCAAATACCTATTTTGGGGGTCAACCCCCCCCCACCCCCGTTGACCCCCATGATGAGCACATATTTTTATATTTTTATGCAGATAATAAACTTTGAAGTTTCATCAAAGTTGTGTGTGTAGTTTCGGTCAAGTGAGCAAATACCTATTTTGGGGGTCAAAACCCTCCTGTGGACCCCTTTAATGAGCGCAGATTTTGATGCGGTCGATTCACTTTGGTACGTTATGGATGATGAAGGTTGTGGTCAACTTTCATCGAAATTGTGTGTGTAGTTTCCCAGAAGAGAGCAAATACCCATTTTTTGGGGGGTCAACACCCCCCCCCCCACCCCCATATATCCTCTTCAGGAGTGCAGATTTTGATGTGGTCGATACTTTTGTACAACACGCATGATGAAGGTTGTGGTCGAGTTTTATCGAAATGGTGTGTGCAGTTTTGGAGATGAGAGCAAATGCCTATTTTGGGGGTAATCCCCCCCTCCCCACCCTGTAAACACTCTAAATGAGCACAGATTTTTATGCGGTCAATACACTTTGGTACATCACTGGTGATGAAAGTAGTGGTCAAGCTTCATAAAAATTGTGTGTGTAGTTTTGGAGAAGAGAGCAATACCTATTTGGGGGGGATATTAAATTCAATTATATTTTTACATTCAATCTCGGTAAGGGACAAAAAAGCCCTGTAGATCTCTTTAACGAGCGCAGATTTTGATGCGGTCAATAAACCTTCGTTAGGCATCAGATATGAAGTTTGTGGCCAAGTTTCATCAAAATCGTGTGTTTGGTTCATGCGATAATGACTGAAGTGTTTCTGGACTGACTCACTCATTCACTCACTCACCTACGGACATTGCTCGATCCCATAGGCTCACCTGGCTAAAATCCAGGTGAGCTAATAATGCATTTAGATCTGGTCGCATTGCAACTGAAAGGGTGTATCTGCATTAGAGAAGCTTCATTTTCGAGGATGAGGTCCATGGCAGGCTTTTTCTGGATTTTATTTGTGTATTCAAATTATTCAATCTCAATTCATGGAGGAGGAAACAGTTCACAAGACTGAAGGAGGGTCCAAGGGGAACAGGGAGACAAAGACATAGCACACAAGTGGAAACCATAAAGGAAATGGGTGTGGGGTTAGTGAGGGTAGAAGAGATCAGGGGTGGGTATGGGAGAAAGCATGACGTGACAATGGGCAGCACTCTTGAAGGACTTGATGGATGGCTATGAGACAATGCAGAGGGAGTTGTTTCCACGAATGTGAGAATAGAGGGATGAAGGAAAGGAGGTGAGCATTCAGCTTATAATTGGGGAGGATAATCAGGTTTGGGATTGTAGAAGAACACTTGCGACCTGGTTGGACTAGGGGAGGATGGAGGGTTGGGAGTGTGAGAGGAGCGAGGAGATAGAAAGCAGAGTTCACCAACTTGTCTGCGGTGGGTGAGAATTGGACCAAGACACTTGACCTCTCATGGGAAAATGCTTGTTACTCACTCAATCACCTCCAGTGGAGGTATACTGGAAACAGCCATAGCAGCCATGAGTGGGTACCAATGATCCATAACACTATGGGTGAAGGCTTACTTCAATGAGCTCTGAATGGCCCAGAACAGACGCAGCCAGCAGAGAACTCCAAGGAGTTGGCACGCTCCAGAATACAACTTGGCGATGTGGTCTGATAAAGACAGGTTGTGACAGACTGTGAGGTCCAGAACTCCATGGACTGCACCTCCATCAAGGGTTGCCCAAACAGGTAGACTGGGTGTCTCGAAATCCAATCTTTTCGGTGAGACAGAGTCATAGTGAAGGATTTTCATGTGTTGAAAGATATGTTATTGGTAGCTAACGACTTATTTTATTGCAGATCTGCAGAGATGGATGCTGCTGATATAGCAGCAGCTTAAAATAATTAGAACAGACATGGAAATTGGTGTTACTGAAAACAAGATAGGTTAGGCCTGTGGTGTATAGGTATGGCTGTGGTGCGGTACATATCTCCTATCTCCCCTACCCAACCTCCCTTTACTGCATGTGCCATGTCTATGCGTAGATCCCCCTTCCCCACCCCCACCCCACCCTCACCGCATTGCAGAACTATCACCTGATGTGTTATTGGCTTGTGACCACAACACAATACTCTGATTATGGGCCTCAAAGGAGGCTTAATGACTCTCGTAGCCATCTATCACGGTTTGTTTTTCTACTTGGTGTGCAGGTGGCGCTTTGGCACTCTGAGACGGATGGATCCGGAGCACGTGGCCCTGAGCACGGTGGTGCGCCGATGCAACCGAGATGTCAATACGATGAAGAAGAAACTTATTTTCTTCGGTGAGTGAAGGTTACACGTCCACCTCTTGTGCCTTCGATGCGGTTTTGTGTTTCTGCCTGTTGCACACTGTGTTCTTATGTGTTGCTTACCTGCTTTTACAAAGCAAAGTACAACCAAGTTGAATGCATTGACAACATCCTTTATTTTCCTATTTATTTCCACATTGTCATTTATTCTATCTGTCTTCATTTTACACAACTTCGTTTGTTGTCTGCTTCCATCAGAGGATGGCTTGATGGTTTCGGATGCTGACACAGCAGCAGCAATTGATACCAGCTATGTGGGGGATGAGATGCACATCGACGGAGACAAGGATTATTAACGGTGGAACGAGAGGTCGAGACTCGGCTATTATGGAAAAACGTTTTGGCGGACATATTCAAAGATGCGACGAGACTACACTTTATTCATTTTTGCAGTATACAGAGCAGGATTAATCATCTGTCATTTGCCAAACTGTTCATGAAACATCCTTTGCAACTCTTTTAACTTCATACATCCTGAGATGAAACGCAAGAGAGCAGCAGTGATATGTGCATGTGAATCTTTACAAATCCTCCTCTTCATTTGGGAGAAATGTTTCTAAACTTTCGTGGCCTATGGATTGTTTGTGACAAATTCTGACCCCATTCTGTGATGCTTTATACCAACAGCATTGAAGTTAGAAAAACCATTACCGTTATGTCCATCGCTTTTCATCCTGATTTCTTGTCTTCGACAGTCCTGTACCGTATTTAGACCTCCATGCATTGTTGCAAAGCTTCATCTGTTGTGCAATAAGGCATCAGTTGAATTTGACGCAAGGATTGTAGATCTTCCAAATTCCTCAGTTTGGCCACTGCACTTGTATTAGAATGATATGTGCTGCAATATATGCATATATCTTTGCAAGGTTAAATGCAGAGATAAAGTCTAAATTCCTTTTGAGGTTGTTTTGATTGATTTTTATTTTTTTTGGCTTGTAATTTCATCAAATCATATTTGGACAAATTTAGTGCAGATTCCCTTATCCGCTCTCACAATGGTCAACTTTGCAAAGGTCAACTTTGTATAAACAAGCAACGATACCATTATTTTGTAAAAATTAAAATTAAAATAATAAAAAAGAATTTCCATCTCTTTCTGCCTATTTACACCGAGACAACGGGACATTGAGATGTCCACGCGGAGAGAAAAATCCAATCCAGCTGATGAAACCGCATGTACAGAACGTGCGCTTATCCCGCGATACGGTCGAGCTTCCCCCACACCAGAGGGTCACGATCAACGCTGCTGTTCGGGGATTTTGGAAGAAACTGTTGCTTCATTGTCTCCATTTCAGAAAAAAAATAATAACCTTTTTCATTATTATCAGCTGGATATTGAATATTTGGTTTAATTTTTCTACCTCAAAGTGAGAATGGGATACTGAAGGCCTGCGGAATCGAATGGGAGTGTTGAGGTTGGAGGTGGGATCTTGTATGCATCATGTCAGTCATCTCCTCTCCAAATCTAAAATATCTATGGACTGCCGAGATTGCAAATCGTTCTGAATCGCAGGGCACGTAGGCCCTTTTTGACTTCCCTGCCTGCCATTTCTGGTAAATGTATCCAATGATTGTGCAAACACTTGAGAGTCCTTTACCTGTTGGCCAACCCCTTTGGACAGTAGCACAATTGTTGAGATGACTGTTATATGCAGATTATTTGTAAGGGTCCCAAAAGCCATCTGTTCAAAAAATGTTTTATGTTTGTGTTTGTACAATGTAACATCGACACCTTCTGGCATTTGGACCTTTCACTATTTTGTGTTGATAAATAGATGAATTTTTACTGGTTGCTGTACTGTTCTGTGCAAGCATTGAGTGAAACGTGTTTAAAGTGGTTTGCATTCTGCCTTGATAAATACTTGTAGCACGATGAAAGTTTATTGAGTTTATTTTGTATTTTGCACTGTACAAAATCACCTGTAATTATAACCATGACCGTTTCAATAAAGTTTACTTAAATAAAAAAAATAAATTGTATAATTGTAGCGACAACCTTCTGTCCTCACCCAAACTGTTGGGTTCCCAATCGATGTTTCCCCCATCCGGCTATCACTCTGCAGAATTGGCGACTCAAGTTGGTCGTACTCAAGCTGCAAAATTTTGCGACTTGCAACTTGACGAAATTGATTTGAGACTTTGTGTCTGGGGATTTGCGACGAGTTTATAATGACTTGTTGACAATGTTCGGAAAATGATCGTTGAATAAACGGAATTAAAACGGGGTTTAAAATCAATGGTAAATGATTTTCCATCGTGGGTGTGCGCAGTTCGGCCAATGACGACATATACCATATGCCTGGTGTTAGCCTAATGGTAATGGTGCTGGGCTTGGGATCCTAGGGTCCTGAGTTCAAACCCCACTCGGCTGTTGAATTAATACCAGGTAGGGTTAACTCTGTCTGTCATCCTTCCAAGGTCAGCAAAATGAGTGCCAGCTTGCTGGTATATTGTGTCGGAGTGGCGACCCGTCCAGGATAGTGTCCAATAGCCAAGGAGGCTGCTTCGGCAGCACCAACGCTCTGCACAAAGTATGGTCCCAATAGATGGATGGATGGACATATACGATGTACATGTGCAGCGCACCAGTGCACACAGGCACTGCATCACATCCCGTTCGCCACTGAGGTTAAAGGGAGTGTCCACTCTTCATACGGAACACCATGCACGTCCAAGCGGCAGTCTTTCGAGCGTGGCTACGTGGGAAACCACTTCATTCAAACTGTTAACATTTGTGCCAGGAGAAACTTGGCCCCTGATCGGTAACCCCGTGCACACCCTGACTCGATAAAAAATATTTTGTGATTCAAATATGTCAATTAACTTGGATGATTTAAACTTTGTCAATAATCGTAAATTATATGAAGACCGTTTTAAAAGGAAAACATAAAAAAGTACGGTATCTTAAAAGACTACAATTGAAGTGAATAAGTTATACGTTTCATTTTAATGTTCAGTACATAATAAATATACAAGTGAATTATTAAAACTTACCTGTTCCACATTGAATGCTTTGGTTATACGTGCCAACCATTCAAACATAAGCTGAAGTTACTGACTAGTCTTATGTACATAGGTTCAAGAAGGCACATGAGATAATGATAATACCATTCCTATCATGCCATAAAAGCACACAGGGCTGCCAAGGCAGTTTCATTGGCAAAGAGTGTAGTCCTGGACAGCTCATCACTTTGACATGTTACCCTGAATGGTTATTGCCCCAGTACACTGGTCCTCATTTCACCAACCTCAGAAGGATGACAGGCTGAGTCAACCCCACCTGGTGTTAATTCAATGGTAAAAAAGGGGCTCAAACTCAGGATTCTAAGGTCCCAAGCCAGCCACCTTAAGCACAAAACTAACACCAGGCTTCGGTACACTAAATATGAGGAATAAATTTAACATTGATTAATTTTTGTTGAGAACAAAGCAAAAGATGTCCACTGTATGGTTGACAAATAAAAACTTGAGTTAAACAGTTTTTCAGAACATCCATTGCAATAAATGAAACCCTGTGTCTTAACCCTATCTAGGAGTACAAGCTATCAAGGAATTATCAGTAAATGTGAGACTTGACACAAGTTGAAGATGGAAGTAATGCTACGGTGACTCGAGACTCGATTTGAGACTTGCTCTCAGACTTGAGACTTGGCTCAAGTGACTTGTTGACATCTCTGCTGCTTTGCTTGACTCAATCATGTCTATCTTTCCTTCCAACGTCTCCTGTTCTTCTGCTCCCCTTGGCCCTTCAGATCATGCACTAAAGTGTCTGTTTCCCTGGTCGTCTTCAGAGACCCATCGAGATGCTGCCATGTCTGGTAGCTTGAATCTGGTACATTTGTCTGGCTTGCAGCCCACCATCTGTTCTACTGATCTCTGCACATAGACATTACCTGGAACTCATTTCTCAACAAACTTCTCTTCTCTCCTCTCTCCCCATCAGGTCATACCTCAATGTCTCCAGATATCCTACCCTACATCTCATCCCTTGTACAATGATTTGTGCAGTGAAGCAATTGTCAGAAAGCAACTGCTGTAGGCGTTCGGCCTTCCTCTGAGCAAGGAGACCTTTTGCAAGAGGATGGAGGGCTAATACCAAAAATGTCACTTTTACGTTGCCTCCCGTGACGGTACCATATGTTGAACACTGCTTATGCTGACTCTTTCACCATTACTGACTTAGATTGCTTCATTTTCCGAATAGATAGAAATTGTACAACTGTTGTCCACTCCTGTTTCTCTACTTTTTTCCAGGTCACTTAGAGGGCCACCTGCATACATCATGGAAAATTGCCACCATTGGCCCAATTAATAAAAAATGGTGCTAAAACTGATCCTCTTACCATCAGAAGCAAGGTTATGGCAATGATGATTACAATATACAATATCTCAAGACATCTTTTCAATAACTTATATATCTGATCATCGGTTGGTTTTTGCACAAGCCATTCTATTTTCTCCATGCTGCCTATGCTCGGTCAACAAAGAACAAATGCCATCATTCTCAAGAGGTCAGGGTTATCGTTCTCACTGTATTTGATTCTGTGGCACCCTGAACTGTTAGATAATGAAATATATATATATATATATATATATATATATATATATGCTTTCTTCTTGGACTGGCTATCAGATATCTTATGTGCATACAAGCAGCAGGTTGCTTTGGGCATAATTATATCCTGTGCTGTACTTCAAGGGGCCAGTGTTCCTCAAGGTAGTGTTCTGAGACCAATCCAGTTCTTAATATACACCAATGACATCTTTGTCATTGTAGAATGAATAACTTGGCATCTGACTCCACTCTGTGCCAGATAGTTCCACAACCTTTTGCCAGGCCCACTGCACCAGCATCCCCCTCTGCCAATCTGGAGAAAATAAGCAACTGCTCATATACCTGTAACATCTCTTTTAGTGCAAAAAAGACATTTTTCGCTTTGTCTCACCATCAGGACTGACAGATAAATCTCCAGTTTTTCTGTGTTTAGCCTCTGGTGGAGGTTCCGTCTCTGGAGCTCAAGGGCCTCACTTTCAGTTATCACATTTCTTAGGCTGTTCATATCACGAAAGCTGGCCTCCAAAAACAGTTAGCACCTTGGAATTTTGCAGCGCTAAGTTCTTTCTGTCATCTTCAACTTGTAATGGTGTGTCTTCAAAGTCTTAATTTTGAGTGTTATTGGAGTTTGGCTCCTGGTGTTGGCTTTATGGTTAGGGTGGTGGGCTTGTGATCCTACCAGGATCTTCGGATCCCGAGTTCAAATTCCACTCGGTTGTTAAATTAATAATAGGTGGGGTTGACTCTGCCTGCCGTCCTTCCGAGATTGGCAAAATGAGTGCCAGCTTGCTGGTATCCTGTGTTGGAGTGCTGACCTGTCCAGGATTGTGCCCAACAGCCAAGGAGACTGCTTTGGTAGCACCAATGCTCTTCACAGAGTATGGTCCCAATGGATGGATGGTTCCTGCTGTGGATTCGTACTGCTTTTTCCCATGGGTGTCATGGGAATCCTAAGTCAGTAAGCTGAGTCTCAGGGTCTGATTCTTGCTCACAGTGGCTAGGTTTTTGGCTTTTTTCGTACACATTGTCGAGGCTCGTATGAGAGTGAACACACAACGCACAGCAAGGGGGGCATGAGACAAGAGGGGCGGGAGTGGGAAGGACAAAACGGTGGGGAACAGACATTAGGAGATCTGTGGAAGGGAGAGGGATGGGGTGGGGAACATGGGGTATGCAAGATGGACATTACAGGGACTTTCAGGAAGGAAAGAAGGGGCCTTGTAGGTTTTTTGTGGCTTTATTCTGCCCCTGCTTCTCATGCCCTCTACGGTTAAAGCAAACAGCTACAATTGGTCCATGTGGCCAATTAAGAAACAGCCTCATGTTGTTTAATGACATCAGGTGCATTTTAAGGGTGAATAAATACCTGCAGGGTTGAGGTACAGGTTAAGAATGAGTGACAAGTTGGCTACATATAGACATGCTTGAGATGGGAATACAGTAGTTCCACATATCCTCCATGTGGGCCTACTGTTGGACATGTTTGATATGAACTTATTAACCTGGTGGGGTTGAATGAATGACCCAAAGGTACACACACTCACTTCTAAGTTATCTAGCCTGGTTTGAATTCCGACCCAGCGAGAAACTGTCAGTACTGGTGTTTCACTGCAGGCAGGGTGATTAATCAATGAATGTGTGTGCTGTCCCTCGGATAGACGAAATAACTGGGCATCCCATCTGCCTGCATTCATTGGTGGACGTCAAAGATCCCATGATGCCTTTACTCCTTCATAGGCACCATGAACAAATTCCAAATTCCTGTCCTAACCTACAGAGGGCATTGCATCAGTGGTACAGCTGTGCTCTCAGCCAATGATGCAACCGCTGTGCTACATTTGGACGAAGAAGAAGAAGACTAACCTGGTATCAATACACAGCAGATGTGCCACTCAATAAAAGCTTCATCCTTGTCGCTGCTTACAGGACCCTACCATTCAATCTCCAAATTTCAGGAACGACTCACTAATTAATGACAAACATTTTCACCAATTACCATTTGTTTTGGGGATTTTTTTTGCAAGGAAATGTGTAATTATTCTTTTTGGCTTCAAACTATTCAATTCGAACAGTTTTTGAGCGAAGATAAAATAATTACATTTTACATGAGTAACTCATTACCTCCACCACCGAAGGCGGATGGAGGTGATGTTTTCACCCCTATCTGTTTGTCTGTGTGCAGGATATCTCAAAAGGTTATGGACGGATTCAGACTAAACTTGGTGAGAAGGTTGGGTGTAGCAAGGAAGAAATGATTCGATTTTGGTGAAGATCCGGATCCGGATCAGAGAATTTCTCAAGTGATTCTTCACCGGTGAGAGATGGCGCCAAAAAACGACATACATCTCAAAAGGTTATTGATGGATTCTGCAGAAACTTTGTGGATGAATTGGATGTGTAAGAAGAACCAGCCGATTCGATTTTGGTTCAGGTCCGGATCCGGATCCGACCTGTCAGTGGGGATACAAAATGAAAAACGATTCAGCCTGGCGGAGGTATGTTCTCTACGGAGTGCTGTTCTAGTTTTAAAAGAACAAAGCTGATGTGCTATTCTGGTTATTCTTTGTGCAGTGGATATCAAGTCGTCATATTAGAACCAACGACTTTTAACATGTGAACAAGTTTGTAAAACCTGTAAATACAAAAGAGTAAGAGAGAAAGAGATGATTATTGACACTAAAACAAAGGTGACCTCAGATAACAGCTTTATTTACAGGGTACTGCTTACAAAGCATGGAACATTATAATTAAAATACATGGCATGTACATACATGAATGTCAAATGCAAAACAACATCTTGGCTTTGTGGTAATGGCATGGTATTTTTGTGGTGGGTGGTAAGGGGAGGGGAGATTTGGTTGAGGGATGAATCGGAGGGGATTTGGAGGGGGGATAGGGAGAGTTTTAAGTTAGTGGAAACATGAATATCGAAGGGGATAGAAGTAAATCAAACGAACAGGTGAAAAATGAAAGAGGAATATGAAAGAAGTAAATCAAACGAACAGGTGAAAAATGAAAGAGGAATGAAAGAGGAAAAATGAAAAAAACAAAAAAAAAAACAGAATGAATCGTCAGCCATTCATGGATCTGAGAGTTTGTTATCTGAGAATGACAGCACAAAATGGAGCAAGCCAGATTGTCAGGGTCTTTGGGGTTTATCGAGGAAATGATATCTGGCCAAATGGATGAGGATAGACATTCGTTTTGGAACGCAGAGTGAGGATCTCACTTCCCTGTGTCCAAGCTATTACTCAGTCCGATCTCACTCGAGTGTGTTTATAATACAAGGGTGCATGATACGGTTGAGGTTTTTATTTATTTATTTATCTCATTGCTCACCCTTGCACATTGCTAGTCAGGTGTGATTTACCCGCAACCTCCAGTTCACCACCTCGAGGAGTATCCTCCTTTGCTGTTCACTTGCCCGTAATTGCTGACAGTACTTTGCCGTTTCCCCATTTTCGTTGCCTTACCCCACTGCGCCTCCCAATCCAGTCAATACCAGTTGTTTATTTCCTAGTGAGCCACTCACCACCCCTTTCTTTTTTACTCGCCACCAATAGCCAGACGAAGCTAAAAAGGTGTCAAGTGGGTGGTGGCCGACTGGTGGATTGGGAAGCGAGTGTGGAAAGGCAAGTAGGTTAGAAAGTAGAAAAGCAGGTGGAATAACAGCAAAGTGTTAAACCATTTTGGGAAGCGAGTGGTGATGGGGGGGAAAAAAATGAGTGAGACGGGCGAGCGAGTTGCAGAGCCAGAGAGACATCTTCACTTGCTTTTTTCCTCCAAAAACTTGTACTGGTTCTCTGCATGTCTGTGGGATATATCATATT
Source organism: Eptatretus burgeri (assembly GCF_056783735.1). Taxonomy (NCBI): domain Eukaryota; kingdom Metazoa; phylum Chordata; class Myxini; order Myxiniformes; family Myxinidae; genus Eptatretus; species Eptatretus burgeri. Next base: position 88,700,880 of record NC_140965.1, read on the forward strand.
TGTTAACGGGATGGTAAGAAAAAGATTTGTGTTAAAGCCACGAATCTATAAAAAAAAAAAATCATTCATTTATTCTGATCTTGCATTTATCCAATCATTTGTTCACTGCAGAACAATGTTTCGGAGATGTCTGTCATAAATATTAGCTAAAATCACGTAAGGTTTCCCCAATTGCTGACCAGCGCTATCCTTTTTGTAACTCCAAATTATTTTATAACCTTGCACCACTTGCACCAATAAATTAATGTTTACCAGACTCTGTGGCACAATGGTTAGAGTGTCTGAGTCTGCAAGGATGGTGGTTCAAAGCCTGTGAAAAAGTCACACCGAACACTTTAAAAATAGGACCACGCGTCCTGAAGCTCACCTGGATCAGGAGCAACAGTCATTCAAACCTCCAGCAGACCCCCACGGACCCTGATTTTTTTTTTTTTAATGGTGTGAACAAACTTTGGTACATCACAGGTGATGAAGGTTGTGGTCAGGTTTCATCAAAATCGTGTTTGTAGTTTTGGAGAAGAGAGTAAACACCAAAAATAGGAGGTCAACCCCCCCCGCCCCCCCAAACCGTAGACCCATCCATGAATGAGCGCGCAGATTTTGATGCAGTCAATACACCTTCGTTCGGCATCAGGTATAAAGCTTGTGGCCAAGTTTCATCAAAATCGTGCGTTTGCTTCAAGCGATAATGACAAGTATTTACGGATTGACTGACACTCACTCACTCAATCACTCACCTACGGAAACTGCTCAATCACGTAATCTCACCAGGTGAGCTAAAAATGGTACGTGCTGCTTCCTTGCTTGGCGCTGAGAATTTGAAAAGGATAGAGCACGGACAAACAACCGTGGGTTGGCAACCATTGGGCAGGCTTGATGGGTCTAATGGCCTCCTGTTGCCTTTAAATTATTTGTAAGGGATCTCATATAACATGGAGATAGAAACAAGGTTGTAAAGTAATTGGTGTATCTACAGAGTAAATGAGATCCAGAAAAGAGGACCTCATGATGTATAAGGTATCTTGGAAAGTGGCATGTCGACCGAGTACAGCTGTACTTTGGAAACTCATCAGTTTGCTCTCGAGTACTAGAGGCGGCGAAGATACGAAGAGGCAAAGGGTTTTTGTCTGCTCCCAACAGCTAGCCTGCTATTCAAGGATTGGCCTTTTGGGTCACATTTGGGTTCACAACTGCTATTAATAAAGAAATCATTATCTCTTTCATCAAAATCAGTTTTATGATACTTTGGAGGACACATCTTAATTTATGAGGAAATTCCATGGTGATGTGAATAAGAAAATCTAGGAACATTTAAAACATTAGAGGGACAGTATTGAGGAAGGTTCTGTTGGCATGAGCAATTGCATATCGGACGGAGTGAGATTACAAATTTGGCCTGCTGGTTCCATCGATACTGAGGAGCGGCTGTGCTGCTGCTGCAATGTCCCTGCACATTAGGGCAGGAATTTGGAATTTGTTCAGAGTGCCATCACTTATTTGCCTAATCTTTGCTGAAAATTCAGTGAGATCGTTAACATCCACTAGCTTCTGCTCCCATATCGTTCCCAGTTGACCCATCCACTTTCGGGGAAGCACCAAACTAAGAGATTAAATTTTGGTCAAGACTAAAACCCAGGCAAGATAACCTCCGTACCATGCCATCAGATGGAAGTTTCACCGAGTTCTGTAAAGATCAGGCTTACCTGGTGAGATCTTCAATGTCCACCAGCATGGCATCCTGTTCCATGTGTAGTTCATCTCTCACCAGAAGCAACCTCACCAGCTCTTCACTCAGACCTGATGATGGAAAATGGTCTGATTGTATGTAATCAGAAAAATGCTGTGATTTAAAAGTATACCGCAAAGAAAAAGGAAGAGGCCATTTGGCCAATCATGCACATTGCCTATATCATACCCATAGCCCATCGAACACCTGACAACATATCCCATTTGATCTAAAGACTATGTAACACTGGCTACAATCTTTATTCTGAGGCATTCCTTTTGATCAGACAAGTGCAAACTAAATGGCGAGTTTGTCATCTTTTTTTGACAAGGCAGCAACAAAATGACCTTTGTAAAAATCTCAGGATATTGCTTAGTCGAGTGATTTGTTGAAAAAAATCTCATCTAAAGGAAGCGCAAAGTGACGGGGTAGAAGGCAACACACTGACAGCGCGTGAGACAAAAAGTGGACGTAACAAGCAAGGAGATCAATGAACAAGAGAGGAGAAGGAAGAAGATATTGTAACCTACAAGTAAAAACAAGGAAAGGAGGGAGGGAGGGAGGGAGGAATAAAAAATTCTTTTAAATTTCGTCAACACCAATCACACATTTCGTGCTCAAATTTCAGTTTGTAATTCATCCTCGGTGAATTGGGACAAACCCCACATTACGAATACCCGTTGTATGGAGTTCGAACACAATCCTGATTGCAGTTGTGTGGAGTTGAATTCCACTCCTGACACTTCATGTTGCGTCCGACGGTGCGTCAACACAGACCGCTCTGAGCCGGAGATCTAAGACCTTTGCAGATTCCAAAACAATCTGTTAATTACCTCCGTCACCGAAGGTGGACAGAGATTATATTTTCACCCCCTGTTTGTTTATTTGTGAGCAGGATATCAAACCCTAACAGACAGAGCGTGGGGGGCGGGGGGGAGAGGAGACGGCAGAAGACAGGAAGACCACCGACCTGCCTGCGGTGAGAGAGTGAGAGACCCAAAGACTCAGCTTCATTGCTGGAGATATCAATGATCCTCAAAGCCTTGGTTTCCACTGTGTGAAGCTGAGAAAGGTGAGAGGCAGGATCACCAGCCCAGAGGGGAGAGCAGTACTCCATCAGGCTGTGGACGAAAGCTTTGTATGTGATTAAGAGCTCAGGTGGGCTGAGGAAGTACTTTGCACAATGGAGGATGCCCAGTTGGTGACTGGCTTTGGAGGCCAGCTTGGAAATGTTGCTTTTCCAAGAGAGATCATGGCAGATAGTGAGGCTCAAAGCTTGAATGAAAGGACTTGTTCAAGAGGATTGTTCAGAAGGTAGATGGGGTGTGGGGGGGGGGGGGTCCAGACCGTCCTTTCGGAGAGACATAGTGAGAGTGTGAGATTTGTCAGAATTGAAAGACATGTTCTAAATGTTGGACCAGATTGTGATTTTATCCAAATCTGCAGAGAGTGAAGAGGCTGCTGCTTGCTTATCTGAGGGATGGCAGATGATATGGAGGAGGGTGGAGTCATCAGCAAAGAGATAATAAGGATTTTCCAGAGAGTTGGAGAGATCATTTGTGAAAACCAGAAAGGCACAAGGCTCAGAACACTACCTTGAGGAACTAAAACCTGGACAGGAAGAGGGGATGAGAGAACAAAATTTGATCCAGTGACCATAAAACTGTCCTTCCAAATTTTAATATCCAATTGTTGAAAGACAGGGCACACTCCGACACTTTCTGGTATAAAATAGGAGGAAAACACCGATCGGAATATGAAGGGCTAACTCGTCATGGCTCCAATGTATTCTCACCTTTGTAGGAATGTTGTTGATGCTCCACAATCATATGAAGAAGAACTGCACCAAGCAATGGGATTGTTCATTCCACAGAGCAACATCGACAAAAAAAAATGACGCGACCCGGCCGCTGGTTCAATGAGAACCTCAAAAAAAGCTGAGAAAAGAAATTCCTTATTTTCACACTTTGTCAAAAACGAAAGACCAAGGAGAACATGGATTAGCTGGCCAGTGCATGAAGGGAGGGCTCTCTTTTGGAATGCAAACCCAGGCATTGTTGAGCAGGAATACAAAGAGAAGCCGGCCAACAAGAAAATCATCTCAAAGAGGCGGCGGTAAACTTTGAACAAGCTTCAAGGGAAGGGTGGGGTTCCTGATGCACCCAAGCTTTAGTCTCAAGGTATCTATATAAAAGCACAGGCAAAGACAGAATGTCAAGGTAAAAGACCAATGCAGTTAGATTCATCAAGTGAAGTAACTAAAGATTCCCCATGTAATGTGCCCAACATGTCACAGCAGCTCTCTTCCATCACCTGCAAGCCAAAGGCTGTCTGGAGGCCATGAAGACACTTAAACATGAGGCAATTGGAGGCCATGGGCAGCCATGTGATCAACCCTTGAGAGATGAACGCATTCCCATCATGCAGCTTATAAAAGGCATGAACCAGACAAGAGAAAAATACAACGTGGAGTATCAGATGGAGCATATGAAAGAGGAGATGTTGGTGAGGGCTCTCACGTTGTGTCCAACTCAGGGCAATTAATTCCCCCTTTTAAACGAGGACCTTCCCGGACGCTCGGCGTTCACTGGAGCTTCAGCTTCCATGAGGCCGAGTCAGCAGTTATTCGGGACATCCTTGTTTGGAGTGGTTTACGCCAATAGTGTTTATGTGGTTTTGTCAGCCCATTTATTGTGGTGAATGGTGAATCCATGTGGTGATGTGAGGCAGAGGTGTTCCTCAATCTTCTACTACTGTTTCATCAGCTCGTTCACAATTGCCTTCATTTTAAATGAGTTTACAACTGCCTCAAATTCTCACTGCATTGTCAAATGTATCATCACATGGTTGATACACCGTCTCAATGTGCTCACATACTGTGACTGCTGGCGCTGCCCTGGTTTCAGAATTCAGAGATTTTGCTGCAAAGCAATTTGGTGAACTGGTGCTTTTTGTGTATGTGCTTCATAAAGGATAGGTTTAACGTAATCTGGATAATTTGGGTAAAAATTCTGAAAATCTTCTTATATATGAATAAAAGGCAATGTGTGTGTGTGTGTGTGTACTGTTGATTGGTATCTACATATGTGGGTTTGAGAATGTGGAATGGAGTCCTCCCAGGGTGAGCTCAAAGTATCCAACTTCATTTCTGTAAGGGATCACGATTCATGGACCAAGCTGTGAACTTTTCTGTTCTCAAAGTTTTGTTCCGAGGGCTCTCTTCAGGATCGTCGCTGAGCCCTGGACTGCTTCCAAATGTATATGATTTGTTATAATATTCCCTGGGATGGTTTTTAGCTCACCTGTAAATTAGTTCAGGGGAGCTTATGTGATGGCGCGTCATCCGTTCGTCTATCCATCCACAAATATTTGCAACTTCTCAGAAACGACACTACAATTTCAATGAAATTTGACTACAACTATCATCACCCATGATGACATTAAAAAAAAACAACAACAATGGGGTCTGAAGCTTCACGACAACTTTCATTCCCCATGACATACCAAAGTATGTTCATGACATGAGTAAAATCTGGCTTTCAAGGGGGTTGCTCCCAAAATATGTGTATGTGCTTTCTTCTCCAAAACTACACACAGTTCTGATGAAACTTGCCCATCATCTTCACCACCCGTAATGAACCAAGGTTGTTCACGACATTAAAAAAATAGGGGTTTAAGGGTTCTACGGGGGGGGAGGGGTTGCCCCCCAAAATATGTATTTCCTTTCCTTTCTGAAACCACACACAATTTCGATGAAACTTGACCACAACCTTCATCACCAATGATGGACCAAGGTTTGTTCATGGCATTAAAAACAAAATCCATAGGTATTTACTTTCTTCTCCATTATATATTTTGTGTGTCATCCATGCCTACCAGTGGTTGCCTGGTTATCTTATCCAGCCATGACCAGGTGAGTACCCAGGGGTATTGCCCCTATGTTTAATATCTCTGTGAGATTCTTTGTCATCAATCCTGTAGGTATAGTACAGCTATCACTGGTACAAATTTGGCATTCTTCAGCTTCTTGGATCTTCTCACTTCATTCTGGAGGTCTTGGTGTTTGATCATTTTCTTGACTTCTGCATCGTTAGTCCAAAATCACTGGTATTAACACCTCAATCAGCAATGCCTTCTCTTTTTTTGTACTTAAGTATGATATCGGGTCGCAACGCTTTGTTTTCGATTTTCACGCTCGATGGGATAATTAGGTCGTATGTGAGTGGTCGGTACTTCCATGTTTTCAGTGATTAATTTTGATTCATGTTCCCACAATTTTTCTGGAACGGGGACATCATAGTTTTTGCAAATGTGCCAGCGGATTACTTTACAAACTCTGTTGTGTCGTGTGTACAGCTGTTCTGACATGAGTTTGTTTTTGTGTGTGTTTGGTCATTTATCATAACCTATCCTTCTCTTTACTAACCCCACCTCCAGCCTCACCTTTCCCTCTTTATTTTTTGTCATACTCTCTCCCTCTCCCTCTCTCCTTCTCTCCTTTCCTCTCTCTCTATCTCACCCTCTCCTCACCTCCCTCCCTCCTGTGGTATTGCAACGTTTGGTGAGGCATAGCTCTCCCCACCCCCCCCTTCCGATCTTCCCCTCACTCCTACCTCCTCTCTCTCCCCTCCCTCTCTCCTCAATTCCTCTCTTTTCCTCCCCTCCCTCTTTAATATCCCCCATCAGCGAAGCGATGGTTTGTATTTGCTAGTTAATCAATAAAGCTCTGGATAATGGAAATGTATGTGAGATAATAAGGTGCATGGATAATAAGGATGATACCAGTCAGGTCAGGTATGGGAGCATGTGCCGGAGCAGCGCGTCGCTGCATGTACTTTCTGCCGGAACTCCAGGGTCCTCCATCTGGCCATCCCCAAAGCAGATGCCTGGCCCAACCCCATCTCCTAGAGATGCTGATAAACCTGCTGCAACCATGAGGCACGTGGTCGGCCCATTGGCCTCCTCCACTCATGAGACTCCCTCGCTGAGAGAATCTGGTGAGCAGGATCAGCATCAGGAAAATGAGCCACATGTCCACACAGCAGCAGCTGATTCTCACGGACTATGCAGGTAACAAATCTCATTTGAGTCTCTCTCAGCAACCACTCGTGATACACAAAGTCGAACTAGCGATAGCCAAGGATTCTCCGAAGAGACCTGGTACCAAAGCAATTGAGTCTCGGTCTCAGATCCCTGGTCAGCGTCCAAGGCTCAAATCCATAGAGCAAGATTGGAAGCACCAAGGACCTGAAGACTCAGACTTTCATTGTCCTGCACAGGTACCAACAGCGCCATACCCCATGATCCATTGAATCCATGACTCCCCAGGCCCGGCCCAGATGTCTGTTGAGCTCTGACTCACAGCCAGCAGAGACATGAATATCACTGTCAAGGTAAGTGAATCTCTCCGTGACCTCAACATCCTCACCACAAACAGGTACTGACAAGATAGCAGCATCCAAGATGTCATTGAAAGCCTGGATCTTAGTTTTGATCCAGGAAACCTGGAATCTCAGCGGCACCAACTCCTCATTCAGCACCGCGAGAGCCCCCAAATGGATATCCAGAGGCTCCATAAAGATGACTGCATCATCTGCGAAATCAAGGTCAGAGATATTGACATTCCCAAACGATGCACCGCAGCTTTATCTCTGACATCCTCCCCAGAATCCAGGCCATACAAGCACTGAAAAGTGTGGGGGCCAGTACACACCCCGGATGAACTTCACTATCAACTGGAAATAAGTCGGATCTGGTATCAACACATCTCACAGCACTCTCAGTACCAGAGTATAGTTCAGAAATCAGATTGATCAGTTTCGGTGGCACCCCTCTATGACCAAGAATCCTCCAGAGGGCATCCCGATTCACTGAATCAAGCACTTTACAGATTTCAACATACGCTGCAAGCGGCCCCTGCTGAAACCCTCATCTGCATTCGGTGAGGACTCGAAGAGCAAGGATACGGTCAATTGTTGTACGCTTTGGTGTAAAGCCTGACTACTCTGGATGCTGGTGCTCAAGCAGATGGTGGCGAACCCTATCAATAATTATCTGAGCAAAGACCTTGTCCGGCACTGAGAGCAGCGTTACCCCTCGGTAGTTGTTGTAGTCCTGGTGATCACCATTCACTTTCCAGAGAGGGACAGCAAGGTCCCTCTTCCAGTCAATTGGGATGATGCCTGTGTTCCAGGTAGATCACAGAACTCCATGCAATAACATGAATGCAGCATTTACACCAGCCTTGAGAAGTTCAGCATGGATGCCACAGATCCCTGGAGCTTTACTCCATTTCAACCGGTTCATCGCAGTCTGTGTTTCCACAAATGAAGGTGGATCACAGTTGATTGGAGGGTCAGCAATAGGGATAGTAACACCCCTGACATCAAACTCAATAGCTGGTGGATCAGCGTGATACAACTCTCAAAGTAACCGGCCCAATGGGCCTTCACTTTAAACTCCTCTGTCAAGAGCCCACCACCCATCGCTCTAACTGCAGTGCTCCGAGGGATGAGCTTGGATGAACACAATGTGTGAATTCCCCTATAAGCAAGACAAGAATCACTTGACCACAGGTGATGCTCTACCCCTTCACAGATTCCTGGCACGTAGGCCTCCTTGTCCAGCCTCAGCATGCATACAGTTTTATGCCTCAACTTCCTGAACAGCTCAACTCTGTCATTAAGCCTGGCACTGCAACTCTGGTCAATGGTATCCAGGGTTCCTTGAGAGAGAAAATTCTTCTTCTCACTTCGGTGAGTTCCAAAACATCCACTGGCTACATCAAGGATGGTGGTCTTAAAGGCACTCCACAACTCTTCAGGATTCCACAAAGTCCCCAGACCCCTCAAATCACCACTCAGCCTCTACACAAACTCCTCAGCTGCCCTCTCATCCTTGAGCTTGCCAACATCCAGCCTCGGCTGGGATGGTACCATTCTCCTGGATTTAAGCTGCAACTTCAGAGTTGCTACAACAAGTCTGAGGTCGGGATTGAGGAATTGAGCACTCTGCTCGACGTTGCAGTTCTTGATCATCCTCCAGTGACCATCAATGAGTGTGTGGTGAATCACCTTTGCCACACCATCAGCATTAGAATTCTAAGTCCAGCGATGAGCCTATGGGCACTGAAACCATGAACCAGCCACCCAAAGTCCATGACTTCTTGCAAATTCAAGGAACTTAATGATATTCTGGTTCACATTTCCAGAGTCATGGGAACAAGGCATGTCTCATAACCATACCTATCAGTTCCAGTCAATGCAATGAAATCCTCCAAGACTCGAAGAGTATCTCACCTGGGGCACTGATCAACCAGACTCAAGCATTGCATAGAATGCATCCTTCACGGTGAGATCATTGCCCTCAGTTGGAGCATTTACAGAGACAAGGGAAATGACACCCAAGGAGTGACGAATTCTTGGTCTCATAATACGCTCGTTGACCGACGTTACCTTCATTATCATTGGAGTCAGCTTATTGGACACAGCTACAGCAACTCCTTGGGCATGGTAACCATCATAGTGACCATACGAATAGTAGGTGTAACCACCCACCATGATGTCCCCACTATCTGTTCTCTGAACCTCAGAGAGTGCTGCAATACTGATATTCAAGTTCTTGAGCTCAGATGATAACAGAGACAGGTGATCATCCTCTCTTAGGGATAGGAAATTCCAGGCACCCACCCGAAGGGACCGCCTCAGGTCAACCCAAGGAGACCACCATCTGGTGGATGACACCTCAGCACCATCCTGACACACACTACCGCAATCCAACCTGGGAAGGTTACTCCTTGTTTTTCCTCGGATCATTAAAAAGTGGGGTGTACAGAAGACTTTTCCCCAAATCCGTCATCTGCTGAGCTGAGCTGCACAGGGGGATACACCCACAGAGTGGGTTTTCAGATTTTTAAAAAAATGTTTTTAGAATGTTTTGCAGAATGAAGGGTTTTACGGTGGCCGAAGTGCTAATTCTGCCACCAACCTCCAAACAAAAACTAACCCAACTGCAGGAGGACGTCCGCAAACAGTTTGGCACTAGAAATGGATGACCGTTGGCTCACAAGGAGCTCCTCCGCCCTTTAACAGGTGTTGTTTTTCATCCTGCTGGGTGTCCATATCATACACTCTCCTCACCAAGAAACCTGGTGTGGGAGACTGTTTAGTCGCCGACAACCCGACCATGAAACAGGTTAGTACAGATTTACATGCTACCTGTCGCAAACCACAGATCTGATCTGGCCTGACCTGACAACGGGCAATACCAGTGTGTGGGCAATACTAGCATTGCATCATAATAGTAGCGTGTTTCGATAACTGTGGTATTTTTGTTCAGCATGAGCCCACGAGGCGAGACTTTGTGCTCTACGAGCGCCGTTCTAGTTGAGAAATGGGTTTTTGGGAAGTCTTAAGCCACATGGTTATCTACTGAACAGGCCTGACCAAGGTTTACAGCATTAGTGTAGAAAGAGGAATCCTATAAATCACACCATTATCACTCACTTATGATCATGCACTGAATATATTTCAACAAAGAGATTCAATGAGTGAACAAAAAAAATGTCATGTTAAACAATCAATTATTTCGATTGATTGAAGACTGATTTCAACCACCGTTGGCTTCTCAAAATGGCTGTTTGACGACTATAATTAATTAATAGAAAGATACTTGTTTCGATCAGGGGGTTTTTTTCATTCCTCTGTATTAGTACCATTATTCAATTCAAAGTAAAGTGCCCAATTCTCAAGATATCTCAGGCAAAAGATAATTTTGAAGTGACGTTAGCAACATGGTGGGGAGATGTGATACTACTACTACTACTACTACTACTACTACTACTACTACTACTACTACTACTACTACTACTACTACTACTACTACTACTACTAGCGAACGCAGTGAACTTCATACTTAACGCGTGCACATGAGAGAATAGGTAACAACAACAACAACAACAACAACAACAACAACAACAACAACAACAACAACAACAACAACAACAACAACAACAACAACACAATACCCCTAGAATTTGGAATCCGTGTCGTTAGCTATGACCTTTTGCTTCCGGTTTTTTTTAAAACGCTGTGCAGTGTATAAACACGAATGGGTTTTATTTCTCTCTTGTGAATATTACTTAACGCGTGCACATGAGAGAATAGGAAACAACAAAAACAACACAATACCCTGCCAATTGTGAATCGTGTCATTGGCTATGACCCTTTTGCTTCCGTTTTTTTTTTGCTTCTGGTTTTTTTTTGTTTCCGGTTTTGTCATGGGGAATGATGCATGCCAGGAGATAAAGGCATCGTCGGAGACATGAAAGACCCAAACAATATCAGACATGGTGTATATTTCCTCCACTGATTTTAATAAAGATGTCTCCCGCATCATCAAAAAATAATTTTTAATCGTGATTTACGTTATTTGATCGCTAATCCCGAATCCAGGCCGAAGTAACCGGAAATTGCGTATACAGTTTTAAACAAGTTATAGGTAAAGTCAGAAGCGAATGTAAGAAGAATACTACGTTCGCTTCTAGTATTTTTTTTTTAGATGAGATCTTGTTCTAGGCGGTGTAGTTGTTGTTGTGAAGGTAATGTTGAGGATTTTTTTTTCAGATGAGACCCTGTTCTAGGCGGTGTAGTTGTTGTTGTGAAGGTAATGTTGAGGTATAATGTTGAGGTAATATTAATTTTTTTTTAGATGAGATCCTGTTCTAGGCGGTGTAGTTGTCGTTGTGAAGGTAATGTTGAGGATTTTTTTTTGTCAGATGAGATCCTGTTCTAGGCGGTGTAGTTGTTGTGAAGGTAATGTTGAGGTATAATGTTGAGGTAATATTAATTTTTTCAGATGAGATCCTGTTCAAGGCGGTGTAGTTGTTTTTGTGAAGGTAATGTTGAGGATTTTTTTTTTGTCAGATGAGATCCTGTTCTAGGCGGTGTAGTTGTTGTTGTGAAGGTAATGTTGAGGTATAATGTTGAGGTAATATTAATTTTTTCGATGAGATCCTGTTCTAGGCGGTGTAGTTGTTGTTGTGGAGGTAATGTTGAGGTATAATGTTGAGGTAATATTAATTTTTTTAGATGAGATGCTGTTCTTGGCGGTGTAGTTGTCGTTGTGAAGGTAATGTTGAGGATTTTTTTTTTGTCAGATGAGATCCTGTTCTAGGCGGTGTAGTTGTTGTTGTGAAGGTAATGTTGAGGATTTTTTTTTTTTTTGTCAGATGAGATCCTGTTCTAGGCAGTGTAGTTGTTGTTGTGAAGGTAATGTTGAGGATTTTTTTTTTTTTGTCAGATGAGATCCTGTTCTAGGCGGTGTAGTTGTTGTTGTGGAGGTAATGTTGAGGTATAATGTTGAGGTAATATTAATTTTTTTAGATGAGATGCTGTTCTTGGCGGTGTAGTTGTCGTTGTGAAGGTAATGTTGAGGATTTTTTATTTGTCAGATGAGATCCTGTTCTAGGCGGTGTAGTTGTTGTTGTGAAGGTAATGTTGAGGATTTTTTTTTTTTGTCAGATGAGATCCTGTTCTAGGCGGTGTAGTTGTTGTTGTGAAGGTAATGTTGAGGATTTTTTTTTTTTTGTCAGATGAGATCCTGTTCTAGGCAGTGTAGTTGTTGTTGTGAAGGTAATGTTGAGGTAGAATGTTGAGGTAATATTATTTTTTTTAGATGAGATCCTGTTCTAGGCGGTGTAGTTGTTGTTGTGAAGGTAATGTTGAGGTATAATGTTGAGGTAATATTAATTTTTTTAGATGAGATCCGGTTCTAGGCGGTGTAGTTGTTTTTGTGAAGGTAATGTTGAGGATTTTTTTTTTTTTGTCAGATGAGATCCTGTTCTAGGCAGTGTAGTTGTTGTTGTGAAGGTAATGTTGAGGTAGAATGTTGAGGTAATATTATTTTTTTTAGATGAGATCCTGTTCTCAGCAGTGTAGTTGTCGTTGTGAAGGTAATATGGAGGATTTTTTTTTTTCAGATGAGATCCTGTTCTAGGCGGTGTAGTTGTTGTTGTGAAGGTAATGTTGAGGTACTATTAATTTTTTTAGATGAGATGCTGTTCTCGGCGGTGTAGTTGTCATTGTGAAGGTAATGTTGAGGATTTTTTTTTTCAGACGTGAGCCTGTTCTAGACGGTGTAGTTGTTGTTGTGTCGGTAATGTTAAGGTAATATTTCTTTTTTCATAGCAACAAGACTTTAATTTGATATATTTAGGAAGCGAATGTAAGAAGAATTCTACGTTCGCTTCTCGGCTTTGCCTATTCCATATTACTACTACTACCATGTGTAGTGTTGTGACAGAGGTGCGAACAGGCAGACACGAGCCGGAGGGTAACACAACTCCGCTTTATTGTCTCGAGTGAGAGGGTAGGCGTAGGATGCCCATAACTCCGCCTTAATACGCACTCGATGCACTCTACAGGCACATGACCTACAAGACACTGCTAATGATACCACATGCCGCTATTGGTGCTACTGGTGCTACAAGTCCCAAGTGGGCGAGTCGAGACATATGAAGCCACAACCACATGACCACCACCATCCGTGACTAGGGGCTCCGCCCATACAATACATGCTCCGCCCATACACCACACCATGTTATTGTGGGGTTTGCTGGTGAACGTTTTTAACCAAATTATTTCATGAACTTGCTGACCAGGCCTGAGGTTCGCCTGAATGTGGCAGGAATTTGTAATTTGTTCAGGGTGCCGGTGATAACTCACATCCTCTTCAAGAAAGATACCATGAGATCTTTAACATTCACCAATAATCTGTTTTAGCAGACAGGTCCTCCAGCTTCACGTCCTTCTGATGGATGGCTCAAACATCATCCTGCATGCGAAATACCAGGTTGACAGTTTATATCTGGGTCAAGATTAAAATCCAGGCTCGACACCTCAGAGGTGAGTGCACGTACATCTAGAGTCTACAGCTATCTTGCCAGTCCCTGAAGAAATATAATGGTGAATATGTATTGATGCTGATGGTTTATATGTTCACCAGCTGTTCCAACTGGGTGCAAAATTGCACTTCAACAAAGGAGGTTGTAAGTTTCAGGCTATAAAGAGTCTCATGTTTAAGGTCACATGAGCTTTGCAATGTCTACCAGATATCCGAAGGAAAGGATGAAGTGCTTGGTGTGAGCGTTGTAAACTGGCTGTCTTTGCTAGCTGGCTTACCCTCAATCTGTGAGTGTAGGTCATTGACAATGACCTGAAGTTGTCCCAGTGACATGTCTTGCAGATCGGTTGGTCGTACACCCCGTTTTGCCAAACATGCACTAAGATGTGGTAGCTGTGGTAGACAAGGGTTAGGTTTTTTGGTACAAGCCAGGAATCAGGAAGACAAATATATATACAAATGTTCCACATCCATGTGGATTCTGAAAGTGAAAGAAAAAATAATCACAGCAAAAAACAACTCATCGTTGACAAGGTGATGGTGAGTGGATGTGTAAAATGTAAACATAGGAGAGATGAGAGGAGCTTACCAGGGCAGCAAGAGGAGATCTATACTGGCGCTCAAGTTGCACCTGCATTCGAGCCATCGGCTGTGCCAGGGCCAGCGCCATGCGGGCGTCAGCTTGTAACCTTTGCTTGCAGGACAGGAAGTCCACATCGTCAGGTGATTCTATGTCCCCATCCGGTGAGTCTCTCTCAGAGTATGAGGAGCTCTGTTTACTCTGCTTCAGCACAATGGAGAGGAGGAAAGGAGGAATGGAACTGTGGAAGTAAATATATTATACTTCATAAAAATCTATAACTCTTCTTATATTTGGTGATATGTAAACCAAGGAACATTAAACAAGTTGTATTAAGTTAATATATGTCCAATATATTCCTTGACAACATGTTATAGATTGAGCCGGCAGGTTAGCCTAGTCTAGAGGTATGCACACTTGCCTCTAAGATATCTAGGCTGTGTTTGAATCTCGACCAGCTATAAAATATCATCCTTGTGCTTTGTAGGCAGGGCAAGGTATCAAGGTGTGTGTGTGCCCTCCGTCGGATGTATGACAAACTGGGTATCCCATCTCCTAGCATTAGTTGGTGGATGTTGAAGAACCGATGGTGTCATTCGCAAAGAGTAGGCCGGAACTCTGAAAAAAAACTACAAATTCCTGTCATGTTCAGTCCAATGCTAGGCCTGGTCTGGCGAGTCGGTTCATGAAAGACGGGTCGAAAATATTCTGCCCCAAGACCCTACGATAAGGTGGGAATGGTTGTACGGTAGCCGTTCACAGAAGTATTCAACAACATCTTGTACTTTGTGAGTAGCTTCATATGCTTGATACAATATACATTTCCTCTTTTAAAGACTGAAGCATGTGGGTTACAGGTTTAGTCGATTGCTCGACGTGAAACGGGATCAAAGTTGTTTTTTTCTTTATCGTCAGCAACAGATGAAATATTACGATGTTTAATGTTGTTCACAACGGAATGAAAACATATCCGAAAGAATGAAATCTACTGACTAATTGCAATGGTCGTAGTAAAAATCTGAACATTGCTTGTAAGTTAAATTGCTCAATTTCATATATTCACAGATAAGATAAGTCAGACTGAAAGGGCAGATAGAAATGTGGAAGGGGGGGGGGGTGAGACGATTGGATAGAATGGAGGAGGAAGAGTATGAGGAGTAGGAGCAGCAGGAGGAGAGGCTCAGATATGGGGATGAATTGCAGTACCGTACCATGGGGGAGACAGGTGTCTCCGGACTCGTCTCGGTTTTGCTGCTTCCTTCCATGTCGCTTTCTCGGTCACTGCCGCTGTCATTTACAAAACAAATCTGGAGATTCATTCCGCTCTGCAGGCTGGAAGTGAGGAAAAGTGTTTGAGCAGGATTACAAAGAGATTTTCGAGGTGAGGAGGAGATAGAATAAAAGTGCAACAAGAGATGGGGAATGAAGTGATAGCTTTCCAACCACTTTTTTACCCTCGCCAAAGGAAAGGGTATTGCATTTGTGTCCGTTTGTTTGTTTGTTTGTTTGTTGCTTCGAGAAAAAAAAATTCACCAAGTATGTTGCTCTACAGCAACTACGCAAGGACAGCAGCGCTAAATTTTGGTGAAAATCCGAATCCGGATCCGGATCTGAGAATTTTTTAAGTGATTCTTCAGCATTAGTGGGGCAACTTAGCATAACAATTGTGCATTTTGTGACGAAAGCACCACGTTTGGCACACTAGTAGCCTGTCATATTATGAACAGATTTGGATATTGGGCCATCTCAAAATTTTTGATGGCAGTGAAAAATGGCTGCCACAGCCATCAGCGGCTGAATTTGAGATGGCCCAATATCCAAATCTGTTCATAATATGTTAGGTTACTAGTGTGCCAAATTTGGTGCTTTCCTTCCAAAATGCACAATTGTTATGCTATATTTAGCTAAGTTGCCCCACTACATTGAGAGAAAGGGTGAAAAACTATATATATATATATATATATATATATATATATATATATATATATATATATATATATATATATATATATATATATATACATATATATATACATATATATATATATATATATATATATATATATATATATATATATATATATATATATATATATATATATATATCGCACAATATCAAAAGGTTATGGATGGATTCGCTTGAAACTTGGTGCACAGGTTTGAAGTGCCACTCCGAAGAATTGATTCAATTTTGGTGAAGATCCATATGCAAATCTGGATATAAGAATTATTTAATTTTAAACTGATTCTTCACCATTGAGAGATGGGGCTAAAACGATATTGCATGACATCTCAAAAAGTTAGGGACGGATTCGGATGAAACTTGGTGGATGAGTTGGTTAGGTGACAAGAACAAGCCAATTCGATTTTGGTTCAGGTCCTGACTCAGATTCGGCCTATCATTGGAATACAAAATGTAAATGATTCAGCCTGACGGAGGCATGTGCTTTACTGAGTGTCGTTCGGTTTCACCAAGTTGTCGCTCTATGAGTAATTTTTCATTTGTTACTTGGTGAAAAAAATTGAAAATATGTTTTTGCCAAGTATGTTTGTCTGTAGTGTTTGTCTGTCTGTTTGTTTGTCTGTTTGTCACACGATTTTTAGCCCCAGTTTTCAAGCAATTGTTTAAAATAAAATAAAAATTATGTTGTATGCGTGACTGGACAAAGACGGCAATGCAAAATTTTGGTGAAGATCTGAATCCAGATCTAGATCTGAGAATCTTTAAAGTGATTCTTCACCATTGAGAGATCGGGCCAAAAACGATATATAGCACGATATATCAAAAGGTTATGGATGGATTCACACAAAACTTGGTGGACAGTTTGGGAATACCACGAGGAAGAATTGATTCAATTTTGGTGAAGATCTGAATCCAGAAATGGATACAAGAATTATTTAAGTTTGAACTGATTTTTCACCATTGAGAGATGAGGCTAAAAATATTGCATGATACCTCAAAAAGTTGAGGGTGAATTCGGATGAAACATTGTGGACAGGTTGGGTGTATGACGAGAACTAATTGATTCGATTTTGGTGAAGATCTGAATTCAGAACTGGATACGAGAATTTTTCAGGTGATTCTTCACCATTGAGAGACGGGGCCAAAAACTATGTGCAGCATGTTATCTCTAAAAGTTGTGGATGGCTTGTGACAAAATGAGTTGGAAGAGTTGGTTAGGTGACAAGAAAAAGCTAATTCGATTTTGGTTAAGGTCTGGAATCAGATCCGACCTATCAGTGGCATACAAAATTTAAACGATTCTGCCTGGTGGAGGTATGTTCGCTCTAGAGTGCCGTTCCGTTTCACCAAGTTGTCACTTTTTGAGTGATTATTCATTTGTCTGTTTTTTTGTCTGCACAGAACTTTCGTGTTTTCTCCACAACTGCTTGGCGGATTGAGAAGAAATTTTCAGCATTGGTGCGACTAGTCATGTATAATGTTTTAATGATAATTATGATGTCATAGGTCACGTGGTGTGGCAGCCATGATGGAAAAATTGGAAAAAATTGGACCTCTGTATCTCTGAAACTCCACCAAGGACAAAACTGAAACTTTGCACATAGCAAGTACTCCTCATGGGGAATGAGTGTGATTTTTTATGACATCATAGGTGCCTTTGTTATGATGTCATAAATGCATATGGGCAATTCCATAGGAATGTGGGCATGACCTGAAAATTTCAACTTCAGTGCATCAGATAGTGAATACCCTGCTTGTGTTACACATGAGTTCAAGTTCCATGGACAAAAATGATTATGCAAATTGCTTCAATACTTTTAATGATATGAATAAAATAGTTTGAGAGATTTTTCATGCTGGAGAGCTGCTGTTAATTAATCTTATCTTAAATCACAGGATATTGCACAAAAAAGTATGCTAGCATTTTCGTTTCTTTGATTTTAAGTAAAATATGAGGTCTTCTTGAGTCCCTAAAAGAGAAATTTCTATATTTTGCTCTTAATAATTCCAGTAATGTGTGAAACTTGATGTAATTGAACCATGTGACGTGAGTTACCAAAACCTCAAGTTTTACTCATTCTGAACTACTCAGTTGAGTTGACATGTTAGAATTTCTTTTCTTCTAAATCTGACACATACTGATACTGAAAATACTACTAGAAGTTTGGTAAATCGTGGCATCTGTATAAGAAACACTAACAAAAACTGTAACACGAGTTACCATGTAACGCGAGTTACCAACATGTAACACAAGCTACCGTTGCTCTGAGCTACTCCCATGACCTGAAGTTGGGTGAGGTATGTGGAAATAATTATTTTGAGGAGCTGATGGACATTAAGCTGCACTACAACAAACGAGGGCAGCCTCAATTAAGACCTACCCACAATGCACTGCTTGCTTTCTTGAGCACATGCTCTGATCAGCAAGCATCACTTTCTGCATGAGTCAGACCTGGTTTTCTGTATTCAGAGCCTGTTATATCAAAGCAAATTCCTCATCTTCATTTCTTCAAAATTTCAAGAGAGAGTAAGTACATTGTACTGTATATAATTTTCAATACATGTAGAACACTTCTGTTTACAACCTGTTCATTAGATTAACAGAAATTAA
>NC_140965.1:88720160-88727660 GCF_056783735.1 Eptatretus burgeri
CCCCTCCCCCAACTCCCCCCACCTCTCTTGAAAAAAAAAGTTAAAAGTAATGCAAAAGAATGGAGAAACTGTTGGAAAGGCAAATGTTGGATAAACATCAAAAATAACATGACAGAAACAAACATGAGGTTAAAATGGCTCCCAGTTAATTTATTGGACTGGAAGGAAGAGCAACTGTGCTTTACCATTGTTCACCATGTTACGTTATCATTGTCTTTCATTTACATTCACGCTGCTGTCTCGTGCACCATGTTTGATAATTGTTTTTTTCATTCAGTCTATTTTCTTGCCTTTCACCCTGCCTCTGTCATAAGCGAAGAGGTTTATTTGTTTGCATTTCCTTAAGTTCATCACAGTTTGTAATGCAACTTTCAGTTTTAGATCTCAAGTAGAAACAGCAATGCATTTAAGTAAAATAATAATATATATTTAAAAAATAGGTTGTTCTTTTGCATCTATAATAGCAGAGGAAGGGAAGAAATCAAGAATCAAAGTAATGGATTGTGACAAACTACACAAAATGCCATGTAGAGTAAATGCCATGTAGAATAAATGTGTGTTGTGTTGCAAAAGCAATTGCCGTAAAATGGGAATTGCAAAGGAGAGAGACAGAGAAGGAGAGAGACACAGAGAGAGAGAGAGAGAGAGAGAGAGAGAGAGAGAGAGAGAGAGAGAGAGAGAGAGAGAGAGAGAGAGAGAGAGAGAGAGAGAGAGAGAGAGAGAGAGAGAGAGAGAGAAAGAAAGAGAGAGAGAGAGAAGCAAGGATGCTGACAGGAAAAACTAACTTTTAGGAGAGGGAATTAGAGTAGGGTAGTGTGGGAAGAGTGTGGAGAAATAGGAGTCGCAAGGGGACAGAAGGGTAGAGGCATATATGGAGCACACCGATGGAGGTGTCCGAAGGAGAGTTCAAGTTCCTCAATGTATTTATACATCATAATCGGTGGCCCTTAAAAGGATACCATCAGGTGTATTAACATTTATGTTGTTTCATGACTTATTTCCCTCACCTGAGTATTGAAGCTAAAGGAATAGCTTAACAATTAATACCAAATTCAGACATAATGGCTCCATGAGGAACATTTATCGCGGACCTGACCACAGGATTCCATGTGTGGTGAAAACGTTCAGGACAGCTGTGACTTTGATTATGGCACATAAATAGTGCGAATGCAAAACGTGCAGAATGTGGAGGTGACCATGTTTTACACGCAGCATTGCTTGAGCTGATTGACGATTCTATACTGTTGCTGTTGGATTAAATTTTTTAAGAACACAACCCAAAGTCCAAATCACCTCTATTTCATACAGCCTGTCTTCTTCAACAGTAAACATTTCCATGATGACTCCTTCTGAAAGTGTAAGTTGATCTCGAGGTCTGGCAAGTACTTACACCACCATCTTGTTTCAGCTCAAAATGAGGCTGCAACTGCAGGAGTCTTCATGACTTAACCACAAAAAAAATCTCAAACGTATTTTTGGTTGTGACTATATTTGTGGTAAAGGTTACAAATCTTCCACTTATTTGTGGAAGTGTTAAACGTCATATTTAAATTAACCTCAACAAATTGACATGACATCATCAAAAAAACAAATTATTTTGATTATGACAGTTATCATACTGACAAACATATCAGACAGACAAATATCAGACTGACAAAATGGTACATTGCAAAAACATGTTAAACGCTTTTTTTTTTTTAATCAGCGGAGGGTAGAAGTGCACAAACGATTTTGAAACCTGAAAAATGAGGCCAACTTTATCCACTGAATTCAAACCACTACAAATGACCACACTTGTCTGTGTACCACCACTCATAATTCTGTATAATTAGCACCAACGACTCTCAAGTACACCTACCGGTTGTGTGTGGTTTCTTGCAATTTGCTCCTGCTCTTGCCGCTGCAGTCCAGCCAGATGCCTCTCCAATGCCGCCCAATCCATTGGAGGGGGAGAGTCTCTCTCTGGGTCATCCTCCGCGCCATCGCATCCTGGTCGCAAAACACAATTCCTCCCCCGGGCAACACCGTTTCCCTGACACCACCGTCCTGATTGCCGGCGCCCACCATCTGAGGTCGCTCGCCAAGGTGGTCGGGGGTGTGCAGGTGAAAAGTCATCCGAGAGATCATCAAGATCGAGACTTGGAGAGGTTTTGCAGTCGGAGCATGGTGTCACCTTCCAAGAGGATGGCTCTGAGCTGGATTGGCTGAGACTGGGGTCACTGCTCAGGTCCATACCATCCTCTCGCCAATCCTTAAGTGATTGAAAGTGATCATTTCAACAAAGATGGGGGTGTGGGTGTCAGAAACAGGGGAAGGTGAAACAAAGCTGAGGTAAGCAAGATGAAAAAACAACCAAGAAGCAAAGAAGTAAGCATAAACACAATGTTTGTTGTAATAGAGCATAATTGAGGTCTTCTAAGGAGGGTTTTGAGGACTGGCAAGTAATCTTGCCTGATGCATATCATCATTATGATGTCAAAATTCTCACCATACTTTAAAGTTGTTTGACAGATGAACAAACATGTCTGCAAAATGAACAATTTCAAAACTACCAAGACAAATATGACAAAGTAAGGGGCAGGAAGGAAGCACTTTGGACAGAATCTACAGGCAAAGAGTATGAAGAAGTGACACAACAGAATCACATATGACATTCTAAGCTCAGTAAAAGTAGGTCATATTTCTGAATCAAGCTATATGAAAGAACACACATGTAGTATCAAGTGTGTATGTATGTATGTATGTATGTATGTATGTATGTATGTATGTATATATAAAAAAAAAAAAATATATATATATATATATATATATATATATATATATATATATATATATATACATATACATATACATAGTTTCAGTCTCTCTGGCTCAGTCTCAGCACCACATCTGGCTCAGTTTCAGTCGAGGAAAGGCACAGACTTGCCCCTTCCTGAGAAGGGAATCAATTCAAGTGGATAGATTCCCTTCCAGAGGGGAGTCAGAGTCTAGCGTTGCAAAAAAGGATTCGAAAATCTGTGGGTTTACTGCGATTTACGTTGTGTATGTGTTCCTAAAAACTGCGACATTATATGAAATATGAAATCTTTTCTGGATACGATTTTCCCATATACATCGTGTTTTGATGGGGAGATGCATCACCAGGGAAAAATTTTGGTCACTCTCCCTTAACTTAAACTTCACCTAAGTACAAATTAGAGACAAAAGTTAAACAAATCAATCCAGGATACTATATGGAAATAATATTTCAATAGTGTTTTGTATTGATTTGTTCAGAAATAGACAATTTATGGTGTGGGTTGAGAGTGGAGGCACCTACACTACAATGAGGGAAAAGCAGGCCTTCCTGCCTCCTCATCTGAAAATGTAAGATCGGAGTCTGGCTTGCTGTGGCGACCACACCGGGCCAGATGGTGGTGTGGGGTGCTAGAGTGATTGCTGCTGAAGTTGTAGGTTCTTCTGAGGTTGATGCACAAGCTTCCGAAGGTACTGGTGCTTGTGTAAAGTGCTTAAAGAAGCTGCTGATACTGGTCCGGACTGCTTTTATTTTCTTCATTTTGTGCAATTCCTTGTAGCACTGCATGATATATTCGATGCCTCTCTGGAATTTGCTGCTGTATTCCATATTGCGGTCATTTTCAGGAGTGATTGTGATTCCTTTTTCAAAGACGCTGAAAGTTTCGTACATTTTTTTGGTGGTGAAGTATTTTGGAGGTGATGTTGGCTGTTTAGCGATGTTGTCAATGGCCTTATTTATATTTTAGCCCCTCAAAATCTCTCTGGTTGATGGCTTGTCCTCCCCATCTGTCTCCACAAGCAGCTTCCTCATAGTAAGTTGCAGCGAATATGCCTTGGACGTCGCTATAACGTCTTGGTACATCGGCTGCAATGATGACGTAGTGTTTGGTGGCAAAAATATGACCCTCATGTTGCCAGCCACGTCGTCAATGTTCACCGGATGTTCACCTTCAATGTTCATCGGTTATCCAGGATGAGCATGGCCTTGTTATCAAGGTTTTGCTGCACACAAATACTTGTTATCAAGGTTTTGAGCATGGCCTCTCATGCAGTGAGAGAAGTAGGATGAAAACCACTCTTGAAACAATGACGTTATCCAAGCCATTTTGTTTGACCGCCAACGTATGGCAGATGATCTTGGCTAAGCCCAACCGGGCCTTGGGGTTTTCAGAGTGGTACACCAAGAGTAGTTTTAGTTTGGTCTCCTCTTCTACAATATGGCAAAGGAATACAGTGAGGCGGTCCTTCGCGGTTATAAATCCACATGCGGTTCATTCTCAATCAAAATGTACATTATGTGTGAGACGGCATCTCATTCCAATATAGGCCAATCTCATCGACATGAAACACCTGTCTTTGAGAATAGCTACCTTCCTCGATTGTCCCCTTGAGAGTGTTGGGAATGTTGTGGGCTGCAACTGTGTCTGCACTAGTGGCCTCTCCAAGTACAGAAATGTTGTGAATATTAGCACACTCCTTGAACTTTTGGAATCAGCCAGTGCTTGCCTTAAACTCCTTCGCATATATCGACGTACCCTCACTTTCCTTTAAGCTATGCCAGAGTGATTTAGCTTTCTCTTGAATCAGTGACAAACTGATGGGCACATTTAGCTGATGTTGGTTTTCCATCCAAATGGTTCGCATGCATTCCATATTCTCCATTGTAGAGTCTCCACCCTTCATAACATGTAATGCACTTTTATAGAGTAACACTCTGCGCACCTTCTTTTAATTCTTCACTATTTTTCACTGTGGTTCTCACAGTGGTGTGCGTATACCAACAGTACGACCAATGTCGACAGCACATTCACCATGCACTGCGCTCAATAACATCCAAGTTCCCATCTAAATTGATGGCTTTATGGGATATCCTGGCTGGAGTCGTTGCAGGAGTGGTTACAACAAGTTGTCCATTCATGGTTTAGGGCTCCTTGAAAATTGGATGGAAAAATACAGCACAGTAACCACACTAAAACGCACTCAATGTTGACCACAGGGCAAACACGGGAGGCAGAGATAAAGCGACACAGGATCTACTGAGCGCTTGCCTTGTTGTTGGTTCTCCACAAGCGGGAAATGCAATGTTGTCGCTTTTAGACTGGCAGATGCATTTTAAAATTTCGCTAAGCAAACTGCTGTTTCTGAAAAAAAAAATTATGTCATATCGGACTAGTGCGACTTAAATCAACTGTTGGCCCACGGCGTTCTACCGAAACAACGCAAGTAGACTCAACATTAATCGGATCGGAGACGTAATATTTTAAAGATATATATATATATATATATATATATATATATATATATATATATATATATATATATATATATACATATATATATATATATATATATATATATATATATATATATATATATATATATATATATATATATATATATATATATATATATATATATATACACACACACATACAAAGGAATACACACACATACAAAGGTTGAGATTAGTGATGAGTGCTTGGAAGCAAAAATACGAACCTTATGTTGCCATCATAGTAAAAGCCATTTTTCAAGAGGTATTCCAAGAAGTGAAAACTTTTGTATATATATATATATATATATATATATATATATATATATATATATATATATATATATATATATATATATATATATATATATATATATTTTGTGAAAAAAAACAAGAAGTATAGATATAAATATATTTATATTGTAAAATAAACAGAGCAGGTACATGTAGTTACTTCTTCGTTGGATGCACCTTTTTTTTTCCTTTCCCCAATCTTATAACACACACACACACACACACACACACACACACACACACACACACACACACACACACACACACGGATGCCACAGAAAAACAGACTACCTACGACTAAACAAGGCCATACTCAAAAATTCTAAAACAAGAACACCCAAACTGTCCACAGCATGGATGGAGTACAAATTTTTTTTTCATATTCATGGATGATAAAATCCATGCAGGTATATAAGATTAACCCCTAAATCACTGGACATTGAAAAAAAGTTTTTCTCTGCTACTAAGGTAAATTTCAGATTTTCTTGGTTCAGTACGGGCCGCTGATTTCAAATCTGTAGTCAGAATTTAGCCAGCACATCAGGTTTTCAAAATATGTATATGTATTAATGATACCCAGCATGCTATGTTAGATACTTTATTTTTGCAGATCGTCACATTGTACATCTAATATCAGTGCTTAGTAATTACTTTTACATCATATTTAGATAACAATGATTGATCTCTGTGTATAATGTGTAGTATACAAACGAAGAACATAAACAAGTTGCAGAAAAAGAAGTTAATAAAACATTAGAACATGGTAATCTTAGGAAGGGTGTAAACTTGAGAGGGAAATATGCCACATTGTGAGTGACTGAGAAAAAAACACTTCAAGTTTACACTCTTCCTTTCAATATAGTCAGCATAGGCACCGTTCAGACATGTTCAGAAGTGTGTGAGACACTTGCTCTTGCAGTTGTGTGTGGAATTGGTCTCCCATTGTCGGAACCAGCAGCCCATCACGTTTGGGTTGAACCGCCCTTGATATCGAGTTTCCATGACCGAAATGTCTTGGTGGAACCTTTCGCCATGCTCATTGCTTACCTCACCCAGATTAGGTGGGAAGAAATCAAGATGAGAATGCAAGAAGTGCATTTTAAGAGACATCCTACAGACCATTTGCGGATAGGCCTTTAGCATGTTGTCCATTAATTCTGCATACTGTTCAGCTCTCGAGTTCCCAAGAAAGTTCTGCACAACCAACACAAATGCTTCCCATGCTGCAAACTCAAGTGGATTCAGCATATTTTTGAACTCGAGATCACACATCAGTTCTCGGATCGGGGGCCCAACGAAAATGCCTGCTTTGAGTTTAGCATCAGTTTTCTCTTTGCCAAACTTCTCTCTGAGATATTGGAAGCCATTACCGTCGTGATCCAATGCCTTTACAAAGTTTTTCGTAAGGGTTAGGGTAAGTTAAAAATTGTAATGCCATGTGGAAAATTTTACTAAAAATTTCATTCCTTGATCAGTTTTCATCCCTTTTTTTATAATTTAAAGTGCATTCTAAAGTGCCTTTTATGAGAAATAATATTCTACAACAACTGTATTGCTATAATTGAAACCAAAAATACAAAAATAATAATTCATGATCTCTCAAAGTCACCCACCAGGGCAAGCTACTGTAATTGGACCATATTTATGACTCAAAATCCTGATGTGCTGGGAAAATTCTGCCTTGAGATTCAGAATTAGCATACTCGACTTCATCTAGAACATATATTTCCACCCTAGTAGCAAAATCTTTGTTGTCCGGTGTTGATCAAACTGGTTAAAATGAATGGCTCGATGGAACATAACATCGATATTACAGCACTCACAAGGAAAGGTCGCAATACCAGGGGTGAAGATAAGTTGCAGGATCTTCCAGGGTGAGAGCCTTTTGCCCTCCTGCTTTTCCTGGCCCTGGACCG
>NC_140965.1:88730160-88755160 GCF_056783735.1 Eptatretus burgeri
ATTTTCCCCGCCATGTTTTATATGCAGAAGACTCGAGTTCAAAAATGTTAAGATTTATTGCCGCATCAGATAAAAAACCAGAATGCCTCAACAATGTGAGGCTGGTTTCATGTCATCATTTGCGACTTAATTAATTCTCATTCTCTTACAAATTCCGTTGGTCCCATGTCAATCAGCTGAACTTGAAAAATTAACGTTACGCAACCAGGTGATGACGTCATAATTCGGAAAGCGGGAAGTCGGAAGTCATTGTCTTCAATTGACTGTAGCATTATTTTTTCATTCTATTGCAAATGGCGTTGGCCCCATGTCAATCGGCTGAACTTGAAAAATTAACGTTACGAAATCAGGTGATGACGTCATAATTCGGAAACCGGAAGTCGGAAGTACATTTCTTTTACATCGAGACACTCCTGCGAACATGCTCTGTCAGCATGTGAAGTTTGGTGAGGATCAGTCCAGTACTTTTCGCGTGCATAGGTCACAGAAAAACACACACAGACACACAGACAGACACTTTCAACTATATATATATATATATATATATATATATATATATATATATATATATATATATATATATATATATATATATATATATATATATATATATATATATATATACACATATACATATATATACATATATATATATATATATATATATATATATATATATATATATATATATATATATATATATGTACTGGCATTCCATCAGCGGCATAGCCACGCCCCTAACCAATGATGCAACCAGCAGCCAAAAAGGCAGCACATGATTGGAACAATCCATTGCAATGCCACGTCTGTCAGAAAATGAGAAGAAACAAATCATTGGACACCATTGTGCAGGGTCTTCAATTAGTCAGGTTGCAAAGCTCTTCAATGATTATGACCTCAAAAGGATGTTGTCAAGCCACTGGATCAACAAGAGCGATTCCAAGAAGTGACATACCAGAATAACGACTCCCACTCAGGATCGATACATTCACATGAAACATAAATGCAATCGGTTTCAAACTGCCGAGAGAACTGCAAACACACTCCACGGACCTCGTAGGATGTGTCAACATCCTCTTGAAGCATCCCTGTGATGCATGGAACAGTGCTCGTTGTCCTGTTCAGTGCCCAAGACTGGCATTGCAACACATGCAAGCATGTTGCAGTTGTGAAATCAGCACATGTGATGGACATGGAGACAATGGGCAAGTGTTCTGTTCAGTGACAAATCCTGGTTTCTCTTTGAGAGACAGGATGGCTGTACTTGGGTCTACAGAAGACGTAATGAGGGATGTGCCCCAGTGTGTGTCCAGGAAGTCACAGATTTTGAATGTGAAAGTGTTTCCTCATTGTCTCAGGTCGGTCACCTGCATTTGATTTCCAGTGTACTGGCTACGATATCCATCAGCACGCAAAATTTCAGCTTTCTCCATCACCCCCAAAGGCACCAATCTATAATATCATTCAGTGGTTAGAAATCCAATCCAAATCCATTGCGACCATACTCTGTGCAGAACATTGGTGCTGCCAAAACAGTCTGCTGGGCTACTGGGCACAATCCTGGGCAGGTCACTACTCGAAGACAGGATGGCTCAATGATACTCAAATAGCTCAACCATCCAGCAAACTGGTGGTCATTTTGCCAACATTGGAAGGATGGTAGGCAGAGTCAACCCCACCTGGTATTAATTCAATGCTTTATCAGGATTTGAACTCACGACCTGAAGATCCCAAGCCCACCACCCTAACCACTAAGCCAACACCAGGTATAGTGGATAGAAAGAGCTAAATAAATTAGACTAGCGGGGTGGGCTTACACATTGTGTAAGCATATGAACTGTGATTCCCCATTGTCTCGGGTCACTCACCTGCATTTGATTTTTCATTTATTACTTACGAAATCTTTAGATTTCGTATATTGATGACTTGATAGTCATCAATATACTATCATCATCAATATACTATCATAAAGTCATCAATGTACCATCAGTCATCAGTCGGAAGTCATCAATATACTATCAATATCGTATATTGATAGTATATTGATGACTTCCGTCATCTGTTTGTGTGTGTGTGTTTATTTGTGTGTGTTTGTGTGTGTGTGTTTCCCATATTTTGACAATTATTGCACGGCACATTGTTAGGCATTTACAGAATATCAGTAGTAGCGTTTTCATAAAGACATTATTAATGACAAATGAGAGCATGATCAATTAATTATGAGAACAACCAAATATGTTTTAAGCGACATGGTTTTCATAGATGACAACATAACAATCGAGCAAACAAGCAAACAAGCAACCACACAGATATCTTATAGAGAACATATCAGTTTGTTTTGTATAATCTGGGTAAAGCTTCCTCTGCTCTTCCACGCACTGTAGCAATGCTTGACGTTGTTTCTCATCATTACACATATGAATAAAGTCAGACACCAGCTTAATTCCTCTTTCAGCAAGATCATTTACGACATGCAAATAATTAGCACTTTCGCAAATTTTCCTGTAACTTGCGAACTTGTCCCACATAGCCACAGGAGGCCTGACCTTTGGTCAGTCAAGGTTTATCTGCAAGTACACAAAGAATAAAAAATGGAGATATTTCATTAGATATACACAAAATATACGATTTTCACTGAATTTCCAAAATGGCAACCCCTTCTCAAAATGTCGGGACAAGTTTGTGAATAATATTTACGGGTACTTACTATCATAATGGTGCCTACTGAAGTGCATTCGGCCATCTAAACACAGAGCAATATATATTTTTAAATATTCAAAAATCAATATTTTTTTCCAAAAATATGGATTTTTCCTGAAATTTCAAAATGCCGGCCCACGGTCAAAAAAGGAGGGAAAATTTTCAAACTCTGGTCGATCACCTAACTTCACTAGTAGAATCGATAGACACATAGTGCTTCATTCCAGCAACTACTTTTGCAAAAGTGGAACACCCTAATAAATATATATATATATATATATATATATATATATATATATATATATATATATATATATATATATATATATATATATATATATCTTCTTTTTTCGGCTGCTCCCGTAAGGGGTCGCCACAGCGGATCCCTCTAAGATACTCATTCCTTATCCTGTCCATCCTCGTCACTCCCAACGAGAATCACAGCATCTTTAACTCTGCCACCTACAGCTCCGCTTCCTGTCTTTTTGTTAGTGCCACTGCCTCCAAACCATACAACATAGCTGGTCTCACTACCGTCTTATATACTTTCCTCTTCACTCTTGCAGCTAGCCTTCTGTCACAAATCACTCCTGCAACTCTTCTCCAAACACTCCATCCTGCCTGCAATCCCTTTTTCACTTCTCTACCACACTCTCCATTACTTTGGACAGTTGATCGCAAGTATTTAAACCCATTCACCTTCCCCACCTCAACTCCTTGCAACCGCACCATACCACCACCCTCCCTCTCATTTAAGCACATGTACTCCATCTTACTCCTACTGACTATCATTCCCCTTCTCTCCAGTGCGTACCTCCACCTCTCGAGGCTCGCCTCAGCCTGCTCCCTACTCTCTCTACAGACCATGATGTCATCCGCGAACATCATAGTCCATGGAGACTCCAGTCTGATCTCGTCCGTCAACCTGTCCATCACCATTGCAAACAGGAAAGGGCTCAGATTCGATCCTTGGTGCAATCCCACTTTTACCTTAAACCGGTCCGTCATTCCTACCACACATCTCACCGCTGTCACACTGTCCTCATACATATCCCGCACGATCCTCACATACTTCTCCACCACTCCCGACTTCCTCATTCAATGCCACAACTCCTCTCTTGGCACCCTATCATAAGCTTTCTCTAAATCCACAAACACACAATGGAACTCCTTCTGGCCTTCCCTTTACTTCTCCATCAACATTCTCAAAGCAAACATCGCATCAGTGGTGCTCTTTCCATGCATAAACCCATATTGCTGCTAACAGTTCGTCACCTCTCCTCTCAACCGAGCTTCCACTACTCTCCCACAACTTCATGGTGTGGCTTAACAACTTCATCCCTCTGTAATATTCACAGCTCTGCACATCACCTTTGTTCTTGAAAATCGGAACCAGTACACTTAATCTCCACTCCTCTGGCATTCTCTCACTTTCCAAGATTTTATTAAACAATCTGGTTGACAACCCCACTGCCATCTCTCCAAAGCACTTCCATGCCTCCACTGGTATATCATCCGGGCCAACCGCCTTTCCACTTTTCATCCTCTTCAAATCAGTCCTCACTTCATCCTTACTGATCTATATATATATATATATATATATATATATATGTATATATATATATATATATATATATATATATATATATATATATATATATATATATATATATATATATATATATATATATATATATATATATATATATATATATATATATATATATATATCTCTCTCTCTCTCTCTCTCTCTCTCTCTCTCTCTCTCTCTCTCTCTCTCTCTCTCTCTCTCTCTCTCTCTCTCTCTCTCTCTCTCTCTCTCTCTCTCTCTCTCTCTCTCTCCCTCTCTCTTTCTCTCCACCTCAAAGTACTCCATACACCTTCTCAACACACTCTCCTCGCTCATCAGCACATTATATATATATATATATATATATACATATATATATATATATATATATATATATATATATATATATATATATATATATATATATATATAATAGATATATATAGGGATATATATATATATATATATATATATATATATATATATATATATATATATATATATATATATATATATATATATCCCTATATATATAAAATAAAAAATGACCGTTTTTACAGCCATTTTTCCCTGCTGTGCAGGGGTTGGCTTTTTCTTGAGGCAATGTTTTATGGCCGGATGCCCTTCCTGACACCAACCCTGTTCACCTCTTACGACACACAGGGATATGGTACACCTATTCTAACCAGGGCATACACCAGGACCAGTATACTGGTACTCATTTCGCCGACCTCAGAAGGATGACAGGCTGAGTCAACCCCCTGGTGTTAATTCAGCAGCCTATGGGGCTTGAACTCAGGACCCTGGGATCCCAAGCCACCACCCTAACCACTAAGCCAACACCAGGCTTATATATATATATATATATATATATACATATATATATATATATATATATATATATATATATATATATATATATATATATATATATATATATATATATATATATATATATATATATATATATATATATATATATATATATATATATATATATATATATATATATATATATATATATATATATATATATATATATATATATATATATATATATATATATATATATATATATATATATACATACATATATATATATATATATATATGTTTACATATATATACATACATATATATATATATATATATATATATATATATATATATATATATATATATATATATATATATATATATATATATATATATATATATATATATATATATATATATATACATACATATATATATATATATATATATATATATATATATATATATATATATATATATATATATATATATATGTATATATATATATATATATATATATATATATATATATATATATATATATATATATATATCCATACACAGTGCCTATAGAAAGTGTATACCCTGTTTCAAAAAATTCACCTTTTGTTGCCTTATGGCCTGGAATTAAATTGCATTAAATCAGAGTTTACCCACCTTTATTTTCAGATCGTAACCCACAACTTCCACAAATTCCACATTTTTAAAGAAATTAATTAACAAGCTCAAATGAGTTAAGATCCTCGTCCTCTTCATGATGACGTCATACAAACGAATATGACGTCATTGTGATGTATCAGGTTTGCGATAAATTATCTGTACTAATGCCCGGCTTGATTCCCGCAAACAAAATTCAAACAGCTTGCCTAGTTTCGGAGATAAAGGTATGGGCGATTTCCATTACCGGCGATATTATGACGTCAACTTTTTTCTCAGAAGAATTTACAAAATTGGAGATGGTTATTGCCTGCGCGTGGGCTTTCTGCATATACATGGCAAGTTTCACGAAGATCCGATGAAAACTCTGGGTTGTGAAACAAAAAATGTCAAAAAATAGGAATGACGTCATAAAAGTTAGATGACGTCATAGTGATGTTCCATATGTGCGATATTTAATCTGTGCTAATGCCCTGTTCGATTCAAAAAGCTTATATATACATATATATATATATATATATATATGTATATATATATATATATATATACATATATATATATATATATATGTATATATATATATATATAAGATAATTTCGGAGATAATTTTCAGAGAATTTTTTATCTCCTCGTTTCGGAGATAATTTTTTAGGCGATTTCCATTAGCGGAGATATTTTGACGTCATAACTTTTTTCCTAGGAGGAATTTTCAAAATCGGAGATGGTTACTGTCTGCGCAGGGTATTTTTACATATGTTTGCCAAGTTTTAGGAAGTTTTGATGAAAACTGTAGGCTGTAAAACAAAAAAGTCCACAAGAAGAAGATGAAGAACAACAATGTGAGTAAGACTTAGAGATCCTCCACGAGGATCTAAAAATACAAAACTAGAATATCTTGGTTGGATAAATGTCCAGGCCCCTGAATTAATACTTGATGGAAGTACATTTAACAGCAATTACAGCTGCGAATCTGTTGGGATAGGTCTCTCTCAACTTTGCACACTTTGATTGGGCAATATTTCCCCATTTTTCTGCACAAAATGTTCAAGCTCAGTCAATATGTATTGGGGAGCGTTAATGGAGAGCAATATTCAAGTCATGCAACACATGTTCGATTGTATTTAAGTCGGGGCTCTGATTGGGCCACTCAAGGACATTTATCTTTTTGTTCCACAGCCACTGGAGTGTAGCTTTGGCTGTGTGTTTTGAGTCATTGTCAAACTGAAAAGTGAACAACTGTCTCAATTTCAGCTTTCTTGCAGACGGCAGCAGGTTTTCCTGTGAGATTTTTCTGTATTTTCCTCCAACCATTTTCACTTCTATTCTGACAAGTGCCCCTGTCCCTGCTGATGACAAACATCCCCATAACATGATGCTGCTACCACCGCCAAATGTAAAGTTTTGCCTTTAGGCCAAAAAGTTCCATCTTTGTTTCTTCAGACCACAAAACTTTTCGCCATATGGCTTTAGAATCTTTGGAGTGGTATTTTGCATTCCTCAAATGGGACTCAAGGTGGGCTGTTTTGAGTAATAGCTTCTTCCTTGAACCCCATCGTACAGGCCAGATTTGTGGAGTGCTTGGGATATTGTTGTCACATGCAAACAGTGACCAATCTTTGCCATAAAGCTCTTTCAAAGTTGTCATTGGCCTCTTGGTGGCCTCTCTCATCAGTCTCCTTCTTACCTGGTCATTCAGTTTGGAGGGATGGCCTGATCTCGGCAAGGTCTTGGGGATACCATGCGCCTGCCACTTCTTAATGATTGTCTTGACTGTGCTCCAAGGGATATTCAAGGCCTTTGAAATATTTTTGTACCCCATCCCTTGATCTGTGCCTTTCCACAACTTTATCCCGGAGGTCTTTTGAAAGCTGCTTGGTGCTCATGGTCGAGTCTTTCCTGTAAAATGCACTACCCAGCAGAGGAAACCGACAGGAACAGCTGATTTTATTCTGAAAAAAATCAGAATCACGACAATTAAACACAGGTGGAGGCTAATTAACTTGGTTTGTGATTTTGAAGGTGATTGGTTACAAGGAAATACAAGGAAATCAGACACAGGTGAAGGCCATTCAGCCTTTCATGCCTGCACGAACACCATACTAATTTATCAACACAAGATCCAAAGAAGAAAATGCAAATTTCTATTTATTTTAAAATCTATTTATTTCAAGTTTTTGTAGTTTTTTTTTCTTTTCTTTTTTCTTCTTCCCCTCAGAGGAGGTGGCATGGGATTGGTTAAAAACACACATCAACCACACAAGACCCCTTGACAAAGCTTACACCTGAGCTAATTAGGGTACCCAATCTAATGGACAGGTAACCTATTGTTTATCTTCTGTTTATTTCTTATTTTTCTTTTTCGCCGGCAATTTGCGGACTTTTTCGCTTTAAAAATCATTTTCTCAAGCCGCTGTCACACCTTGACGTTTTAGCCAGCGTATGGCAACGTATCAAAATGTGTGTAAAACGCTGGCGCACGCTGAACTATTTGTGTTTTTTTTTCTAGTTTTGAGCATATTCATAACGAGTTGGATGTATGCCTAACGTATTAGTAACATCCACAGAGCGTTTCGATAACATATAGATAACTTATACCAACGGATGATTAGCGTGTTGTTGGCGTTCACAACCTATGCCCAAAGATAGTCTAACGTATGCATAGCACGGCAGCGTATCACTGACGATCACGTGGTGTAGCCTATTAAAAGGCTGCCACTCGACGATTCAAATCATAACCGCACTAGACATCGAAGTGTCAATCCGCTGTCACACCTTGACGTTTTAGCCAGCGTATGCCGACGTATGAAAAATTTGCCGAATACGCTGGCACACGTCGGATACGTTATGGGTAAGTTTTGTATACGTTAAGAGCACGCTGAAGCATGCTGAAGCACGCTGGCATACGTCGTAGTACGCCGAGTACGTTGACAAATTTTAAGCATGCTGAAAATTTTTCGACGTATGCCAGCGTATAACGCACACATTCTGCATACGCTGGCCATAAGTTGTAGGCACATTACGAGATCGTTGACACACGTCGACACACGTTACTTGTAAGTTACTCATAAGTCGAAACACGTCGAGGTAATGTTTAGCGTACCCAAAACTTATTTCTAACCTATGAGTAACGTGCTTTGAACCTATGATTAACGTGCTTTGAACCTATGTGTAATGTATCTCCAACGCATATTGACGTATGTAGACGTATTTGACGTCTTCCGGACAACCACATAACTTACTGAACGTGTTACTAACTTACAGCTAACATATAATGGCGTATTGGCAGCGTTTAGGGGAATCGGTATATAAAAATGGGGTTCACACAGGAGGAACCCGTCAGTGTTCCAGACTCCATGGTTTTTTTTTTCGGCTTGACGGTGATGTTGACATTTCGATTTCAAGTGTGCTTATGATTTAAATCATTGAGCGGCAGCCTATTTATTATATTATATTATAACCGCACTAGAAATCGGAGTGTCAAC
The DNA here is from genome assembly GCF_056783735.1 of Eptatretus burgeri. Classification (NCBI taxonomy): domain Eukaryota; kingdom Metazoa; phylum Chordata; class Myxini; order Myxiniformes; family Myxinidae; genus Eptatretus; species Eptatretus burgeri. Next base: position 88,739,386 of record NC_140965.1, read on the forward strand.
ATCACCATCATGTTGAAGAAGAAAAGAAAAAAAACCAAAAAAAAAAACCAGGGAGCCTGGAACACTGACGCTAAACATTACCTCGACGTGTTTTGACTTATGAGTAACTTACAAGTAACGTGTGTCGACGTGTGTCAACGATCGCGTAACGTGCCTATAACACGTTACTCATACGTTAGAAATAAGTTTCGGGTATGCTAAACATTACCACGACGTGTTTCGACTTATCAGTAATTTACAAGTAACGTGTGTTGACGTGTGTCAATGATCGCGTAACGTGCCTACAACACGTTACTCATAGGTTAGAAATAAATTTCGGGTATGCTAAACATTACCTTGACGTGTTTCGACTTATGAGTAACTTACAAGTAACGTGTGTCGACGTGTGTCAACGATCGCGTAATGTGCCTACAACTTATGGCCAGTGTATGCGGAAAGTGTGAGTCATACGCTGGCATACTTCGAAAAATTTTGAGCATGTTAAAATTTGTCGACGAGCTCGGCGTACTACTACGTATGCCAGCGTGCTTCAGCATGCTCTTAACACATACAAAACTTACCCATAACGTATTCGACGTGTGCCAGCGTTTTAGACAAATTTTTCATACGAGGGCATATGTCGGCATAATGGACTCCTCATGGGGAACAGGAGTGATTTTTCGTGACGTCATCGGTGAAGCAGTGTCCCTGTGAAAATTCGTCAAGTAGAACGCTGCATTGGAAAAATCTGAAATTTCTTGAGCATCATCTGCATAACAATTCACCAGAGAAAAAAGTTATGGTGACGTCATCAGTGACTTGGTTCGGCAGCCATCTTGTTTTGAATTTTTTTTTAAAAAAAATCTCCAGAACGGCTGGACAGATTAAGGCGAAACTTTACACACACCTTCCCCATGATATCCTTCTACAAGTTTGTTAATGAATAATTGATAGGTCACATGGTTTGGCAGCCATGTTGGATTTAAGGAAAATATTAAATAATGTTTTCTCTGGAACTGCTCAATCTATCGAAGCGAAAATTTGCAACTATCATCTTCCATCATGTCTGCATGCATGGTAAAAATTATGACGTCACAAGGCACATGGTTTGGCTGCCATCTTGGATAGAAAAACGCACCTTATCCGATTAACATGAAACTTCACACACGTTTTCCACGACACGATTGGAAGCAGAATCTAAATTTATGATGTCATAGGTCACATGGTTCGTCAGCCATCTTGGATTGAAAATTAATATTTTTTTATAATCTTTAACGGATGGACAGATTGAGGCAAAACTTCACACACACTTTCCCCAAGACATCCTTTCACAAGTTTGTTAATTTCTAATTGATCGGTCGCATGGTTTGGTGGCCATATTGAATTTACCCTAAAACCTTCAAACATCTTCCAGAGAATGGCATGACAGATCAAGGGGAAACTTCACAAAAGTATTGCTCAAGGGTAGAGAATATAAGTCTGTTAATGAATAATATAATTGATAGATCACATGGTTTGTCAGCCATGTTGGATTCAAGAAAAATATTAAATAATGTTTTCCTTTGAACCACATATCCTATCGAAGTGAAACTTGGCAACTGTCATACACAACCGTGTTTGCATATATGCTAAAAACTATGATGTCACAAGTCACATGGTTTGGCCTCTATCTTGGATAGAAAAACGCACCTTGTCTGATGAACACAAAACTAAACAAGCATGATCCACTTCCCCATTAGGCCTTAGTTATTTTATAACTTGGTTTACGCAGTTCTTCAGCTAAAATGTGGGGTCGGTAGGTCGAAATATAAATATAAATATAATTTCAATTTTTAGAAATTATATATTTTTGTGATTTTTTTTTTTGGATGTTCCATGGAAAAGACAAGTGGAGGTGGGGGGAAAATAAATATAAATCCCAGACCAGGAGGATCTAAGAAAACATTGAAGATGGAAGACCATTCAAATGCAGGATGCCCATGTTCACTGTATCATCTGATGTGAAAAACAATAAAGAAGGATTCAAACTTGTTTTTTACAATATGAGGGGCCGCGAGGAGGAGTGATGTAAGGGACACATCAGCCATTTTGGAGTTAATGCCATATAGCACTATTTTAACCCTTACCCTATCATCTGAGCCTATCATCATCATATCATTAAAAAAAATGTCGCTTACATCACTCCTCTGCATGGGGGCTCATATAGTCTGGCATGTTTTTCTTATAGAAACCTGTTGGATCATCAAACAAATGGAAACAATGCTGAGAAAATTACTGTCCAAGTCGTAGATGTGTGCGTGCACACCAGTGCATAGTGTTGGATATGATTTAAAAAAGGTGTCTACTAGGAGTCAAGACACTCAAAACAGTCAATCAGAGCCATAACCAGCACTTACTTTTCAGTGGGCATCTGATCGTACCGTCTCCCCATCCTCATGAGCAGATCAAAGGCTGATTTCTGGTCTGTTGAAGGCTGAATATCAGCATCTCGCAGGGAAATTTTGACGTACTTGGCACCGAAATCTTTCAATACGAACAGCGGTGTACAACTTTCGATGGAAACAAAATCGGCACGATCGAGAGTTGCCTGCGAATCATCCCTGCTGCTGCACTGAATTGATGCAATCGTTCGGCCAGAATATTCGTCATCAAGATGTTGCGTGATTAAATCACCAATACAGTCATTCAAATTTATACCGCTGACATACTTCTTAACAATCACTTTCGCCCCAGAAACCACAGTCAATCTGAACCATGCTGGCCACTGCTCAGACGCCATGACCGAAGACTACTACGCAGTTTGGTTAAAGGGGACTTGGAATTTTGGTGCGCGCACAAAATTATATTTTGAAAATAAATGCCGACATTTACATTTCGGGTTCTGAAACTTTTGCACCTTCGGCAGAAAATGTATAAATATAAAAGGCTAAATATGTGTTTTATATTTATATTTCATTTCGGCAAATATACCGTTGGCGGATCCATAAACCAAGTTATAAAATAACTAAGGCCTTAGATGGAGAATTTAAATTTATGTTTTAATAGGTCACATGGTACGGCAGCCACATTAGATTGAAAATTAATAACTTTAAAAGTCCTCTTCTCTGAAACGGCTGAACAAATCGAGGCGAAACTCCACAGGTATGACCGCCTCTCCATGACAAACAAAAGTCCCCCCCCCCCCTTGTACGACATATCATTTTGCAGCCATATTGGATTGAAGGGAAAATATTAATTTATGTTTACTCTGGAACTGCTGCATCAATAAATGTGAAAATTCAGAGTTGTTCAAATTCAAAAAAAAAATTGAACATTCATCTGGAATGAAGGTTTTAAATTTCAACTCTATCAGCTCCATGGTTTGGCAGCCATGTTGGATTGAAGGAAAAATATTAAGTAATATTTACTCTGGAAGCACTGCATCAATACATGTGAAACTTGACAATTATAATCTAGCCAACTTGTGAAACATAGGTTTAAAATTTCAACCCGATCGGTTACACGGTTTGGTAGCCAGAATTATTTAATTATTTGAATCTCAGAACTTTGAGAATTTTTTATTTCCAGAAGACTCATTTGGCTGCATCTGAATGTGTTTGAAGGTACAGGAATAGCAATTCAATCAATACCGACAATGTCCCCAGGAAAAAGGGCTAACTGCATTCGGAATAAATAGATTGAACACTTTGTGCTACCCAGTTCGTAACTCGTCAGTCCCGCGCTGTGTCGAAGCAGGGCTGTATTTGTATCACTATTAAAGAATGTTTTCTCTGCAACCACTTATCCTATGAAAGGGAAACTTTGCAACTATCATATAAGTCTCATGTTGTATCAAAGGCGGACGTCTGGGTACCCGGTCATCACTGCCAGCAGTTATAAAGTGGCAGTTCTAGTTTACAATTGATATTATAAGGGAGGTGGACACTTATCCAACCAAGATATTCTAGTTTTGTATTTTTAATTAATTTTCTGAAATGTGTTGAATTTGTTTTTCATTTGGAAGTTGTGCGTTATGATGTGTAAACAAAGGTGGAAAAAAGTCTGATTTAATGCAATTAAATTCCAGGCTACAAGGCAATAAAAGGTGAAAATTTTGAAAGGGGGTGTGGACGTTCTATCGGCACTGTATGTATATATTTACTACATATATATATATATATATATATATATATATATATATATATATATATATATATATATATATATATATATATATATATATATATATATATATATATATATATATAGTAAAGACTTGTGGTTGGGAATTGGGAATAATATTACATGAATTCATTTAGAGTTCTCCAAACCTTTAATTGAACAATCACTCGAGGTTTCGACCAGCAACACAGAGCAACCATGCTTTCACTGACCATTCTCAAGAGTACATCAAAACTCCAAATCCCCCAAACAACCATGCGAAAAGGGGGTTGGGCATAGCCGGACCCACCAATCAACAACGTTCTGGAACCAGACACGTGATCTTCCAATTTATTTTTGGTACGCTAAATCAACCGGACCATAAATCAAACCAAACTGTAAAAGTTTGTAAAACTTGTAAAAAAAACTTTGAGTTTGTAAAAGCTTGAGTTTGTAAAAGCTTGAGTTTGTAAAAAACTCAAGCTGTCAAACCAAATCGAACCCAAACGTTGGTATGTTAAATCAAGGTTAAGTTAGATTAGGTATCGGAGCATGCGTTGGATCAGCACGTCACGTTAAATCAAACCAACTATTAAATCAAATGAACTGCATTACAATTCAATGAAAGTGATGTAATCTCAAACAAACATGAATACAACACTTGCTTCAGGTGATGGCTTAGGCCAACACATCACCAAGCATTGCAAGGACTTCAAAGGCAACTATCCAAGAAGATCTGCTGTGGCCAAGCATGGACTGAAGGCTGGACATGTTCCATAATGGGATAGTGTCAGCATCTTGGGTGTGAACCCCAATAAAGCCAGAAAACGGATTTTGGAGGAATGCCAAGGAAACCGATAAATCACTCATGGAGGAGGTAGTTGACTTGCTACGAGCGTTCGGCCCCCTCATTCGGAAACGCACCAGGGATACCCAGCATATAACATTGCATCCAGTTTGGATACTCCCACTCCTCTCTCCCCCGCCCCCCTCACCCCCTTCCCAACTTTCAAAGACAAGTCACAATCATTCCTGTTGTGTCAGGCCATTACTATAAATGAATGTTTGTTGGTAATACGTATATCAGTTGAGCCTAATTGTTTCACATTATAGCTATCACCTGAAGCAATTGTTGCATTCATGTTTGTTTTGGGTTCCATCGATTTTGTTGAATTGTTACGTGGTTGGTTTAATTTAATAGTTAGTTTGATATAACATATCAACGTTTGGGTTTGATTTGGTTTTTACAGTTTGGTTTATTTATGGGTCGGTTTATTTCACGTTCCAAAAATAAACTTGAAGGTTACGGGTCTGGTTCCAGAACGTTGTTCATTGGTGGGTCCGGCTATACCCAACCCTCTTTGTGCATGGTTGTTAGGGGGATTTGGAGTTTTTATTTACTCTTGAGAAAGGTAAGTGGATGCATGGTTGCTCTGTGTTGCTGATCGAAATGTCGAGTGATTGTTTGCTCAATTTAAGGCTTGGAGAACTCAAAATGAATTATTGTGATATGTATATATTGCTGCAGGCCGGGGGTCGGGTGAGAAGACCATCGGGGGGGGGGGGAGCTATCTCAGGTTCCCACCAAACTCCCCAGAATTGCGGAATTGTTGCACACGGATAATTCCATGACGCGGCGGGTCACTAACTGACCGTGAACGGCAATAACTCAACCACATGACCTCAGGTCCTCCCATCTATGGGTTAATTGGGTTACCTAATTAATCATATGACCTAATTACCGGGGGACACGCACTTGGTACACCTTGTCCAAACCGGATCACCGGATTCTTTGCCCGGGTGAGGATACTCACTACAACCTGGCTGGGCTTTGCTTACTCGTGGCAACTCTCGGCGAGCCTTATGCCTCCATGGCGGTGGTCGGCAGCCCACTCGTTGCTTCGGTCTGGCCAATCCATGAGGACATAACGTCGCCCAGCTAATCATATTAAAATCTTGCACTGGCTGTCAAGCTATCTCACATTGGAAACGACATGTTTTACACACCCGCCATTCGTGCTGCGCGATCCCTGCTGATGTCACGTGCACACGGCCTGCTCTGCGAGATTCGCTACACCCACTCCTACCAGGCACATGAGCTATCCGGCGGTCACGTCGTCATTTCCATTTGTGCCACGTGTCTCGTGAGGACCACTTGCATCCCACAGCACATCTAGCCTCGAACATGGGCTCCCATGGGAAAAAATTATTTTAAAATTCACTCAATTCCTTCGTTCGCTTCCATTTTAGCCATCCGCGTTCTGGTAATGTACCCGCTGTAGATTGTTTCAATGCCGGCTCCCCTGTAGCCATTAGCTCATCGAGCAATAGTCTGCGCTTGGGCTATTTGCAAAGCGCGGACCACACACACTCTCGTTCCTTGCACGCAGAGTTCTGTATATATATATATATATATATATATATGTATATTTTTAGGTATATTTTTATATATATATATATATATATATATATATATATATATATATATATATATATATATATATAATACTATCCAATAAATACATATGGAACTGTACATCCATTATTTTACTTTTTTAATGTTAGAATTGGTGGTTCACAATGCAGTTGGTTGGTGGTGGTTCTGAAACTCTCCCCTAACAATCAAGCTTTCTACATTACAGGTACAATTTTTATCTGATCCATCGGATCCAGAAAATTCCAGCAAGCTGTTTGTTGGAGTCCTGGAAGCATTCACCACCATTATGGATGTTATTTGAAAAACCTTGATAATTAGATTGCGACCTATATGATTGAATGTGTGCTGATATCTTTTTGTCGTGCCTGGAATAAAACATATAATAGAGGAGGATTTTGCCTTGAGCATGACCTGTGCAGATGGCAAATATGGGACTTGATTTTTGCAAGAAACAAGCTCGTGGAATCCATAATTGTTTGAACTTTGTATCGAATAGCTGCTGACCATAAACCATCTCAAACCATAGATTTAAGGGAAGTTTCTGCTTTCGACTTCATGTCACTTTTTCTAAGTATTTATGGAATGAGTCGGGTGGTTTCCTTAGCTACATAAATCGTGGAACTAAGTCCTTTCTTCGATGTTTCCTTCCATGGGCATCGATTTTCTTCTCTTCTGCTCATTGTCTGCTTTGCCCTCCAAAAGAAGACGTTTGGTTATTGAGGATCACTCTCACACATTCCTTCAGCTGCACATATGAAATATCAAAAGTGGCCTGCCGTAGCATTAGCATTATGGAAATTCATTGTGAAATGGTTTCAGATTTTGAAGTTTCTCAGTTGTTAAAACTCATTTATTTGAGGTTGTACTGAGAATATTTTTCTATTTCGGGTAGAACTCCATCCGAGCCTTGAAGACAAAGTCTTAATTGCTGAATAGCCACTTAATCAGAAATGCCATAAGCAAGTATTGATGTTGCTCAGAGGTTAATAGAATCGTCATATTTCCTGACCTGAGGACCTGTATTCACAGTATTCTTTCTAAGAAAACTAAAATTGAACAAACATGTGTGAAGAATGTTTTCTTGAAGAGTCATCCATCATGGTGTATCCCTTAAAATCCCATCGCATGGCACTGTGATCTCAGGTCGAAATCCCATGGTCCGTGCTGATGAAAACTTTATGGGTAAAAAGTCATCTTTATCAGCCAACTAAATAAATTACAATGAGCAGTATCCTTCCTGTGCACATGGATCACGTGAGCTCGTTATCCATGGAGTCACTTTCCATGATCAGAAGTGAGCTAATGATTCGGAGTAGCTTGATGTTTCGTGCTTCAAGTTGTGCAAAGTTAGATAATAAAAGTCGCTTTTTGTGAAACACTATTTATCTTGTAAAGACTACACAATATTAGAGTATCGAGGTTAAAAAAAACTAAGGTCTATGAACAATTGATCTACCCTTTATTTGCACAATTTAACCCTTAATTCCTGATGTCGATTGCTCTGACTGTGGTTGTGATTACGGCATTACACTGTCGGACGATGGTGATGACACCTAAAAATAACGATGATTATGATGACAATAATGACATTACTGTTGCTGTTGTTATTATTACGATTGTGACATTCCCTTGTTAGATGATGATAAATATCAAAATGTTGATGATAAATAGCTCAATGATGATAAAACGATTTATCATGATTGTTTAACCCAGTACCCATTGTTGCGAAGCTTCTTTGCCATTAACCTTGGAAACAAATGGTGAATCTCATTTACGAAATGCCAGACAAAAAAAACAAAACAACAGTATGATGAGATTTCTGTTGAGTTGTGATTGCAAAAAAAACCCCTGAGCCTGGGGAAAAGAACTTTAATTATCCTCTTTTTTGATTGCTTTTACCTTAAACTCACTCAAGCTTCACTCTTTGAGTCACAGTCACACCTAGGTATGGAATAGAGTCAATGAGTAGACCAAATATGTTCTTTCATCAAGAAAAGAAACACGTCCGAAAGGTTGAACTGTCCAGTTTGGTATCTGTCCCTGTCTGTCTTTTAGCCTGTCTGTCAGTGTCTGTCGCAATTTACCTCCGTTTCTTCCCACTCGGAATTCCACTGCTCACATACAGTCTCTCTCTTTATCCCCCATGTCTCTAATATTGCAATCACTCCCTTCAACAGCAAAGTCTTTGTATGCAACTCTAAAGAGACTTTGTACATGAGGAAACCAAATGAAATGTTGTAAGTAATGACATCATCTGAAATTACTGTAGTCGCCCAACTGTTCAGAATCAAAAGGACCAATAATGAGGCAGACGTGGAGTCGGATACAAATTTCTGCGAAGGCACAACCATGCATACACACCGCTCGATTGCATCTGACTGCTATAGTTATGAATGTTTTCAGCGAGTTATGAGGCCGCGGTGCTGTAAGCTTATGTGAAGATGTGAAAGCATGTACACACGCATGGAATGAGAGCATGATAAGTTTCATGATATTAAATCACACACGAGCGCGTAACGGACATGTAACTAAAGGCTGCGCACTGCAGCCACGCCCTGGCAGCTGCATGGAACAGGAGGAAACAAAAAGAAAGGGTGAAAGAGGCAACCAAGGATGAGAGTGTGAAAGGATAAGGGTGTGGTCAAGGGGGCAGCAATTATAAGACACAGAGCTAATGGGAACTTGTGAGAATCCATGTGACTATTGCACAGAGCACTTTTTGGGTGGTGGTCCATGGTAATACCGCGTGAAGATATATCTAAACACACACACACACACACACACACACACACACACACACACACACACACACACACACACACACACACACACACACACACACACACACACACACACACACACACACACACACACACACACACACACACACACACACACACACTCACCTACCTACCCGGCCGCTCCTTGTGTGTTCACCAAATACCTCAACACGAAGAGACAGGATAATGTTGCAATAAAGAGGGAGAGAGACAGAGAGTCAGAAGGAGACATAGAAAAACAGTCAGAAGGAGAGAGAGGGAGAGGAAAAGAGATGAATAGAGAGAGTAGTTAGTTTACCTCTGGTCGTGCTACTTCCTCCACTGTTAACCCCTTCCTTTACGGCTGAAATACAGGCGCTGTTTATCCCCTCCCAACTCTTTCTTCTTACCCCCTCCTTAGAACCTCCCACCAATCCTTTTTAAAAAGGTAGCATATTATACGAGGAATGTTTCTCCATGATATTTATTTGAAATACTTACCAATACATTTTCATAAGAGGGAAATACTATGCAGACATTCAAAATCACAATTGACTCTTTATGATTCAGCAGCAACATAAAGCCAACATATGAAGCAAATTTTACAAAAAGTACGATCTGGGCTTTATCAACGGATAGTTCAAAAAGGCATGCAAACCACCATGTGAAGTAAGCACAGTGAGTGAAGAAAGCTTTCTTTCTCTGATGAAGGGCTAAGGCCTGAAATGCCAGCCTTACTTTGCTTCCCACGACCATGAGAACACCTTTATGAACTTTCAGGTGGCAACACCTATAGTTCGAACTGTCCACCACACAAAAGTGGAATTATAGCCTTTATGCAATTCAAGTATTCCTCTGTTTACAAAAAGTAAACATCATTATGATAAACAAATTATAACATAAAGGCAATATCACATGTTATTCTCATTAACAACAGCAACAAAACAGATAATCTTTAAGTTTTTTATTTGCAGGTGCCGAGGTCCATGGAAAAGTGCAATAACCGGGGTAAAAGGTCAACTGACAAAAACATGGAGGAAATTAAGAAAGAAAAGTACATTAAATTTGTATTATAAACCAATCTTGGATCAGCAACAATGAATGGTTATTAATGATAACATTTACAGCTCAATTCCATGATAAAAATCAAAAATGAAGTTTTCATTGCTGGGATCAGAGCTGGAGCTGATTTGCAATAGTCTTTCCATGAGGGCCGGTGCCATTATGTCTTGGCGGACAGGTAAAACAATGGATGGAATCAACAGGACTTTGATTGAGGTATGCTAACTACTATGGGAAACAAGGAGAAGGTGACCATTTCGGGCCTAAGCCCTTCTTCAGAGCAAAAGAGGATGGAGGGTTAATGCTCAAAACGTCAGCTTCTCTCCTTGATTCCCACAGCGGCTTGCATACTTCGATCAACATTCAATGGAGTCTATCAACTGATTTGGAAAAGCGGATAAACAAGTGTGGACCACAAATTATGGACTAAAAAATTTCCATGTCCTGACTCACTGCATCTCCATCCTTGGATCCTCCATCCCCATACGTGCTTTCTACATTTGTTTGTTTCAATCTTAGTGTTGTATGATGGAATGCTCGTAAAATTCAATACTGCATGTAAAATGAGGTTCATCCTTTATCCTATGCAAATATTACCACCTGAAAAACAGAGATGTACACAACGTCAGGCAAATGATGCAACGATGCATCATTTTACTGTTTGTATTGAATTTTGACCTTGTAACAGAGAGGTGATTCATATAATCGAGAGACTAAAATTACAATGGCTGTATGAATAATGAACAAGCAGAGTGTGTTGTGCCTTGTTTATTATGACACAGACAAATATAGTTTTTTTTTCCTGAAATGTTGAAAGAATGTGCTGAAGCGGGAGCAGATGAAAATGAAAGGAAAAAAGGGGGAAGGTGTGGTGAGGCGGGGTGGTTAAGAGGGTATTCTACATTCAGTTATCATTAGATTGCTAGATATTCTCAAGTTAATATAACCACTGAAAACACATCACAACTTTATGGTATGCTCTAAAGTCTAAACTTTTCTCCAATCCATTTTGAAATGAAAGAGATGACGACATGAGCTGACAGACTACTCTGGAGGTAACAACTAAATAATTATTACACAAGACACAAAGGTCTGGAACAATTATGCTCAGACCTTCCTCTTGCAGTTGACCAAAAAGGACTAAATGAATGAATGAATGAATGAGTAAAAACACATTTTACCTGCATGTGATCCACAGTTTGATAATGATTGTCCAAACCTTTACACTGCTTTCTACAGGGATGTATTCCCTAAAGTAGAAGGTTCAGGTTCAGTCATGTGTCATTGACAAGCACACAGTGCATTGCGAAACCTAACCGTGACCTTTGTTCTCCAATACTGATTTACAATCACAGTGTTGTGCGGGCTACGCACTGACATTGAGGGTGGGGTCAGAAGTAGATGTGATTTTTAAAATCCAGATCAATAAGGAGCCATTTAGATATGGTGTATGGGCAAAAACGATTTCAGCAGATTCCATCTTCCTGAAAAACACTATGACATCATGGAGCATAAACAACAACAAAAAAAACAACAAACTTTTGTATTTTGAAAAATTGGCCAATATACAGTTTGTGTGTATATATATATATATATATATATATATATATATATATATATATATATATATATATATATATATATATATATATATATATATATATATATTTGGTGTGGTTCTGGGTACCGCATCCCTCCAACACCAATGGCAGTCAACATAGGGTGTTCCCAGACAGTTATTTCATTAATGTACATTCAGATAGGAGTCCCTTCCTTCTTGTCTCGTGGGACATACTGGACAGTGCGTTATGTAAATCTCATAGCTCGGTCTGATTAAATCTCTGAACCTCATTCCACTTTTTGTTCTCTCATCCTGAGGTAAAACCAAGCAAGGGGTCCTCGCGTGAGACAGCAAGCGCAATGCTCGGACACCCATAGGTAAAAAACACAGCCGCGCCCATCGCGTAAGAATGCGTCCTCACAGAAGACTAAGGGCAGCAGTAGAAGCCAACAATAAATGCCAGCGCTGCATGGAGCGCATGCCCCACAGCGGCGACCCCCCACCCACTGGTCAAGTGATCAGAGGCATAACCAACACACCAAATGCTAACAACATACAGTACGCACGTGGCGCATTCTTCTTCAATCCACCTACATTTATGCTTTTTCCTTCAATTCATGGTGCGGATCAGTGTTGGCACCGTGCACCCACTGCCTCTAATAACCGTGAACACGATGCTCGCTGACAGGCGGACCTGCACGCTGACCACGAGTACAATGGCAGACCCGCACGCTGACCACGAGTACAATGGCAGACCTTCGCGCACTGTACGGGCCATGCTCGATGGTGGGCAGAACCACGCACTGACCATGTGTACAATGGCAGACCCGCGCGCTGACAATGTATACAATGGCGGACCCGCGCGCAGCCCGTGATACTTTATCATCGTACAGAACGGAACACAAATAACACACATCCTTGGTCAGGTCTGCGCATGGGGTTACATGGGGTTACAGTAACGTCTCCCGTCGGTCTTCGCTCACCATGACAGCAAAAAATATCTCCCGCAGATGGCAGACATCCTCCTGCACCTCTGCCTTGATACAGCTGCTACAAAGCAGAGGCTCCCATGCGGCTGGATATCTCGGGCCGTGCAGTGCACCACGGAGCAGGCACATTGACCAGCGCCAACCACAGGTCGCCAGGGCATGGCACAGGGTTCAGTGCAAGGCGATTCATATCACGGAGTACGTTGTAACGCGATTCATATCATGAGGTTCAGACCGAGACGATTCTGCAGCTTGGAACCATCTTGCCGGAAGTGGAGTGGAGCTGCTTCCGGCCATCACAGCGGGCCGCGCAGTTGCCGGGGCCAATCAGTGCGCACAATTCGGGTGACAACATCCCTTCGGATCGTTGCCCTGCCTCGCACCACAGGGTCTATAATGGGCAAGAAGGACAGGTCACAGAACTGCTAGCGTCGTTCCTGCCCATCGTTCCTGCTCGCCACTCCTGTCTGCTCATTCCTGTCTACTCGCCTGGCCTTGAATTGACAACCCACCAATTCGCCTGCTGACTCTACCTTCTTCACCGCCTCGTCGCTGACTCCACCCACCCACCTGATCCTGTCTGCCACTCTGCCCACTGGCTTTTGACTCCCTCTCTCTCCACTCACTGGCTTTTGACTCCCTTTCTCTACACCCAGTGGCTCTTGACTCCGCCTCTCTCAACTCACTGGCTTTTGACACTACCTCTCTCCACCCACTGGCTTTTGACTCCCTTTCTCTCCACCCAGTGGCTTTTGACTCCGTCTCTCTCCACCCACTGGCTTTTGACTCCGTCTCTCTCCACCCACTGGCTTCTGACTCCACCCAAGTCCATCCCTTCATGCCTGACGGTCGCGTATTATTCTCTGGACCGATGCTAGCGGCACCATGTGCCATGAAGCAAGAGATGACGTGCCAGCTGTCAGGGAGGTATCGCCCAGAGGAGCATCCCCCACAAAACATACTGGTGTTGCGGTTGGGCAATCATGCAAGGTATTAAGAGACTGTTAGCCTCATCTCCTCTCCTTTTTTCTCTTCATTAACTCCTCTTCATCAGGGTAGTGTGTGTGTGTGTGTGTGTGTGTGTGTGTGTGTGTGTGTGTGTGTGTGTGTGTGTGTGTGTGTGTGTGTGTGTGTGTGTGTGTGTGTGTGTGTGTGTGTGTGTGTGTGTGTGTGTGAGATGGCGCCTGTCCTCGCTCAAGTTAAGATTATATTAGATTTATATCAGGATAACTCTGCTCTGTGTCTGCGTTTGTAAGTTGCTTGTATTATTGCACACCTCTCACAGTTCTTCCTATCCTTGCTCACACACAACAATAAAAGCTATAATCACTGTGCTTCATACCTTTCCTCGCCTGCCTGTTGATAAATTATTTGTAGAAATGTTCCCAGCTCCTTTTTGTCTTTTCTTTCATTGATCCAGCATGGTCCGTATCCGAACCTAGCCGGGACTTTATTCCCAACAATCCGTTCCTTTTAGACAGTACGTCCTTGGCAGTGTCGCTCGGCTGCATCTGATCCGGTAAAGTGATGCGGTTCGGACAAGGCGTACCCAGGGCGTGTCCCCCAGTAATTAGGTCACGTGATTAATTAGGTAACCCAGTTAACCCATAGACGGAGGACTCTAGGTCACATGGTTGAGTTATTGGCATTCACGGTCGGTTAGCGACCAGCTGTGCCACGGAAATATCCGTGTGCGATAGCCTGCAATTCCGGGGAGTTTGGTCGGACTGCATGCTGAAATTGAAATGCACACAGCACATAAACTTTTCGAATAGTTATCTCCATCATGAACACTAATGATAGTGCCTTCCCTATAGGGGTTATTTGTCAATAAATCCGTTGGGTTGGTTATTTAGCGTCCCTCTCAGATAATAGATATCGGTGCGTGATGATGTGTGCCGTGACTGCCATCATCACAGGGCACGCGCGTGTTACTGCCATGGCGATCAATGTGTACTACGTAAACCAGCATTCTGGAATGCGTGCCAAATTCTCCTGTTCCCTTTTATTGTTTAAAGCCCCACAAAGTCTTTGTTTGTCTGATTGTCGATATGAAAGTCTACCCTGTAATGTAATTTATTGCCGTCTTCCCCTGTACTGTATTTATTTCCCAAATCCACATATATTCCTCGATACCCAAAATGACTGGCAAACGAACCAAGACATGGCCTAGCCTCCCTGAAATGATTGCTTCCTTCCCTGTCCTTGTCCCATGAACATTGTTGGACATTTGGGATTCATTCCAGAAGCATGGGGGAAGACGGGATTCCCCCATGTTAAGTGCGGAGCTCTGTTCATGACGATAGCTGGAAGGACCAAATGACTGAATATCCGACTGGGAGGCTGAATGGGCGGGACTGCGGGAGAACCCTCCAATGGCTGGTGGTACGGAGCCGGCTCATGGGGTCTGACGTAGCCCAATGACTTGTCCCCAGGCCGCCTCAGGGGATCTGATGTAAGGCTCTTTGGCCCTGCCTGCCTCCAGTGCTATAAAGCTGCTTTCGGCACACTGATTCGCTCTCTCCCTTTTCCCTCAAGCTATCCTTCCCCTTTTCCTGCCCCGGTTTCCCTTTGAAGCAATTAAAGCCCTTAAGTTTTCCTCCCTCCTTCCCATACCCCTCATCGCTCATTGTAAATAAATTATTCTTTTTATATTTCCAATCTGTCCGTGGTTGTCTTTTATTATTCCATTGGTCCAGCAATGTCCATATGTAGATTAGCCGGGAGGTTATAATTCCCAACTACTTGGCACTCGTATCAGTCTGGCATTGTGCTTGCAGAAAGCTCGGTCGCATCAATCAAGATCCAATAAAGATCCAAACAATAGCATAACTGCTGAGGGCAAGAT
>NC_140965.1:88757660-89000160 GCF_056783735.1 Eptatretus burgeri
TATATATATATATATATATATATATATATAACATTTATATTAGTATAGATAGCAAATGCAGCCTGTTGCTTTGCTGACAGGAATATTAGGGGAGGGGGATGGATGGAAGGCAAGGAGAGATAAGGGAGGGAAGGGAAGTATAGGATGGACGGAGGGGAGGTGGAGAGGGAGAGGGGTCAGAGAGAAAGAGTGAGAAGGGTGGGATAAGGGTGACAGAAGCAGAGGGGTGAGAGGGAGAGAGTGCAGAGTGGGAGATGGGGAGTAGAGTGGGGGGGGGGGTTGTTGGGGGGAATTCTGGCAGATGTGATGCCCAGTTAAAACGTCCATCTGAGAGAAGGCACACACATCGATGAATCACCCTGCCTGTGAAACACAGGGATTACAGTTTTTACCTGGGTCAGGATTCAAACCCATGCGAGACAGCTTAGAGCAAGCGTGCATTCCTATCGGATATCCTGCCATGATCTGATGATTCATTGCTTATAAAAAAACTGAATTGATCCTAGCAGCAGTTCCAAATGCTAAAAAAAACTTAAAAAAAACAACTTTCATTTGTTCAATTCGCATATTATTTGACATCCTCGACCTCCAGGAAGTTGTATGATGGTGGAGGGGGTTTGGCAGGAGTGTAGCGTGGGGGGGGGAGGGGGGAGGGAAGGTAAGGCAGCATGAGGGGAGGGAAGTAAAGGCAGCATGAGGAGAAGGTAAGTCAGCAGAGTGGAAGGGAAGGCAGCATGAGGGGAAGGGAGGGATGGCAGCGCAAGGGGGTGGGGAAGCAGCGCGAGGTGGTTCTGCAGCCATATTGTTTTAAAAAAAAACCTTCAAAAACCTTATTCTCTGAAGTGTCTGAACAGATTGAGGCAAAACTTTACACGTATGACCACCTATCCAAGAGGAACAAAAGGTTTACATGTGACATCATAGGTCGCAAGGTATGGCAGCCATATTGGATTTACCCTAAAACCTATAAAAAATATTCTCCAGAACGGTGGGACAAATCTCGAGGGGAAACTTCACACAAATGTTCCCCCAAGCTATGTGTTTACTGGTTCGTTAAGGAATAATTGACAGGTCAAATGGTTTGGCAGCCAAATTGGATTGATGAAAAATATTAAATAATGTTTTCTCTGGAACCGCTTAATCAATCGACATGAAACTTCATATTTATGATCTCATCGTGATGGGGAATACATGCTTTAAATTTAAACCTGATGGGATGTATGGTCTCATCGACAGAATTTGATTTTTTTGGAATGGGTTATTTTGCGTTTTTTTATTTTATTTTATTTTGTATTGAATAGGGCTCACTTGGCTGTGCCTGGTTGGGTTTGTGGGCAGAGAAGTATCAGCTGAAATGCGAATCCTATCCAGGTTCCTCTTGCTGACTTCATCTTTGCTTTTTGCTTGTTTGGGGTCCTTCTGACTACTCAAATGCAGGACTGTACCAATTTGGTCTTCCATTTGATTTGAATTGAATTAATTTTAATCCCATTCTAAATTCAACTGAATAATGAATAATAATAAAAATGAATAATAAGAAAAAAGAAATCTTCATAGGTCAGGGTCAGGTGTCCAATCAAAGCGGGGTTGCATCAAAGCGGAACATCTTAGTGCCCAGTCATTACTGCCAGCAGTTATAAAGTGGCAGTTCTAACTACGTCTCTTATTAATTACTTAACACACCAGTGCACAAACGCCACACAAAATACACCACACAAAAGAAGTCCTGGTGAGGGTCTGCAATCTCTGATTGCTCTTTTTCTTTTTTAATTAGTAGCTCCATCAGGTGCAACCTCGGCCATCTCATTCTCTCTCAAGGTGCATCCTCGGTTACCTCTCTGGGGTCTTAAATAGCCATTTTTGGCACGCTCAACCATGCCATGACTAGGAATAGGCTGCAACAATTTCTTAAAGATAAAGTTTTTTTCACTTTCCTCACTCATCTTATCAAATACTTGATCATCATACCTACGAATTTCTGGATACATTTTTTTTTTTGTATACCTTGGTCGAGGCTCGTATGAGAGCTAACACACAACTCACAGCAAGGAGGCATGAGACAAGAGGGGCGGGAGTGGAAGGGACAAAACAGTGGGGAACAGACACATTAGGTGAACTGTGGAAGGGAGAGGGATGGGGATGGGACGGGGAACATGGCGAAGAGAAGATGGAAATTTCAGGGACTTTCAGGAAGGAAAGCAGGAGAAATGAAGGAAGTGGGCTTGGGTGGATTATCGGGGGTAGAAAAGATCGAGGATTTGGATGGGGGAAGATAAGAGGTGGTGGTGAACAGCTGTTTTGAAAGCTTGGAGGGAAGAATGGGAAAGAATAGAGTGAGGAAGTTTATTCCAAAGGCGGGGAAAAAGAGGAATGAAAGAGTGAAGATGAGCAGTGATTCGTGATTTTGGTAGTTTTACCAGAAGGGGGTTGTTGGCGGACCTTGAGCGCCCTGTGGAAATGTAGTGGGGACAAATCGCAGAGAGAGCAGGGGGGGCAAGGCTGGAGAGGAGTCGGTAGAAGACAGAAAGACCACCGACCAACCTGCGGTGATTGAGTGAGAGGCCCAAAGACTCAGCTTCATTGCGGGAGATGCCGATGATCTTAAATGCCCTGGTTTCGACAGCGTGAAGCCGAGAAAGGTGGGAGGCAGGAGCACCAGCCCAGAGGGGAGAGCAGTACTCCATCAGGCTACGGACAAAAACTTTGTAAGTGGTCAGGAGCTCAAGAGGGCCGAGGAAGGACTTAGCACGATGGAGGATTCCCAGTCGGCGACTGGCTTTTGAGGCAAGGTTGGAAATGTGACTTTCCCAGGAAAGGTCATGGCAGATAGTGAGACCTAGAAGCTTGAAAGAAAAGACTTCTTCCAGAGGATTGTTGAGAAAGTGGATGGGGGGGGGGGTTTAAACGGTCCTTTCGAAGAGACATAGTGAGAGTGTGAGATTTGTCTGGATTGAAAGGCATGTTCCACGTGTTGGACCAGTTTGTGATTTTATCCAGATCTGCAGTGAGTGAAGAAGCTGCTGCTTGCCGGTCTGAGGGATGACAGATGGTACGGCAGAGGGTGGAGTCGTCGGCAAAGAGAAATAGAGGATTTTCCAGAGAGTCCGAGAGATCATTGATGAAAACCAGAAAAAGAACAGGGCCCAGAACGCTACCTTGAGGAACTCCAGCCTGCACAGGAAGAGGGGATGAAAGAACTCCATTTAGGGCCACACGTTGACTGCGACAGGAGAGGAAGTCTGCGAGCCATGAGTGGAGATGGCCTTCAATACCATGGGAAGAGAGTTTGGTGAGTAGGGCAGGGTGCCAGACTTTGTCAAAGGCACGTGATATGTCCAGGGATACGGCTCAGATTTCCTGTCTGGCATTGAGGACCTCCATCCATTGATGGGAGAGCAGAAGCAGCATATCCAGGGTAGAGTGACCTGGTCTGAAACCAAGTTGATGATTGGAAATCAAGCCATTGGAGAAGAGGAAGGATTTCATATCTGAGGCGATGATGGATTCCATCACCTTGCTGATGATTGGGAGAAGGCTGATTGGTCTGTAGTTATAGGGATCTGTTTTTGCACCTTTTTTTATGCAGGGCAGTGATGTTAGCAGATTTCCAAGCAGATGGCAGATGACCTTGGGCAAATGAGAGGGTGAATAGAACAGAGAGAGGGTGAGCAAGAGCAGAAGAGCAGGCTTTGAGGACACGTGGGCTGATGCCGTCTGGACCGGTTGCAGAATCTGACTCGAGGTTTGAAAGCAAGCTCTCCACCTTGTCAGGAGAAAAGGATACAGAGTCCAGGGACAGTTGGGTGCGACTGGGTAAAGTGGGTAGAGATAGAGATGGGTTTAGGACACAAGATTTAGCTGCAAACACCGAGTTTAGACATTCAGCTTTATCACGTGTGGAATCAGCAGTGCGGCCATTTGAGGTAAGGGAGGGGATGGAGGGGGAACATACACCAGAAACAGATTTGATTAAACGCCACCAGGATTTTGAGGAGGGAGAGAGGTTTGAGAGTTCAGACTTGAGATGACAAAGATGTTGTTTTCTGTCTCTCCTGAGGGTAGATACACACTTGTTCCGAGCTTTGTGGAAACAACTGAGATTGCCCTCAGTTGGGTTTGCTTTCCATGAGGCAAAGGCAAGTTGTTTCAGGACAACTGCCTCGCCACAAGCTTCAGTAAACCAAGGGCGGGAGGAAGGGTAAGACAACTGAACACGAGAGGGGATAAATCTGTGCATGAGGGAGAGCAACATTGCAATGCTTATCAACGGCAAAGAGATGCCAGAGTTCATAGCTTTATTTCATTTCCACATCTGCCAAAACCTCGAGAATCTCTTAAACAAAGCAGAATTACAAAACTTAAGCTCCAGCATTAAACTTGGCAGCAGTTCTGACTGCGAAAAAAAACAGTGTTCATTAGCTAATTCGGACATAGTTTGATATTCCAGGCATCTCCGGGAGATGTGTATTTAATATGACTGTTTGGCGATCGTGAATTGCTTGCCAAGCCAGTCGATCCTTATCAGCTGTTTCATTGGAGTTCCTAAACCACTTGGTGAGTGCTCTCCAATATTCGCAGTCACTGAATACTGTATATAGATCAACTTGAACAATGTTCAGGGGCCACTAGCTTGCTTTGTCCTTGCATTGTTCTATGATGTATCAGGTGGTTGCTGGCTCCCTCAAAATGTGCAATTTTTGATACACCACAAATCCCATTTTTTGGTCAATCTTCTTCATTATATGACCCCTCACTTCAACATAGTTAAATACAAAAAAATATTTTTTTAAACGTTTCATTAACATAATGGCAGGATAGCCGAGAGGTATGCATGCTCGCTCGAAGCTGTCTAGCCTTGGTTCGAATCTTGACCCAGCTCTAAACTGTCATCCCAGTGTTTCACAGGCAGGGTGATTCATCAATGTGTGTGCCATTAAACTGGACGTCACATCTGCTGCAATCCAACCCTCTGTTCCCCTACTCACTTCCCCCTCCCAGGCAAGCCTGAAACTTTGTGCGCATTCTAAAGGAACACCAAGGGAGTGCATGCTTGAAAGTTGGGTGTTTGTGTTAATTAAAACATGCCTTTAAAAGAAAATTAATGGCCTTATTTATTATTTCCTTAATCAGGCACATCCTCGCCCACCTCGCTCTCCCTTGGGGGTCATCCTGGGTTACCCCGCTGGGGTCTGAAGCCGCCATGTTTTTTTAGCCTGCTCAACCATGCCTTGACTTGGAACAGGCCGCAATGATGTTTTTACAATAAAGTCTTTTTTTCACTCTCCTCAATCATATTATCGAAACCTCGGAATCGCTGGATACATTGCAATACTTATAATGCCTGGAGACGTCAGCGTTTGTGGCTTTATTTTATTTTGGCAAATGCCATAACCTCTAGAGTCTCTTAAACTTCGCCAATTTACAAAATTTAAGCTCCAGAATTGAACTTATCAGCAGTTCCGACTGCTAGAAATGTGTTCATCTGTCCAACACAGATATTGCTTGGGCAATTCCAGGTATATGGGTTTATCGACGGCAACTGGTAATCGCTTGCCAAGTGAGGCATTCCGTTGGAGTGATTGCTTGAGTGCTTAATCCACTTTCCGAGCTCCCAACAGTCGATAGCAGTGCAGTTCGCGTCCCGATCGGGATGTACAGTCGACAGTTGCTATATAAGGTGGAGGTACATATACAGCACACACGGAGGTGGTACATATGGGTAGATTTGCATCTGTTGGGACTCAATGCTGGTGTGTGGGCATATTATGCCTATTACAGGTGCTGTGGTGTCAAAGTTTCATCCTGTATCTCATGGATGTTTGATCAGGTTTTCCTTTGCCCTCGTCACTTTTTTGAAAGCAATTGGTTATCGGGTTTGCTTTACTAAGGCTATGTGGTTTCATTTTGTGAGTTTCAAAGAAAAATATATTTGATAACACCAAATTTCTGAGCCTTTTGCCATATTAACGTGTTTTCTAAATTACAGAGCCATATTTTTATTCACTTGTCACACGCAGCTGTTTATAAAGATTAATGTTTATGCACATCCCCTTGAAATGTCAACATATGCAACTTTGTTTTTTGGTAAAAGCTACTCAAGGTTTTTGGGTTCCACACAGTACATACTGCAGTCAGTAATCACACTGACTCAAATCTGCCGGTTCCATAAAAAACGCCGATATCGACCAACAACTAATGTGTGTGTGTGTGTGTGTGTGTGTGTGTGTGTGTGTGTGTGTGTGTGTGTGTGTGTGTGTGTGTTGTTCATAAAGCATAACATTTTCTCTCTGATAACTCCTCTCCCCGCCCCCCCACTGCCCTCTCTCTGTCTCCAGATGTGGCCGGGTGGTGATAATGGCTGGACGGTGTTTGTCTCCGGACATGTTTAGGCGGTGTTTTTGTGCGGGAGATGTTCATCTCCGTACAGAGTTCGTGTTCGGATGCTGTTTATCTCTGGAAAGTATTTGTCTCCAGACGTGTCCGGGCCGTGTCTGTGTGGTGATTGTCTCCGGATGTGTCCGTGTTTGTCACCGGACAGTGTTTGTCTCTGGATGTGTCCAGCATTATTTATCTCTGGACGTGTCCAGGTGGTGTTTATGTCTGGACGGGAGTTTGTCAATGGATATGTCCAGGCAGGGTTTATCTCTGAGCGGTGTTTGTTTCTGGACATGTCCGGGAGGTATTAATAGTATGACCGGTAGAAAATGGATTTCAGACATTATTTTGTTTCCACCTCAACTGTTCAGAATTGTATGCAGAATCATTTTAATGACAGTATGAATCGTAATTAATGCTTCACCGCACATCTACCTTCCCGTCCTCTCACCTCATGCTGCTTGCTTGTTTTTGCTTCTTGCATGTAACCCAGGATATTTCTTTTTTTGCCTCCACAGAGCTGTCAGCTGCCCATAAACTGCCAAAATAAAAGTATTCGTCATAAGAACGTGTTGCATACTTTGAACAAGATTAACCATAGGATGGGTACTCCGCCAGTACACTGTGATTTGCAAACCAGAAAATGGTGCACATGGTGTTGTAGAGTACAGAACATGCAGTACATCACAGTCCAAAGCGTCACGGAATGTTAAGTATGTAATAAGTATATCACATGGCAAATGGCCTGAAACGGCATTCAATAAAATGGCCACCACGGTGGTGTCGTGTTTTTCTCCGCAACCGCTTGTCAGAGTAAGATGAAATTTTTGCCATTGGCGCAACTACTCATGTCGAATGTTATAATGATAATTATGACGTCATCGGTCACGTGGTGTGGCAGCCATGTTGGAAAAACTGAAAAAATTTTGACCTCTGTATCTCTGAAACCACACCAAGTTAAAAATTGAAACTTGCCACATAGCAATTACTCCTCATGGGAAATGAGTGTGATTTTTTCATGACGTCATACATGCCTCCGTCATACATGCATCATACGTGACGTCATACAATAAAATGCCCACCACGGTGGTGTCAAAATTATGATTTCTCCGTGTCATTTATCTGAAAATTTTGCCAAGAAAAGCAAATGATCACTTTCGCCATATTTAGTAGAAATGGACGAAGTGTGTGTGTGTGTGTGTGTGTGTGTGTGTGTGTGTGTGTGTGTGTGTGTGTGTGTGTGTGTGTGTCATGTTTGTTGTGAAGTTCTCCTCGATGTGGAATGTGATACACAAAAATGATTGGCATGATCTCCTGAGTTGATGAGGCTAATTAACGACGAATAATCCGGAAAAATTCCCATGTTTTAAACACACGACATGTTAAGGTGTATAGACCAGCTTAAGGTGTATATATATAAATGGATGAAGTGTGTGTGTGTGTGTGTGTGTGTGTGTGTGTGTGTGTGTGTGTGTGTGTGTGTGTGTGTGTGTGTGTGTGTGTGTGTGTGTGTGTGGTGTGTGTGTGTAGTTTTGTGTGGTGTATTTTGTGTGGCATTTTTTTACTGGTGTGTTACATAATTAATAAGAGATAATTAGAACTGCCATTTTATAAATGCTGATCATGATGACTGGTTCAGCCATTTCAGAGAAGATTTTGGAAGGTTTTTTTTTTCTTCCAAAAAACAACATGGCTACCGAATCATGTGACCGATGACATCATCAAAAAAAAAGTTGTTCACCATTTTATCCTGAGATGATCCTCAAAAACTTTCATACTGATCGGATGTTGCGCTTTACATATGCAATGACGTCATAATGGAGGCATGTATGACGTCATGAAAAAATCACACTCATTTCCCATGAGGAGTAATTGCTATGTGGCAAGTTTCAATTTTTAACTTGGTGTGGTTTCAGAGATACAGAGGTCCAAATCTTTTCAGTTTTTCCAACATGGCTGCCACACCAGGTGACCGATGATATCATACTAATCATTATAACATTTGACACGAGTAGTTGCGCCAATGGCAAAAATTTCATCTCACTCTGACAAGCGGTTGCAGAGAAAAACACGAGAATTCTGTGTGGACAAACAAACAGACAAACAGACCCAAAGGCAATACCCTCTTCTTCGGCGAGGGTAATAAAAAGAATGAAAACATTGTAACAAAGCATATATTAATTCATACTAAAAATATTTACAACAACAATAATCGTACAATTTGGCAATAATAATAACAAACATAATAACCCCCCCCCCCCAATGGGAGATACCAATTATACAAAACGCCTTGTTTCCACAGCATGAAGCCGAGAAAGGTGAGAGGCGGGTGCACCATCCCAGAGGGGAGAGCAGTACTCCATCAGGCTGTGGACAAAAGCTTTGTCAGTGGTCAGGAGCTCAGCTGTGCCAAGGAAGGACTTTGCACGACGGAGGATTCCCAGTCGGTGACTGGCTTTGGAGGCCAGGTTGGAAATGTGGCTTTCCCAAGAAGGATCATGGCAGATAGTGAGACCCAGAAGCTTGAAAGAAAGGACTTCTTCATGAGGATTGTTGAAAAAGTAGATGGGGAGGGGGGGTTTCTAAACGGTCCTTTCGGAGAGACATAGTGAGAGTGTGAGATTTGTCCAGATTAAAAGACATGTTCCACGTGTTGGACCACTTTGTGATTTTACCCAGATCTGCAGTGAGCGAAGAAGCTGCTGCTTGCTGGTCTGAGGGATGACAGATGGTATGGCAGAGGAAGGAGTCATCAGTAAAGAGATAAAGAGGATTTTACAGAAAGGTGAAGAGATCATTGATGAAAACCAGAAAAAGAACAGGGCCCTGAACGCTGCACTGAGGAACCCCAGCCTGGATAGGAAGAGGAGATGAATGAACTACATGATGCCAAATGTTGAATGCAATAGGAGAGGAAGTCTGCGAGCCATGAGGGGAGATGGCCTTGAATACCGTAGGAAGAGAGTTTGGTGAGCAGGGCAGAGTGCCAGACCATTTCAAAAGCACGCAATATGTCTTGGGATATGGCTCTGATTTCATGTCCGCCATTGAGGACCTCCTTCCATTGTTGGGAGAGCAGAAGCAGCATATCCAGGGTAGAGTGACCTGGTCTGAAACCAAATTGATGATTGGAAATCAGGCCATTGGAAAAGATGAAGGATTTGATGTCTGAAGCGATGATGGATTCCATAACTTTGCTGATGATTGGGAGAAGGCTGATTGGTCTGTAGTTACAGGGATCTGGTTTTGCAACTTTTGTAAGCAGGGCAGTAATATGTGATGATTTCCAAGCAGATGGCAGATGACCTTGAGCAAATGAGTGGGTGAATAGAACAGAGAGAGGGTGAGCAAGAGCAGAGGAGCAGGTTTTTAGAACACGTAGGCTGATTCCTTCTGGAATGGTTATAGGATCTGATTCGAAGTTTGATAGCAAGCTCTCCACCTTGTCAGGAGAAAAGGACACAACGTCCAGGGGAAGTTGGGTGCGACTGGGTAAGGTGGGTAAAGAAAGCGATGGGTTTCAGACACAAGATTTCTATGCAAACACCGAGTTTATGCATTCAGCCTTTTCACGTGCGGTATCAGCAGTGCGGCCATTTGAGTTAGGGAGGGGATGGAGGGGGAACATACACCAGAAACAGATTGGATTAGACACCACCAGGATTTGGCGGAGGGCGAGAGGTTTGAGAATTCAAACTTGAGCTGAGAAAGATGTCGTTTTCTCGCTTTCCTGAGGGTAGATACACACTTGTTTCGAGCTTTATGGAAAGAACTGAGATTACCCTCAGTTGGGTTTGCTTTCCATGAGACAAAGGCAAGTTGTTTCAGGACAACTGCCTTGCCACAAGCTTCAGTGAACCAAGGGTGGGAGCAAGGGTAGTACAACTGAACATGAGAGGGGATAAATCTGTGCATGAGGCAAAGCAAGTTTCATTGAAAGAATTCCCAGGATAATTTGATGTTGGAGAAAGTAGCAATGGGAGACCAGTCTGGAAGTTTGATGGCTGCTTGGAGACCCTGCCATTCTGCTTGAGTGAAATGCGAGACTTGACGGTGCTGAGGTGATACTCTGATAATAGCCAGAGAGATGTCCACTTTGACAAGGACGTGGTCAGAAGAACCGATTGAAGCAAAGGAAGAACAGCAGATATTTTCAGGGAAATTTGTCAAAATAAGATCCAGAAGAGAAAGAGTACCATTGGTTGAGATCCGGGTCAGGAAATTGGCTGATTGAGTCAGTCCTAATGAGTCGTAGAAAGCTTTTGCTGAGGTGCCATGACAGGTAAGAGAGGTACCCACACCGATCCAACTGGCATGATGACAATTGAAGTCACCACATATGAGGAAGAGAGTTCGGATGAGAGGATAGAAGTTGGTCCATGTTTTCGGATGGTGAGGTGTAAATGGAGTCATCACTGTTTGGTGGATGGTACAATGCACATATAAACATGAGGTGGGAGTGGAGGGGAAGCCATAACCAGAGGTATTCCTGGGGGTGTGGGGGGGGTGAGGGAAGGCCAGGTTGGAAATGTGGCTTTTCCAGGAAAGATCATGGTAGATATTGAGACAGAGAAGCTTGAATGAAAGGACTTCATCAAGAGAATTGTTGAGAAAGAAGATGGGGGGGGGGGGGTTCCAGACGGGTCCTTTCGAAGAGACATTGTGAGAGTGTGAGATTTGTCAGGATTGGAAGGCAAGTTGCACGTGTTGGACAACCTTGTGATTTTATCCAGATCTGCAGCGAGTGAAGAGGCTGCTGCTTGCCGATCTGAGGAACGACAGATGGTACGGCAGAGGGTGGAGTCATCAGCAAAGAGATCTGGTACTTTTAAATGATTGAAAGAAACAGAGGGTGAGGGGGGGGGGTGGACATTACACTGAACAAATACAGCCTCGCGCCCTCGTCAATGCATGCCCCCCCACCCACAAACAGCCCTTTAACAAGGGACCAAGGACTATCTCTACAAAGACTCATTAAATAACTGCACCTCGGATAACCTACGTGTTCATGCATACTCTTCCCCTGGAATAACTTTCCCCTAACCACAACAATATATATATATATATATATATATATATATATATATATATATATATATATATATATATATATGTATCTATATTATTCTGGCTCCCACAGTCTACAGTCTCTGAGGAAGCTGGAGGAACGAAGAACATTGCAAGCTGGGGTGTTTCGGCAAACATGAGCAGAGGTTCATTCAAAGACGTGCGGGTAGCTCCGGTGTTTCCCTAAATAACCATGTTTGAATGGAGTCCAGCACACGTTCAGGGCAGGAGAGTGCTCAGGAAAACCCTCGGTCATTGTTAATTGCAGAGCTCTGTCACGTGGCCCGGCCGAGAAGCAAATAAAGCCATTTTAGGCTCTGGAGCCTGGCAGGGCGTGGCTATGGTGAGGGGTGACTGCTATGCTCCAATGAGGATGTTCAAAAATGCCTACGGAGTCATTTGATCCACTTATTGGGCCCTCCCTCACTCACTCATTTAATCAAAGAAATAGATCAGTGAGTCATCAGTGAGTCATCCAGCAGTCAGTTGCCCAGGATCCCGTCCTTCATCCAGCCTCCGAAGCCAATTCTCTCATTGATCGAGCGCAACCAGGCGGAGAGGGTGAAGCAATCGAATGAGGCGAGCTGTTGCCAGGACAAGCCAGAGTTGTCATCATCGCTCGGCTTCAGCTGCGTTCTGCAGCCAATATTCTTCACATTTTTAGACTTCTCACACGTTCCCGTTAAGCTTTTCTCTCACACATCTTTTCTGCATCTGTATCTTATCCACTGTGGATGCACAAATTACAAAAAGAGCATGACCAACTTGCATCTTTTACACCTTCCTTTGGCATCATGCTGCACCGCAGTTGCGCCTCCCACTCACTCCCCGTAGACCTCTCCCAGTTTTCTTCCCTTCTCCCCCTTCCTAAGCGATTGGGTTGTGGAGGTCCGTTGACCACACCAGGTACAATGAGGTCGCTATACCTCAACTGTGTCTCCTCTCTCTGGGCAAAATCTGATTTCCTCGGGTGTGTGTGTGTGTGTGTGTGTGTGTGTGTGTGTGTGTGTGTGTGTGTGTGTGTGTGTGTGTGTGTGTGTGTGTGTGTGTGATGGCACCTGTTATCTGCAACATAAGTTAAGATTGTAGAAGTTTATCGGGGTAACTCTGCATTGCGTCTTCTTTTGTAAATATTTGCATTTATTTTGCTGCACCCACAAATTTCCTGCTTTCCCCTGATGTACATAATTTGTGAATAAACCCTATTATTGTGCCACATAGTTTATTCACCCTTGCTTGCAAAAAATTGCTTGTTATAAATGTACACAGCTCGTTTTCATCTTTTCCTTTATTGGTACAGCATGGTCCGCACATTCGCCTAGCCGGGACATAATATCCCAATAATCTGTATATTAGCTGGTGCATACTTGGCAGCTCTGCTGGGCTGCACCTGATATGGTAAGTTTAACGCAAGTATGCATCGAGGGCATGATTCCCTGATAAGGAGACTGCGTGTACTACAGTTGAATAGTAGTCAGACGGAGGACACTGTATCACGTGGTTACATTTTGGCGATTGCAGTCGATTAACGACCCGCCATGACACGGACTTATTGGTGTGCAACTGTCTCGACTCCCAGTGAGTCCTGGGGGAGAACACTCTCATAGTACTCCCGCGACCCCATCTCAGATATATATATATATATATATATATATATATATATATATATATATATATATATATATATATATATATATATATATATATATATATATATATATATGTCATGCGCCACTTAACGACGGGGTTACGTTCTGAGAAACGCATCATTAAGCGACGTCGTCGTTGTGCGAACATCATTTTTTTTTTTCGTTTTCAAACATCAAACTTACACAAACATAGACACCTCGGCAATATGGTGTAGCCTATTGCTCCTCGGATACAAACGTGTACAGCATGTTACTGTACTGAATACTGTTGGCAATTGTAACACACATCCAAGAGAGATTGAAGACACGTTAGATTTACCTTTGTGCTGTTCATGACGGCCATCGGTGTTGTTAGCAGCAGCTTACAATCTCCTCTCGCATCGATTTTAGAAAGGTGAATAATTAGCGTTTGGATTTTACAAATACGGAATCGTATTTGTTATCGATGTTATAATTTACAAATGAAGAAACGAGCACCTGTCAATTGTGACATATATTTTCGGAACAGTGCGATTGTTTTAACAACATGAAAAGCTTCACTAAAAATAAATTTGTGTTTTAATGTCGACGAAGAACAACGATTTATTCGCGGAATTCTTCAATTCAAAGCTAATTTCCTTGCTCGAAGGTAAACGTGCAAACATCGGTTCAGTTTGAAAGGCGATTTCCTTGAATCCCGATTTCGCACGATCCTGTTTTTTTCGCGATGACATTTTATGGACCTCAACGATCGCATTGTAACAGGGCCACACTGTCGTTTATCATTATGAGGTATTATGTACTGTACAGTGTACATAATTGTATGTGTTATTTTTATACGAGGCTACATCACTCGGCAATAGGAATTTTTCAGTTACATTTTTTTTTTCATTTTTTTTTTTCAGAGCTGGCAGATCCGTCGTATTTGCGATCCGTCGTTGCCCGGAACGTCGTTAAGCGGCGCATGACTTGTGTGTGTATATATATATATATATATATATATATATATATATATATATATATATATATATATATATATATATATATATATATATACATATACATTGTATATTTATGTATAAATACATTCACACACACACACACACACACACACACACACACACACACACACACACACACACACACACACACACACACACACACATGCACACAGTGTACACAGTACGTACTTGATTCAGCCTGTCATCCTTCAAAAATCAGCAAAGTGAGTACCAGATAGGTTGGGAGAGAGCCAGTCGAGTATCCTGTCAGAGTTGAGATCTGTCTAGGATTGTGACCCTTAGCTGATAAAACTGCCTTTGCAAGCTTATGCACCTGGTGGCATGCACTGTGGAGGATTGTGTGTGTGTGTGTGTGTGTGTGTGTGTGTGTGTGTGTGTGTGTGTGTGTGTGTGTGTGTGTGTGTGTGTCTGTGTCTGTGTTTACACACAATTAAATTCTTATAAGGCTCATTGAGGAGCTTGGATCGATATATAGTACATAACAAACAGCACGAGACAAGACTACGGCACATATGTGAACGGCTATATATGTGAACCGTAATATTTTACAATGGGTTATTGCCTCTTAAAATAAGTAGGACAGGGTTGAATTGTTTTCGTTTCACCATATCATAGCCTTCATCCCAGGTCACGTGTTCTGACCCAGATGTCAAGTGATATATTCTCTGCTGAGACGTTTGTGACAACACATGGCAACCGTGTGGTTGAGAGGTCGATTGAACAGAAAGATGGTATTTGCATTACGATATTTTGTAACTTATGTGTGTTGTTTTATTGTGTAAGTGCCATGAACAATCATACAAGCGAACTTGACTGGCGTTGTTGTTATTTGCAAGCTTGCTTATTGAGTTGAAGTCTCGTCTCGAGGCCTGAAGTAGAGTTAGCATGCAATTATCTCTGGTCTGGTGGCAGTAACTCTATCCTGGTACGGTCTACGTGTCCCGATTCTTTGAAGAAAGAGTTATCCAGGCAGCTTATCAAAACTTAGAGGTTTAAATCACTTTTACATTATTTTAAAACACTCCAAGTGCAATGGTAAAAACTATGCTTTCTCCACACACAACCACCATTCCGCCAGACTTGGAAGAGCTGCAACCCTGTGTCCTTCCCAGTGGAGATGACACAACACATGGGTGGAGCATAAATATGCATGAGGCAAAACATGAATATACATGAGACAACACATGGGTGGAGCATAAATATACATTTTACACTCAAACTACATCACGCTCCTTGCCTGGTTTTTATATAAACCATGACATCAATTGATTGAGCAAAGCGAATTACATGAACACGAGAACCCGGGTAGCCACCTTGACTCGAAACATTGCCAAATTATTGATGAACATTATCAAAAATGTTAAATATTTCTCAAAAATGAAATAAACTGACTTTATAATACATCATAAACAGTCACTAAATTCATGAACTGGACTATGCCTAATCAATATGGATATGGTGGAAAATAACATGAGAATATGAGATTCACAATCATTAGAACATAATGTAGGAATTCACTCTTCCACACTGGTACAAGCAATACGACCTCAGTTATGGGTCGCTGGTAGATATGGGGTTTGCCATCCTTCATGGTGTGGATTTGCACTTTTTTAACCCAACCATCTGTGCTGGGCAATGTGTCAATTACACGTCCATAGGACAAGTCCTTCCTGTGATCATCTCCCTTCAGCAGAACGATATCACTGACACAAAGGTTGCATTTCTTGACCTGCCACTGCATATGGGGATGCATGGTCAGTAGATATTCTTTGTCTCATCATGACCAGAAAGTATTCGCCACATGCTGTACACATCGCCACTGATAGCCGAAGATGTCTGTAGGACGACCAAAATCACTTGGAGGTGCACAAAGAGGCATTGTCTTCATGGTAAGTAGTGCCGCTGGTGTCAAGATTTCTGGAACTGGAGACGTCTGGAACTGTAGACACCGGAACAAGTGAACGAGAGCTGACAATTGCGCATATCTCCTCCAGGAAGATAGAAAGGAGCTCTTGGGTTTGAGAAACTTTTGTCTCCAAGAGAATCACGTCTGGGATTCAATGACAGACATCAATCATTCGTCCCCACACTCCACACAAATGTGACACGTGGGAGGGGAGATGGTTTGGGTTTGAACCTCCAATCAACTTTGTTTCCCATCAAGTATCTGTCAATAAACGTTTTGTCCATTTTCTTCAGGGCATCATTTAGCACATTTTGAGCCTTGACGAATCTGCTTCCACAGTCTGAAAGTAAGGTTTTAACAGGTCCACCAATAGCCAAGAAGCAACACAATGCATTGATAAGCTATGATGCAAGTCATCTCCCCAATGACTCCTATGTGCACTGCTCTTGTTGACATACTGGTGAATAATATCGCCAAGCATTTTCTAGAGAAAACACTGTCCCTGGTATGATGGGTAAGAACCTTCCATGGTCCAAAAACATCAAGGCCAATGTGAGTTTTGGGAGCAGAAGGTAGAAGTCGCTTAGGCGGAAGACCAGCCATTTGCTGCTGTACACACTTCCCTCGGAGTTTACGACGTGTGACACGCACTTGTTCAGTATACCAATAATGAGACACTTGCCGCCAACAATCTAATGTCCACCGGAGTGAATAGCACCACTTGTGAAGTGTCTGCCTTGATGATTAACATGATGACGATAATGGCGTACAACAAGGGTCATCACGTGATGCTGCTTGGATCGTATAGCTGAATGTTGCTCATTGTCACTTAGATTTGCTCGGTCAATCTACCACCGATTCTGATAATTCCTTCATCTCCTAAGGCAGGATTCAATTTTGTGCAGGGTGCCAGACTCGTCCCTTTGCTTGACGTTAGTGAAGTTGTGAATTTCCGAGGCATGGGATTCACGATGAACATTGCCAATTATGATTGTTGTGGCCTCCTCCATCAGATGAACTGGAAGTTGTTGGTGGTCATTTCGACCGACGTGATTGTCTGGCTGCCTTTTTAGCTTGAACAAGCATATGAAGTGGACCAACAAAGCAACATCTTTAATCGCAGATTTCCACTTCAAGAAACATGTCAAACGTTGTGGTCCCAATGAATATTTATGATTGGTAGCTAATACGGCTATGGAATGAAACTCCAGATCATTAACCAACTCTACGGCAGGCAAAGTGGGTTTAATGGATAGTTCGGAATCCCAGATAAATCTTGGCCCAGACTCCATCAAGTCATAGGCTTTTACAGAGCGAGTGGCCAGGTCTGCCAGGTTAATGTCAGATGTTACGTCGTTCCATTGAGAAGGTGATGTGCTCTTATGCATCCTTTTGAACATGGTTGGCCACAAACACATGGAACTGCCGAAACTCATTGAGTTCTATGTCGAGCTCATCAGTGATAACGTCGACCAATTCGACAGTCAGAACAACGGCACAGGGTTCGAAAGGCGGAATACTTGTTGTCTGTAGTGATGCCTGCCTTGCTTTTCCTGCAAACAAAACTTACAATGACTTCACCATTGCCATTGACAAACTGCAAATAACCGCAAACACCAATTGCCTCAGTCGATGCATCTGAGAAAATGTGTAACTCATGGCATGAGTTTTTCAGCCATTGGATTAGGAAAATAAGCACACGGAATGCTCACAGTGGTGAGGAAGGCGAGAGAGGCACAGCAGTTGTCCCATTGTTTCTTTAAATGTTCAGGAAGTGGTTCATCCCATCCAAGCGCAGCTCTGGCAATGTCGGGTAAGGTCATCTGATGCAGCAACATCTTTCGGTTTACAATGGCAGGTGCTGAGAAAATGAAGGGGTCATAAATGCTGTTGGTGGTAGAAAGAACTCCACACTTCGTGAAGGCCTTGTCCATGTCAGGAACAGTGAAGATGATGGCATCTGCTTCCAAATCCCATGACACTCCAAGTAACCGCTGAACAGGTAGCATGTCAGCACCGAGATCAAGGTCATGTAAATCCTTAGCATGCTCGCTGTTTGAAAAATAGGTCAACACTTCCATGCTGATGGAAGCGATTTTGTGCAGACATAGATTTGCAGTAGACAATATCACCTTTGTAAGTGTCAGGAGGTCTGTGGCTTCAACAGGGAGTAGGTAAGCTCACCAAACCATCACCGACATCAAAGTTCCTTCCCACGTTATGTCTTGCATCACATCCATATTTCTCTTCAACATTCGACGCAGTTTTATGTCGTTCATAGGCAGCAATGGCAGGGTTGGCACTGTCCCCAAATACGTGCACCTTCACAGGAAATTTGGAGATGTCCACTTTGGGGTCATTGTTCTTAAACCAAAGAAATCGCAAAAAGTCTCAGTTATCCTCATACACATAGAAACAATGGAACATTTGCTCTACGTTGGTCATGTTGACGATGGTCATGTTCCTGTGTGAAGCATACCCTGATGAGACTACTGACATGGTCTGTACCAGGAAGTACTACCTTATTAGCGAGACATCACGATGGGTAGTACTGCCGTCGAACACCATACAAATATTTTCAGGTTTGCGTGGATGGAATACAGCAAAATGAAGAAGATACCATTGCGTTAGTTTTGCCTCTGTTCCTGGTTCAAGAGGCTCAGCATGTCCAATTAGGTCCAATTGGAAAGTTTAGCCAATTAAGTAACCAATGAACTGCTGTTTAAGGGCTGGTTTCTTATCCAGAAGCTTGCAAAGGGACTTTAAGTGGTTGATTGCAAGGGGTAGTTTGGCTGGAAGCTTCACATCGTCTCTGAAGGATAACGGAGCCACACAATTGCCATCATCATTTCTGATGATTACTTCTTCCATGATCATGAGAAAACAGTTGTCTTCTATGGATTGACCTGGCTCATCATTTCTTGTTCGCATAAAGACGTCACTGCCGACCCCGTCATCATATGCACTGTGGTCACAGGAACTCCCAAAAAGCTGACCTGAATGCACGTGACGATGTGGCAGGATGAGGTTCTTGACGGTGACATGATTAGGGCATGGCAAACAGACTGATGGTCTTCCATTTTCGAGAATGTGGGCACGATAGGCCTCCACTCTCTCAGTGCTATGGACGCCGTACAGACATACATCACCAATTATCACCCACCCAAGGTCCATCCGCTGTGCCCATGGAAAATTAGTTGTCCATTCCAAGATTCTCTGATCTTGAGCAGCTGAGGAGCATCTCATCTAATTAACAGAAAGATGGTCGCTTCTGGGTCAGGTTTGGGAAACATTTGAGTGATAGGACATATAAGTGAGTGGAACCTTGCTACCTCTGGTGTTGGAATCTCAATGAATTACAAGGAATAGCATTACACTCTGCAAGCTCTGGGAGGGGCAGGTGTATGATTCCATCGGAAGATTTGATGACTAGATTCCTGACACGCCTAACAATGGCTGCCATAGTTCCAGAGTAGGTTTTGTGTTCATAAGGGATGAGATTATTTGGAATATTGAAGTCATCAAAGAGTTCGCTGTTGCCCAGAGACCAATTTGACTGGTCATCCAACAAAGCATAAATGTTTTCAGAAAGTTTTCAGAATTACCAGCGATGAATACCTTCACAAGACAGATTTTTGAACAAGACCTTACTCTGGATCCACGACTACCCCAAATGTCCGTACACCTGTTAATCATCAAGGGTCGCTCCTCACCATGCTTTTGAAGCCGATGCGATACTCTGTCAGGGTTCGAAGAGTTTCTGATAAATTTCCTCCCTGCTGGTCCGTCGAGGGTAGCACAACTGGCATGATGAAGTGCTGAGCAACTGAGAACAACTAATTTCACTAGACACTCCTTGGCTGAATGGTTCATTGAAAGATCACATCTGGTATATATTTTCAATTGGATAAGAAGGATGAGTCTGGATTGCAATGTTTTTGCTTTGAATGTTCTGCAATGTGCAAGAAGATGTTTGGTCCTATGAATAGGGCAGAATTGTTGTGGATCTTCCATTCGGCGAAGAGTGTGCTGATTTTCAGAAGGCGATGTGAGTGATGTGGTCGATTGCTCAACAATCTGTGGCACCAATTCACCCGTGAATTCAGTCTTGCTTACTCTGACCCTTGGCGAGTATCACCAGACATTTTGTACTTTGTAGAGAGTGGAGCTTTCACCTTAGTGGCTGAAGAACATGAGCCATCATCATATCACGAGGAAACTATCAGACTGCGTTCATTTTGACTCTTTGCGTTGTGCTGAAAGAAGGATGTGAGCATCGAAAATGGCAGAACGGTAACATTGTGGGTTCTTTTATACTTGAAGGCCTCCATCCTGCAACGATTCACGATGTCAGGTCGTAGCTTCGCTATGATTGGTTTGCAGAACAGAGATATATCCAAAACTGCATGTCTGGGAAGGGAACCATCGTTTTTTGCGGCTTCTTTTTCCTCGATGGTGTTGTTAAACTTCTGCAAAGTTTTGTGGTCATGAGGAGATACTTAAGGCAAAAGTTCCAGCTTGTTTAGCAATGATTATGCAACTGCTTAATCATTGCTGAATCATTGTTGAAGGCGATTCCAATCCTGCTCCAAACCGACATCAGTGAAATGAAGACTCGGTTATGACTTGGTTAAGATTAGAAATGTAGACTCAATGAAGACACTGTATGAGTGCTTTGGATTCTGAACCATCAGCCATATGTTGAACCATGAGGTTAGGCTGTTCATCGGATGCTTGCGGTACTCCTCTGATCATGTTCTAGAAGGCTGCATGCCATGTCCTGAATTTCTCAAGCTTATCGCCAAATACAGAAATCCTATTAGAAACGGTCACGATTGGCATGATCGATGGCTTGAGGTCTTCACCCCATAGTGAATGGCTAGACACTGGTAATGTTGTTGCCGCATTGGTCATATTTGTCCTCACAGCATATATGGGTAGAGCATGGGTGTACATTGGATTTGATGAGAAATTACCCAATTGGTTGTCGGTTGTAATCTCACTGGACACCAACGTGAGATCAGTATACATAATGAGAGACCGACCGGCTGTAACTGGAGCAGGGTTTGTGACCCACGAGCTCATAATGGGGCAAGGCAGCACAGTGGGGGTCGGTGTGCAACCATGACACATTGCATTGGAAAAGGATAACTGGCACGATGGTTGTGTGTAAAGCATTAGTTGGTGACTGCTGAGTTGCGTACAATAGACCAGGAGCTGGCATCATGTTATACTGAGCAGACTGAACTTGCCTGTTGGACACATTTGATGTTGATGAGTTCTCCATGGATGCTGGTGCTGCAGTGTGAAAGGGATTCTGCTGAAATGACACTGGTTCGAGTGATGTAGCTAGGTCAGCACGTACCCAGGTATCTAGTGGAATACCTTCAATATCGTCTTCAGATAGAATGAATGGCGGCGGAGATTTGGCATTCCTAGACAACAGCATTCCCACATTCTCTGCAAGTGTAGGTAATCCAGCTGCCGAAATATTGTAGAATTCGCCCCAATACAGCGATCGTCAGACCGCCTCCAATCGGACCCGAGTCACGGCAGCTTCTTCGTCCCGCTTCAGCTGTTCAAGATGCATCTGTTGCTGTGTAGTTTTCAGTCATTGCTGCATCTGTTGCTGCTTTTTCTGTGCCTGTTTCTGCTCAAGATCACTCCGTTTCGGTGCAGCCATCAATCATTGCTGCATCTGTTGCTCTTCGAGCAGCAATCAATCTCACTCTGATTTACATCCCATGGCAGCTCTGGCAGAGACCTCAGCTGCTTCTGCTCTGGCCTTTAACATGATCGAAGACCTGAAAGAGTTGGACGAACTGCAGGAGCTAGTGCAGACTGCATGTGAAGCGAGCTCGACATGGCGGCTCTCGAGAAACTGTGGGAGCCGACAGACCACATGTGATGCGAGCTCGACATGGCGGCTCTGCTTCCTCGGCGGCGAGACGAGTATGAAGTCAGGTGTTTACTATGCTGAAATGGCCTCTCTGTCTCGTTTCTTTGAAAAAAGAAGACTCCATGCAGCTTACCAACATGTATACGTTTAAATCACTTTTACTTTATTTCAAAACAGTCCAAGTGCGAAGGTAAAAACCGTGCATTCTCCACACACAACCACCGTTCCACCAGACAAGGAAGAGCTGCAACCCCTGCATCCCCCTCCCCCCTCCTCCCCCCAGCAGGGATGACACAACACTTGGGAAGAGCATAATATGCATGCGGCAAAAAACATGAATATGTGTGAGGCAAAACATGGGCGGAGCATAAATATTCATTTTACATTCAAACTTGGTGACATCATAAGCTCCACTAGTGTGTTATATGTTATGTACATTGTATTGGTTCGCAGGTGCCAGCAGTGACCACTATTTTCGTTGTGTCTGTCTGTCTGTGTGTCTGTCTGTTTGTGACTCTCTCCAGAGCATAGCTCCGTTACGTTTGATGCGATCTTGATGAAACTTGGACACAAGCTAGATATCATGGTCTCGTTGTGCGTTTTTGTATGAGGGGCGTCCCACGCCACTTGTGGATGGAGCCACGCCCACTTAAACATTATTTTATTATTTTCTCGATTTTTTTCTCGCAATTTAATTTCCTTGAAGCTGTGCGTAATTTCCATAAGTACAACCTATAAAAAAATACGATTTGATTTGGTCAATTTTGACGGAAGAGATAGGTTTTTACGGTAGGGCTTCCTCAAAAGCTTCCACTAACTCAATTGTACCTATCGTGGCATTGTTCAATAATTCCCGCGAACCATCGTCGCCTCCCGGCTTGTGTATATTATATCCATCCATCCATTGAGATCGGACTCTGAGCAGAGCATTGGTGCTGCATAAGCAGTCTCCTGGGCTATTGCACACAATACTGGACAGGTCACCACTCCAACACAGGATACCAGCAAGCTGGTACTCATTTTGCCAACCTCAGAAGGATGACAGGCAGAGTCAACCCCAAGTGGGATTTGAACTCAGGATTCTAGGATCCAAAGCCCTCCACCCCAACCATTTAGGATCCCAAGCCCACCACCCTAACAATTTAGGATCCCAAGCCCACCACCCTAACCATTTAGGATCCCAAGCCCACCACCCTAACCATTTAGGATCCCAAGCCCACCACCCTAACCATTTAGGATCCCAAGCCCACCACCCTAACCATTTAGGATCCCAAGCCCACCACCATAACCATTTAGGATCCCACAAGCCCACCATCCTAACCATTTAGAATCCCAAGCCCACCACCCTCACCCTTTAGGATCCCAAGCCCACCACCCTCACCCTTTAGGATCCCAAGCCCACCACCATAACCATTAGTCTTACACCAGGTATGTATATGATATGCTATCTGGATATGGGGGCTGCATGTGTTCCATTCAATTGGATATCACCCGACTGGTCGGTATGTGCCGATATCCTTTGTGTTTCTGTTTTCTGCAAATAGTTACTTTATAATAAGGAATAGAAAGGTGGTAAATGTGATCTGGACTGTCTTACAAATTGTATTAAAATACTTTACAGACGGTTTGTGAGTGAATTGTGGTGACATGGTCCCACCCAAAAATACAGTTATAGAGATTATATATTGGACCAAAGTGCTGTATTTTCTGTGTGGATTTAACAATTCTGTTTTCTCATTTGTCTGTTGCAGCGTCACCGCCCTTTCTGTTGGACAATAAATATTGCCTGGGTATATTTCCCGATAAAAGAACCCTGAAGAAAGAACTCTTTATTCCCCATTACACTTATACATGAATTACAAGGATATCCATAAACAATGTCAAAGATGTTCCATATGGGATTTTAACCTGGTTTCCCAGCATCATGGAAACACTTATGCAGGCCACCCTTCCTGTTTGTATATTTTTTGACTTAATTAAAAAAAAAATTCATGCAATGCTCCGTTGGTCTGAACACCCATTCACAAGTATTGTCTCCACCCCACTCATAACTCCATCGGGAAGTGTACTTGCACTTTTTCACACCACGTATGCAGATTCCTAATGGAGGCATGGCTTTGGATGAAATGTTGGACCTGAACCTTTATCCATGTGACAAATTTCATTTACATTTGGTTGTGCATTGCATGTCTATGGGCTAACAGCGTTTACGTAATATTGGTGAAAAATCATCTTTGATATATTTAAAAGGGAAATGTTTGATGGTTATCATCTATACTATTTAAAAAAAAACACCAATCTTGCTGAAATGAAGTCCCTAGCTTTACTGGAGTTCAGCAAATCAACTTGACGATCTACTAAACACTATTAGCCTGCCTTTTTTTATTGCCCTCAGGTAGGCCATGTAGAGAAATTTGCGAAAGCAAAGAGAAAACACTCGCCAAGCAGTAATATATAAAGACGGAACAACATTGTTTGTGAACAAAGTTTAGGCTCATGGAAGAGTGAAGTGACAGAGGGAAGAAGGCAACACTGACAGTTGAGCAATGCGGACAACAAGCAGATATGCAAATATCGGAGATATCTCTTTGCAGTGGTTGTACCCCCACCCCCCCCCCCCCCCAACGCAAGTCGAGAGCTATATCATTCCCAGACTTCCCTGTTGCCTGGATTTGTCAGGGTAGTGCGGCCACAGTCAGAATGTCGATCGGCCCCCATGGAGTGGCTCACTCCCTCTTGTCTCTCTCTCTCTCTCTCTCTCTCTCTCTC
The DNA here is from genome assembly GCF_056783735.1 of Eptatretus burgeri. Taxonomy (NCBI): domain Eukaryota; kingdom Metazoa; phylum Chordata; class Myxini; order Myxiniformes; family Myxinidae; genus Eptatretus; species Eptatretus burgeri. The sequence continues at coordinate 88,782,327 of NC_140965.1, forward strand.
TCTCTCTCTCTCTCTCTCCTTCTCTCTCTCTCTCTCTCTCTCTCTCTCTCTCTCTCTCTCTCTCTCTCTCTCTCTCTGCCTCGATCTCTCATCACCATGTCTTCACGAAGGCAGGGGTACACAATATTGGATGCGGAAAATGTTTGGGTCTTTCCTGGGAGATCGATCAGCTGTCTCCGTATCACATGCCTGTTTGAGAGAACTGTCTGGGGTTATACAACAACAACAACAACAACAACAACAACAACAACCTGACACAATATGCCTGCCTTTGGAGTCCAAATTTGATATGTGATGTGTCTATTAGAGGTCGGAACTGATGGTGAGAAGTTCAAAATACTCAAACTTCTTCCATGGTTCTTTGTAAAAAAAATATGTAGGTGAGTTCTTTTAACAATCCTCCTGGAAAGAAAGTGGGTGGTATTGAGAAATTTTCCTGGATTGAACGACATGTTCCACATGTCGGACCAGAATGTGATCCCTACCAGGTGAGCAGAGAGGGGAGTCACTGATACCAGGGTGTTGATGGAATGTGGAGTCATCTGCAAAGACGGAAATAAGGTTTCCACAGAAGCATCTACAACATCATGCTTATTAACAATAGCACTGGGCCCAAGGAACTGCCTCGGAGCATTCCATCCATTACTGGGAGAGTTGATGAGAGAATTCTGTTGAGAACGTGAGAGCGACACAGTGGAGGAAGTCAGTGAGCCTGTTTCGAAGGAAACTAGAAATTTTTTTTTCATTTGTCACACTCCTTGTCTATCTTCAGTGATCTGATCAAGGAAGCATGATCTATTTGTATTATTCCAGCCATTTCATTATGCTCTCATTGCTCTTGCTCTTTATTTAATTAATGAAAAACTGTGCGTGGAATGCTGATCAGCACCTGCTGGTTGACCCTTCCCACCTTCTTATTACTATTACATTATATATAATCATGTATGCTGTATATTCTTTTATTACACATTATGCACACAAAAATGCCAGGATTTGTGTCTCTTCTCCCCACCCTGCACATTTGCATGGCTTGATTTTAAAGCCATTCACTGAATCTTTTATACTGCGGAATACAACATATTTCAGCACCTGCAAAGTGAGTGCATCAAATGATATACAATCATAAGTTACATCGGAATAATTCAGGTACTCGACTATTGAAAACGACATCTGTGCGGAGATCAACCAAGGAGAAAATGATGGAGGGAGTGGGGACTAGGGTGTGCACATTGTATTTTAAAATTACAGTATGAGGCATGTGAGGAATTTCAAAAAAGAATCAAAGTTCCTGTTATGCAAACATTGCCATGAATGTGGTGGATCTGAACACTTTGCGGCATGATCAAACAGAAAGATTGCTGGCAGGCTTGCCTCCGAGGCAACTGGGCTGCGGTTTGATTCCAAATCCGACTTCAGCTGCTGTTTTACATGATGTGTGCACAGGACACTGAACAGGCCCTCCATCACAGGGTGGTTAAGCCGGCTGTCTCTTCTGCAGTTAAGTGGATGTAAAAGATCCCATCCTACTTTTAGAGACGAGCAGGATATCATGCGCCGGTACCTAAGCCAAACTCGGTCGTCCTCAACTGATCTATGAGAAGCACTGCAATCCTCTCAATCAGCATCCTCAGATGCTGAATGTGCATAAAATAATGGGCGAAAAAAGAAAATCAAAATATATTCCAAAATTCTGAGTTGAGGAGAAGGATTATATTTTTTTGCCAGTGGTAAGCTTCGTTTTTTTTTCCACGTTGGGAAGCCAACCCACTAAACCTGTGCACACTAAAACCCAAGGGACATAAAGACCAGATCTGTTAAATACACATATTGAGCCTTTGAGGCGTGCAGACCTGTGCTGGAATTATAATGTGGAAAGGGTAACACCAATAAAGAATCTCTCCGTGGGTAATAAGAGCGCAATTAAAAATAAACGCGGTGAGATGGGTTCAATCCAAATGCACTAAATACACATCTCTGGATCATAAATGTACCGAGAAAGGCTCCAGTTGCATCCTTCCACAAGCTACTAGAATTAATAAATATGCGAAAACAGTTTCAGGTTCTGCATGTAATGCTCCGCCGTACGTCCAGCGTTTGCTTGATGAGGAGGGATCCATTCCTCATGGTGATAGCTTTATATATTGATGAGCAAGTGGTTTGTCCACATGCCAGAAAATAGAAATGTAAGTAATGGGGATAATATATTTGCTATATTATTATTACTATTATTACTGGGCGTAGTGGTGTGCGCCTGTAATCCAGATACTCAGAGGCTTGGGTTGAAGGATCGCTTGAGGACGGGAGCTCTGTGTCAGGCCGCGCTATGAGAGGGTGTAGGGCAGCCTGGAATCATGGCGAAACCCAATCCTTATCCCTGTTTCATAAGAGGCGACTTGGGTTGCGTCAGGAAGGGTATCCGGCATAAAACCTATGCCAAATCAGTATGCGGATCATAAAGGATGATCCGCTGTGGCGACCACTAACGGGAGCAGCCGAAAGACGAACAACAACATTATTATTACTATTATTATCCAGAGAGAGTATAAAGTGCAGGATTTTCAGAAGAAAAAGACATAAGAACTCTTTTAAAAGTCTCTTCAATGCACTTCAGAAACAATATATTTTTTGGACTTCGATAACCATTAAAACTCTGAACAGTGCAGTCGGCCAGCTTTGGCAAATAAAAAAAATGGCGAACATGAAGATTAAAGGAACTTGGGATTTACTGTATGTGGTCGTCCACTGGGGGTCGCCACAAACTTCCAAGTACTTCTTGCTTTGTCGCCTTTGTGGTGAAAAAGTTTCTGCAAATTTAAGATGTCAGGGGAGAGCTCTGCAGCCAGTTAAAGGGAAACTTTGAGGGTGAAATAAAATAAGAGATATGCATCTTTAAGGAAAACTGGAGGACGGTGAATGCGGACAAAGGATTGATCAATGGCCTTTCCTTCAGATGCAATCGAGATCATGTAGTTATTAGGAATGAAAAATCAAGCCTGGAATGGACAATTGGATGACACATATTAATCCATGGAAACACTCGCACAACAAGGGTAGAAACAGCCATTCCTTCACCCTGTGGTTTCAGGGATGTGTGCTGGGCAGTCAAAGCACTTGACACATCAATGCCATGTTTCCCATCACTTCACTAATTTAATAATGGTCAGCTAGTGTCTTGGTTGTGTACTCTATAAGCTAACAGCACATGTGCACACACCGAATGCAGCACTCAACACTAAGCATGTTCACACACAATGTTAGGGCTGGCAGGATGGCTTAGACGTATGCACACTCCCAACTAAGCCGTTTCGCCTGGGTTCAAATCTTGGCCCAGCTATAAACTGTCATCCCGGTGTTTCACAGGCAAGGGTGATTCATCAATGTGTGTACCCTCACTTGGATGGATGTTAAATGGGACGTCACATCTGTCCCATTTGTTGGTGGCCACGAAAGAGCCCACAGTCCTTCGTGAAGAGTAGGCCAGCTATTGCCGGCACTCTGAACAAACTCCAAATCCTGATCTAACCTACAGAGGGCATTGCATCAGCGGCACAGCCGTGCTTTCAGACAATGATGCTACCAAGCAGCCTTCTGTCTGCTGCAGATGAAAGAAGAAGGAACACATTGCTCAAAGCACCCAGCACATCAGTAGGTGAAACTGGCTCCACCATGATCATACACATATAACCCTACACTTCCCTTTTCCTCATCTCCAATCTCCTCTTTGTACACAAACTGTATATATGAGTACAAATACAATGAAGAATGGCGATTGTGTGATTACTGCATTAAGTTTCTTGTGGTCTATCACATATCACATGGTGGTGTTGCCCTACAGATTTGGAAAGAGTACATTGACATATGCTGTGCATGGTCCATGGACATTTTAAAAATTCATTATTCACTTTTACTTTTACCATTAAAGAGGAAACCGCATCACCGCAGACATCCGATTTTGGTCAAAAGGCATCGCAGTGATTCCATCTCATTTGCTGCAACATTCTTCCCCTTTACATCATTTGCATTCCCTTTCTGTGTGTATGAAGCAAGAGGGAAGACTGTTGTTGTTCTACTTTCACAAGGAACACTTAATTACACGAGGCAGCTTAAAGATGCTTTGGATCCACTTTGGATTACTCCAACTACATACGTTAATAATAATATTCTTACATGGGAGGAAGAAGAACAAGCTACATTTGGCTGACCTCGTCAGTGTGACATCATCACGATGCAGTGCACCTGAGCTTATTGAGAGTGCTGTGAAGCAGGGAGAATTTTCCTGTGAAAACATCAGATAAACCAAGAGTTGTTCATCTTGGAAAAAAAAAAACCTTTTGAAAAGACTTAGATTAAATAATTTTTAAAATGCCCGACTGTCAATTAGTATGCAGGTGTTGAAGGTGAAACAAGATAGTGAAATAAACAAATCTTGCTTAGTGACCTCAAGTGCTTGAAAACAGCTTATAACTACAATGGCACTCGGTGGAGCGCATGCCTCTGCCAAGCTGATTAGTTTACGATTTTTTTTTTATCCCTCTGATGGGCCGATCTGGATTCGGATCTGCACTAAAATTTAAGCGGCTTGTTCTTTTCACCGAACTAACTCATCCAGCAAATTTCGTCTGAATCTGTCCTTAACTTTTTGAGATATTGTGCTGTAAGTAGTTTTTGGCCCTATCGCTCAATGGTGAAGAATCACTGAAAAAAATTCCAGTATCCCGATCCGGATCTGAATCTTCACCAACATCGAATCAATTCTTTCTTGTCACACATCCAACCTGCCTGCCCACCAAATTTCATCCGAATACGTCCACAACTTTTTGAGATATCCTGCACACAAACAGACAGACAGACAGGGGTGGAAACACAACCTCCGTCCACCCCCGGTGGGTGGAGGTAACTGGTACCCACAACGTCAATCGAATCCAGGATGCAGAATTTAAAAAATGATCCCAGTACATAAACCGGAAAAACCCAAACACAGCGAGCAAGGAATTAATTCCATTGTGCAAAACTCAGTTTCTCATCATAACCACTGAATTCAGTAATACAATTTCATTACGCAGATATAATGGCTAGAAATAAAAAAAAATTTAAACATAGATTTTGTTTTTGTGGCTTCATTATCAGGATAGTTTTCTCTTTTCCATTTGTTCTTCTCTTTTGTGATTCAATAAGCAATAAAGATTGATTGGAGATGGAAAGAGAAATTTAATGTGCTACAAAGCCTGTTTAGCAATGGGGACCGAAGAAGGTAGATGATCGAATTGCTATGACCAGACTGGAATGCTGGCCTTGGTTTGTTATGAGCTCACGCTCGTTAAGCGAAAAGCGGAATTAAGCAATCAGGCGCGTACGTGCGTAGCGTAGGATGTACATACGTACATACGTGTCTGCATTTTGTTATTTCCTTTTCTCCGCAACCGCTTGTCGGATTGACACGAAATTTTCACCATCGGTATGACCTTCCATGTAGATTGGTTTAATGATAATTATGACGTCACAGGTCACATGGTTTGGCAGCTATATTCGATTTACACAAAAACCTTGAAAAATCCTCTTCACCAGAACGGCTGGACAGATCTAGGGGAAACGCACACATGTTCACCAAGCCTTGGGGATACGAGGGTGTTGATGAATAATTGATAGGTCACATGGTCTGGCAGCCAGAATTAATATTTTGAATTTGGGTTCTTTTCTTTTGAATGAGGCTCATTTGGCTGTGGATGGGGTTCAGGGAAGAGGAGCAGTTGAAACCTGAGTCTGATCCAGGTTCCTCCTGATGACTTCATTTTTGCTTTTTGATTGTTCAGGTTCCTTCTGATGACTCCATTGCAGTACCTATTTTATTTGGTCTTCCATCCATCCATCGTGACCATACTCTGTGCAGAGCATTGGTGCTGCCTCAGCAGTCTCCTTAGCTACTGGGCACAATTCTGGACAGGTCACCAATCCGGCACAGGATACCAGCAAGCTGTCACTCATTTTACTGACCTCAGAAGGATAGCAGGCAGAGTCAACCCCACCTTGTATTAATTCAAAAGCCAAATGGGATTTGAACTCAGGATCCTAGGATCCCAAGCCCACCACCCTAACCATTAAGCCAACACCAGGCATGTTAACGGAGTAATATATATATATATATATATATATATATATATATATATATATATATATATATATATATATATATATATATATATATATATATATTGCGGTTCACCTATCGCGCCCCCGCTTCATTGCGGTTTTTCCCTTGGAACCTAACTAATTTTTTTCTGCGGATTCCCCCGGTACATCGCGGTAATAATATATAAAATATAAATTATTTAAGCAATAAATTATAACGCGTGGCGCTCGACCAGTCACACAACGCACGAGACAAAGTTTCGCTTGTGAACTTCGAATATTTTCTGCGTTTTTTCTCCAAGCTCCACGATGCCGCCCAAACGCCCTGCACCTTCTAAGGCTTCTGGCAAGGACCCGAAGCACCAGAGGAAGGTTTATATTCACTCGATATAAATCAAACCCAATCGTGTTTATACACCGCCCAGCGTTTAATAATATAAGCACTCGATATAAATCAAACCCAATCGTGTTTATACACCGCCCAGTGTTTAATAATCACTCGATATAAATCAAACCGAATTGTGGTGAATTGAAGGACGTGACGTGTGATCACATGTCGCACGGCTCGAGCACGGAATAGATAAAGCCAAGATTCCGCGCGGTCGGGGGGATTGTCCCAGGGGCATTGTCATTTACGGCGGCGGTTCACTTGGTGCTCGTTGAATGGTGAGAATTGAGAGTATATCGGACTCCGCGCTTATACTGATTTACTTTGCGGTGATTAGTTGCACATGTATACCTTACTGCTTATGTACTCCTTGCTGCACCTGTATTCCCTGATGTGCCCGTAGAAGCGGCTTCAATCAAATGGAATAAAGCCTACACTCTGAAGGTTCTTCTCTCGCTTTCATTTCAATTTATTCCATTTGATTTTCTCGGCTCTCTCAACCAACGATGGACAAGATCTACAAACCAGAGAGGTTCGACGCAGACCCAAACGCGACTGACTCGGAAATGAAATGGTCGCATTGGTTCCGTTCCTTCTCACACTATCTGACCATCATCGAAGAGGGAGCCGACAAATTGGCCGCCCTTGTGAATCATGTCTCGCCCAATGTATACAGGCTCTTCTCGGAGTGTGACACCTACGATGCAGCGATAAACGAGCTGCGGGTGCTCTACGTGAAGCGCAAGAACGAGGTGTACATACGACATCTCAACACACGCAAGCAAGCAGCCGGGGAGACCATCGATCAGTTCCTGCAAGCTCTGAGGCAGCTGGGAAAGACTGCAGCTTCCGGGCCGTAACCGCCGAGGAACACCGAGATGAAGCCACCCGAGAGGCATTCATCCAAGGGCTCAGGTCAGCCCACATACGGCAACGATTACTGGAGAAAGCACAACCCACTCTTGAAAAGGTAGTCGACCAGACTCGAGCGATGGATACGGCTCAGCAGCAATCTGAGTCATTTGGGACACCGATGCTGCTAATGAACGCCGCTACGGTGGAAACTCAAGGAACCCCACAGGGCACCCCTGACACAGAGGATGGAGAGAAACCCGAGGAATCGGATACCCAGACCTCATCAAACTCCTCAGCAACTACTTCGGTTGGTAAATGCTTCTTTTGTGGGTACAAAAGACATCTCCGCCACAAATGCCCCGCCAGAGATGCCACATGCATGAATTGTGACAAGAAAGGGCATTATGCCAGGGTATGTAAATCTACTCTAAGGAGAAATTAACCCACTTCTGCGGCTCTCTACTCACAAAAGAAACTAACTGCAGCCTCACCGGGGAATCTATCCAAGGCTATCATCAACGTACGAATTAACGGGCATATGGCTGAAGCTCTGATTGATACCGGTAGCTCTGAGAGTTTCGTCACCAGCTCGCTAGTGAATGGGAGGAAATGGAAGATCCACCCGACAGACAATACGGTATACATGGCCGCCACATCACTACAGTCCCGCGTACGAGGGTACTGCAATGTTGAATTGGACGTAAAAGGGTACACGCATCGGGATGTAAGGGTACTGGTGCTTCGTGATTTATGCGCAGACGTAATTCTGGGTCATAATGTCCTCAAGCAGCACACGAGCATCAAAATACCCTTTGGAGGAAGCAAACCTCGTCTAATTTTAAATGCTCTGACCACCGCAGAGGTAATGTCCCCCCAGCTGTTTGCTAACTTGTCGCCAGTCTGTAAACCGATAGCGATCAAATCGCGGCGATATACCACTGCTGATATGAACTTCATCGCTTCAGAGACCAAGCGATTACTGGAAGAAGGAATTATAGAACCGAGCGATTCGCCATGGCGCGCACAGGTGTTGGTCACCGCCAATCAGAACCATAAGAAACGAATGGTTGTCGATTACTCCCAAACGGTCAATCGTTTCACCCAACTCGATGCCTACCCTTTGCTGCGCATAGACGAGATGGTCGAACGCGTGGCCAATTATAAAATATTCAGCACCATCGATTTGCGAAGCGCCTATCATCAAATTCCCATCCGAGAGGAAGACAAACCTTACACCGCATTCCAGGCAGGTAGACGCCTCTACCAATTCAGGAGGATTCCGTTCGGTGTCACGAATGGAGTAGCTTGCTTCCAACGAGTTATGGACGACATCATCTCAGATGAAAACCTCAAAGACACTTTTGTTTACGTGGACAATGTCACAGTGTGCGGTAAGGATCAGGGGGAACATGATATGAATCTGGACAGATTCTTGAGCATTGCAAGAAAATATAATCTGACCCTCAACTACGAGAAATGCGTATTCTCGGCAAGGTCAATTGACCTTCTCGGCTACACAATAGCCGACGGCACGATTAAGCCTGATCCTGAATGATTGCGCCCACTTCGTGAGCTACCCCCACCTCAGGACCTGCAGACAATGCGCCGGGTGATAGGCATGTTCGCTTACTACGCGAGATGGATTTCCCAATACTCCGAGAAAATACATCCCCTAGTGCATTGCAAAAACTTCCCACCAGATGTCGCTGTTGTAAAAGCTTTCCACAGCCTCAAAGATGATATCAGTAATTCCGTGGTATTGTCGATCGATAGCTCGGTGCCCTTCGTGGTGGAAACAGATGCTTCTGATCACGCGATAGCTGCGACGCTTAATCAGTCTGGGCGACCCGTCGCGTTCTTCTCGAGAACTCTCTCTGGAAGCGAGCAGAGACACTCAGCAATAGAGAAGGAAGTGTACGCCATCGTCGAAGCCCTACTATACGTAAATGGAGACACTATTTACTGGGAAACCACTTCACGCTCGTCACGGACCAGCGATCCTTTGCATTCATGTTTGATGGGAAAAATAACGGGAAAATTAAGAATGAAAAAAATTATGAGATGGCGGATAGACTTAGCCTGCTATAGTTACAACATTGTTTACCGGCCCGGGAGGGAAAACCCTGCTGCAGATACCTTCTCTCGGGTCTACTGTTCGGCGACAATCAGTCAGGCTTTGCAAGACCTCCATGTGTCTCTTTGCCACCCAGGGGTAACCAGAATGGCACATTTCGTGCGCAGACAAAACCTTCCCTATTCTATCGAAGATATTAAACAAATGAATGCTTCATGCCCTGTTTGTGCTGAACTAAAACCCAGATTCTATGGCGCGGCATCTGGCAGATTGATCAAGGCCACTTCTCCCTTCGAGAGACGAAATATCGACTTCAAAGGGCCCCTGCCGACCGAGACAGACAACAGATACATATTCACTGTTGTTGATGAATATTCAAGGTTCCCTTTCGCATTTCCGTGCTCGGATATGACCTCGGGCACTGTCGTGAAATGTCTGTCTGACCTCTTCGCTATGTTTGGGAAACCTTCGTACATACATTCAGACAGAGGGCCGTGTTTCATGTCGGCCGGGCTAAAACAGTTCCTATTAGAGCACGGCATAGCAACTAGTCGAACGACGGGTTACAACCCACAGGGTAATGGGCAGGTGGAACGGTATAACGGAGTCATTTGGAAAGCCGTAACTCTGGCGTTGAAATCAAGAGGACTGGAGCCCGAGCGGTGGGAGGTTACCCTTCTTGACGCTCTGAATTCCATACGCTCTTTGCTCTGCACGTCCACCAATGCGACTCCTCACGAACGAATGTTTACTCACCAGCGACGTTATGTTGATGGCCAATCGGTGCCCAACTGGCTAACCCATCCCGGAACAGTGTTCATGAAACGCCCGGTACGACAAAGCAAGTAAGAACCCATGGTGGAGGGGGTCGAACTCATCGATACTAATCCAGAGTATGCTCATGTCAGACTCCCGGATGGCAGGGAGACCACTGTGTCGGTTCGCCATTTGGCTCCCTCAGGTACTCCTCCCGCAGGTACACCACCATCTGGCACTCCTCCCTCTGACATCCCCTCCCCAGGTGTTCCCCCCCCCAGGAACTCCACCCGGGAACGGTGGCGACGGAGCTGCCGCGTTCCACCCGAGAGTGATCGGGGAGTCATCCCCGGCACGAGTCGAGGCTCACCAAGAGGATCGGAAGCCTCCCTCAAGTGAAACCGCCATTTACTCCCGGAGAGGTCGACGGATAAAACCCCCTCGCCGACTCGATCTGTAAAGGGGATTACCGGCATCCTCGATGCTCATGCTCCTATATGCTCATTACATCATATATCGATGCTCATTACCATGCTCCTACAACTCAAAATAATCCTCACTGCTTGGCATGTATGCTTCTGTAGTTTAAATAGTTTGCGTTGCTTGAAATGTATACTCCTATAGCGCTGAAGTAATCATGGTGCGTTAGTTGGGCCTCTAGTTACATTTTAAAGACGGGGAGAATGTGGTGAATTGAAGGACGTGACGTGTGATCACATGTCGCACGGCTCGAGCACGGAATAGATAAAGCCAAGATTCCGCGCGGTCGGGGGGATTGTCCCAGGGGCATTGTCATTTACGGCGGCGGTTCACTTGGTGCTCGTTGAATGGTGAGAATTGAGAGTATATCGGACTCCGTGCTTATACTGATTTATTTTGCGTTGATTAGTTGCACGTGTATACCTTACTGCTTATGTACTCCTTGCTGCACCTGTATTCCCTGATGTGCCCGTAGAAGCGGCTTCAATCAAATGGAATAAAGCCTACACTCTGAAGGTTCTTCTCTCGCTTTCATTTCACGAATCGTGTTTATACACCACCCAGGGTTTAATAATCACTCGATATAAATAAAACCCAATCGTGTTTATACACCGCCCAGCGTTTAATATTCACTCGATATAAATCAAACCCAATCGTGTTTATACACCGCCCAGCGTTTAATATTCACTCGACATAAATTAAACCCAATCGTGTTAATACACTGTGATGTCCGAGGTGCAGCGGAACATGGAGGGCGAGAGTGTTAGCAGTAACTCCGCTTTATTGCGCACCCGGATGTACATCACTGCCACCCCTAGCGGGCGAGTCATGATATACGAAAACCCAATCACGTGATACAGCACACTCCTCCCATCGTAAAATGAGAATTCCAATGATGAAAAGACAATTATAACATGACCAAACGAAGCCAATCAACATTCAAAATCCTCCAAGTACCGCGGTCGTTTCCTGACCCGCCTCGGGCGGGCAGCGCCGCCAGACGGCCCAGGCTCAGACGCCTCCCGGCTAGGTCGAGGTGACACCCTCGCCGGACTTGCCCCATCCGCAACAACAACCACCCCCGGCCGACAAGCTTGCTCGTCGTCCTCTGGCAGGACTGAATCAGGTGAACACCCCGTGGGCGTCAGCACGTCCGGCCCTGGCGATACAACGCCTGACCACGACGACATCACAGGAGGGGTTCCCACATCGCTTGCACGGGGGGGGGGGGGTGACGCTGAACAGCGATCATGCATTTGGTCCACATGCCGCTTCCACACCTCCCCACTATCAGTCCGCACCATGCAATTCGCCGGCCCCAGTACCACAGAGACCACAGCCAGCACCCATTTGGAACCATGGAAATAATCGCATACCATTACCCACTGTCCCACAGCAAAACCGCGCAGCAGCATCAGGCGAGACACCGCCCCACTCACCGACCCTCCAGGTCGCAGCAAATCCAGTCTGGACCGCAATGCCCGTCCATAGAGACGAATGGCAGGAGAATCGCCCGTGACAGGATGAACAGCGTTCCTGTATTGGAGCAAAAAGACATCGACCACCGTCTGCACAGGTGCAACATCCCCCTGCACAAAGCCCGTTTCAACATTTTAACAAATGATTCCGCCTGCCCGTTCGTCGCAGGATGATACGGTGCGCACCTTAGATGTCGAATACCATTTTGACGCATAAACTCATCAAATACACCTGCGATGAACTGCGGACCGTTATCAGAGACCAGAATCTCGGGTATCCCTTTATTAGCAAAGATCGTCTGCAGTTTTTCTATTGTAATGTTTGCCGATGTATGCTGCATTACTACAACCTCCGGCCATTTAGAGAATGCATCGATCACAATCAAAAACATTTTGCCATTAACCGGCTCCGCAAAATCCACATGGACCCTCTGCCAGGCCCTGTCTGGGGTTGGCTACAGTCCTGAAGCTCGACGCAGGATATCAGCATCTGTTTGACACGTGGTGCAATGCTTAATCATCTGCTCAATGTCTTTGTCCAACCCCGGCCACCACAACAGGCTACGAGCAAGACTCTTGGTCTTCACGGCGCCAAGGTGACTGACATGTAGCTCTTCCAAACACTGCTGCCTGAACTTTGGTGGAATCACCGCCCTCATTCCCCACATAACGCACTGTTGGACCAACGACAGCTCCGATGCGCATGACGTGAAAGGCTAAAATGCCGGTGTTGAAGGTAGATCGCTCCAATTCCCTGTATAAATCGCCTGAACGACACGGGCGAGCACTGAATCATGAGCCGATTCCACCGCGACCTGTGTGGCCGTGATCAGCCCGCTTTGGACCTGGCTCAGCACAAACACATCAACCCGGTCGGCCGATTCAGACGAAGCTGGACCCTCCGCGCAAGGCAAGCGCGAGAGCCCGTCGCATTTAGCATGCTTTTCGGTGCTTCGGAACTGAATATCGTAGCTGTAAGCAGCAAGAAATAGACACCACCGCTGTATTCGTGCGGCCGCCACCACCGGTACCCCGCGTTCGGGTCTCAGGATGAATTGAAGTGGTGTGATCCGTCTGCAAAGTGAAATGCCGTCCCCAGCAGGTATTGATGAAACCTCCGCACACCCCAGACGAGGCTGAGAGCCTCGCCCTCGATCTAGGCATATTCCCGCTCTGCTGTGGACAGGTTCCGGGATGCAAAACAAACAGGCCACTCGGAACCATCGTCCATCCTGTGGGAGAGCACTGCCCCAATGCCATATGCAGAGCTGTCGCATGCCAATAAGAGTGGACGTGCAGGCTCATAGTGCACGAGGACCGTATCCTCTGTGAGCAGCCGCTTGACGCGGTCGATCGATGCCTGGTGTGCAGGCCCCCAAGCCCAGCGCTCGTCCTTCCTGAGCAACCGCATTAATGGCGCAAGCTGCGAGCTAAGCCCACGCACGAATCTTTGGTAATACTGTGCCATACCAATGAACGAGCGCAGCTGCGTCTTGTCGCGAGGCGGTGGCATGTGCTGAATTTCCTCCACCTTCCGAGGGCCTGTCAACAGCCCCTCTGGCGTGATGATGTGCCCGAGGTATTCCAAACGTTGCTTGAAGAACGCGCACTTGTCCCTGTTCAAGCGCAGGCCGCACACTTCCAGCTTCGTCAGCACCTGGGCAATGTGCTCGTCCGCCGTTTTCCCCGCAATGAGCACATCGTCCAGGTAGGTTTGAGCGGGCAGGCCAATGCAAACCTGATCCATGGCTTTCGGCCACAAGGCCGGGGCCAAAGCAATCCCAAAACAGAGTCGGGTATATGGATAGAGTCCTTGACACGTGTTGATTGTCAAAAGGTCGCTACTCCCTGGATCCATCGCCAGGTGAAAATATGCATCACGCAGATCAAGCTTTGTGAAGTATTGACTCCCTGCCAATCATGAATATATATCATCGATTGACGGCAGTGGATATTGCTCCACGCTGAGCCCCGGGTTAACCATGGACTTGAAGTCCCCGCACAATCGGACGTCTCCATTTCATTTCAGCAACGTGACGACCGGGGTGGCCCAATCTGAGTACGACACCCATTCGATCACTCCACAGGCCTCCAGCCTATCCAGTTCACCCTTGACCTTGTCCTGCAGGGCATACGGCACCGGTCGTGGTTTACAAAAACGAGGAACCACCCCCTCCTTCAGAAAGAGCTTTGCCTGCACGCATTTGAGTTTCCCAAGGTCGTCGCAAAACAAACCTTGATGTCTATGAAGAATCTTCTCCAAATGATCCTCCCATCGGCTCGGCACGGGTTGCACAATGTGAACGGCGGCCCAATCTAGCCTGATGCGGGTCAGCCAGTCCCGGCCTAGGAGAGACGGACCCCTCTCCCGCATGACGTACAACGGAAGCGTGGCGACCTGGCCTTGGTACCCCACAGACACGTCTGCCATCCCGATGGGCGTTATCCTCTCGCGGGTGTACGTGAACAGTGTGAGGTTTGACCTGATAAGCCTCAGGCCGTTGAGTCTACGCGCGGTCTGTTCGCCGATTATCGACAGCGCCGCTCCCGTATCAACCTGAAATGTGATCGGCGTTTTGTTCACTTTGATTTCCACCGTCATCGGGCGCGCCGCCGCAGGGCCAATTGAAAACAGGCCCATCATCAGATGCCGGTTCCACCCCGGGTCGCCCCGCACATTGCTGTCCATGACCTTAACGGTGGCCAACACTCCACACGCTTCAGATGACCCACCTTGCGACAATGTAAACACACGGTGTTTTTATACAGGCACACATGCCGCAGGTGTCAACCTCCGCATCCCAAACACGTCCGCGGGGTCACCTCGCCGCTCGTGCGGCCACGCGGCGACGTCTGGCCCCGGCCCGCACAGAAGGTCGAGCGTGCGTCCTTGGGCGCTCGTGACACCGCGTGGGCCCCCGGGCCATCTGGCATGGTGGGGCCAGCGATGGCCCGAACATCTCCGAGAGTCTGATCGACAGCTGAAGCAGTGTCGACCGCTGAGGTGAATGTAATGGCTTCACCCTTCAGCCGTAGAATCGCCGAAACAATTTTTGCATCTTGTAAACCAGAAATAAAGCGATCTCTGAGCCAAGCTGGATGCCCCCCCTCATGCCGTGAACTTGCAGGCCACGGAAGAATGCTTCACTCGCGCGACGAAATCCGCGACGCGCTCCTCCGTACCTTTCGCGAGGCGATCGAACTGGTATCGAGCGAGCTGTAATGACTTCTCCAGCACCATGTGTGCTTCCATCTTCTGCACAATGTCCCGAAACGACAGCATGTTCCCGCTGGGCTTGTCCGGCACCACCAAGTCACTCAGCAGTTGATTATGTTCCGTCGATAGCGAGGCGAGCAAGATCGACTTCTGTTTGCTCTCGTCGACCACATCATTCGCGTGGAAATAGCACCCCAATTGTTCCGAAAACAATTCGAAGTCGTCTCCGACGAAAACGGGCACCTGTCCGTGCGCCGTGACTCGTCCACTAATCATCCTCGTCAGCCAACTGTGATGTCCGAGGTGCAGCGGAACATGGAGGGTGAGAGCGTTAGCAGTAACTCCACTTTATTGCGCGCCCGGATGTACATCACTGCCACCCCGAGCGGGCGAGAAATGATATACGTAAAACCCCACCATGTGATACAGCACATACACCACCCAGCGTTTAATAATCACTCGATATAAATATATATACTTAACGTTGTAAAGGCTCCAGTGGAGGGAAAAAGGTCAGAGAGAGATGTAATTGAACTTTCACATGACAAATCTTCTTCATGAATATGGCAGCTTGGCAGCTAGCATTTTGTTGAGGTGCTACTATGCCATTATGCCACTGATGCTGTGCATCCTATGCCAGTACACTGGTACTCATTTCACTGACCTCAGAATGATAACAAGCTGAGTCAACCCCACCTGGTGTTAATTCAGCAGCTAACAGGGCTGGAACTCAGGATCCTAAGATCCCAAGCCCACTGCCCTAACCATTAAGCCAACACCAGGCTTACATGATAAATCAAAACGTGGGACTTGAATAATAGTATATGGTATTATACTCCCAGTATACTGAGCTAAGTGCTCAGATCAGAATGTATCAGTCGAATATCACGTTACCATCGACAATATTATCTCTCCATAAGATCATGTGCATATTCGTAAACCAATAATCTATGATATAAAGCATGCAATGGCAAACAGTGGCATCATTAGGTACAGTAAAGTTGGTGAACTTGCTCTCGGTGCACACTTGTCCTGTTGATGTCATGCCCTGATGCCATCTACTCAGAATCTTAGGGATGGGTACACAGCCATTTCAATGCACCATCTTTGATATCTTCACCATTCATAAACCTAATGTCATTCATAAACCTCTCCACAGAGTCGGTGAGTAATCACTGGTACCCCAGCCAGATCTCAAATTCCTGCCCAAAATAACCTTCCGTCCAACTTCAGGCCTCGACAGTTGGTTTACTAAGACTGCAAACAAAAACTTTCTCCAGCCTACTCCCAAAACAATGTGGGAATAATTAGGGCCATTGAAGAAGTTGGAGTGGGCGTAGAAAAGTAGTCTGCTCCACAACAATTATGACGATGGGCACAATCTTGGTACATTTACACATAATGGCTTGATCAACATTGGTGTCACTTCCGTATAGTTTGCTTGCAAGAGACAAAATCATCACACAGAATTTCAGCATTGCCAATTATTTTTACATTCTCTGCCATAAATCGTCCACATCAACTTTGAGCCACTATCGTATTACTGTGATAAACAAAAGAGCCAGTGCCATGATAGAAATGTTTTCACTCCAGTGATGTCTAGCCCAAAGGGAATTGTCGAGCATTGTTTTAACACGTTGTGGCTTACCCCATCGCAGTTCAGCGAGACAATGACAATCATGATATGGGACGTAAACCATGGAATGAAATGATATTTCACTCGGTGTTGCTGTGCATGATCTTGTACTGTTGATGTCCCCAGGCTGTGCCATAAAATGAAATCCTTTACGGCAGATTACATACAGGAAGGTATCGCTCAGGTACACACATTATGCACACAAGGCATTTCACAAATACAAAGGCTTCTGTGAACTTCTAGTTTTATATATGGAGGTCAATGTTCTCATGGAAGAGCAAAATGGCAGGAGAGAAGCATACACAGACTATATGGGCTAGAGATGAACAGGTGGATGTGGGACAAACATAAAGGGGGCAAGATGGCAACAAATGACAAGGAGGAGAGATCACTCAGAATATGAGGGTTCTGGGTGGACAAAGGAGACAACATTAGAGCAGAGCAGGTCACCCACTCATGCACTGGTGGAGGTGATTCTTCAGATGGGAGAAATAGAGGACGTTAGATTAAATCTTTGAAATGGAAAACTAGTTTTGAAACAATCAGTAGACCAGCTGAGAGACCAGTTTTAATTTGCCAAGCACATTTACTCATATTTGCCCGTTCTTTTTGATGCTAACACTGAATTATATATTTGTACTTTGTTGTCTTTCAAGATACTTAAAATGTCTACTTTGAATTGCTTTATTCTCACAAACGTTCAATGTCCTACACTTTATATTTTACAAGACCAAAGGTGGGTATGTGTATAGGGATGAATTTTTCTACTTTCATGGGCCAAGGTCACAGCAGTGCCGCTGATGCAGTGCCATCTGCAGGTTAGGGCAGGAACTTGTAATTTGTTCATGGTGCCAGCAATAGCTCGCCTACTCTTCGTGAAGGACACCATGGGATCTCATGTCCACCAACAAATGCTGGCAGACAGCACACCATTTAACATTTATCCGAGGGACAGCAAATACATTGTTGAATTACCCTGCCTGTGAAGCACCAGGATATCAGTTGAGACCTGGGTTGGGAGTCGAACCCAAGCTCGACAGCTTAGAAGCAAGTGTACATACCTCTCGGCCATCCTGCCAGCCCCAGAGGGATACATAAGAATGGGGGATACAAATATTGAAGTATAATTCTTGGATGTAGCTATTCTCAAAAATGTTCAGTGAATACAACACAAGATGCCATACCCATTTTCGGCGTTTTAGCCTCATCTTTTCCAAAAACTTGCCTTGTCTATTTTTAAAGCCTTGTTGGGTCGCCGAAATAGGTCACCCTTATTGTCAGTAATTGTGTCTGTTTGTTTGGATGATTGTTTGGATGTTTGTTCGTTTGTCATCAGCATAATTGGTAGTAAACGTGGGCGGATTTTGACCAAACTCGGGTGGTAGGTACATCTTATGTCCTAGTGCTTTGGGAATTGTGATGGTTGCTAGGGACGCTTTGGTTCTCTAGCAACAACCGAAAAACCTTCCGAATCGGTACCGTTCACGCGAAATCAATTCCGAAAGCCATTATCCCACATAGAGTTATGAAATTTGGCATGAATGATCTACAGGTGATGCTCTATCAAACATATTCCGGTTTTTTATCCCCCACCGCATGGCGGAAGGGGGATATTGTTGTCACCCGGGTCATCCGGCTGTCCGTCCGTCCGTCCATCCGTCCGTCCGGGCGTCAACATTTATAGCTGTGAGTGCGATAACTCATAAACTGTTGGCCATATCGATTTGAAATTTGGGTCACACATGGAACACCTGAAAAGGAAGAACCCTATTGATTTTGGGCGTGGCCGGATCCAAGATGGCCAACTGGGGCGGCCATCTTGAAAAAATGTTTTTTGTAATAAATGGAAAAACGCTTATCTGATTTCAATTATTTTTGGTTACTATGTTCCTCACCCCTAGCCTGGTGTTGGTGCAGTGGTTAGGGCAGCGGCTTGGGATCCAAAAGGTCCTGAGTTCAAGCCCCGTTGGGCCACTGAATTAATACACCAGGGGGTTGACTCAGCCTGTCATCCTTCCGAGGTCGGCGAAATGAGTACCAGTATACTGGGCCGGTGTATACCCCGGTTAAAATAGGTGTACCATATCCCTGTGTTGTAAGAGGCGACCAGGGTTGCATCAGGAAGGGCATCCGGCGTAAAACATGTGCCAAAATCACTATGCGGATCATACGGATGATCCGCTGTGGCGACCCCTAACGGGAGCAGCCGAAAGAAGAAGAAGAAGATGTTCCTCACCCCTGGGGAACTTTTTTGAGATGATGACCAAATGGTGTCTTGTTTCCAATTCACTTCCCTCATCATCTGGAATATGTATGACCTTTTTCATTCAATGGCAGGGGATTCCCCATCTCTGATGGTATATTGTGATATATGGAATACTTTACCCGCAGCACCCCCTACAATTAGGGTATGCACGAAAATTGAAGGCCCCCTAGCGACCAGGTGAGTGCATCGATACGAATGAAACTTTGCAGGTTCATGGTACTTAATGAGTACTACAACTTTGCCTCAGGACATATTGACCGATTTCGCTTAGGTCAGGGGTCAAAGGTCAATTAGTGCAAAAATTGATAATATGCGAGAGCTGGAGGTGCCTTCGCGCCAAATGCTACTCCTCCTAGGGTTATGGTCGGATGCTCATGAAAATTCACCCTAATCGTCTGGAATACATTGTGCACAAACAATCGAGCCGGATTTTCGATTTAGGTCTTTGTTCACCCACAGCACCCCCTCGAATTTTCGGTACTTTTCATTCAAATGGATAACGAGTAGTTTTCAGAATATGGAACTGGATGAGATTTGATATGCATAATCTTAAGGTGATTCCCTATCCGCTGTATCACATCCATTTTGCTGTATATCTTATAGTTTCCATGCTCGGTGACCCATCGCCGCCTACCGGCTTGTCTTTTCTATAACTTTGTGCTTTGTTAAAATTATGAGGCTTTCGTCTTTTGACACTGCATTGAACCTTTTGTCCGTTCAACATTGTGAGATCATCCTCTTGCAACTCAAAAACCATTGGTACAGCTGTGCATTAATAACCTCATAACTTTCAATGGTACTTTGAAAGTGCATCATGAGCAGTTCCTACGGGATAGGGATGCTGCCCCCTCATCCTCCACCCCGACTCTTTGGACACCCCTCCCTGCAGCGCCTTGAGTATACGAGGCAAGTTTTGTAGAGGTTGGCTGAAAACTTGAGGAGATAGCGATCAACAAGCAAACAGACGTTTTTTGCTCTATCGTAGAGATTATTCGACAGTATTTCGACTATGAACCAATTGCTATTACCTGGACTAATCTCCAAAAGCATTCCAGCCTGTTCGCATTTTTTTGCATATTTTATAACTTTTGACTCACCTTGACATGTTATATATTGCCTGGTTTTGGCTTAATGGTTAGGGTGGTAGGCTTGGGATCCTAGGATCCTGAGTTAACATCCTGCTTCTGTTGAATTAATACCAGGTGGGGTTGACTCTGCTTGTCATCATTCCGAGGTTGGCAAAATGAGTGCCAGCTTGCTGGTATCCTGTGTAGGAGTGGCGACCTGTCCAGGATTGTGTCCAATAGCCAAGGAGAGTGCTCCGTCAAGCTGCAGATGAAGGCATCATAGGTGGATAGGAGTTCAGGTGTGTTAACAAAAGACTGTGCATGATGGAGGATGCCCAGTCAGCGTCTGGCCTTGGAGGCCAGATGTGGGTTGAAATGTGGGTTGCCCAAGAGAGATCATGACTGAGAGTGAGACCCAAGAGTTTAAGTGACTGAACCTCTTTGAGAAGGTTGTTGAGAAAGTAGATGGAAGGGTTTGTGGGATGGCCCTTTCAAGGATAGAGTGTTTGTGTGTGGGATTACTCAGGGTTAAAAGACATTTTCCAAGCTTTTGACCAGTTTATGATTTTGTCAAGGTCTGATGAGAGGGAACAGGATGCTGTGTGTCTGTCAGAAGGATGGTGGATGTTACATCAGAGGGTGGATTCATCAGCAAAGAGATAAAGAGGATTTTTTTAGAGTCAGAGAGATCATGGAAGAAGATTACGAATAGGATGGGGCTGAGAACACTGCCTTGGGGTACTCCAGCCTTGACAAGGAGAGGAGATGAAAGGGTTCCATTGAAAGCCACACATCGTCTCCGAGAGTGGAGGAAGTCAGTAATCCAAAAGTGGAGTTGACCTTTGATTCCATCGGTAGACAATTTGGAGGGTGAGGTAGGATCCTAGACTGTAGCGAAAGCTTGAGATATGTCCAGAGATTTTGCTCAGAATGCCTCGAATTTGCTCAGAATGCCTCGAATTTGCTCAGAATGCCTCGAATTTGCTCAGAATGCCTCGAATTTGCTCAGAATACCTCATGTCACTTGCAAAAGCCTAAGGATGCATGAGTTTCATATGCTGAACGATTACTGCATGAGACAATTACATTATGTTGAAACTTGCAAATAAGTGTTCTGCACACCCTTCGTGCCAAAAAGGCACTTGGAATGAGCGCTGCAGCAGTTCTTCAACAATTACTTTATCAATTCTGCAGACTCACTTTTGACATAATCGTCTGCTCGATGTTACAGTGTTGTATGTTACCATTAGAAACACCAGCTCCCTTCGGGAGCAGCTTGGGGGGGGGAGGGGGAGGGGGACCTGACCTTGGATACTCCCAAAAGACTGGTGTCGGCTTCGCGGTTAGGGTGGCTGGCCTGGGATCTTTGGGTCCAAGAAAGGATCTTTCCGAGATCACCAAAATGAGTAACAGTGTACAGGTAATAGGAGCATTGCATCAGCGGCACAGCCACGCCCTCAGCCGATGATGCTACCTGCAGCCTTATACTGCATACGAAGAAGGAGGAGGTTACTACCAACACATACTTTGGTGGATATCGGCCCAGTCCTGTTTATTATGCTTTTCAGATGCACACACCCACACGCACAGACAAATAATTGACTTATTTAATATAGACGGACATGACAGCAAATAACAGTACACATTGCATCACCTTTCTCAAGTTACATACAGATTCAAGTTTTTAGTTTGGATTTGGTTATCATGCAGAGCTGACAGGATAGCTTAGACTTCGAGGTACTCACCTTTGAGCTGTCCACCCTGGGTCGAATCCCAATCCAGCTATAAACTGCCATCCTGGTGTTTCACAGGTTGGATGAGACATCAATAAATGCGGTATCCACCAGTCAGATGATAAGGCAGAGGCACCATCTGCCAGCAGTGGTCGTTTAGTAGACGGTAAAGATCCCATGGCGCCTTTCATGAAGAGTAGGCGAGTTATCAACAGCACCTTGAACAATTTTCAAAATAATGTCAAACTCCATCCTGTAGATGTCCAACAGGATGGTACTGCGGTAGATTGTTGTGGGTGAAGTCAGCATTCCAAGTCAGTTCTGGCCAGCCGATTACACAAATACTGAGTTGGGCCAAAGCAATTCTGCCGGCCAAGACCACAAGGAGGTTGGAATCATTGCGGTCCTTAAAGGAGGAGATTTTACCATGCATATTAAGTTTCACCATTACTTAGTGATGCGAGCATATCAAGCCAGCTGAAGAAAGATTTGATATGGCACAACAAGCTTGCATGTAGAAGACATCAAATTATTTTCGAATTCACAAGATTAAAGATAGTGCGCATGCAGAAAGCCTGTGGGAAAGCAAGTGCCGATCACGTTCTAAGGACATGACAACATATTGATAAATTAATTCGTTTCTGGGGTACGAATGGGAAACAATGAATTATTTTACGAGACAATTTGTTGGTGACAACCAAACAATTAGCATTCAAAGAGTGATCTGCAGCATGACAACGCCCTGGCACACACCTTGGTGTCTACATGCCAGTTTTCTAGTCATTAAACCTTACTCATTCGATTTTGGTGCAAGCAACTTTTTCTATTTGCCTTCAAATAAAAAGTATACACAAAGAAAAGTGTTCCTATTTTTTTGGACCACCAAATATTGTTCAATGTGTTGTGTTTCAGAGTTCTACACGAAAGCACTGATAAAGATGCTTCAGTAAGTTTGAGGAATGCCTAAACAAGAAGTCATTTTTTAAAGGAAAGTACTTTGCAAGGTCCAGCTCTCAAGCGTTACGGTCTCGGTCATTCTTTTAGTCTAGTTCTCAGAGTAAAATATCACTTGGAGTAATTGTTCCTCGACCAGACGAGGCAGTAAAAAGTCACCAGTCAAAGACTTATCGGGTTTAATCAGAGAAAATAAGCTTTTGCTGGAGCAGAAAGTCAGAAGAAAGATCTAAAGATGAGCATCCAGAGAAATGAGCCGAAGGATAAATTAAGGAAAGAATCATTGGGATAAGTTCAACAGGAAATGTATCGTGGCAGACGATCTTATCCCAGAGCTCATGCAAGTGGTTTATCAATCTGATCTCCTCTCCATGAAGTAAACTCAAAACACCTTCTCGATTAAATTAATATCCGCTCGTTGTTTTTTTTTTGATGTCCGACAGAATGGTACTGATGTAGTTCACTTTCCTTTTAGGTGTCTAGTCTGGATTTGGAGTCCCGACCTGATTGTAAACTGCCAGATTAGTGCTTCACATGTCATGGGTTCCACTATTAGTGAGGTGTGTTGTTCTTCGGGCATTAAGCCGAGTGTCCAGTCTGCCAGCATTAGTTGGTGGAAATGAAGGAACCCACTGTGGTTTTCACGAAGAGTACGCGTGTTGTCGCCGGCACCCTGAACAAATTTTTAATTCCTGTCTTCGGTCCAATGCTCAAGTCAAATGTCAGCCGAGCCAGCCTGTTTGGGAAAGACTTGGGCTAAATATTTCCCCCTTTGCCAACACCACATAAAGCTGGGATAAATTGAGGCCGCTAAAATTTTTGTAGTAATGACAGTATAATATGGTGGGATCTTGAAACGGTAAAACTTTAAATATATTAATGCTAATAATTGTTAGTTTGCTGTTTCCATTTGAGTGTTTCCCTCGTGATCATTCAGGATCTAGAGTTCAAATCTCATATGGTGCTGTCCATTGATAACTAATGTCCTTGTAATCAACGTAAAAGTACAATAATGTCATATAATGTCCCTTTTCCCTGTAATAATAATAATAATAATAATAATAAAAATAATAATAATAATAATTATAATAATAACATTCCTTTCTAACCATAAAGGCACCGAGGGCTGCCAAGGAAGTTTCATTGGCTCGGAATATAGTCCTGAATAGGTCAACACTCCGATGCTGGTTACCCCCGAATGGTTATTACCCCCAGTACACTGGTACTCATTTTGCCAACCTCAGAAGGAGGACAGGCTGAATCAATTCCACCTGGTGTTCTCATTTAGTCAGGTTCCTTGTGTAATTTCGTTGGAATTTTTTGGAGAGGAGCAAACCTATAGATTTTTGAGAAGTTTAAAATCTATTTAAATAAAAAAAAAATGATGTTTCACATTTTTTCAACGTTTGGAAAGGTCGTTTTGGGGTGAAAAACGCTTTTTTTGAATTCCAATTTTAAAAAATCTGAAACAATACAAAATAACCAACTGATGCTGGATTACTGTTAAATGGCTAACAATGGATTTTATAAGATAATAAAATGTTGCATTTTGACTGTCAGTTGCCATGGAAACAGCATTTTTGGAGTGGAATTGCCATTTTTTAAAATATTCTTTAAAAAATTATATTTTCCATCGGATGGCCTAAATAATTGTTAAATATAGTGACCACGACTAACTTACACATAAGTATTATGATTTTCAAGTATTGGAACAGCTGGTTGCCATGGAAACGGCCATCTGTGCAATGAAACATTGGTGTGTCTGTTGTTCAATATCAGGTTTCGGCACCTTCAGTAGTAAAACGTTTGATTTTAAGTTTTTGTAGTTTGATGAATTGTAAGTGTGATCTTGTAGGGAACATAGGTGACGCCACATCACGACGCCATGCCATCGCCTCATATTACGGTTGCTGGGCGTGGCATGACGTCGTGATGTGGCACGGCATGCGTCCAGTCACGTGCAGCACTATGACGTCATTTTCAGTTCGCTTCGTTTATTCTCGATTTATTCATGACAGTTTATTTGGAGCTTCGTTTCATCATATTCGGTTTTCAACACCTTTCTTCCTTTTTTCGGTCAGTTGTGATAGCCTTTGAGGCCTATGTACCTTTTTGTCATTTTATGTTTTTCTGTATGGGGTAGGATTATGGTTTGAATGGCCAGGGGTTGGAGGTTTTAATTGCGTTTCCTGTTAGGCTAGGAGTTGGAAGCCGGAAGATTTTGTTGCTAAACGGATCAATGGTGATGTCAGCCTATGGGTGCCAGTGAAGAAGGAGAAGAACAGAATGTACATGTCTGGTAATACAACACCAGCAATCAAGATCAGGGACAAGACAGTAGATCTAAAAGAAACCAAGGATTTGTATAGTAGACTGATGGTACTCTCTAGATCCAGCAGGGACGTCGACCAGAAGGATGTAATTGGCAACTTTGAATTCACTGTGACACTGAGGGCCCTGTTTGCACCAAACGGAAGCTTACTGTCATGCACCGACAAGTCGAAGCTAATCCACAACTTGGAGAAGTTTGCCAACAAGGAACCGTCTTTACCAGAAGATGAGCTTGATGCCACACACATGGAACCAGCACCCGCTGATGCTGTAATTGATGGCAGTACTCGCACGAAGGTCGCAGTCGTGGATGGAATGGTAGTTGTCCAGAAAATGACCAAGAAACCAGCAATGGTCGTGACAGTGAAGGACCTCAGTGAATGTTTCAATGATAGGGTGATGAGTCTGACCAGAGGATTCGACCACGTAATTCTTGTTTTTGATACATACAAGCAAGATTCCCTCAAGAGCACAACCAGAGAAAACGACGTCAAGGAAAGGCACCAGTCCAATATCAGGTCAAGGATGATACCAGTATCAAACACATCACGATGATTCGATTTCTGTCCCATGATCAAAATAAGGCTGATCTGATGGAGTACTTGGCAGAGAAAACTCTAGAATACAACCCCGATTCAGCAAAGGTGGTAGTCGTTTCGGCATCTGGGCAGACGTTGAGCAACAGGGGTCTCCAATTTGAGGCGAATAACCATGAGGAGGCTGATATGTTGATGAACCAGCAAGCAATAGCTGCATCACAGCAACACATGGGAGATATTGAGCTGACGATATTCTCACCTGATATGGATGTTCTGGTTCTTGCCATAGCAAACTATCATCTCCTGCCAAGACACACATCTATCTCGATGGCATCAAGCATTGACAAAATCGAGCCAATCTGGAAGGCCCTAGGTGAGGAGAGAGCCCAGGCATTGCCAGCCTTCCACGCATTCACAGGTGCCAATAATACTGGGCGGTTCACTCGACATGGTAAGGCAAAGTGGTTCCAGTGCTACTTGAAGGCCGATGACGACATGGTGGATGCCTTTGCTATGCTCTGTAAGGATGCTGAACTGTCAGAGGACCTATACACAACTTTAGCAAGATTTGTCTGTTCAGGTTATTGTCCAAGTGGTGTCAATATTTCCAGCATCCCTGAACTTCGGTGGCATCTCTTCTGTAAAAACATGGCTGAGAATGACAAGTTACCACCAACTGTCGGTGCTCTGAGGCAGCATATCATGCAGGTACATATCCAGGCATACGTTTGGGGTCAAGCAGCAATTTCTCAGCAAACATTTCTTGATCCATTAAAGAATGGCTTCCACAAGGACACGAGTGGTCAACTCAAACCGACAACAACAGACATTCTCCCTGCACCAAAGGCAATTGTCGAGATGATAAGGTGCCAGTGCAAGACAGAATGTTCATCACAGATATGTTCCTGCAAGGCCAATAACTTAACATGCACCGATCTTTCCATGTGCAGCACTTCATGTGAGAATGACGAGGACTCAAACATTGAACGGCATGACCACGATAGTGATGATGATGATGGCAATGATGAGTGACATTAGAGACAGTGATGCCAATTGGCGACAAACTCATATTTGACATTAAGTAAATTTCACTGATCACCATATTCATGCGTTACTTGTTTCAAGATTTGAAAGCAATACATGAAATAAACGGTAATTTGACAAAATGATAGCCGCTTCCATGACAACTATTGCTCAAAATACAGATATATGTATTCTATATTAAAAACTGTCCTCTAGTTAACAATTATGCATCATCAGTTGCTTGCTTGCGATTAATTATGAATTTTCAGAGCTGAAATAAAAAAAACGGGTTTTTACCCCAAAACGACCGATTTGACCACATTATATGCATTGAAAAAAATGTGAAACATGGATTTTTCTGTTTTGGTATTGTTTGAGCTTTCCAAAAATGTTGGGGTTAGCTACTCTCCAAAAAATTCCAACGGACGTCAAATTATGGACACAAGGAACCTGACTAATTGTGTACAGCCGATTTGGCTGCTGGTTGCATCATTGGTTAGGGGCACGGCTTTGCCGCTGATGCAGTACCCCTATTACCAGTACACACTGGTGCTAATTTTGCTGACCCCAGAAGGGTGACAGGCTGAGTCAACCCCCTGGTGTTAATTAAAGGGATAAGAGAGGGGCTCAAACTCAAGACCCTTAGGTCCCAAGCCAGAGCCACCTTAGAACCGCGAAGTCAACACCAAGCATATTATACCCTGTGCGTAATACACTATTATGTGCAAGCTCCTCTATAACGCTGAGACCATTGCTAAAATAAATAAATAAATATAAACAGCTCATGCCCTGAGGCCTTGGCATTCTTGTATTCAAATTTCCAATCCTCAATTTAACAGAAACAATTTCCAATCCTCAATTTAACAGAACTCAATTTAAAAGAAATACGATAATTAAAAAAAATAAAAATGAAAGCAACGTTTGCTTTTGGATGGTGTCGATGAGGTGATGGAGAAGGAAATGAGAACATCATGTCTTCAGGCTGTTGTTATAATAATGGAAACCCCCTTATATTTTAACCATCATTAACAGTGTGTTTCCCTTGGAACTCCATCAAAATGATGAGTGCAACTCTCCAGAAGGAGGGCACAAAACTTTGCCATGAATAGACTTGAGAAATGCTGCAGGTGCAGCCACAGCACCATTCACTCAGCACCGCTTGCCATATTGTGATGGAACAAACATCATTTCCTAAGTTACTTCAGACAATTCCGAAAGGAAAATGTGCAAAGTCAGGATTCCAAGCATCTGTTTTGTAACCGAGACGAGTGATGTTACAGGCCAGAGTATTGGTACGCAATGTCCTCTCATCTTTGGACTTGAGCGATGCTGCAGGTAATCTCCAGAAGGAACAAAACGACACTTCCGTGGGGGAAGTAGTTTTCCATGTGAACATACTGGGGGCAACCATCCCCACTCACCCCCCTCCACAGGTTACAGATGGAACGCCAGTCAGATATGAGGGTTAGCTGCATAAGCAGTCGTGGGGACAATGTGGCGGTGATTGTTGAGAGGATGAAATGGGTTAACTGGTGGAATGGTTGTCCTAACAAAATTCTTCAAATATCTAAGAATGTAATAATCACTGGCACTATAAAAACATCATCCCACACTGGCTTGTGCTTTATCCATGGTCGGAGCAAGACGAAGAGAAAGAAAACTCTGATGCAACACCAATGGGCTGGAGAAGCTCGTCGTAGGAGTGGTGGTACTCTTGGTGGAGCAAATGCCATCAAAAGGTAAATAAGCCAGTATTAGCCTACTGCAACCACAAAACTATACCCGTGGGGAAGAGGATAGTTATGCTGTGTCACTGAAGCTCGGGTAGGTACAATGTGTCTGTTGAATGACACTGCAGTCCAATTCTGCCCCAAACCCCTTTTGTACTATGTTTTCATTGTGCGAGTAGGCAATAATTTCCCTTTTTCAGGACTTGTTCATTTAAAAAAAATCTTTGAAAGGAAGAAGTGCTAACAGATGGTCCAGTCTACTCGTTCTATCAATAAAAGGAACAAGTGCTAGCAGATGGTCCAGTCTGCTAATTTTATCGTTGGATCCTACAATGGTAACCTGTAGTGGGAAGGAATGTCAACAAAACATTAAATTTTCTTGCTAATTTGATGTTTGTCTTGGCCTTCCTGTTTAAAATGTGGTTTAAGCTTGTGTCTGTCTGCCTATCTATTTAAGTATGTCCTACTGGTTGTCTGAATATGTTCTCAATTTACATATCTGATTGCCCCAGTGATTATATCGATCCAAACCTATGTGTATTGACCGTATTTGCCATTTGTCTGCTGGGCAAGAACTGCCAGTTATCCTCGATTGTTGCCATTTGCAGCAATTGAGCAAAGGGCAGGGTGTGTTGCAGCATCAGGTAAATACATCAAGATATTGATCTTCTTTCGTTTGCCTCAAGCACAATGGAAGTGAGCAGGCAGATGGGCTAACTGATCAAGTTCAACCATGCAATTTCTGGACTTGCAATTACATGCAGAGATAACTAGCAGTGGGAATCCAATTGTATCTATCGGATGTGCAAAGCAGTAAGTTTCAGGTGTCAGTCAATTCAAGCAATGCAATGTAAAAGTAAAACAAACTCAAGCCTACCCAGGGTGTGTGTGTGTGTGTGTGTGTGTGTGTGTGTGTGTGTGTGTGTGTGTGTGTGTGTGTGGTGTGTGTGTGTGTGTGTGTGTGTGTGTATGTATGTATGTATGTGTGTGTGTGTGTGTGTGGTCATTGGCCCAGCAATACCCCCCCCCCCCCAAATTGTTAACTATGTGTGTAACCGAAGTACCCACTTATTCTCCTCGCTCACTGAGAAATGGCAATGTGTGAATGTGCAGGCTAGGAATTGTGTGAATGAGAGTGCAGGCTAGTATGTGATGACGCTACTCAATTCATCCATTGCATGTACAATCAAGGAAACGTTTTGCAGACCTACTCGAGTCATTCTGCACATATAACAAAGAAACAGTGATTATGCTCATACCTGTACTTCTGCACCTGAAATATAAGATCAGTGGCTTTCTATGGAAGGCCCAGTAGAGACAGCCAGGCAATAAGCTAAGTTGAGATACACTGAGGACATGAGTGTCGATCTGGTTATGAGACAGTTAGAAAGATAGTATGTGAGGATTGCCACACTTCGAGAGACAAACTGATTAGGCAATGCTGTATTATACAGTGAGAGAGGGTATTGGCCAGTTGGCTAACCGACCAATCATTGGGCTGGGTCCTGGTCAGACTTGATGGAAAGCAGGTGGTGAACAATGGAAGTCATGGAGCTCGAGGCTAGTTGCAGCCAAATTGAAAATTCCAATGAATGGAAAGAAAAGAGCTTTCAGCCATCCCCAAGTGCTATCGTGCTATGTACTGACCTTCGCTGCCAGGTGAGAACAGAAGGATAAGTTTTATGATAATCTCCAAAAAGCCTTGGATCAAATCCTGTCAAATGAGCTATACGTTATCCTTGGTGACTTCAATGGATGTGTCAGTTTGAAATTAATACAGGATGACCAATGGGACAATATATGTGGGCCTCATGCAGGTTTTGCTGTGGTCAATGATGCTGGAAGGGAGTTCCGTGTCACTCCTTTTCATAAAAGAAAAGATGATGATATGCAATATCTGGTTCGTAAAGTAGAATATTAACAAGCAAGTGAGGCAGCATCCTCTGCTTTAGGAATGGCACTGTATTGCTTACGCATTGATGCACCAAAGGGATAGCATGAAATGTGTAAATGGATCAGTGATCTCATTCAGATCACTCGCTGCTCCATATTAAACTGATGACAGATCAGCACAGGTTCCACAAGAAAGCCTAACAAGTCAGAGGAAGATATGTAACTAATTAGTTGTGCAATTAAGACAAATATATTGATCAAAATACCACAAGAGAAATTTGTTTGGAACATGTGAGCTCCGTTTTAAAAGAATGATGGCTGCATTTAAAGGAAGAAGCATTTATATTCAATGAAGATTCAGTTTGGAGATATTGAGAACTGTGGGGGGAAGAATGGAGAAGAGCAGGCAGAAGGAAATTAAAGTAAAATATGATCATTGTGGAGTGAAAGGTAAAGTTTATTTTTGGTTTGTTTTCATTTTTTTGAAGTGAGGAGTGGAAATAGGACAACATTGAGGAGTTAAAAATACAATATTTGGAAAGAAAGAAGCCAAACAAAGAATACGGCAACAAAAGGGACACAATTTTCACAGAGGCAGTCTGAGGAGCGGCTAAAGTTGGCATTGGACAACATGAAAAGAAATTTGAAAAATACAGCACAACAAGGTACGATTTAACATGGAAACGTGGAAACACAAACAGCAACAAATGGAAAAAGATATAACAGAAGAAAAAAAAAGAACACAACAAATCCAGTTCGGAAAACTTAGCTTTGATAAAAGTGGAAGCAGCAGATTCGACCAAAAAGTGGAAGAAAACCCCCCCAAAAAGTTGGTGGGCGCTCCAATATTCCATCAACTCAATTCCAGTCTTGTTCCATCCTTCTAACCATCCCCAGTCACTCAAGGACAAACACACATTTTCAGAAACCATTTTCTTGTGGAACTCTGAAAATCCAGGTCGACAATTCTTGTATCATGTGTCTCAAACCCATCACTTTATGTACCCACATTAATCAGTCGCACCCAGCTGGTCATGGACTCTGTGTCCTTTTCTCCTGACAAGGTGGAGAGCTTGCTGTCAAACCTCGACTCAGATTCTGCAACCGGTCCAGACTGTCCGAAGAAAACCTGCTCTGTTGCTCTTGCTCACCCTCTCTATGAGTTATTCATCCTCTCATTTGCTCAAGGTCATCTGTCATCTGCTTGGAAATCAGCAAACATTATTGCCCTGCATAAAAAAATGCGCAAAAATATATCCCTGCAACTACAGACCAATGAGCCTTCTCCCAATCATCAGCAGAGTTATGGAATCCATCATCGCTTCAGACATTAAATCCTCTCTCTTCTCCAATGGCTTGATTTCTGATCATCAATTTGGATTCAGACCACGTCACTCTACCCTGGATATACTGCTTCTGCTTTCCCAACAATGGATGGAGATCCTCAATGTCAGACATGAAATCAGAGCTACCTCGCGAGACATATCATGTGCTATCAATATGGTCTGGCACCCTGCCGTGCTCACCAAACTCTCTTCTGATGGTATCCAAGGTCATCTACACTCATGGCTCGCAGACTTCCTCCTCTATCTCATCCAACATGTGACCCTTGATGAAGTTCTCTCATCCCCTCTTTCTGTCCAGGCTGGAGTTCCTTAAGGCAGCATTCTGGGCCCTGTTCTTTTTCTGGTTTTCATCAATGATCTCTCCGACTCCCTGGAAAATCCTCATCTCTTTGCTGATGACTCCACTCTCTGCCGTACCATCTGTTATCCCTCAGACCAGAAAGCAGCAGCTTCTTCACTCACTGCAGATCTGGGTAAAATCACAAACTGGTCCAACACGTGGAACATATCTTTCAATCTGAACAAATCTCACACTCTCACTCTGTCTCTCCGAAAGAACCGTTTGGAAAAACCCCCCATCCACTTTCTCAACAATCCTCTGGAAGAAGTCCTTTCTTTCAAACTTCTGGGTCTCACTATCTGCCATGATCTTTCCTGGGAAAGCCACAATTTCAAGCTGGCCTCCAAAGCCAGTCGCCGACTGGGCATCCTCCATCGTGCAAAGTCCGCCTTGGCACACATGAGCTCCTGACCACTTACAATGCTTTCATCCGCAGCCTGATGGAGTACTGATCTCCCCTCTGGGCTTGTGCTAATGCCTCTCACATTTCCTAGCTTCACGCTGTGGAAGCCATGGCATTTAGGATAATTTAATCGGTATCTCCCGCAATGAGGCTGATTCTTTTGGTCTCTCACTTTCTCATCACAGGCAGGTCGGTGGTCTTTCTGTCTTCTACCATCTCCTCTCCAGCTTTGCCCCCTCCCCCTGCTCTGTCTGAGATATGTCCCCGTAGTGTCCATCTTTTTTACCCAGTGTGTCCCACCCCATCCCTCTCCCATTTACAGATCTCCTCATGTCTCTGTTCCACACTGTTTTTCCTTCCCTCTCCTGCTCCCCTTATTGTATGTTCTGTGTGTTAGCTATCATAGGAGCCTCGACAGTGTACGCAATAAATAAATAAATAAATAAATAAATGAACAACTCACTGCAACTGCTTTGTTCCTTTCTCTTGCCTGTGGACTACATTCTTCAGTCAGTTCCATCCCACTCTTCCATCCAGGGCTTCAATTTGGCAGTGCACAACCCTCTTGTCATCCTCCATCATGACATGCAATCTTTTCCACCCCCATTTAACTAGCCCCCTACCTCCACTGTGTTGCATTTTTGTTAATTGCAGGTTACCATGTTTCCTTCCTTCTCCTGTCTCCTGTTCCTGTTTGTCAATGTAATTATCTTGATTGTTGCATCTTCCTTCTGTGCCACTGCCCCACTGTCAATGCATTGTCCCCTACCCTCTGAACACCTCAGTCTTCCATGAACCAAATAGTTGAAACACAAAAATGAAAAACGGCAAAATTTGCCTGAGAAGGAACTACCCGAGTCCTATTGTGGTGGAGAGAAGAATAATTCCTTCAGCGTTTACAGTACTTTCATTTCAGACAGACACAAAAATCCAGACAACCATGTACTCTCACACCATAACCAATTATATATCGATACGTAATGTGAGTGTCAATAAATGTGGATAAATAAGTGATTCCATCTTTATAAACTGTACATTTGTAAATTTACATTTGTAAATTAATTTATGTTTGAGAAGAGGAGGCAAATAATTCAGAGAATACATTTTACAATTGCTTTACAATTAAAACATCAGTCATCTCACAATGTCATGTCTTTTAGCATCACCCCGATATCAATACGCCTCCATTGCCATCATATCTACATTTTACCATCAATGTCTCGACTCATGGATATATAGGGTGTCCCAAAAAAATATACAACTTTTAAAATGCTTCGTTTGATCCTAAAAAAAGCAGTAATTTTGTCACATGCTTCATTTCTTGTTGTAGAGACCCTGAAGTTTATTTTGAAATCAAGCAAGCGCCAGAAAAATGCCAAGGCTGACCGTACAACAACGGACGAAAATTGTTGAACTTTGGCACCAGACGAAAAGTGTCATACAGGTGCAACGTCTTTACTCGAGACATTTCGGTATCCACTTGCGCCATGCACCAAACTTTCGGACAATAAAGTGCACCATCGCAACGTTTACCAATGTGGGAATCATCTGTGACCTTCACAAGGGCCACAGCGGTTAGAAGAGGACAGGTGGTAGTGAAGAAAATGTGGAAATGGTGAGACAGGCGGTCGTTCAGAGTCCAATAAAATCGATTCGACGACTTTCTGCCGAGACAAACATTCATAAGAGCACCGTTCAGAGGATCCTTCACCAAGACTTTCATGCCTTTCCATACAAAATTCAAACAGAAACGGTGCTTACTGATCAACAGAAACGCAAACGACTAGACTTTGCAAATTGGTTCTCAGGAAAGTTGGAGGAAGATGCTGACTTCCTCAAAAAACTTCACATGACAGACGAATGCCATGCTCACTTGTCTGGGGAGGTAAACAAGCAAAACTATTGGTACTGGGGAAGTGAAAATCCTGGTAATGCATCAACTGAACTGGTACCTCGATCTGTTCTCAAAGTCACCATGTGAGTGGCGGTTGGTTGGTGTGGGATAATGGGTCCATACTTATTTGAAGATGATCAGGGACACACTTGCGCGGTAAACAAGAGGAACTATCGCGAAATGATTCAGGAATTCTATCTGCATGAACTACGTACTCAGGCCCGTAGGAGAAACAACCTGATCCAGATGAGAACCCAGTGGTTCCAGCAGGATGGGACACCGCCCCATACAGCCGGGGAAACAAGGCGTTTTCTCAACCAACATTTTGAGGGCCGCTTTATCTCCCTCTATGAAGACGTTGAGTGGCCACTGTATTTCCCTGACATTACTCCTCCAGATTTCTTCTTGTGGGGGTATGTCAAGGACAGGATCTATGGAAACCTGATGCCTCAGACTCTTGATCAGCTGAAGGAAACATCCATCGAGAAATCCAGAACATTCCTCAGGAAACGTTTCCCAAAGTGATGAAGAACATGACAACGCGTTTGCAGGCAGTGATCGGACAACGTGGAGCCTACGTCGAACATGTAGTCTAAAAGAAAACGACGATTCCACACCAA
Organism: Eptatretus burgeri; assembly: GCF_056783735.1. Lineage (NCBI taxonomy): Eukaryota > Metazoa > Chordata > Myxini > Myxiniformes > Myxinidae > Eptatretus > Eptatretus burgeri. The sequence goes on from NC_140965.1 coordinate 88,817,476, forward strand.
TATTTAAATTTTGGTGGCAATTTTGACATTGGTTTAATAAACTTCAACTTTTCAGCTTTCTATCCAGCCATATATGTTTTTCAAAAATATATGTTATGACCATCCTCTTTGCAGATGAAAAGTTGTATATTTTTTTGGGACACCCTATATATACATACATGTATATGTATATATATATATATATATATATATATATATATATATATATATATATATATATATATATATATATATGTATATGTATATATATATATATATATATATATGTATATGTATATATATATGTATATGTATATATATATATGTATATGTATATATGTATATGTATATATATATATGTATATGTATATATGTATATGTATACATATACATATATATATACATATATATATATACATATACATATATATATATACATATATATATATATATGTATATATATATATATATATATATGTATATGTACATATACATATATATATATATATATATATATATATATATATATATATATATATATATATATATATATATATATGTATACATATATATATATATATATATATATATATATATATATATATATATATATATGTATACATATATATATATATATATATATATATATATATATATATATATATATATATATATATATGTGTATACCGCGGTTAAAATAGGTGTACCATATCCCTGTGTCGTAAGAGGCGACCAGGGTTGCGTCAGGAAGGGCATCCGGCGTAAAACATGTGCCAAATCACTATGCGCATCATACGGATGATCCGCTGTGGTGACCCCTAACGGGAGCAGCCAAAAGAAGAAGATATATATATATATATATATATATATATATATATATATATATATATATATATATATATATATATATATATATATATATATATATATATATATATATATCACATCTCGATTCATTTACGTCCCAGGCACGTGTTGTGAGAAGCCGGTCTGACCTTCCACAGAAGCATTAAATCTGACAAACGCCTAATTAAATGGTATAAATTCAGCCACTGCCACAAAGGCATCGTAAAGTTGGCTGTAGCGGCTGCATGAGCCGCACGTTTCTGAAACCAGGCCTGTACGCCGTAAAGCAAATGCTTTGGCTCTTTCCCGTTCGTGCTCAATTTAGCACTGGGGATAGTTATAGCAAGCTTGGAGGCTGGAAACGAATGAGTTGGAATCATCTTTGATGTTTATCTGTCATGATATCCAGGATGAGAATCCAACTTGGATCAAATTTGTTGCCACCATTGTACACAATGACATGCTATTGCTGACTGCAACACAGTGTATTATTATTATTATAGGTGCATCACCATTTATGCTCCTTCATTTCAGTGGTGCAAATGAAACCCACAAAGACTTTGGAGTTCTGATTGGTAGCTGGGAAAAATCTATTTATAAAAACAAATATAACAACATATATACGTGTGTGTGTGTGTGTGTGTGTGTGTGTGTGTGTGTGTGTGTGTGTGTGTGTGTGTGTGTGTGTGTGTGTATGTGTGTCTCCTCCATAAATCCACAACCATGAAACCCATAAGCTTGAACCTTTGCATGTATGAGTCAAAATTGGATGTTTGGGTTAATTAAAACACCCCTTTTGATGATAATTATTAACGGCTTTATTCATTTTTGGATGCTTTCTAATGGTTCTGTGATTTTTCCTGGTGTATTGACTCCGATGTCCGTCAGCACATAAAATTACCTTGATCCACATTGTCTCGGGTCACTCACCGGCATTTTTTTAATTTATGTTTTCATTTTTGATTGTTGTCTGATGATTCTATAAATTTTTCCGGTGTACCGGCTTCAATGTCCATCTGCATACAAAATTTTAACTTTCTACATCACCCGGAAGGTACGTATGTAAAATATCAGTCAGTCAGTCAGTTAGTGTGTCAGTGGTTCGAAAGAGCTTTATAATTGATGCGGGTGTATTTGATCGATCGAGGCATTGTGGGGGAGTGAGGATGGGTGGGGAAGAGCAGAAGGAGGGGAGCGAGGAGGGGAGTGAGGAGGTGTGCAGAAAGGCAAGGCAGCATGAGGTGAGGGCAAAGGAAGGCAGCATCAGGGGAGGTCAAGGGAAGGCAGTGTGCGGGAAAAGTCTGTCTTGGCAAGGGAAGGCAGTGTGAGGGGAGGGTCTCTTTTTAAAAATTACATATATTTAGATTTTTAAAATTCTGATTATTTTTGGGTTTTTTGGGTCGAAATAAGAATTATTATTAAGAACCCATAAACTGACATTCATTAACAGCAAATTTTGCACGAAAGGCTTTGTGTGGTTCCTGAACACAAAGGCAGAATGATCGAAGATATTTTATGTGTTAGTTAGTAATGATCAGGTGCCATGTAATTTGATTTTTTATTAAATCATTTCAAATGATGTATTAAGTCGTTTGTTCCATTCAGCTGATCTTGGGTGTGAGAGAAGCAAGCATCAGCCCAAGATATCTGAGATGATGGTTAGGGTCAGTGACGTGAGTGGAATAGGATGACGATGGTGAGGAGAAGGAAGATTAAACAGTCTTTTTCATTTTGAGACTGTCTTTGCAGGCGCCACTCCCTACAACAGCAGCTGTTTGCCATTTGTTTCATATTATTACAAAGCAGAAGCAGAACAAGCCAAAATGGGCAGTAAGCCCATTGTAAACAAGAAGGTTAAAAACAATGGGAAACTGAAAAGAATGCACCATGTTGAAGGAGGCCTTTGTTCTATAGTGGAGTGAAATATGACAAGTTATTCGAAGCTGGCACTCACCCACATAGCAATCAGGAAAAAATTAAGCTCTTACAAAGGAAAGGAAGCCTGGTGGTGGCTTCGTGGTCGGGTGGCTGGCTTGGAATCCTAGGCTCCTGAGTTCGAGCCCTGATGACTGCTGAATTAACACCAAGTGGGGTTTACTCAGCCTGTCATCCTCCTGAGGTCAGTGAAATGAGTACCAGTGTACTTGTAGAGGGACACAGCATCAGTGGAACAGCTGTGCTCCAAGAAATGGTTGGAGTGTTGACCTGTCTAAGATTGTGCCAAGTAGCCAAGGAAAAACTGCTTTGGCAGTTCCAATGCTCTGTTCAAGAGTATGGTCCACAATAACAAAGCCAACACCAACATTTGCTTTCATGTTGGTGGTTTTGGAGAGACCACAAGGGACATATGACAAGCCCATCCATGTCATTCGATCTCATGATTAACACTTACAGATCCGATATATGTTTAAAGAATTACACCAAAGATAAAGAACCAGCAGTGACTGAAAGACCTCTAAACCCTAATGGGTTTTTAAATAAGTCAATGTACTCTTAATATGAGAATGATATAACAACGTAACAAGCTCACTTAAGAAAAAGTCAGACAAAAATTCGCAAAAATAATTAACCGTTTTGATATCTTCATCTTCTTCTTGTGTAGGGCAGCTTGGCTGCAAGGTAACTATCTTTTTTGGGGGGTTCAACTATGCCGCTGATGCTGTGACCCAATACCAGTACACTGGTACTCATTTCACCAACCACAGAAGGATAACAGGCTGAATCAACCCCACCTGGTGTTAATTCAGTGGAAAACAGGGCTCAAACTCAGGACCCTAATATCCTAAGCCAGCCACCCTAACCACGAAGCCAACGTCAGGCTGACTCCTTTGATATTAAGCTTGTTGAATTGGAGCTCATCTCAGGAAAAATAACTTGTGGCGATTAGATTGTTGCCAAAAGAAAATAAAACCCCCAAACCCAGCTAGCTCATTAATGACCTTCAATGAGGCAGGCAATTTGCCTGCCCTCTCTGGTCTGGTCTTATGTGATTCCCATTCACAGAATATGATTGACACTTTATGCCCTAAGGAAAACTTGGGATTCACTTCAAAATACCAGTCGATGAAAAGCCAACACCTTCAAAAACCAGCTAAACTAAACAAGAAATATAACTTTTTGTTCTTCATGACAGAACAGGGATAAATGCACCGGTACAAATGTACTCGCCAATGATGTCATTGATGGGATGGTACACATCGTACACATTGTGCGGCCATGAATGAGAACATGGTGGCAGTCCAACTTACGACGGGACATATTACCATATTGGATCGAGTGAATTTAATTTGGATGCACAGGAGTTCAGCTGTAAAGCAATTTCCCTCTGGGGGGTAGGAAGGGGGGAGTGGCTCAGTTAACAGGTGATAAATCAAAGCAACACTCAGAGGCAAGGCACTGTTGCTTAGCCTTAGGTAACAAGCTAAGCTTCCCATCAGTGAGGTGGCAATTGGTGGGGTGGAAATTGGGGAAGGTGAACTGCTTGGGATAACAAAATCCAAAAGCTTCTAATCAGGACAAATTACAAAACATACAGTATACCATGGTATGATTCCTGATTAAATTAAGTGTTATAATCAAATGTTACATCAGCCAGAGAGGATGGTGCAGAGGTACCGCATTTACCTGATTTGTCTCATCTGGGTTCGATTCCTGAACCGACTATAAACTGTCGGTTGGAGCTCTGCAGGCATGGTATTGCATCACAACGTGTGCCATCCCTCATCACTCGGGTGGAAGTTAAACTGGTTGTCACAGCTGTCAGCATTAGCTGGTAGATGTTAGAGATCCAATGGTGTCTTTTGCAGAAGGTCGGTGAGATATAACCAGCACCCTGAACATATCACAAATTCCTGGCTAAATCAATGTTGGGCCTCGCTATCCAATTACTGAATGACTTGGGCCAAAAACTTTCCCCCAGCCAACCCCACATGAAGGTGGGAATAATTTAGACCCGTCAAGATTAGTAGTTGATCAAATAGCTTCTTGATGACCTTTTCCTTCCAAAGACCTTTTCTGTGTCGGAAATCTCTTTCCTGCACACACATCTCATTCCGTTGTCTTTCATTGCCATTGTCATGCTACATGTATGATGGAGCCTATCTTCATTATAGACCATACGAGGAACTTCACGAATGACGAGGCCATTTTGGTCCATCGGGCTTGTGCTACATGAACACCACAATTACATCTCTCAGTTTATCGACCACGACTTCACATTTTGATTTGCTCAATGTTGGCACATTTTACTTCCTTCAAAATTTGTTCAAGTCTGCCTTGTCACATGATACCATGTTATTATGTCTGAGAAGATAATTTTTTCCAGATTAGGAGGAAACACCAAAATGAGCCACAAAAATAAACCATCAGAGATTGTCAAACTGTTAAAGCATCAAAGAACTTTCAACAAAAGAGTAACTTTTTTTTTGGATACATTGTCGAAGCTCAGAGAATGAACATACAACGCACAGCAAGGGGGGGGGGGGCATGAGACAAGAGGAGCGGGAGAGGGAAGGATAAAACAGTGGGGAAAGAGAGATTTGGAGATCTGTGGAAAGGTGAGGGATGGGGCAGGGAAAACAGGGTATACAACATGGACACTACAGGGACTTTAAGGAGGGAAGGCAGGGAATTTGAAGGGGGTGGGTTTGGGGTGGATTAACGGGGGTAAAAAAGATCGAGGTTTTTCATGGGGGAAGATAAAAGGTGATGGTGAACAGCTGTTTTGAAGGCCTGGAGGGAAGAATGGGATTGAAGAGAGTGTGGGAGTATATTCCAAAGGCGGGAAAAAAGAGGAATGAAAGTATGAAGGTGAGCAGTGATTCGTGATTTTGGTAGTTTCACCAGAAGGGGGTTGCTTGCAGACATTGAGCGCCCTGCGGAAATATTGGGGGGGGGCAGAGACAGAGCAGGGAGGTGTGAGACCAGAGAGGAGACAGTAGAAGACAGAAAGACCACTGACCTGCCTGTGGTGAGAGAGCGAGAGGCCCAAAGACTCAGTCCCACCACAGGAAATACCAATGATCCCAATTCCTTTAGTTTCCACAGCATGAAGTCGAGAAAGGTGAGAGGCAGGAGCACCAGCCCAGAGGGTAGAGCAGTACTCCATTTGGCTGTGGACAAAAGCTTTGCATGTAGTCTGACGCTCAGGTGGGCCAAGGAAGTACTTTGCACATTGGAGGATTCCCAGTCGGCGACTGGCTTTGGTGGCCAGGTTGGAAATGTGGCTTTTCCAGTAAAGATAATAGCAGACAGTGAGACCCAGAAGCTTGAATGATGGGACTTCTTCCAGAGGATTGTTGAGAAAGTAGATGGTGGGGGAGAGAAGACTTCGAGTGTAGGATTTGTCAGGATTGAAAGACACGTTCCATGTGTTGGACCAGTTTGTGATGCTTTTTCCTTATCTGCAGAGAGCGAAGAAGTTGCTGCTTGCCAATCTTAGGGATGACAGATGGTATGGAAGAGGGTGTAGTCATCAGCAAAGAAATAAAGAGGATTTCCCAGAAAATCGGAGAGATCATTGATGAAAACCAGAAAAAGAACAGGACCCAGAACACTACCTTGCAGGACTCCAGCCTGGACAGGAAGAGGAGATGAGAGAACTTCACTTAGGGCCACATGTTGACTGTGACAGGAAAGGAGGTCTGTGATGCCATAAGTGGAGATGGCTTTGAATACCATAGGAATAGAGTTTGGTGAGCAGGGCAAGGTGCCAGACCATTTCAAAAGCACTCGATATGTCGAGGGATATGGCTCTGATTTCCTGTCTGGCATTGAGGACCTTCATCCATTGTTGGGGGAGCAAAAGCAGCAATTCCAGGGTAGAGTGACCTGGTCTGAAATCAAATTGATGATTGGAAATCAAGCCATTGGAAAAGATGAAGGATTTGATGTCTGAAGCGATGATGGATTCCATAACTTTGCTGATGATTGGGACAAGGCTGATTGGTCTGTAGTTGCAGGGATCTGTTTTTGCACTTTGTATGCAGGGCAGTATTGTTTGCTGATTTCCAAGCAGATGGCAGATGACCTTGAGCAAATGAGAGGGTGAATAGAACAGAGAGAGGGTGAACAAGAGCAGAAGAGGCGGTTTTTAGGACATGTGGGCTGATGCCGTCTGGACCGATTGCAGAATCTGAGTCGATGTTTGACAGCAAGCTCTCCACCTTGTCAGAAGAAAAGGACACAGAGTCCAGCAAGAGTTGGGTGCGACTGGTTAAGGTAGGTACAGAAAGAGATGGGTTTCGGGCGCAATATTTAGATGCAAACACCGAGTTTAGGTATTCAGCCTTTTCATGTGTCGTGTCAGCAACGCGGCCATTTGAGGTAAGGAAAGGGATGGAGGGCGAACATACACCAGAAACATATTTGATTAGACACCAACAGGATTGAGAGGATTGAGAGAGGTTTGAGAGTTCAGACTTGAAATTAGAAGGATGTTGTTTTCTGGCTCTCCTGAGGGTAGACACACACTTTACGGAAGGAACTGAGATTTCCCTCAGTTGGGGTTGCTTTCCATGAGGCAAAAGCAAGTTGTTTCAGGATAACTGCTTTGCCCCAAGCTTCAGTGAACCAAGGGCGGGAGGAAGGGGAGGACAACTGAAGATGAGAGCGGATAAATCTGTGCATGAGAGCGAGCAAGTTTCTTGGAAAGAATTCTCAAGACGAGTTGATGTTGGAGAAAGATGCCAAGGGAGACCAGTCTCGAAGTTTGATGGCTGCTTGGAGACTCTGCCAGTCAGCCTGAATGAAATGCCAGACTTGACGGCACTGAGGTGATACTCTAATAACAGCCAGAGAGATGTCCACTTTGACAAGCACGTGATCAGAAGAACCGATTGGAGCAAAGGAAAAACAGCAGATATTTTCATGGAAATTTGTCAAAACCAGATCCAGAAGATGGAGTACCCTTGGTTGAGATCCGCCTTGGGGAGTTGACCGATTGAGTCAGTCCCAATAAGTTTATAAACATTGATAAACAGAACTAGTAAAATATGAATTAGATTTCTTGTTGGGAAAGGTAAAAAAAACAAAAAAACATTTGTGTCAGGATTAAGGTGATTTGACTGAAATACAGACATACCACATAGTTTGTGTTGAAAATGCTGTTGCAGGTATTTTTTTTAATTTACATCGATCCAAGGCTCATCGTGGCGTTCAGTTCGGATGGGAAAGTATCAGGCCAAAGTATCAGATAACAATTATTCATTTAGTTATTTATATATTTATATACATACAATGTTTAAGGCTCATAATGGAGGTGCCACTCACACACACAAAATGGACATACTGACAAGACAGACACTTAACACAGCCACTGAGCTTGGGGGGGGGAAGTATCAGCGATACTTGCCAGGATACTCTGGGTACGAGCGATGTCACAACAATGACACCACTTTTCTCACCACACTCAGTGTGGCATTTCCTCAGGAGGGATTTCCTCCTCCACATGGATGCCAACTGATGACGATTATCCATGCTCAGACCTTTCAAAATGCTGAGTGTCAAGCAAGGAAGCAGCACATACCATTTATAAAGTCTTTGGTATGACTTGGCTGTGGTTTGAACCACCAACCTCCCAGACTCAGAGAGGACACTCTAAGCATTACACCTCAGAGTCTGGGACATCCTATGGGAGGAAGGATTCTGTTAAACAGATGATGTCTGGTTTATCAGCAGCAGCCTCGATTGAGAGATCTATTAGGTTGGAGCAGAGGCCTTGGATGTTTGAGCTCCATACAGTTGGAGACAGGAGGGAGGAGCTGCTGATAGGATGTAGGGATGTGGAAAGCAGCAAGAAAGGGTGCAGAGTGTGGAGGGGGGGGGGTGGAATTTGCAGCCTAGATACCTACCTAACCTTGTGCTCAGCTTGAACAACTCTCCGGCAAGGAGCTGGACAATGTTACTCTAATTTACAAGGACGTAGACATGAAAGCTCCCCTCCCTCCCCCACCACTCTCATCACACCCTCTCTGTGTACTCCAACAGCAAAATGCTTTGTAAGCTGAGTACTTCTTTTCACTTCTTGCATGGTTAAGTGGGAATTACATTAAATATTTGCATTTGACTGAGGTTAAAAGGAATGAAATGGAGTTGCAAAGGAACTCAGTGAGAATGAATCTGTGTCACAGAAACAGGGACACACGGCCTGCCAGGGCAAACAAAACAAGCACGATTAACTTATCGGCATTTAATGTATGCTGTGCCTTATCGCTCGGCCTTGCTAGATAATCCCGAACTGAAGGGTGATGAGGGCACTGAAGCATGCCTCCTCAACTGCTCTGTAGAAAATCATTATTGTTTCATTCTCTATTCATCTTCTGTTTCAATTAGGTCATTCAATTTTACATCGTTTAATTTTTTGGGTTTTTAGTATGCAAGAAGTACTTGGGCCTCAAATCTGAATCTACTGCATTACTTTGACCGATAGGCTTCTTGGTAAATACAAACACTTTAACATAGTGGTGTTTGACATTGACATCAATTTTATTTTTTTATTGTTTTTTAAATTGAAGACAATCATGTTTATCAATGTCTTAAGCCTGGTGTTGGCTTAGTGGTTAGGGCGGCTGGCTTAGGATCTTAGAGTCCTGAGTTTGAGCCCTGCTGGCTGTTGAATTAACACCTGGTAGGGTTGACAGCCTGTCATCCTTTCAAGGTTGGTGAAATGAGTACCAGTGTACTGGTAGAGGAGCACAGCATCAGCGGCACAGCTGTGCTTCCAAGAAACGATAGCTATCCAGCAGCCAAGCTGCCACACGCAAGAACAGAACAGAATCAATGTCTTACGTTCGACCTAAAGACTGGATCAGAGGAAAGACTACCATTGAACAAGCTATAAAACCAGGACACGTTACTGATGAGAATCAGAAGAAACTAATTTGAATCAAATTTTGAGTATAGAAAGCCTGTAAACGACCTCAAAACGACCCTATAATCCCAGTTGTCGATTATAAATCCCTAATGCTTATGTACCGTCAATTCCAGCCACACCTACCTTCAGACAATGGCAGAGAAATTCAATGTTTGATCAATATTCATTTAAAAACTGAAATAATGTTACAGACAAGGTCACATTTACCATCAACTCACCCAAAATTGCAGATGCAAACCTTCAATTTCTTCAGAGATTGGTGTTTTCATCTAAATTACCAGCCATGCTCAACTGACCTGCGAAAATCTACTCATAAGAAGCATCTTTCAGAAGGTGTCTGCAAGTGGATGTTTTCTCAAGGTAAGGACTGATCTCATCCATTTCTTCTAAGGTGTACCTGAATACAATCGAAGGTGAATTAGGTGGTGCCAAAATCAGTCCATTCCACTTTCGACTGTTCTGTCCATCTACAAGTTTGCAGGATAACAGAATACATCATCACTTCCAACACTACGTTTTTTTTCATGCTCTCCAAGAATCTCATAACAAACAATAAATTTGGATTTGGTCCAGGTCACTCAAATGCTGGACATGTTGCTTCTCTTAATGCAGTAAATAAATTAAGCCTTTACATCTCAAATAAGAGCTCCAGAACGAGCACTTTTCATGTATATGCTAAGTCTGGTGTTGGCTTTGTGCTTTGGGTCGCTGGCTTGGGATCTTAGGGTCCTGAGTTCGAGCCCTGTTGGCTGCTGAATTAACACTAAGTGGGGTTGATTCAGCCTGTCAATTTTCTGAGGTCGGCGAAATAAGTACCAGTGTACTGGAAGATAAATTCAATGTTTGAGCACAGCATCAGTGGCATTGTTATGCCTCAACAACAAAATGATTGCTACCCAATAGCCAAGCTGCCATACACAGGAAGAAGAAGATGTACTAGTATATGTCATGTTTTTGAGAGTCTGGCACGAAGCTCTTCTTGCTGATCTTTCATCTGCAATATCCGAAATCCACAGCACACCTGCAGTTTTGCCGATATCCTTCAAGAATGCAAACATGAGAACAATCTTCTTCTCATGTTGTTCTCTTCCACTCTCTTCAAAAGAATGGTCGATGAGGGCAATGTTCCCATACTTGGTCTTTTCTCGGCTTAAGTTAATTACCTCTAAATGGGATAATTTAATTGGTTGGCATCTCAAATTGCAGGTCCAGATCTTGCTAAAGGAAGCTCTCTGAATTATAACAGGGGTAGGGGGTGGGGGGCACCGCCCTGTTGAAAAATGAACTCGGGTTGCAGGTCTTCAATATGTGGGAAGGCGAATCCTTCCAACATGTTCATATAAATTTGTGAGGTCACTATATCCTCCGCAAACAAAAACGGATCCACCAAGTGGTCAAGGAGAAGGCCACACCACACATTGACCTTTTGACTGTCGCGTGTGTGTTCAATGACCACGGGGGGATTTTCATAGCACCAGATCCTCACATTGTGCAGGTTGACCTTCCACGATACAAGAAAGCAAGCTTGGTCTGTGAACATGACCTTTTTCAGGTAATCTTCATCATCCTCTATGCGACTGAACATTTCCTCGGCAAATGCCTTGCATTTGGAGCTGTCATTTGGTTTGAGTTCCTGCAGAATCTACACCACATAGGTATAAAGCTTCAGTCTTTTATGCAAAATTCTGTTCACAGTGGTCGTTGGTAGTCCCAGTTCTCTGGATGCGTGTCAAATTTGAATTTATGGGACTTTGTTGAAGTGATTCACGCACTCTTTCAACGTCTGCTGCACTTGTGCTTGATCGACCGGTACTTTTCTGATTCCAACAATTTCCAGTCTCCTTTGACCTCTTGCACCACTCTCTGATACGAATCCACGATGGCGGATTCCTTCCATACCTTGTATATAATTTATGCTGAACTTAGGAGTCGGATCTCGTCTTGATGAAACATTCGACGCACTGAGCTTTCTCTTGTGGAGTCGCCATTTTTCTCTTACATTAAATAAACAGACCTGAAAACAAAGAAAACTTTCAGAGTTTCTGTATCACATAAAACAAAGGGTATCATTGTTTCTTTTGTGATACTAAATATATTAACAACCAAAGTTGTGCAGGTCTTTTTGAAACACACTGTATATCTCTGTACACATTTTATGGTGACTTTCTTTCACAAAGACAACTTGGTATGAGCTCCAAAATACAATGTGAAAAGGCTACTGCTCAAATGTCCCCCAAAGTGAAGAGGAAAAAACCCCCTAATTATCCACACAGGTCTTTTACCCAGACTGAGAAGAAATAAGTAAATAAAACTACGATACAGAAACACATGAGAGTTCTGAGTTTGTAGATCCCATGCATTTGTATATGCCTGATGTTGGTGTAATGGTTAGGGTGGTGGTCTTGGGATCCTATAATCCTGAGTTCAAATCCCATTCAGTCATTGAATTAATATGAGGTAGGGTTGACTCTGCCTGCCATCCTTCTGAGGTTGGCCAAATGAATGCCAGCTTGCTGGTATCCTGTGTTGGAGTGGCGACCTGTCCAGGATTGTGCCCAATAGCCAAGGAGACTGCTTAGGCTCTGCCAACGCTCTGCACAGAGTCTGGTCCCGATGGATGGATGGATGAAAATAATGTTAAAGTATTGGTACTTTAACATACCATCAGACAACATTAATGATAAGTATAAACAAGAGTGAGAATTGCTTTGCAAAACATGAACCCTTCTGGTCTGAATGAATGTTTGGGAGATAAAAATTTGTTTGTGTTTAACACATGCTCAAGCCAATATTGGAACCTTAATGAAGAAGAAGAAGAAGAAACCATGAAATAAACTGCGTTTGGGTCGATTCAGCAAAATAAAAGGAAAAGCAATTTTCATTTACTGATATATTTTGTCGACAAAAAACCAATAAAAACAATGAGGATAACAAACCGGAGATAAAAATTAATTAACTTTTACGCATGCTCGAGCCGATACCAGAACCAAAAAATGAAGAAGAAGAACCTTTCAAACCCACCATGTTTTTTTTTTTCTCAGCTTTATCCATTTCATATTCAAAATAACTGATGTACATACATGAAGTGAAAGCATGCGTACAGCTTATGTGCATATATAATTAATATATCATGGTTGTATACCTGGGATCATTCCAATTGCACTGGGCCATGGACAACACCCAGGCATAAGGCCTGAGGTCTGCTGATCTGTGCTGCTTCATGCAATGGTGGCGCATGATTTTATTGGGGTTGAGTCAGGCCAGTTGCCCCGCCAATGGGTGTTAAGCTGGGGGGTGGAGTGAGGGAAGCTGAACGCTGACCCATGTATAATATGTAATATTGTCTAAGTTTAAAAAGGTCATAACTGTGAAAAACTAACAAAACGCCCTGAAACTCAAACTTCTTATCATCATCATACTTGTCATCATCATAACTTCATAAAGCCATGTACCAAGTTTCAGTTGAACATGTGAAAGGGTCTGGGAGAAAAATCTGAAAAAACAGAGGTGGGATGGACAGACAGACGGACAGACGAAGAGCAAACTGATAGTCCCCTATGGTGAAACTGGTAGGGGACAAATAACGCAACTTTAGAGGATGGGGCCATAAACAGTTCCAGAGACAGGTTGTTGTATCAAAATTTGGGTATACTGAGACTATGACATCTAAAAGAGAGATAGACATAAAGACAGAGATGGAGATTGAAAGAGATAGATGGGGATTGGAAGAGATAGATGGGGATTGGAAGAATGACATGGGTATTGAAAGAGAGAGAGGGGGAATAGAGAGGAGATGAGGGAGAAGAAGGGGGGTACAGGATGGAGAGGGAAAAGAGGGGAGATCGGAGGGAGGAGTAGAGAGAGAGAGAGAGAGAGAGAGAGAGAGAGAGAGAGAGAGAGAGAGAGAGAGAGAGAGAGAGAGAGAGAGAGAGAGAAGAGGTGAGGGGGAAGAGGAGAGGGAGGAGAGAGGAGGGAGAGGAGAGAGCTGCAGAACAGCCTCACAGATAGAAAGCATGCATTGACTGCAATGCCGTGGCTGGAGGGAAGTACATTTAGCTCCAGGTGGTGGTAAACCTGATAGGTGAAATCACCACAAAATAATAGCAAACAGGTGTGGTAAGGAGATAAAAGGAGGCATTTTCATTTCAAAAGTACTATGGAATCTTTATTGATTTTGCTCTCTTATAACATTCTGCCTAAAGGGGCTGAGCATCTCAGCATATATGTTGTTCTTTCTTGGGTGAGCTAAGTCGATAATCATTTTATCTACTTTTATGTAAATGTAAAAATAAATATTTTTCAAAAGGAGTTTGTGTGTGTTGGCATTGTGGGTAAATTTACATTACTTCTGCAAGTCAAATTGGCTTGAAATCCCAAAGCTGTTCCCTTCATGGCTTTTGCAGTGAAGCTCTGAAAATAAATTTATTACGTTTTCAACGATAAAAGGAGAATAACAGGAATGAAGACTTGATCCCAAAGTTGAGATTATTAGCTTATTCAGGGAGAAATGTTAATATATTATTTAAAAATCCATCATACATCAACACACACACACACACACACACACACACACACACACACACACACACACACACACACACACACACACACACACACACACACACACACACTGGAAAGAAAAACCACAAGGTTTCACCTGGAAACAAATGGCTGTGAAGGCGTTTGCATGAGACAGTTACACTCCAGTGAGTGCAAACTCATCCGTCTCAATAAAGACAGTCACGTGCCCATACATAAGACTCAAGTGGATTGCCATGATATGCAATCATAATCCATGTGCTGTCCTACTTTCTCATGAAAGACCTTCCCGGGAACCACGTGCTCCTCTGGGTGTACTCGTTCTGTGCATGGATGAGTCACGCGCGTACTGATCATTGGTGGATTTTCACATGTTGCCTTCAGCAAAATGAGGATACACGAACAAAGAGAAACCCAAAAATGTGCTCCAGCATATTTGCCAAACTTCGTCTCAGCCTTTGGCTTCTGTTTTAAAGCACCACAAAGACCGATAAAATTCCTTCGGATAAGATGGACCTGATGATGACATTCAGATGGCCTCCGAGGATTGATATTTCTGTATGTCGCTGCGGAAGGCTTTCAGGTTGTCCCTCGTGCCATTATTGTAAAAATGCAGGTTAACCCTTGAACCACTTTCGTAGATGCTGCTCAAAATAATCACCACGGCCGAAGCCTGTCATGACTTTCCTTCGTTTTTGTATGCGGCATTAACAAGATCAAAAGCAGTCTGGGTAGTGATCAGATTCATGAAAGTATTGATTCTTGCATAGATTGGGAAAGCAAACAGGGTTTTAGATTGTATTCATCGGGAGATAAATTATAAATCAAAAGAGGTGGATTTCACATTGTGCCGGAATTATAGTCAGGCCTCATCTAGAATATTGTGTGTAGTTTTGATCACCACAACTGAGGAAGGACATACCGTAGCTGCCATGCAGAGGGTTCAGCACAGGGCTACAAGATTTCCTTGTGTAAAGCAATAGATGGAAAAGAAGAACCGTCATTTAAGACAAACATATGAGCTATCTTCTTATTGCATATACAAAACAGTGATTTTTTGAAATGCTAATTTAAATAATTACGATCAAAGAACCAAGCACATGCAAGATGGTTCTAGCACAGGTGTCAAAATTCATATTTCTACATATCTCCATGAGCACATTTTCTTTCCATACAAAATCAAGGTTCTTATGGGAGAGCGAAGTGACGGGGGCTATGAATTGTCAACTGGGTAGCGGAACAACTCTTTCAACACACTAAGTGAGGGAATGAATGAACAGGAAAAGAAGAGAGAGAGAGACATGAGGACAGGAAAAACAGCAACCTGCAGGGTAAATTAGGGTAAAGATTATTATAGGTAAGAATGAGGGATGACATGAGATTTCCGTGCACATTCTGCTTGAAGCCCCAGAGAGGAGAGTGTGGAGTAACAGGCTCAGGAAGGTGGTTCCACAGACGGGAGGACCAAGGAACAAAAGAGGTGAGGTGTACCGTTAAGTTGGATTTAGGAAATGTAACCAGGAGGGGGTTAATATGAGAACAAAGTGTGCATCCTAGATATACTGGGGAGGGTTGGAGGGTTGCCAGAATACAGGGTGTTAGACAGGAGGAGAGGCAGTAAAAAAAAGGCAACTGACCTGTCTGCGATGCAAGAGCAATCGACCTTGTGCTTCGGCCTTATCACAGGAGTTTCCAATATGTTGAGAGCTTTAGATTCCACAGAGTCCAGGAGATACAGATGTGATGCTAGGGAACCGGTCCATAAACGTAGATGGATTAATAACGATGTTTGACGAATCATTCCTGACATGAAAGTTTATCAATCTGACATTTGCCTGTGAAGTTTGAAGCAAGGCCATTTTCATATCAAGGCTGTGGAGGATCAAAAGAGATGGATATAAAGGGTGAGGAAGAGAGTGGGAGGAAAAGAGAGAGAGAGAGAGAGAGAGAGAGAGAGAGAGAGAGAGAGAGAGAGAGAGAGAGAGAGAGAGAGAGAGAGAGAGAGAGAGAGAGTTTAGAGAAATAGCATTGAGAAGAGAAGAAAGAGGTGAGAAAGAGAGAAGACAGAAAGAGGAGAGAAAGAGGACAAAAAGAGAGGAAAGAGAGAGGGGGAAGGGGAGATCAAAATTTTTTTAATGCAGGCAATTGGGTGCTATAATGTTATGAGATAACATTATGTGTTTTATGGCCACTCGAGGCTCTAAATCAGGCATCGTGCTTCTCGGTGGAAAGACAGCAGCGCGATGGAGATAGAATCACATCCACCATCAATCACAACTGGCCTTCGAGCGAACATATTCCTGTCTTCTCCTATGTGTGGCTATTTTGTCTGAATATTGTTATGTATATTATATGCCAGGACATAGCAGTTAACGTTGCTGTTCTCACCAAGTTAAGGTATTCCAGTCATTTTTTTGTATAAAGGAAAAAATAATGGGAGACTTGGACAAATAAGGGTTGTGGGGAGGAAAGAGGGATAGGGGAGTATACACTGGATGGACAAGATGGATACAAAAGCAAACTCTCAGGCAGGAAAAACTGTATATATGGAAGGAGGTGTGTTTGAAGTGGGATTGTTTGAGGATTAATGGGGGTAGGAAAGATCATGGTTTTGTATGGGGAATGATCTGAGATGGTGGTGAACAGCTGTCTTGAATGCGAGATGAAATGTGGAAGTCTTGAAGACCCGGAGGCAATGATTGAAATTAAAGAGAATGTGGAAGTTGATTCCCCAGGCGGGAAAAAGAGGAATGAATAAATGGGGGAATTATGGATTTTGGTGGTCTTACCAGAAGGGGGTAGAAAGTGCAATGTGTGCACTCTGCAGAAATCCTGAGAAGTCGAGGGGGGACAAAGCACGGAAATTGTAGAGGGTGCAAGACCAGAAAGGAGGTGGTAGAAGATAGAGACACCTGTTTGTGATGGGAGTGTGATAGGCCCATGGACTAATCTTTATCACAGGAGATTCTAATGAACTTGAAGGCCTTGGGTTCCATGGGGTCAAACTGAGCAAGATTTGTGAGGCTGGGGCACCAGCTCAGAAGGGAGAGAGGTACTCCATCAAGCTGTGGATGAAGGCCTTGTAGATGGATAGGGTTTCAGGTGTGTAATGTTCAAATATTCTTGTGATATCTACATTCATTTTGACAAACACTTCAAAATGTGAATGTATATATATATATATATATATATATATATATATATATATATATATATATATATATATATATATATATATACATATATAGATACATATATACATATATACATACATATACATATATACATATACATACACATACATATATACATATACATACACATACACATATACATATACATACACATACATATACATATATGTATATATATATATATATATATATATATATATATATATATTTATATATATATATATATATATATATATATATATTTATATATATATATATATATATATATATATATATATATATATATATATATATATATATATATATATATATATATATATATATATATATATATATATATATATATATATATTTATATATGAACAGGACATCTCTCTGCTTGAACTTAGCTGTTGACGTCCATTACCGGATTACATCATCTTTTGAATGTAAACGTTTTATCAACACACCCCCCACCCAACCACCAATCGTCATGCTCTGGTCCTCAATCCAAATAACTGCTAATCTACTATGTGGTGACATCATGTGAATTTTATTCATATTTCCATTTTAATCTTAATCAAAGAGGAAAAAAAAATCCACATCTTGATTAAACAAAAACCTGAAGACCATGAGGCTTGAGTTATGAAATTGAATTACAAAAAATCTGCTCTGTGTTTGACACAAATACGCAAGTTATTCAAATAATTAAAATGCTCATGATTATGTAAGTTATTTGAGAATATGAAAGCATCAAACACTTTGCTATGGAAGAAACATGATTGAAAAACATGGTGTGATGTGCATACAGTACTTTTACTTTATTAAGAGTATATCGGTAAGAATAAAAGAGTACATTCTGTTCTGTTCTTGTGTATGGCAGCTTGGCTGCCAGGGTAGTTTTCATTTCTTGGAAGCATGGCCATGCCACTGATGCTGTGCCCCTCTACCAGTACACTGGTACTCATTTTGCTGACCTCGTAAAGATGACAAGCTAAGTCAACCCCACCTGGTGTTAATTCATCAGCCAACGAGGCTCAAACTCAGGACCCTAGGATCAAAGAGTACGTTGGAAACTAGAAACAAGCTTTCCTTTTGGCCTCATGTATCTCAAGGCAAAAATAAATTGCAGCCACTACCACCTGCAGGCAAAGTCATGGTGACTGATTTTATGGGCCACTCAAGCTCATAAACTTCAGCATTTCATACCTGTGGTTAAAACGCGCCACAAGAACATATTGTGTCTTGATGTAAGGTTTATATCCAGATCGAGCAGGAACTCGGTGACTTTTATTCAACATGGAAGGTGCAGATGTTTAAAGATGCCAGTGGTGTAGAGTATGGTTGGCAGATCCCAGAAACCCAATTCTTAAGTTGCGCCATTGGTGGGTGTGGTCGGTGGCGCCACCCAAATCCAAGATGGCTGTTTTGAGATAGGCTAAAACCAATATTGTCATACATCAAGTAATACTAGGCCGATTCCAATGATCTTGGTATGCATTCTGATAGTTTTGTGTATTCCCAATCCAATGGAGAGGGTGTCATTATCATCAAAGGTAAATTTCATGAGATAAAGGTCAATATCACAGATTTTGGTCAATTTTATGCCTGTTTGACGTTGACCCTTTGATTCAAGGTCAAATCTGATGACATGAAATGATTCCCCATGCATGATTTCGTATTAGTGCCCAATACATACCAAAGCTCTCAGACAAGTATTTAAATAGTTATAGGCATATTAAAGTAAGCTATAAATCGATTTTGGATCACCCCCCTTACGTCATGTGACAAATTTCTGACAAATTCAAGTGTCATGCAAAGTTCCAGCAACTTGGCAACAACAAATAAGGTAAGATTTTGAACATTTTAAAGACTTTCAACATGAAATAATGTATGAATATAATGCATAACAATACCAAGAACATGTATAACTAACAAAATGGAATGTTTTTATGAGGAAATAAGAAATCTAGTGCAAAATAGATTTGAAATTTGACTATTTTTGGAGTAAAGGGGGAATTCCTCCATTTCTAGGAATGGGTCCCCCCCCCCTTTTTTAAATAGTCCCTGTAATGTTTAAATATTGTTCTGAGGGCTTAGGCATGTATTAGGCACTAATAGGAAATCATGTATGGGGAATCATTTCATGCCATCAGATTTGACCTTGAATCAAGGGGTCAAGGTCAAACAGCCATACGCATTAGCATTTTCACAAATGGCTAGATGTTCGCTGACTGACCCGACATAGAAATCCTTAAGACATATACAGCTCAGATGTATGGGGCTAAGGGAAAAGTCATGTCACTGAATTACCATCGCTATAATGTCTTTGAAAAGGCATATGGACCAAAAGCTAGATCTCGGAATGCACTAGCAAAGCTGAAGGGAATTGATGGTAGCATGATGATTCCTCCCTGCAAATCAGAAATTTCCCAACACATAAAACGGTCATCATTTGTAGCAAAGATGTGGGCCAATGCTGATTTATCAGAATTAAATCAGCATCCATCTTCAAATGATGGCTGGGAGTTGCATGAAGAGCAGTATGGAATCATTTGGTTTGATGGTCAACAGCTTCCAGAGTCACTGGTTCCAGAGGAAAAGGATCACTCATCAAGAAAGCTCTGACGATGACCTCAATGTGTCTTCATCAGAAGAAGATAAAATAGATCCCTAAATTTATAGAAAGTGGTAGATTAGTTCTGTATGTATATATGCATGGTGGTGGTAAATAGGTTAGGTAATATATAGAAACAGATTGAAGTGGGGCACTGTCATGCAAACCATAACAATTAACAATTTGTTTCTTTTCCAGAAAAATTCATGCAGGTGGTCAAAATAAATTTATTTGAAAATTATTTTTTTCTTCTTTTTGAAGACATTTTCCAATCAGAACACATTTTTGATGAGTACAAAATTATATAAAATGCCAAGTCACTTGATCTACACTTTGTGATAATGACTGAATGTAATGGTTACAAATGAACTATATATGTAAAATCTGCCATACCTATAAATCTAATTCACCTTGTTCTTAAGTAAGCTTTCCACCACAAATCCTATTCTTAAGGCCCTCACCCACTGGCCATATCTACTCCCGACCAGCCCCCGACCAGCCCACTCGAACTGCCCCACCGACCTGCCCGACCTGTGCCGACTGTGCCGACTGGCCCCAGACTGGACTGACTGCCACATCTGGTAGGTCAAGGGAGGTCGGGAGCAGGTCTGGCAGGTAGGAGGCCAGTCCTCTTCCCTCTCCTTCCTCTTCCCCTCTCCTCCTCCCAGGCTCTCCTCCCGGCCTCTTCTCATCCCAGCCTCTCCTCCCTCTTTCCTCCTTGCTCTCCACCCCCTTTCCTCGCCCTCACCTCCTCCCCCTCTCCTCATCCCCTCTCCTCATCGCCTCTCCTCATCCTGGCCTCTCCTCATCCTGGCCTCTCCTCATCCCGGCCTCTCCTCATCCCGGCCTCTCCTCCCCCATTTCCTCCTCCCTCTCCTCTCCCTTTCCTCCTCCCTCTCCTCTCCCTTTCCTCCTCCCTCTCCTCTCCCTTTCCTCCTCCCTCTCATCTCCCTTTCCTCCTCCCTCTCCTCTCCCTTTCCTCCTCTCCTCCAAGAGAAGGGGAGGAGAGGGGAGGAGAGGGCATGCGGAGAGTCCCAGAGGAGAAGGTTAATGACACCCGACCTACCCAACCAACCCCACAATTTTGATCATGTTGAAAACTCGACGACCGCATCCGAGCAAAGTCGACTGTTCCCGACCAGATGCTCGGGGGGGGGGGGGTGGGGGCAGTTCGGGTGGGCCGGTCAGGGACAGGTTGGGGGTCGATCGGGTCAGTGAGCGTGGACCTTAAGGTTATATTTTTTTCATTCAATGTACCTATCCCTGTCAAATGACACTGGATTGGTATTTGCACTTTCGACACGAAGAGGAAATCATGTATGGGGAATCATTCATGTCATCAGATTTGACCTTGAATCATGGGGTCAAGATCAAACAGGCATAAAATTGGCCAAAAACCTATGATATTTACCTTTATCTCATGCCATTGACCTTGGATGATAATGACACCCTCTCCATTAGATTGGGCATACCCAAAACTATCATAATGCATACCAAGATCATTGGAATCGGCCTAGTATTACTTGATGTATGACAATATTGGTTTTAGCCTATCTCGAAACAGCCATCTTGGATTTGGGTGGCACCACCTACCACACCCACCACTGGCGCAATTTAAGAATTGGGTTTCTGGGATCTGCCAACCCTACTCTACACCACTGGCACCCTTAAACATCACCACCTTCCATGTTGAATAAAAGTCACCAAGCTCCTGGACTACGAGGTTTAATCCTTAGATTGAGACAATGGATAACCTGGAGAAACGAGGAAAACTTGCATTAACATCAACATGGCACAAATCCTCCTTCACCATGACAACACCAAACCCCACACAAGCCTGAAAAACGAGGAACTACATTTTTAGACACAGTGGTTCTCAACCTATATATCATAGTGGGCCACATTTGCAGCTCTCCATATATGTGTTATGTGGACCACACCAACATAACTTACTTCCTGTGTATCCATTTAAAAAAATGTTTTGTATCTGTTGTCTGACAGTAATGCAATAGAAATCTTCATTCTGTAACACCTCTCATTTCTACACTGTCAAATGTCGAAAAAAAACACATATTTAAAATTAAATAAACAAAGTCCAAGTATATTTTAACTGTGAAGATAAATCTGGTTGGACACTTACACGAGTGGGAGGTGTGGCAATTCCCTTTGTTCGAAGCAGTTTTCTTTTATTTAAAAAAAATGATGTCACTTGGGACACAGCAGTGTGCTAACTGGGCCGCATGCAGCCCGTGGGTTGAGAACCACTAGCATAGAGTATGTGCACAAAAATCAATGCAGGTTTCTTAAAACTATGCAATGTCTACACAGAGCTTGTTTTCTGAGAACAAAAAAAGAAAAAAAATTGGAGATTCTTGAGAAATAAAGAAACATTAATTAAGAGCAAACACTGATTGTGTTCTGCATAGGGATGGCATAACAGCTTCGAGGTAGGAGCACTTGCCTTTCAGCAATTTAAATATGTGAATGAAAATTCCAACCCAACTATAAACTGGCATCCTGGTGTTTTGCAGGCAGAGCAATTCATCACTGTGTGTGCCGTCCCTCAGATGGACGTTAAACTTAGGATTCGTTGACCGGCATGATTTGGTGGATGTTAAAGGTGTTTTTCGTGAAAGGTATGCGAGTTATTGCTGAAAACCTGAACAAAGTACAAATTGTTCCCAAACGCTTGACAAACCAAACTTGGCAAGTGTGAATAGTATAACAATAGCCCCCAATGTGAGTTGAGAAAGGATGTCATCCTCCAGTGAACTGAAAACAGGCTGATGATGAACCCTCAGAGATTATATGACTTGGCATAATATCAGGAGTGTAACATGTACAATATATATTGCAGTGTTGTGTTTCATGAATCAACATGGAGTCGGAAATTATGACAGAATAAACAAATTAAAAAAGATATAAAAGGTATTTAAACTCTTGAACTTACAAACACATTGTTCAAAAGAAGTAGAAGCATTCTTTTGTGGGAAATATACTTAAAGTGTACAAATGTCTGTATACTTGATAAAATAA
The DNA here is from genome assembly GCF_056783735.1 of Eptatretus burgeri. Lineage (NCBI taxonomy): Eukaryota > Metazoa > Chordata > Myxini > Myxiniformes > Myxinidae > Eptatretus > Eptatretus burgeri. The sequence continues at coordinate 88,840,538 of NC_140965.1, forward strand.
GTATCATTTTAAGATCAAGTAAGATTGTGTTGATGTTGCATTGAGAACAATAAATTGTAAAAGTGCACAACATCATACAAACCCACAAATAAAACATACTTTGCATGTGGAAAGAACAAACATATGTGCGTGCGCGCACACACAGACACACGCACACACACACACACACACACACACACACACACACACACACACACACACACACACACACACACACACACACACACACACACACACACACACACACACACACACACACCTGAAGTTGAAGCAAATTCAGCCAACAGAAGCACAAAAAGCCAAAAGAGCTTTGGTTCAGCTCACAGTGCCTCCGAGCGTGAATATTTCATCAGTACTGTCATTCACAAATTTGAAAATTTTATTCACCTCAGCACAGTAATGCTCAAGCCGTTGGTTTGACAGATTGATAAGAAACCGTGAGATCCCTGGCAGAATGATTGTTGGATATCGTTCGCCTTCCAAAGAAATACATTTCAGAGGTTTTATGCACATGTCTTCATGCTTATCGTATATCAGCCCAAATGTACAAAACGTGAGAAAAAGGTAAAAAAAAAAAATATATATATATATATATATATATATATATATATATATATATATATATATATATATATATATATATATATATGTAGAAAGACCCACCCACATCTCTCACCTATGAATGGAAGGAATAGCCAATCAGTTCTCACCTAATTGACTACCAATAAGTGATGAAACCTATCTGGGAGTTGAGAGGGTGTATAGTATTGGGATCATCATGTGTGGACAATGTGTGAACATCTTTAGAGTTGTTGAGAAACTCTGGGAAGGGTTTGAAACAGCATTATCAGTCTTCTTGGTTTGCTTTATGCAGCTACTTTGGCTGGAGGAGTGTGTGTGTGTGTGTGTGTGTGTGTGTGTGTGTGTGTGTGTGTATGTGTGTGGGGGGGGGATCAAATATATATATATATATATATATATATATATATATATATATATATATATATATATATATTTGAAAGTGTGTCTGTGTGTCTGTGTGTTTCTCTGTGACCTATGCACACGAAAAGTACTGCACTGATCCTCACCAAACTTCACATGCTGACAAAACATGTACCCGGGAGTGTCCCGATGTAAAATAATTGTACTTCCGACTTCCGGTTTCCGAATTATGACGTCATCACCTGATTTTGTAACGTTAATTTTTCAAGTTCAGCCGAATGACATGGGGCCAACGCCATATACAAAATATCTAACATATGATTTTAAGTTTTTGTTTGTCTGTTTGTTTGTCTGCACACGCTAATCTCCTGAAAGGTGAAAGATAGGAGCTAACCACTGAAAAAAAAATGTCGGGATGGTCCGGTTATAGGTTATAGGCTATTTGGCAAGGCCGCTCGGCTAGGGGGAGGGGGAGGGGTGTGTTTCCCCCTCACCAACCCCCTTAGCCTATGACTGCCATGGCCCAATAGGGAACTGATACTGTGCTCGTGTCAAACATATGTATGGAAGATTAAATTCATTCAAAAAGAACACGGGCAGCGCCGGGTGCATTCACCTAGTTTAATATAAAAGGTAAATCTCCAGAAAAAACTACTTACTACATTAAATGATAAAGAAAGTTATGTTTTGCATCAAAGGAACTTAAGACAATATTTATCTGCTGGGTTGAGAGTGAGGAAAATTCATAGGATTTTGAAATTTAAACAGTCATTGGTTAAAGAAGTATATTGATTTTAATACAAAAAGGAGAACAGAAGCAAAACAGATTTTGAGAAGGACTTTTATAAATTAATGAATAAAGCTGTATTTGGAAAGACTATGGAAAATGTTAGGAATCGACAAAACATAAGACTTGCTACATCTTGGAAACAGGCTTCAAAGTTAAGTAATAGACCAAGTTTTGAGCGAGCGGAGGTGTTTTCAGAGAACTTTTATGCTATTCATTTGAAAAAAAGAGAGTGTTGAAATGGATAAACCTATTTATATAGGAACATCAATTCTTGACTTGCCAAAGTCGTGATTGTATGACTATTACTATAATAATTTAAAATCAAAGTATATGGATAATGTGTCATTGTTATATATGGATACAGATCGTTTTAGATTAGAAATTAAGACAAGTGATGTTTATGAGGATATGATGGATAATATTGATATATATGATACAAGTAATTATAAGTCAGGTGATGTGGTGTTTTCATCAAAGAATAAAAAGGTTATTGGTATGTTTAAAGATGAATTGAGTGGGAAGGACATGAGTGAATTTATAGGATTGAGGTCAAAGTCTTATGTTTTCACGTATATTGATAATTATAGCATTGAAAGGTGTAATAAGAAGCAAAATGGAATAAAGAAAAATATAATCAAGGAAACAATAAACTTTAAACATTATTACAACTGCTTAACCAAAAAGAAGGAAGAGTACAGAAAAATGAATACAATAAGAAGTTATAAACATCAATTATATACAGAAGAGATAAATAAGAAAGCATTAGGAGCTTTTGATGATAAAATATATATTTTAGAGAATGGAATCAATAGTCTCCCTTATGATTATAAGTACAAGTGTTAAGATATTAGGTTGGGAATTTTAACAGGCTACTGCCGTCTTTTTACTGTTTTGTAAATGATAGAACCAAGCAATAACCAAACCAAATAGTGGAGATGTAATCAGCCTTGGTATTTAAATGGGAAACATAAAGAATGTGAGAAATATCAAATAAGTCTTATTGAAGAAATAACCGGGGTAAAAGTGAATAAAACAAATAAGCAGATAAATTTAATTACAAATAAGTTGGAGGATGTAAAGAAAAAAAATGTCCTTGAATGGACTGAAATCTTTGATGGTTATCAATTGAACAATGGAAAAACAATTTACTACAATCTCAAAGTGATGTGGCTCAGGAGGTCATCAAATAAGAGCATTAAGAGAAGTTTATCATTTCATTTCTGCTCAACAAAGACACTTATACTAAGAACCAAGTTCCAAGTCATTATTTGTGAATATACTCGATGGAAATAAATGTTATAAGAAAATTAAGTTATTCCCTAAAGTAGAACATGGGCAAATATTTGTTGGTTCGCTCTTTGAGTGGAATGAAAATATAAAAGGGAAGAAGTGCTCGAATCAGTAAGTCTCAATGTTTCGTTGTCTTAATTTTACATTTGCTTGTATGGGAGGGAAGGGGATATGTGGGGAGAAAATCAGTCTCCTATTTTGGGCTTGTTGGGCTTGGGTCAGAAAGTTTTTCCCTTTTCCCCCATTCATTTGAATGGGTGTCCCAGAAGCCCCATTTATCATCTACTGACTGGGCTGCACAACAATACATATTTTCTTCTTAGTCAGCCACTCTGGAGTGGCTTTAGCTTGGTGTTTTGGATCATTGTGTCGCTGAAATGTCAATCTCCCTCCCAGTTTCAGATTTATGGCTGACTTGTCCTATGTTACTTCTTTCATGTCAAGCTTTCTTGGCCCTGTTAATTAAAGGCAGCCCCCTAACATGATGCTGCCACCACCATCAGACGTAACGCTTTGAATTTAGACCAGTAAGTTCAATTTTTGTCTTGTCTCACCACAAAACATTTCTCCACATGCCTGCAGTAGCATTAAGATCCATTCATCCATTGGGACCATACTATGAACAGAGCGTTGGTGCTGCCTAAGCAGTCTCACTGGCTCTTGGGCAGAATCTTGACAGGTCGCCACTCTGACACAGGATACCAGCATGCTGGCACTCATTCTGCTGACCTTGGAAGGATGAGAGGCAGAATCAACCCCACCTGGTAATAATTTAATAGCTAAGTGGGATTTGAACTCAGGATCCTCGAATCCGAAGCCCACCACCCTAACCATTAAGCCAACACCCGGCATCATTAAGCCACTGTCACGCCTTGACGATTTAGCCAACGTTTGCCGACGCATGAAAAAATTGTCGAAAATGCTGGCACACGTCCAATACGTTATGGGTAAGTTTTGTATACGTTAAGAGCATGCTGGCATACGTCGTAGTATGCTGGCATATGTCGTAGTACGCCGAGCTCGTCGACGAATTTTAACATGTTCAAAATTTTTCGACGTATGCCAGCGTATAGGCCCGGTCACACCTTGACGTTTTAGCCAGCGATGGCAACGTATTAAAATGTATCTAAAACGCTGGCTTACGTTGAACTTTTGATGTTTTTTTTAAAGATTCGGACGTATTCATAGCGACTTGGTCTTATGTATAACGCATTGGTAACGGACAGAGAACGTTTCGTTGTGTTATAGATAACTTATACCAACGAATGCTGAACCTGTTGTCGGCCTACACAACCGATGCCCAACGATAGTCTAACTTAGGCATAGCGCGTTGCACGCATCGCCGACGATGTCGTGACGTAGCCTATTAAAAGGCTGACGCACAACGATTCGAATCATAACTGCCGTAGAAATGGAAGTGTCAACATCGCGGTCACACCTTGGCGATCTTGCCAACGTATGCCGACCGAAGAAAAATGTGTCTAAAATGTTGGGGCACGTCAAATACGGTATGAGTAAGTTTGGTATACGTGAGTACAACGCAAAAGTACGCTATCATACGTCGTAGTAAGTAGAGTACGTCAAGAAATTTTAAACATGTTCAAAATTTTACGACGTACTCGGCGTAAGACACATGTTCCGCATGCGATGGGGATAAGTTTTACAGACAATATGTGGACGCTTACACACGTCCACAAAGGCTACTTATAAGCTACTCATAAGTCGAAACATGTCGCGGTAATGTCTTTTTTACGCGAAACTTATTTCTAACTTATGTTTGACGTGCTTTGAACCAATTCTTTACGTAGTCCCAACACACATCGACGTATGTAGACGTATTCCAATGACGTCTTCCGGTCGACAAAAAAAAATAAATTATTGTGTTTCTAGCTTACTACTGCCATATAAAGACGTGTTCCCAGCGATTTTGGGAATTGGTATATAAAAATGCTGCTCATAAAAGGGGAACCCAACAGTGTTTTCGAGTCCTTTTTGAGTCGATGTCCATGTCAGCAGTAACAGTATCAGTATTAGTATTAGTTTGTTCATGTTGGCAGTGGTAGGTGAGTGTGAGGGGGAGGGTGTGGGTTATGATGGATCGTACTTGCGTTTAACGATTTAACGATTTTAATGATAAACTCAACGATTTAAATGGCTGCATCTCCACTATTGAAAGTAGACGCTTGCGCTCAACAATTTGATTTTTTTTACACTCAACGACTTTTAAACGGTACCACTCAACTATTTTCATTGTTTACAATGAACGGTTTAAATTGCTGTCACTCGCCTTTGTTTTTTGACGCTGGGGTTTGGAAATTTTAAGCGTTTCTTCTGAACGTGTTAAAACGCTCAAACTCGACTATTTTAAATAGATGCTGCCGATGGACAATTGGAATCATGGCCAAGCCAGACATCGAAGTGTGAACATCCTCGTCATGCCGAAGAAAAGTTTGAAGAATGCTGCAAATAAGTGTCCTGGCCGTGGCCGTGGACGCTGACGCAAGGACGATCCATTATACCGATGTCTTTCAGCCTATGAGTAACTTAAAAGTAACGTCTGTCGACGTGTGTCAACGATCACGTAACGTGCCAACAACACATTAATCATATGTTAGAAATAAGTTTCGGGTACGCTAAACATTACCTCGGCGTGTCTCAACTTATGATTAACTTACAAGTAGCATGTGTTGACGTCTGTCAATGATCGCAGACCGTGCATACAACTTGTGGCCAGCGTAGCGGAACGTGTGAGTCATACGCCGGCATACGTCGTGAAATTTCAAGCATGAAAAAATTTGAGGACAACCAAAAAGTACAACATTTAAAGCCAATGTACAACGACGTATGGCAGTGTTTTCAGCGTGCTTTCAATGTTATTAAAACTTACCCATAACGTATTCAACGTGTGCCAGCGTTTTTAGAAAAAAAATTCAAAAATCGGCATACGTTAGCTAAAACGTCAAGGTGTGACCGGGCCTTATGACTCACACGTTCCGCATACGCTGGCTATAAGTTGTCGGCACGTTATGCGATCGTTGACACACGTCGACACACGTTACTTGTAAGTTACTCATAAGTCGAAACACATCGAGGTAATGTTTAGCATACCCGAAACTTATTTCTAACCTATGAGTAACATGTTGTAGGCATGTTACACGATTGTTGACATGTCGACACACGTTACTTGTAAGTTACTCATAAGTCAAAACACGTCGAGGTAATGTTTGGCGTCAGTGTTCCAGACAACATGGTTTTTTTTTTCTTCGGCATGACGGTGATGTTGACACTTCGATTTCTAGTGCGGTTATAATCTAATATAATTCATAGCCGAACGCTTAACGATTTAAATCATAACGCACTAGAAATCGACGTGTCAACATCACCGTCATGCCGAAGAAAAACAAACAAACAAACAAAAAAAAACCATGGAGTCTTGAACACTGACGGGTTCCTCCTGTGTGAACCCCATTTTTATTTACCAATTCCCCTAAACGCTGCCAATACGCCATTATACGGTAGCTGTGAGTTAGTAACACGTTCAGTAAGTTCTGTGGTCGTCCGGAAGACATCAAATACATCTACATACGTCAATTTGCGTTGGAGATACGTTACGCATAGGTTCAAAGCACGTTACTCATAGGTTAGAAATAAGTTTCAGGTACGCTAAACATTACCTCGACGTGTTTCGACTTATGAGTAACTTACAAGTAATGTGTGTCGACGTGTGTCAACGATCGCATAACGTGCCTACAACTTATGGCCAGTGTATGTGGAACATGTGCGTCATATGCTGGCATATGTCGAAAAATTTTCAGCATGCTTAAAATTTGTCGACGTACTCGGCATACTACGACGTATGCCAGCGTGCTTCAGCTTGCTTCAGCATGCACTTGACGTATACAAAACTTACCCATAATGTATTCGACGTGTGCCAGCGTATTCAGCAAATTTTTCATACGTCGGCATACGCTGGCTAAAACGTCAAGGTGTGACAGCGGCTTGACACTTCGATGTCTAGTGCGGTTATTATTTGAATCGTCGAGCTGCAGCCTTTTAATAGGCTACGCCACGTAATCGTTGGCGATACGCTGCCGCGCTATGCATAAGTTAGACTATCATTGGGCATAGGTTGTGAACGCCGCCAACATGATAAGCATTCGTTGGTATAAGTTATCTATATGTTATCGAAACGTTCTGTGTACGTTACTAATACATTATGCATACGTCCATCTCGTTATGAATACACCCAAAACTGGAAAAAAACATCAATACTTCAGCGTACGCCAGCGTTTTACATACATTTTGATACGTTGCCATACGCTGGCTAAAACGTCAAGGTGTGACAGCGGCTTAAGATACTTTTTCGCAAACTCCACATGAGTTTTTAGATACGTCTTTTTCAGAAATGGATTCTTTCTTGCCAGCTTTGTGAAGGGAATGGAATATTGTTGATTGATGAAAACTGACCCCAATCTCGAACATAGAGCCTTGCTGATCTTTCAAAGTCATTGTGGGATAGAAAGTGACTTCCCAAACCAGTTTCCTACTTACCCAGCTGCTAAGTTTGGATGGGTGACCTGATCTGGGTCGAGTTTGGGTATAGTCTTCCATTTCTAAATGATAGATTTAACTGTACTCAAAGTGATAATGAGTGACTTTGAAATCTTCTCATAACCCTCTCCGATATGGTGCTTCTCCACCAATTTATGTATGACTTCTTTGAAAAATTCTTTCGTCTTCATATTTTCCTTGTTCTTTAACCAAGTGATCGTTGCACCTTAAAACTCCATATATAAGTGGGGGAGCTTAATTTTTAAGCTGAACCATTGATTACAAACAGGTAAAACATATTACACTCATTTTGTAACCTTTAAAACAAATAAATTCGCTCCTGAAGTAATTTCAGGTGAAATATGCGAAGAGTTTGAATACTTATGCAACTGAGAATCATCTGATTTTCTTTGTTAATCGAACTTATTCACATTTTAAATGCATTTTTTAGGATTCTAATGTGTGTACTATTTGTGAACATTTTTACAGCAGTGGAGGAACTCTGGGAAGCGTTTGAAACAGCAAAGGGCTTACCTTGGTAGCCTTTGTTGGTTGCTTTATGTAGCTTCTTCGGCAAGAAGAGCATGGGAGTAGTCAATTTATTTATACGAGAAGCACCCGCTCCCTACGGGGGCCGTCAAGGGGGTCATGTTATTATATTTATGCCTATTTTACTCCAAGGGGTCCCAGAATTACACACAAAAATAACGGTTACGATCGGTACAGCCATTTTTTCGGTACCTGGGAACAGACAGACGGACAGACGGTGAATTATAATAAGATAATCCTATCCATCTGGGTTTAATCGATCAGGTGAGAGCTAATTGGTTATTCTCTCCATTCACAGGTGAGAGGTCTGTCAGCTGTCAGGTCAGTTCAGATTAGATCTGTGACTTGCTACAGGTACAGTGTAAACTTGCACTAACCTGTTCCATGGTCAGGCTGTCGGCGACTAAACCGTCTCCCCCACCAAGTTTCTTGGTGAGGAGGGTGTATGATATGGACACCCAGCAGGATGAAGAACAAAACCTGTCAAAGGGCAGAGGAGCTCCTTGTGAGCCAACAGCCATCCATATCCAGTGCCCAACTTTGTCTGCGGATGTCCTCCTGCAGTTGGGTTACTTCTTATTAGGAGGTTGGTGGCAGGATTTGCACTCCGGCCACCGTAAAACCCTTCATTCCACAAAACATACTAAAAACATTTTAAAAATCTGAAAACCCACTCCATGGGAGTACCTCCTGTGCAGCTGCCCTTCACAGGGCAGCTAACCAGATGAAGGGATTGGAGCGAAGCCATTAGGACCCCCAAATCTTTGATGAAAGGAGGGAAACCACAGGGTAACCTTCCTGGGTCAGATTGCGGTGGTGTGTGTTGTGGTGGTGCTGAGGTGTCGTCCACCAGATGGCGGTATCCTTGGGTTAACTTGAAGCAGTTCCTTAGGGTGGGTGCCTAGAATGTCCACTTCCTGAGAGGATGATCACCTGCCTCTGTCATTATCTGAGCTCAAGCGTTTTGACATCGGTATTGCAGCACTCACTCTCTGAGGTTCGGAGTCCGAATTGCAGCGAGAACATGGTGGGTGGTTCCACCCACTATTGGTGGAAAAAGTGTGTGTGTGTGTGTGTGTGTGTATGTGTGTGTGTGTGTGTGTGTGTGTGTATGTGTGTGTGTGTGTGTGTGTGCGTGCGTGTGTGTGTGTGTGTGTGTGTGTGTGTGTGTGTGTGTGTGTGTGTCGGTTGTTCTCTCTATAAGTGGGTTTCATGCGGTGGAACTGAGCTTTCCTATGTCTTAAAATATCCACCTTCGTGTGTGTGTGTGTGTGTGTGTGTGTGTGTGTGTGTGTGTGTGTGTGTGTGTGTGTGTGTGTGTGTGTGTGTGTGTGTGTGTGTGTGTGTGTGTGTGTGTGTGTGTACAGTATATATTTATATACACACATGTATTTTATTGTTGTTGTTGTCGCAGTAATTAAAAAGACCCCAATATGCATTCAGAGACATGGATAATTTTCCTCAGACAGATATTTCTTCAGTTTATGTGAGACAGATTTCCCACCTTTTGTGTGGAGGGGCTTTAGGAGGAATATGCATTGTTAGTTAGAATGTTCGGTTTTTCCCTTCTCCCTCCATCTATCGATCTATCTCTGGGTTCCTCTATGGCTCCATGTGACAATCCATCGCCGCTCCCTCGCACTGTTCATCTTTCAAGCCGTGGCTCCTCATGTCCCATAGATCCTGTAATTTTCCCCTTAAACCTCTCCCTAACTCCTTTTCCATTCCACGTCACAGATGACCCCTGTCAAGAGTCCACATATCATGCATCACCATTGCTTCAAAACAATGGACCATAAATTACGATTCGACATACAAAGGATTCTTAGGCGGGTGCTTGAACACGTGGAAATTAAAGAGAATCATCAGTTCAATTCATGCAGACCTCCATTTTGACACAATGGAGGTAATTATTAGCCCCGCAGTGATCTCTTGGTTCTTTTGTTTACTTGGAAAACCACATTTAGAGCTGCAGGATCATTAAACTGCAGCTGTTGCAGCTTAGGACATGTGCATGTCATGTGGTTCAATGTCTGCGGTGTGTTCCTGAAACAACATATTAGCTCGACCTTGATTGCGAGAGGAGGTAGAAAGAGTGCGATTGTGTGCTCTACAGAACAACAAAAGATTATCTTGATCTCGGAGGCAAGAGGATGTCAAAGACATTGAACAAGGGGCATTGAAGCAGTCTTTCTGAGCATCTCAATCTACCAGGCAAATTGATATACCGAGTGTTTGATCTACCAAGCATTCAACCGACCGATCATTTGATCCACTGAGCATTTAATTTACCAAGCATTTGATATACCAAGCATTTGAACTTCCAATCATTTGATCACACAGGCTTTCAATCGACCAAGCATCTCAATCTACCGGGTGTTCGACCCATAGAGTGTTTGACCGACAGCATTTGTTCTACTGAGCATATGGATCTTCCAAATATCTTGATCAACCGGGTGTGCAATTCATCAAGTTCTCCTTACCACGAGTCCTTTAGCCAAGCCTGCAGTTACGTTTGCCTATTTGTACCACAAGAGCCACCAAGGGTAAGCTTAAATGAGTCTGTACACAGTATGAGCTTGCATCTGTGTAAGGTGGGAAGATGCTGTACTCAAACTCTTCTCAACATATTATCTACTTTTTTCTCTCAATATTTCTGCAGTTGTAATTCTGATTGGTGCCATGTCTCATGTGTATATAATTAAGTAAGATTGTAGAAGGGGCTCATAAGTATGAAGGGGATAATTTTTTCACTGTGTCTCTATTACATTTGCTGAACATACGATACATGCCATACGAATTTCCCCCATTGTATATGTGTCGCACCCTCACAAACACCCTGGGTATGTGCTTTGCCATTCTTTGTGAATTAAACCTTGACTGTATACTGTAAATATGCCACACAAATTTCCCCCGGATCTCCCCGATATAAATAAACTCATACATGTTTTCTTCCAACCTGTCTTTTTCCTATTGGTCACACACAGTCTGCAACAGTGATAGCCAGGAAGTTTTACTCCAACTGTTTTGCTCCATTAAATAGCCAGCGCTGCACTCTCTGTTCCCTTTGGCAGTAATTTGAGTGTGCGCTGGTGATGGGAGCTTCAGTTATTTAACCCCATGTAAACGGTGTTAGACAGAGGAACACTGGGGGATTTGGTCATCTGATTGACATTTGTGGTTGTTTCACAATCTGTCAAGCCAGGGGTTGCCTCTGGCACATAAGCTTGCAGGACTCGAGATTGGGAGGAAATCAAGGAGTTTACCCTCGTGGTGAAACACGAACCCTGGACCATAATGATATAATGATATATATATATATATATATATATATATATATATATATATATATATATATATATATATATATATATATATATTCTATATATGTGCTATATATATATGCTATATATGCTACATATAAATATAATTATATATATATATATATATATATATATATATATATATATATATATATATATATATATTTATATATGTGTGTGTGTGTGTGTGTGTGTGTGTGTGTGTGTGTGTGTGTGTGTGTGTGTGTGTGTGTGTGTGTGTTTGTGCGTGTGTGGTGTCAGTGCCACACAGTGTTTTGATTGAAATTGTATGCCACATTACACTGGACATTATATGGAATTTCCGCAGGTTCCTGCTCGTCCATTTAAATACTGGTGATACAGAGCAATTAAAACATCATTTCATCATCCACTTCATACATGGACACATGGGATCGATGCAGATGTAAAATGTTATCAAAAGTATAATTATTGCTGTTCTTTGATATTAACCTCAATACATATACATTATACATCGTATAATTCTAAATTGGCCTACTTGGTTTATTAAATAAGTCAAGGAGCACGTTTGCTCAATGACTATTAAGCAAAATAAGAAACACGTTCCGATAACATTTTGGGGAATACAAAAAGGAACAGGGATTTTATTCAACAAACGGTGAGTGACATGTTTACACGGAGAACAGATAATTGTATAGATTTGGTGCAACGCGATTGGGGTAGTGAAGTATAAATAAATTACTTGTGTTGGCGATGAAGTAATATTGTGTCTAATCTATATCTCTCTTGCTCTTTCACAACTCTAGGTGGAGATTTATAAAAATCGAGGCTTGAAGTTGTAAAACTTGTGAAATTCTGAGTTGTTTGATAATGTTAATTGCACTTCAAAGGTGCTATGAATTTTGAGTAAAACTATACTTAAAAAAAAATGAAAAAAATGTACAGGACAACTTTACAACAGATTCCTCTAAAACTAAAAAAGTTTTTTTTTTTTTGAACAATTTACAATTACACAATGTATAACCCCTGCTCCCTCCTCTCCTCGTATTCCCTGGCAACCAACCCCAAAAACCCTCACTTTATAAACGCTCTTTCTGTTGCTCTGAGCTTTGAATGACAGTTACAAAAGGTTGCATCCAAGAATGTTCAAAAAACCCTGAAGTAAGTGAGTAATTTAACACTTTTTGCAAGTTTTCTTGAAGAATTAAAACAGACATTTGTCCATCACTCTCATGAACAATGCGCTTACAGCATTATGCGACTGACCGGTGTGCTGTCTGCAGATGGGGTTGCCATGCTGAGCGAACATGTAAGTTTTTCAGAGGAGGACGAAGGCGATGGAGGGCTGCAAGCCTCCACGGAGCCGCCGGCTTCTCTCTTGCACACGTGCTGGCCTCGGTACGCCCTCCAGGCTCTCTGGATGCTGACAGTGAGATGCAGGATCTCAAACCATGGTCCAGTAATGATAACGCAAAGGATTTTCATTATGTGGTCATAAGAATTGCATATAAAACCGAAATAAAAGGTCATTGCGATTTGTTGCAAAAACAGGAATAAAAGTTATAATTCTTGTAAGGATGCTAAAAGCGACATTCGGGAGGAATTTCAAATCACTCACAAATTGTTTAAAACAGTGTTGAAAATTGATGAATTGCAATTTAATATTCCATCACCATAATAAATTGAAAAAAATTGGTTGGCCTGTTAGTTTTCAGCAATCTAATGTCATGGCTCTTGTGGCAGAGAATCCAGATTCAAATTCCATGACATCACATATGTTTGCCTATTGTCTATGATGGTCCTTGTAATTCATGTGAAGCACATGGGTGTCTACAAATACCTTTACTTCAAAATGTGACAGATGAACAAACTCATCCATGAGCCACAGATCACCATAAAAATAAAATAAATAAACAAACGTTTTCATATGCAGTGAGGTTACCGACATCATTTTTTTCTGTGATCATTGGTATTCGCAATAAGATTTATTCATCAGTTACGAAAATAATGATCAGGTGGTTGAAATCATTCAACTTGTGCTTTCACCAATGAGTGAGGAAACACAATCACATTACAGTTGCTGTTCCTTTGTTAGAAACACACTTTTAACAATAATACCTCTCCGAGAGGTGATCTTTCCCAAACATATCCTTGAAATAAACACCCAAACAAAGTCCCTGGAGTGGTTCCGAGATACTCTGCTAACACCAAGTGGGATAATACTTCACAGATGGCCGCACTTAAATGCGCATCGTTTGTCATTGTGCATCCTCCCAGCCAGATCGAGAGGAGGTGTATTATCAGCCAATTGGCCGATAATACACCTCCAGGAACAGGCAGCAAAGGGAGAATTTTTTTTTTAAACAAAACAAACACCTACAATAAGCCAGAAAATATTATATAGTGAAGAGATTGGCTTTGTGCTAAAGTGGGAATTGCAAATGGATGTGAGTTTAAAATAAATTGGTGTCCAATGTCCAATCAGGGTTAATGTTGTGTTGAAATAAATCAAAATGTTGTTGGAAGAACTTTTGTATTTTAGAGTGGAGACCAATATACAAAAGAACATGATGAGGTTTGAACAATAATTCCGCCGAGGCCGAGGCCGTTTATTCCTGATATATGAAACACCCTGCAACCCAAGACTACAGACAACCCATGTTTTTCTGTCGACATGGGTTGCAGGGTGCTTCCTCGGTTTTCAGGTGGAAAAAAACCCAACCCTCCAGAAAATCCTGCAACTCATGTTTTTTGGAATGTCTGCCCCATTTCCCTTCCAATCGTCATGCAACTTTGTAAAATAAAAAACCCCTCCTCTGTGTGATTTTATAGCATGTATTTCAAACACATACTCACATTATAATTGTACATACTTTATACATGTACTCACATTCTAATTGTACGTACTTTATACATGTACTCACATTATAATTGTACATTCTTTATGCATTTACGTACATTGTAATTGAATATACTTTATAGACGTACTCACATTCAAATTACTCATACTTTGCACACGTACTCACATTCTAATAGTACATGCTTTATAGATGTACTTGCATTCTAATTGTACATACTTTATCCACGTACTTACATTCAATTGTACACACATTATACAGTACTTACATTCTAATTGTACATACTTAAAACACGTACTTACATTCCAATTGCATTGTTTGTACTTTATGCACGAACTTACATTCCAATTGTACATATTTTATACATGTACTTAATTGTAATTCTACATACTTCATACACAAACTTACATTCTGTGCGTGCATAATTTATACATGTATTTACATTCTAATTGTACACACTTTATACATATACTCACATTACACTGAACAACAAATTTCAAAATTTTTTTTTTACTGGAGATGTGTAAAGTGATTAAGACTAATTTGGGTACGCTGATTTCAAAAATCATAACCGTTTTGCTGTATCACGTCAGGATTTTCAGGAACAGAAATATTCCCATTGCCTAGAAGTCAGGATTTCAATGAAATTTATATATGTCTTTAACATGTCTATTTCGTACAATTGTTGTTAACTTGTGTTATATTTCTTTCTTTCAGATAAAGATGAGTAGGCGTTCCTGTACCAATCATCCTGACAACTTCTGTTATGTCTGTGGTCGGTATACCAAAAAAGATCAACAGCGAAGTATATCTACAGCAGTGAAAATGAAGGCCGCCTACATTCACTACTTCGGGTGTAAGGTGGGGGACCAAGAACAGAGCTGGGCACCACACATCTGCTGCACAAGCTGTCACACAACCTTGACTCAGTGGTTGGTGGGCAAGCGCGCGAGCATGCCATTTGCGGTGCCCATGATATGGCGTGAGCCGCAGAATCATCATGATGATTGTTATTTCTGCTGCACAAGCATCGCCGGCTTCAACAAGAAGAATAAAGGTCACATCAAGTACGCTGACTGCGTCTCTGATCGTAAACCTGTGCCTCATGATGACGAGAACCCCGTTCCAACACCTCCAGCTGATCAGAACATAGCTGTAAGCAGTGGTGAAGAGGATGGTGATGATGAACCTTTTGAACCCGACACTCAAGAATCACACCTTCTGAACCAGGGAGACTTAAATGATCTTGTAAGAGATCTCTCGCTGTCAAAGGCGAAGGCAGAGCTGCTTGGATCAAGGCTGCAGCAGTGGAATCTACTTGAACCTAACACCAAGATATCCTTGTTCAGAGCACGTCACAGAGACATGGCTGAGTTCTTTGAGATGGAAGACACGATGACATTCTGCAGTGACATCAACGGTCTGTTGAAAGAACTTGGGTGTGATCACGATCCTGCAGACTGGCGCCTCTTCATCGACTCGGGGAAGAACAGCTTGAAGGCTGTTTTGCTCCACAATGGCAACGAGAAACCATCAGTCCCACTGGCTCACGCGTTCGGCATGACAGAGACCTATGAGACTATGCGGCAGCTGCTTGATTCCATCAAGTACAATGACTTCAACTGGCACATCTGCGGAGACTTGAAAGTGGTGGCGCTGTTGTTAGGGCTGCAGTCAGGCTACACGAAATACATGTGCTTCCTTTGTCTCTGGGATAGCAGAGACGACAAGAATCACTGGACGAAGAAAGATTGGGAAGAGTGAAAAGAGCATGTACCTGGTCGACACAACGTGAAGCATGTCGCCCTTGTCGACCCAGCCAAGGTTTTCCTTCCACCACTCCACATAAAGCTCGGCTTGATGAAAAGTTTTGTACGGGCAATGGATCTGAATGGGCGTGGGTTTTTATACCTCAAGGAAAAGTTTGGCAACACCTTGTCGGAGGCCAAGATCAAGGCTGGTGTCTTTGTTGGACCGCAAATCCGACAGATTATGAAGGACGAAACTTTTCCGACAACTCTAAACCCCAAAGAGCTGGCAGCGTGGAGGAGCTTCAAAGCTGTGACAGACAACTTCTTGGGGAACGAGCGCGTGGACAACTATGAAGAAATAGTGCAGCAGCTGCTGGAGTGCTTCAGGAAACTTGGCTCCAGGATGTCCCTGAAAATCCATTTCCTACACCAGCACCTGAACTTCTTCCCTGACAACTTGGGAGCAGTCTCGGACGAGCACGGCGAGCGATTCCACCAAGAGATTTCACTCATGGAGACGCGTTACCAAGGGCGGCACAATCCGAACATGATGGGCGATTTCTGCTGGTTCCTGCATCGTGAAACTGACACAGAGCAGCACAAACGCAAAGCCAAATGCCTAAAGCATTTTTAATTACATTCTAGTGGAGTTTTTCTGTAATTTCTATAATTTTGAAGCATTCATGATGAAATAAATGAATAAATGAATTTTTGTAAATTTCATTGAAATCTTGACTTCTCGGCAATGGGAATATTTCTGTTACTGAAAGTCCTGACGTGATACAGCAAAACGGTTATGATTTTTGAAATCAGAGTACCCAAATTAGTCTAAATAACTTTACACATCTCCAGTAAAAAAATTTTGTTGTTCAGTGTTATAATAGTACATACTATATACATACTTAATTCTAATTGTACATACTTTATACATGTACTTACATTCTTAGTGTGCATAGTTTATACACATACTTACATTCTAATTGTACTCACTTTAAAATTATACATACTTTATCCATGTAGTTAAATTCTAATTGTATATACTTAATACACATACTTACATTCTTTACACATGTACTCAAATTCTAAGAAGTACATACTTCATACATGAACTCACATTCTATTTGTACACACTTTATACATGTACTTGCATTCTCATTGTACATACGTTATACATGTACTTACATTGTTATTGTATATACTTAATACACATACTTACATTCTAATTGTACATACTTTACACATGGACTCACATTCTTATAAGTACAGAATTTATAAACATACTTACATTCTAATTGTACATACTTTATACACGTACTCACTTTATAATTGTACATACTTTAAACATGTACTTAATTCTAATTGTAATACTTTATACACGTACTTACATTCTTAGTGTGCATACTTTATACACGTACTTACATTCTAATTCTACACATTTTTTACATGTACATACATGATAATTGTTCATACTTTATCCATATACTTTCATTCTAATTGTATATACTTAATACACATACTTACATTCTTTACACATGTACTCAAATTCTAAGAAGCACATACTTCATACATGAACTCACATTCTATTTGTGCACACTTTATACATGTACTTGCATTCTAATTGTACATATGTTATCTATGTACTTACATTGTTATTGTATACACTTAATACACACTCTTACATTCTAATTGTACAAACTTCACACATGTGCTCATATTCTTATAAGTACAGAATTTATACACTTACTTATATTCTAATTGTGCACACTTTATACACGTTTTCACATTATAATTGTGCAGACTTTATACATGTACTTAATTCTAATTGTACAGACTTTATTCACGTACTTACATTCTTAGTGCGCATACTTAATACACATACTTACATTCTAATTGTACATACTTTATACACGTTCTTACATTCTAATTGTACATACTTTATCCATGTACTTACATTCTAATTGCACATACTTTACACATGTACTCACATTCTTATAAGTACATACTTTATACACAAACTCACCTTCTATTTGTACATACTTTAAACATGTACTCACATTCTTATAAGTACATACTTTATTCACGAACTTACATTCTAATTGTTCATACTTTATACACTAACTCACATTCTAATTGTAGATACTTAAAACACGAACTCACATTCTAATAGTGCATATTTTATACATGTACTCACATTCTAACTGTAGGTACTTTATACGTGTACTCACTTTCTAATTGTGTATACCTTATACATGTACTTACATACTTATTGTACATACTTGAAACACATAGTCACATTCTAATTGCAATACTTTATACACAGTCACATTCTAATTGTACACACTTTATGCACGTACTTACATTCTAATTGGACACACTTTATACACGTACTTACGTTATAATTGTACACAATTTATGCACGTACTTACATTCTCATTGTACATACTTAAAACACGAAGTTACATTCCAATTGTATTGTTTGTACTTTATGCACGAACTTACATTCTAATTGTACATATTTTACACATGTACTTAATTCTATTTGTACATACTTTATACACAAACTTACATTCTTTGCGTGCATAATTTATACATGTATTTACATTCTAATTTTACACACTTTATACGCGTACTCATATTATAATAGTACATACTATATACATACTTAATTGTAATTGTACATACTTTATACACGTACTTACATTCTTAGTGTGCATAGTTTATACACATACGTACATTCTAATTGTACACAATTGTACATACTTTATCCATGTACTTACATTGTTATTATATACACTTAATACACATATTTACATTCTAATTGTACATACTTTACACATGTACTCACATTCTTATAAGTACAGAATTTATACACGTACTTACATTCTAATTGTACACACTTTATACACGTACTCACATGATAATTGTACATACTTTATTCATGTACTTAATTCTAATTGTACATACTTTATACATGTACTTACATTCTTAGTGTGCATACTTTATACACGTACTTACATTCGAATTCTACACACTTTTTACACGTACATTCATTATAATTGTACATACTTTATCCATATACTTACATTCTAATTGTATATACTTAATACACATACTTAGATTCTTTACACATGTACACACATTCTTATAAGTACATACTTTATACACGAACTCACATTCAATTTGTACACACTTTATGCACGTACTTACATTCTAATTGTACATACTTTATGCACGTAGTTACATTCTAATAGTACATACTTTATCCATGTACTTACATTCTAATTGTACATACTTAATACACATACTCACATTCTAATTGTACATACTTTACACATGTACTCACATTCTTATAAGTACATACTTTAAACACGAACTCACCTTCTCTTTGTACATACTTTACACATGTACTCACATTCTTATAAGTACATACTTTATTCACGAACTTACATTCTAATTGTACATACTTTATACACTAACTCACATTCTAGTTGTAGATACTTAAAACACGTACTAACATTCTAATAGTACATACTTTATGCAATAACTCACATTCTAATAGTGCATATTTTATACATGTACTCACATTCTAACTGTAGGTACTTTATACGTGTACTCACATTCTAATTGTGCATACTTCAAACACATAGTCACATTCTAATTGTAATACTTTATTCACATTGTCACATTATAATTGTACACACTTTATACACGTACTCACATTCTAATTGTACACACTTTATACACGTACTTAATTCTAATTGTACATACTTTATACACGTACTTACATTCTATTTGTACACACTTTATGCACATACTTACATTCTAATTGTACATACATTATCCATGTACTTTCATTGTTATTGCGTACACTTAATACACATACTTACATTCTAATTGTACATACTTTACACATGTACTCACATTCTTACAAGTACAGAATTTATACACGTACTTACATTCTAATTGTACACACTTTATACACGTACTCACTTAATAATTGTACATACTTTATACACGTACTTAATTCTAATTGTACATACTTTATACACGTACTTACATTCTTAGTGTGCATGCTTTATACACGTACTTAAATTCTAATTCTACACACTTTTTACACGTACATTCATTATAATTGTACATACTTTCTCCATATACTTACATTTTAATTGTATATACTTAATACACATACTTACATTCTTTACACATGTACTCACATTCTTATAAGTACATACTTTCTAAACGAACTCACATTCTATCTGTACACACTTTATGCACGTACTTACATTCTAATTGTACACACGTTATCCATGTACTTTCATTGTTATTGCATACACTTAATACACATACTTACATTCTTATTGTACATACTTTACACATGTACTCACATTCTTATAAGTACAGAATTTATACACGTACTTACATTCTATTTATACACGTACTCACATTATAATTGTACATATTTTCTACACGTACATACTTTATTCATGTACTTACATTCTTAGTGTGCATACTTTATACACATACTTACATTCTAATTGTACATACTTTATACATGTACTTACATTCTAATTGTACATATTTTATCCATGTACTTACATTCTAATTGTACATACTTAATACATGTACTCGCATTCTAATTGTACATACTTTGCACATGTACTCACATTCTTATAAGTTCATACTTTATACATGAACTCACCTGCTATTTGTACATACTTTACACATGTACTCACATTCTTATAAGTACATACTTTATTCACGAAATTACATTCTAATTGTACATACTTTATACACTAACTCACATTCTAATAGTGCATATTTTATACATGTACTCACATTCTAACTGTAGGTACTTTATACGTGTACTCACATTCTAATTGTAATACTTTATACACAGTCACATTCTAATTGTACACACTTTATACATGTACTCACATTCTAATTGTACACACTTTATACACGTACTTACATTCTAATTGTACACACTTTATGCACGTACTTACATTCTCATTGTACATACTTAAAACACGTACTTACATTCCAACTGTATTGTATGTACTTTATGCACGAACTTACATTCTAATTGTACATACTTTATACATGTACTGAATTCTAATTGTACATACTTTAAACACATACTTATATTCTTTGCGTGCATAATTTATACATGTACTTACATTCTAATTGTACACACTTTATACACGTACTCACATTATAATAGTACATACTATATACATACTTAATTCTAATTATACATACTTTATACACGTACTTACATTCTTTGTGTGCATACTTTATACATGTACTTACATTCTAATTCTACACACTTTTTACACATACATTCATTATAATTGTACATACTTTATCCATATACTTACATTCTAATTGCATATACTTAATACACATACTTACATTCTTTACACATGTACTCACATTCTTATAAGCACATACTTTATACACGAACTCACATTCTACACGTACTTACATTCTAATTGTACATACGTTATCCATGTACTTACATTGTTATTGCATACACTTAATACACATACTTACATTCTTATTGTACATACTTTACACATGTACTCACATTCTTATAAGTACATAATTTATACACGTACTTACATTCTATTTATACACGTACTCACATTATAATTGTACATGTTTTCTACACGTACATACTTTATTCATGTACTTACATTCTTAGTGTGCATACTTTATACACATACTTACATTCTAATTGTACATACTTTATACATGTACTTACATTCTAATTGTACATATTTTATCCATGTACTTACATTCTAATTGTACATACTTAATACATGTACTCGCATTCTAATTGTACATACTTTGCACATGTACTCACATTCTTATAAGTTCATACTTTATACACGAACTCACCTGCTATTTGTACATACTTTACAGATGTAATCACATTCTTATAAGTACATACTTTATTCACGAAATTACATTCTAATTGTACATACTTTATACACTAACTCACATTCTAATAGTGCATATTTTATACATGTACTCACATTCTAACTGTAGGTACTTTATACGTGTACTCACATTCTAATTGTAATACTTTATACACAGTCACATTCTAATTGTACACACTTTATACATGTACTCATATTCTAATTGTACACACTTTATACACGTACTTACATTCTAATTGTACACACTTTATGCACGTACTTACATTCTCATTGTACATACTTAAAACACGTACTTACATTCCAACTGTATTGTATGTACTTTATGCACGAACTTACATTCTAATTGTACATACTTTATACATGTACTGAATTCTAATTGTACATACTTTATACACATACTTATATTCTTTGCGTGCATAATTTATACATGTACTTACATTCTAATTGTACACACTTTATACACGTACTCACATTATAATAGTACATACTATATACATACTTAATTCTAATTATACATACTTTATACATGTACTTACATTCTTTGTGTGCATACTTTATACATGTACTTACATTCTAATTCTACACACTTTTTACACATACATTCATTATAATTGTACATACTTTATCCATATACTTACATTCTAATTGCATATACTTAATACACATACTTACATTCTTTACACATGTACTCACATTCTTATAAGAACATACTTTATACACGAACTCACATTCTACACGTACTTACATTCGAATTGTACATACGTTATCCATGTACTTACATTGTGATTGTATATACTTAATACATATACTTACATTCTAATTGTACATACCTTACATATGTACTCACATTCTTATAAGTACATAATTTATACACGTACTTACATTCTAATTGTACATACTTTATACACATACTCTCGTTCAAAGTAAACATACTTAATCCACGTATACTGAACAAAAATATAAACGCACCAGGCGCAAAAATATAAACGCACGAAGCGATTGTTACTATTTTACCTCGAACTCATTAACACTAAATCTTCACAACAATTTGGTTATAGAATCCATGACAATTGAGCATTAAATTTCAAAGAGTTCCTTGAGAATTCTGGCGACAGTCTTTGCGCTACAACAGCCGACAGAACCGAGGTGTCACTGTCAGAGTTCACACAGTCAGTAGCGGGTGTGTCCACCGTTGGCGTCGCGCAGAGCGGTGCATCTCCGGAGCATGGACATCACCAGATTATCGATGGTGGCCTGAGGGATGTTTTCCCATTCCTCCTGGAGAGCCACACGGAGCTGGCGGACGTTCTCTGGGACTGCGTAACGTTGTCGTACGCGTCGATCAAGAACGTCCCAAAGGTGCTCGAAGGGCGACATGTCGGGAGAATGTGGAGGCCAGTCGAGGACATCAATGTCCTCCTCACCGAGGGAGTCCATGCAGATCCTGGCAACATGGGGGCGAGCATTGTCGTGCTGAAACGTCATATGGTGAAGGCGCACAAACGGCACGACGATGGGTCTGAGTATCTCGTCCCTGTACCGCTGCCCGTTCAAGTTGCCTTCAATGAAATGAAGCCGAGTGCGCTCTCCATGGCATATGCCTGCCCACACCATAACACTGGCACCACCGTGTGACACCCGACGAAGGACATTGGCGTCAGTGTAGCGCTCCCCAGCACGACGCCAGACGCGGAGTCCGCCATCAGCCCGATACAGCTGGAACCGCGACTCACCGGTGAACAGCACTCTCCTCCATCGTGCGAGGGTCCAGCGCAAGTGAACATTGGCCCAGTTCAGTCGGGTCTGACGCCGGACTGCAGTGAGGTCGAGTCCCCGGTGTGGTCGGCGGGCTCGGAGGTTGGCCTCCCTCAAGTGGTTACGCACCGTCTGGGCTGAAATGCGCCTGTTATGCAGCCCGACAGTCTCATCGGCAGTCCTCGTGGCCGGTCGGAGTCGATCCCGGAGATGTTGCAGCCTCATGTGACGATCCTGACCGGCGGTGGTCACACGTGGTCGCCGGGCATGTGGGCGGTTCACGGTGCTTCCAGTCTCTCTGAGGCGCGTTCTCAGGCAGCTAATGGTGGAGTGGTGGACATTGAAGTGTGCTGCAACGGCCCGTACTGACGTCACAGCATTCAGCATGCCAATGGCGCGCTCCCTCAAGATTTGTGACATCTGTGTCAGGTCAGGTCAGGTATGGGAGCATGTGCCAGAACAGCACGTCACTGCGTCCACTTTCCGCCAGTACTCCAGGGGCCTCCGTCTGGCCATCCCCCAGGCAGATGCCAGGCCCATCCCCATCTCCTTGAGATGATGGTCAACCTGTTGCAACCATGAGGCACGTGGTCGACCCACTGGCCTCCTCCACTCATGAGACTCCCTCGCTGAGAGAATCTGGTGAGCAGGATCAGAGTCAGGAAAACGAGCCACATGTCCATACAGCCGCAACTGACGCTCACGGACTATGCAGGTAACAAATCTCATCCGAGTCTCTCTCAGCAACCGCTCGTTGGACACAAAATCCGACCAGCGATAGCCAAGGATTCTCCGAAGAGACCTGGTACCAAAGGAATTAAGTCTCCGTCTCAGATCCTTGGTCAGAGTCCAAGTCTCGCACCCATAGAGCAAGACTGGAAGTACCAAGGACCTGAAGACTCGGACTTTCGTCCTCCCGCACAGGTACCGGCAGCGCCACACCCAATGATCCAGTGAATCCATGACTCCCCAGGCCCGACCCAGACGTCTATTGACCTCTGACTCGCAGCCAGCAGAGACATGAATATCACTGCCAAGGTAAGTGAATCTCTCCACGACCTCAACATCCTCACCACAAACAGACACAGACAGGACAGCAGCATCCAAGATGTCACCGAAAGCCTGGATCTTAGTTTTGACCCAAGAAACCCGTAATCCCAACGTCTCCGACTCCTCATTCAGCACCTCGAGGGCCCCCAAGAGGATGTCTAAAGTCTCCGCAAAGATGACTGCATCATCTGCAAAGTCAAGGTCCGAGATCTTGACATTCCCAAATGACGCACCGCAACTTGATCTCTCCGACATCCTCCCTAGAATCCAGTCCATACAAGTGCTGAAACGTGTGGGGGCAAGTACACATCCCTGACGAACTCCAGTAACAACTGGAAATAAGTCAGAGATGGTACCACCACACTTCACAGCACTCTCAGTACCAGAGTAGAGTTCAGACATCAGATCGATCAGTTTTGGTGGCACCCCACGAAGACCAAGAATCCTCCAGAGGACATCCCGATTCACTGAATCGAACGCTTTACAGAGATCAACATAGGCTGCAAGCAGCCCCTGCCGAAACTCTCGTCTGCGTTCGGTGAGGACACGAAGTGCAAGGATACGGTCAATCGTTGACCTCTTTGGTGTAAAGCCTGACTGCTCTGGATGCTGGTGCTCAAGCAGATGGTGGCGAACCCTATCGAGAATTATCCGAGCAAAGACCTTGCCCGGCACTGAGAGCAGCGTCACCCCTCGGTAGTTGTTGCAGTCTTGGCGATCACCCTTCCCTTTCCAGAGAGGGACAACAAGGCCCCTCTTCCAGTCAGTTGGGATGATGCCTGTGTTCCAGGCAGAGCACAAAACTGCATGCAACGACACGAGTGCAGCATTTCCACCAGCCTTGAGAAGTTCGGCATGGATGCCACAGATCCCTGGAGCTTTGCCCCGTTTCAACTGGTTCACCGCAGCCCGTGTTTCCACAAGCGTAGGTGGACCACAGTTGATTCGAGGGTCAGCAACAGGGATTGTAACACCCTTGACGTCCAACAGGACAGTTGGGGGATCAGCCTGGTACAACCGCTCAAAGTAACCGGCCTAGCGGGCCGACATCTGTGGCATGTTGACATTTGGCACCAGTCCACATTTTGGGGAGGCCTTTTATAGGGCAAGCTATAGGGAGTGTTTGTGTCCTGGTCACGCTCACTGACCATCACTCTGTCAAGCCCCATGGTGCTCATGGGAAGGATTACTCAACGTGTGAGTCCACACACTCAGAGTGGTCAATTTCAATGGGAACATCTGTCTTGAGCAAAACAAAGGAACCATTGCTCGAACATATCATCGGTTTGACCATTTTCCCATAATGGCAATCTTGACTTAGATATTTAGGTTGGTGCGTTTATATTTTTGTTCAGTATACTTACCTTCTGATTGAAATACTTCATACACGTACTCACATTCTAATTGTACATACTCTTACGGTTGTGGGGGTAGATGCAGGAATTTAATAGGAAATTTAGGATTGAATGGAGTTGTTTGGTCTGTGGACGTGCAGGGGACATCTCCAAGTAATTAAGAAGGGAAACTGTGAGGTTAAGTGTTACGTGTTACCACACGGGGGTGGTGCAGTGTTAATTAGATATGGAGTAAGAATAAGTTCCCCCAGTATGTGATTGCCCCCCTGTTATCTATTCCTAAGTTTTTGCATTTACAAGTGACCCAAAATGTGCTGAGCAGCCATAATCCCCCACCTCCAAGGATGATGGCGGGTGAAATCATGGCCCCGAGGCGGAGAATTGATGAGCGTGACGTGAGACACATGAAGAGGAAGAGGGCGTGGGAGCCAACAGATCAAACAGGACGGACAGTGGAGAGTTTGGAGGAGGAATGGTTGAGTGCAGAGTGAGGGATGCACATGGTCAAGAGTGAACGTAGCTAGGAGATAGCCTGTAAGAACAGGGCTTTTCGGCTGGCTTTCCTTCTACACATGAAGAAGACGGCACAATTATTTTATTTGTGTTGAGGTGATTTGGCTCATGTGGTGAAGCAAGATGCTGTCCTTTGGCTCTTGGTTGGGTCATGAGGAACACACCCCGAGCTTCGTCTATGTCAAATAGCAGGCCGGTGAGGACGATCGACGCACAAAGCAGCTGCACAGTGTCTCTGAGCCTTGGTGTTGAATACCGCTCACGAATTGCCTGACGTAAGTTTGTTCCTGGTGCAAGATAGCGATTTGGCACCATTTTGCATGCATCTACACATGCAAGTAGAAGCACCTCGATTCCAAGTTCTACAAGGACCATCTCTTGGCCAAGCTAAGTATTAGAGTAAAGGAGGGGTTTTCTTTAATTTTTTTCTCATTTGTCTGTATTTCTCATGTGTCTGTGTGTAGAGGTGCTTCGACCTTGACTTTAGGATTAGTTTATCTCACATATTATTTTATTCTGATTTTTGTCCTTGGTAAATATGTCTATTTTCATTAAATGTGTTCATTTCAAGTGGCTGCGTTGGTGTATCTGTTGTGGGGTTCAAGTATACCCCCCCCCACCCTGTGTAATCATTTCTGTGCCCCCGCCGCACCCCATTGCGCCCTTCCACTCCCGCGTGTGCTAATCTCCGAGGATCAAAGTGTCCGCCTCCTCATAAGGAGTGAGCCGCTCGACCATCCGGGCTGGCAGTGTCACCACAAGTTGGGTTGGGGGGATTAACCTGGACCACCAAGTATCACGACAATATCAACATAATGAAAGATCTAAGGGTGCAAATGGATAAGGAAAGCCAATGACTGAACTCCTCACATTCACAATCTGACCGATAGCTACAGAAAAACTTATCATGATCATCTCATGGAAGACAGTGCTAAGAATTACAAACTTTTAATGTGCACATAATATTCATTGCAGGATTTCGCAATTGATATTTCCTCGGAAAGGTAATGCTGTGGGGATACTATGAGGCAGGAACGAATAGGGGATATCAAAAATAACACTCAAAGTACATATCATCCAGCCCGAAACGAGATGTGCAGAAAATCCCTGGTTCTCTGATGAACTTACAGTGTTGCAGGCCAGTGATAAGTGAGAACATTTCCTTCTTGAATCCTAACACCAGTACCTAACGTAATCCTAGAAACACAAGACACACACACACACACACACACACACACACACACACACACACACACACACACACACACACACACACACACACACACACACACACACACACACACACACACACACACACACACACACACACACACAAATTATCATCATTATCATCAATATGCCATATGAATCTTGACAGAGCATTGATGGAACTAAAGCAGTCTCTTGGCAAGGGTTACGATAGGTGGTTTGCTACTCCCTTACCAGGAGTTAAGGCAGGAATTTGTAATTTTTCAGGGTACCAGCAATAATTTGTCCACTCTTCGTGAAAGACATCGTGGGTAAATTATCATTCGCCAACAACCAGTGCTTGCACATGGATCCTCTTAATGTCCTTTCAATGAATGAAGCCCACATTGATGCCTCGCTCTGCATATGAAACACCAGGTTGATGGCTTATTGCTGGGTCGACATTTGAACCCAGTCGAGAACGCTCAGAGGTAAAACGAGAACGGTACTCGGTAGAGTGCATACCTCCACCAGGTTGAACAGTTTACGTTTTGTGTCACACTGATGGGCTGGATCTGGATCCGTACCTTAACCAAAATCCAATTTGCTTGTTCTTGTCACCAAACCAACTGATCCATGTAGTTTTGTCATAATTCATCAACAACTTTATAAGATATGCTCACAGACAAGCAAGCAAACAGGCAGACACACGGACAGACAGGGGTGAAATCATAACCTCCTTCAACCTTTGGTGGCAGAGGTAAAAAGCCCAAGTATGGATGTGAAATTTTTTGACATAGGCGATATCGTCACAAGACAGTTTGAATTGGGTAATGAGCAATTGATATGCGAGGAACATGGATTTAATGCCGCAAAGATTTATGTTAATAAACCATTTATGCAATGGCATGTCAGTCCTGTTAAATACAACCAGCAGTCGATTCTGCATACAGACTAGCAGAGGGAGACCCATGCCGAGTTTCCGTGACCCACTCAATCTACACCTGAATTATTGAATGGTGGATGGAAAGGAGGAACCCAATGTGCCTCTGCATAATTAGTCTCGAGAGAAGCACGCTTCATAGATGATGATGATGATGATGATTATGATTATGATAAATGTAGGAGGAGGCCATTATAGAACCATCAAGCCTGTGTAATTTTTTTTTTTTTTTTTTTTTTTTTTTTTTTTGTATACCTTGGTCGAGGCTCGTATGAGAGCTAACACACAACTCACAGCAAGGAGGCATGAGACAAGAGGGGTGGGAGTGGAAGGGACAAAACATTGGGGAACAGACACAGGTGAACTGTGGAAGGGAGAGGGATGGGGATGGGACGGGGAACATGGCGAGGAGAAGATGGACATTACAGGGACTTTCAGGAAGGAAAGCAGGAGAATTGAAGGAAGTGGGCTTGGGTGGATTATCGGGGGTAGAAAAGATCGAGGATTTGGATGGGGGAAGATAAGAGGTGGTGGTGAACAGCTGTTTTGAAAGCCTGGAGGGAAGAATGGGAAAGAATAGAGTGAGGAAGTTTATTCCAAAGGCGGGAAAAAGAGGAATGAAAGAGTGAAGATGAGCAGTGATTCGTGATTTTGGTAGTTTTACCAGAAGGGGGTTGTTGGCGGACCTTGAGCGCCCTGTGGAAATGTGGTTGGGACAAATCGCAGAGAGAGCAGGGGGGGCAAGGCTGGAGAGGAGTCGGTAGAAGACAGAAAGACCACCGACCAACCTGCGGTGATTGAGTGAGAGGCCCAAAGACTCAGCTTCATTGCGGGAGATGCCAATGATCTTAAAAGCCCTGGTTTCGACAGCGTGAAGTCGAGAAAGGTGGGAGGCAGGAGCACCAGCCCAGAGGGGAGAGCAGTACTCCATCAGGCTACGGACAAAAGCTTTGTAAGTAGTCAGGAGCTCAAGAGGGCCGAGGAAGGACTTTGCACGATCGGAGGATTCTCAGTCGACGACTGGCTTTTGAGGCAAGGTTGGAATTGTGTCTTTCCCAGGAAAGGTCATGGCAGATAGTGAGACCCAGAAGCTTGAAAGAAAAGACTTCTTCCAGAACATTGTTGCGAAAGCGGATGGGGGGTTTTGTAAACGGTCCTTTCGAAGAGACATAGTGAGAGTGTGAGATTTGTGTGGATTGAAAGACATGTTCCACGTGTTGGACCAGTTTGTGATTTTATCCAGATCTGCAGTGAGCGAAGAAGCTGCTGCTTGCCGGTCTGAGGGATGACAGATGGTACGGCAGAGGGTGGAGTCATCGGCAAAGAGAAATAGAGGATTTTCCAGAGAGTCCGAGAGATCATTGATGAAAACCAGAAAAAGAACAGGGCCCAGAACGCTACCTTGAGGAACTCCAGCCTGCACAGGAAGAGGGGATGAAAGAACTCCATTTAGGGCCACACGTTGACATGGGCGACAGGAGAGGAAGTCTGCGAGCCATGAGTGGAGATGGCCTGAATACCATGGGAAGAGAGTTTGGTGAGTAGGGCAGGGTGCCAGACTGTGTCAAAAGCACGTGATATGTCCAGGGATACGGCTCGGATTTCCTGTCTGGCATTGAGGACCTCCATCCATTGATGGGAGAGCAGTAGCAGCATATCCAGGGTAGAGTGACCTGGTCTGAAACCAAATTGATGATTGGAAATCAAGCCATTGGAGAAGAGGAAGGATTTCATGTCTGAAGCAATGATGGATTCCATAACCTTGCTGATGTTGGGGAGAAGGCTGATTGGTCTGTAGTTACAGGGATCTGTTTTTGCACCTTTTTTATGCAGGGCAGTGATGTTAGCAGATTTCCAAGCAGATGGCAGATGACCTTGGGAAAATGAGAGGGTGAATAGAACAGAGAGAGGGTGAGCAAGAGCAGAAGAGCAGGCTTTGAGGACACGTGGGCTGATGCAGTTTGGACCGAATGCAGAATCTGACTCGAGGTTTGAAAGCAAGCTCTCCACCTTGTCAGGAGAAAAGGATACAGAGTCCAGGGACAGTTGGGTGCGACTGGGTAAAGTGGGTAGAGATAGTGATGGGTTTGGGACACAAGATTTAGCTGCAAACACCGAGTTTAGACATTCAGCTTTATCACGTGTGGAATCAGCAGTGCGGCCATTTGAGGTAAGGGAGGGGATGGAGGGGGAACATACACCAGAAACAGATTTGATTAAACGCCACCAGGATTTTGAGGAGGGAGAGAGGTCTGAGAGTTCAGACTTGAGATGAGAAAGATGTTGTTTTCTGGCTCTCCTGAGGGTAGATACACACTTGTTCCGAGCTTTGTGGAAAGAACTGAGATTGCCGTCAGTTGGGTTTGCTTACCATGAGGCAAAGGCAAGTTGTTTCAGGACAACTGCCTCGCCACAAGCTTCAGTAAACCAAGGGCGGGAGGAAGGGTAAGACAACTGAACACGAGAGGGGATAAATCTGTGCATGAGGGAGAGCAAGTTTCTTTGAAGGAATTCCCAGGATGAGTTGATGTTTGAGAAAGTAGTGATAGGAGACCAGTCTGTAAGTTTGATGGTTGCTCGAGACCCTGCCAGTCGGCTTGGAGTGAAATGCCAGACTCGAAGGCGGTGAGGTGGTTCTCTGATGACAGCCAGAGAGATGTCCACTTTAACAAGGACGTGGTCAGAAGAACCAATTGGAGCGAAGGAAGAGCAGCAGATATTGTCAGGGAAATTTGTCAAAATCAGATCCAGAAGAGATGGAGTACCATTGGTTGAGATCCGGGTCGGAAGTTGACCGATTGAGTCAGTCCCAATGAGTCACAGAAAGCTTTTGCTGATCGGCCCCATGGCAGGTGAGAGAGGTACCCACACCTAGCCAACTGGCGTGATGACAATTGAAGTCGCCACATAAGAGGAAGAGAGAGTTTGGATGAGAAGATAGAAGATGGTCCATGTTTTCGGAGAGTGAGGTGTAGATGGAGTCATCACTGTTCGGTGGACGGTACAGTACACATATAAACATGAGGTGGGAGTGGAGGGGAAGCCGAAGCCAGAGGTATTCCTGGGGGTGTGGGGGAGTGAGAGCAGTGCAGGGAGAGTGAGGAATAGAGTCTTTGATGAAGAGAGCAACACCTCCACCAGGACGATGGTTGCCAACCTATGGTTGTTTGTCCATGCTCGAACTTTTTAAAATTCTGAGCATCAAGGAAGGAAGCAGTAGGGCCATCTATTTAATACGTATGTCACAAGAGGGGATGGTTGTATTGGTTAAGAGAATTTAAAAGAAGGAAAATTACCCCCATGTGGGGGTGACGGTCATCTCTATAATGTTTTTTACTATCATAATTTATGAACCGTTGCCAGATATCTCCTAAAATGACAAACTAGATAGGTTTTGAAAATGGCGACTTTCAGAACTTTCGTGACCTCGTGACCTTGACCCTGACCTCGAATCCGAGAAAAAATATATTGTTGGGTATCACTCATCGACCTCTACCCACATACCAACTTTCATCAAGATCGGAAGTAAAAAGTTTTCTTTGTACCGGGAGGTGTTTTTGACCATCTCCCAGGTTACGTGGCGGCCAAACGGGACGGAAATTCAAAAATCTGTCCAGTTAGATACAAGATAATACTTTTTACTATCATAATCAATAAACAGTTGCCGAATATCTTGTAGAACGGCAGACTAGATAGGTTTTTAAAATGGCGATTTTTATAACTTACGTGACCTCGTGACCTTGACCCTGACCTTGAACCCGGACAAAAGTTATATCGTTGTGCAACACTCATCAACCTCTACCAACATACTAAGTTTCATCAAAATCGGAAAGAAAAATTGTTGACGGACGGACGGACGGACATTTGGTCCGGCTTTGTTAGGTCATCTCGGTGGAGATGACCTAAAAAGGGTGTGGTGGATCGGGGAGGGGGATATGAGAGTAGTTAAGGGAGAAAGGAAAGAATGTCCAAAAAATAAACATGTTGGCAAGATATAATTGGTGGAGGGAAGCGGGCCAGTGGAAATTCTAACCGCTTTGCATGCGTAATAACTAGATCGCTCTTCACTGCACAAAAAAGGCTGATGTTTGTGGCAAAAAACCTCCAAAAAACAAGGATATTAATTTGACGTGATATAAGCACAAATATCTGTTTATAGGAGTATTACAATTTTCCCATTGAATTATAAAAACTTGCACCAACAACCAGTCTTGGAAAAGTAAACACAACAACAGTTGAAACAAGATAAAGCAAAAATGATTTACCTGGGTTGTGTTGTACTTGTAAGGTCACGCCCGATCCCATGTATCACCTGTGAGAAAGAATAATAAATAATTGAAGGATCGGTGTCAATGAAGGAAACCAGGATTGTGTGGCAGAACATGGATATGATGAAAGAACACCAACAAACAGAAACAGAGTGAGCAGCATGGCATGATTTGCGGTGGAAACCCAATTTCGAGATTTAGAATGAAACCACGGTCAAAGCCGTGTTACAAAATTTATAAACAGCCGGCATTTTGAAAAATAAATCACTATGTAATCTGCCGTTGGCAATCCACAAGTTCCTGAATTTCACAAGCTCAATTAGGCAGCCATGTAAGCAGGTAGTTATTAATGGGGCAGAGAGGGCGCTGCATATTAATATGAATATACGTTAGTGGATAGCTCTGATGGAGCTATTAAAGTACAACATGGCCATAGGTCTGTTTTGAAGAGGGCTATCATTCCATGGCAATGCACTAAACACAGGATCTTCTGGACAAACAGCATGTTGATTATACAGTACCTTGAAAATAAATGCCTCCATTGTGGATACGCTGAATATGCAAACCACCTACTTGCAAAACAATAATTATCCAGAAAGACTATTGCAGACAATACAAATCCAACAGCAACTTACATGTACTAACAGCAGGCAAAGAATATCTTGTATAACGAACTATCCAAATTCAAAATTCTTAACGTGGACATATCCAGGACAGCATTTGTAACTGCACAGGTTTGGTGTCATATAAGGTCCACAGATGGGTCTTCATTATAAGATCCCAACTGCATGATAATAATAATAATACTGATTTTATATTGTTGTTTTAACATGCCATGTTTTGGAATTGGCAATGATGAAAGAGTGGAAAAGTACAGACAATATTGGCTGTTTTGTTTCTTGAGTCTTGTCTAAGATGGTGACTTCAGCCCAGGTGAGTAATAAACGTTCAAGCACACTGATGACTTCAACTTTGTACCTTATATATGGTCGAGAGATCTTGAGAAGTCAGGAGGTGAGATCTAGAGTTCTGAAAGTTCTGTCAAACGTTTTTGCATGTAGAAATTTTTGTGTGCATAAGTGTATTAAAACTATAAGGGCACTCTTCGACATTGAGACGTTGCCTCCACCCACATTATTACATCATTATATATACTTGTACCAAGTTTGTTCGAAATCCCTGAACCCAGCTCAAAAATAATAAATAATTCTGGCTGCCAGACCATCTGTCCAAGTAGGTTAAAATTTAAAACATATATTCCCCATGACTACGAGATCATAATGACTGCAAGTTTCACTTCAATTGATGAAGTGATTCAAGAGAAATGATTTTGTTAAGATTTTTGTTCAATCCAATATGGCTGCCAGACCATCTTCTTCTTCTTCTTTCGGCTGCTCCCGTTAGGGGTCGCCACAGCGGATCATCCATTATGATCCGCATAGTGATTTGGCACATGTTTTACGCCGGATGCCCTTCCTGACACAACCCTGGTCGCCTCTTACGACACAGGGATATGGTACACCTATTTTAACCGGGGTATACACCGGCCCAGTATACTGGTACTCATTTCGCCGACCTCGGAAGGATGACAGGCTGAGTCAACCCCCTGGTGTATTAATTCAGTGGCTCAACGGGGCTTGAACTCAGGACCTCTTGGATCCCAAGCCGCTGCCCTAACCACTGCGCCAACACCAGGCTATATGGCTGCCAGACCATGTGACCTATTAATTATAAGTGAACACCCTGGTATCCACAAGGTTTGGGGAACATGTGGGTGAAGTTTAGGTGAAGAAGAGGGTTTTTGAAGGTTTATTTTCGAAAAATCGTAGCTGCCAAACATTGTGACCTTATGACGTCATAAGTGGAAAAATTTTGTTCCTCATTGATAGGCGATCATATCTGTAAAGTTTCACCTCTATCTGTTCAGCTGTTTCAGAGAAGAAGAATTTTGAATGTTTTTATGTTTAAAAAATATGGCTGCCGAACCACGTAACTGATGATGTCATCAATTTTTTTTCCCCCAAACAATTTAGCCCTAGATGACCCTCAAAAATGTTCACTCTGATCAGATAAAGCATTCAACGTATGAAATCATGACATTATAATGAAGCCACCTATGACATAATTTTTCAAAAAAAACTTGTTTACCATGGGACAAACCACCTACTTTTTACCATGGGGTTTACCATGGCGCAAATCACATGTGCCAAGTTTCAATTTTTTAAATGGAGCGGTTTCAGAGAAACAGAGGTCCAATGTATTTCCTTTTTCCAGCATGGCTGCCACATCACATGACCTATGATGTCATAATTATCATTAAAACATTCTATGTGAGAAGTCGCACATAAGGTGAAAATTCCACATCAATTGGATAAGCGGTTGCAGAAAAAAAAACAGAGAAAATTAGCATGGACGTGTATGTGTGTGTGTGTGTGTGTGTGTGTGTGTGTGTGTGTGTGTGTGTGTGTGTGTGTGTGTGTGTGTGTGTGTGTGTGTGTGTGTGTGTGTGTGTGTGTGTGTGTGTGTGTGTGTACACGCAAGTTGTTGTTGCCTACTATCTCCACATGTGGGTGGGTTTCTGCAGGTGAAACAGAGACCTGCCAGGTCTCAATGTGTGTGTATATGTGGGTTTCAGAATGTGAGATGGAGTCCTCCAAGGGTGGGATCAAAGTATCCAACTTCATTTCGGTAGGGTCACGATTCACGAATCAAGCACGTTGTGAAGTTTTATGTTTTCAAAATTTTGTGGTGATGGCTCTCTTCAGTATCGTTACTGAGCGCCGGACGGCTTCCAACCGTAGTTTGTTTGTCGTGATATTCCCAGTGATGGTTTTTAATATCTTTGTGAGGTACTTTGTCTACATTCCCATGAGGTTCTTCGTCATCACTGGTACAACTTTAGCATTCTTCGGCTTCCAGGATCTTTTCACTTCATGCTTGACGTCTTGGTATTTGGTAATTTTCTTGATTTCTGCATCGTGAGTCAAAAATCCCCGGTATTAACACCTCAACTAGCAATGCCTTCTTCCCTTTTTTTTTGCACCTAAGTATGATATCTGGTTGCAATGCTTTATTTTCGATGTTCACGCCTGATGGGATCATTAGGTCATACATGAGCGGCATTTCAATGTTTTCAGCCATTGCTTTTGGTTCTTTTTCCCACATATTTTCTGGAACGGGAATATCAAAGTTTTTGCAGCTGTGTCAGCGGATTATCTTACAAACTCTGTATCGTGTGTACAGCTGTACTGACAGGTTAAAAAAAAAATTTTTCGTGTTCGGTCATTAAGCATCACATATCATTCTCTTTGCTACCCCCACACCCACCCTTCACCTGTCTTCCTCCTCTCCCCCATCCTTTTCTCTCACTCTGTCCCCTCCTTGCTCCCCCTTCTCATAAAATGCAGCACTCTCCTCCCACACCTCTGTCGCTGTAGCGTCCCACACCTGTGGCGACCGCCGGTCGCCGGGGCATGGCCCGGGGGTTCGGTGCAGGGCGATTCGTGTCGCGGTGTTTGGAGTGGGATGATTCCGCAGCTTGGAATCATCTTGCCAGATGTAAAGTGGAGCCACTTCCGGCCATCATGGCTGGGCCGTGTGCTGGCCGGGGCCCAACCAGAGTGCCCGATTTGGGTGATGACACATCGCTTCGGGTTGTCGCCCCCACCCCCCCCCACCACAAGGTCTATAAAAGGACTTATTCAGTTCCTCTACAAGCCTAGACATTTGCAAAAAATTAACTCCATTCACCAAGTTGACCCTTTTTAGTCCCTTAATACACTTTAGACCCCTAAGACCCTTGAGGTTTTTATTCCCCTAAGATCCCTTTTGATCTTCTGGACCCTTAACACCCTTTTTGGACCTTCACACCTTTAATGTGCAAACTCCCCCTCCCCTCATACCCATTTAGACGAGATACCTGCAGATTTTTGACCATTTGGACACGTTTCAGACTGAGCGACCTCTTAAGCCCCTTCTTCTCTGGGCCATTGTTACTCTTATTTCTTTTATAACCTCTGCCACCGAAGGTGAAGGAGGTTATGTTTTCACCCCTTTCTGTGTGTTTGCCTTTGTTACTTGCAAAATCGAAGATTTTTTTCAGTATATTGGTCAGTCAATTTTGTTATTCTGTCTGTTTGTTTGTCTGTTTGTCTCCTACAGGTCAGAATTTAAAACCGATCGTCATGAAACTTCACCACATGGTAGAGTTTGTCATGAGGAAGAAGCTTATTGTTTTTGAGGTCAAAAGGTCAACATAGGCCAAAGGTCAACAAATTTGTCAAATTTCTGAAATCCTCAATTTTCATCCGATTGACATGAAATTTGAAGAGGATTTAAACTTCAGGTCACTGAATTCAACCTGTGAATTATTTTTGAGGTCAACATCGACTAAAACGTCAACATTGGCCCAAGGCAACAACAACGGTGGTATTTATAAAATTCTCAATTTTCATCCGATTGACTTGAAATTTGA
The DNA here is from genome assembly GCF_056783735.1 of Eptatretus burgeri. Taxonomy (NCBI): domain Eukaryota; kingdom Metazoa; phylum Chordata; class Myxini; order Myxiniformes; family Myxinidae; genus Eptatretus; species Eptatretus burgeri. The sequence goes on from NC_140965.1 coordinate 88,878,059, forward strand.
AGAGGATTTATATGTCAGGGCACTGAATTCAACCAATAATTATTTTTGAGGTACACATCGGCCAAAATGCTACATAGCACGATATCTCAAAAACTAGAGGACGGATTCAAATGAAACTTGGTGGACATATTGGGTGTATGGCAAGGAAGAATTGATTCAATTTTAGTGAAGATCCGAATCTGGATCTGGATACGAGAATTATTTATTTTTTAAAGTTATTCTTCTCCATTGAGAGAAAGGGCCAAAAACAATGTAGCATTGTGTAGCATGATCTTTCAAAATGTATTGGGCCTGATATGTTCTCGTGGATCAGGCATTGTGTGGCAGAGGTATGCGCTCTTCTATTTATATGGTCGTCTTTCGGCTGCTCCCGTTAGGGGTCGCCACAGCGGATCATCCATTATGATCCGCATTCTGATTTGGCACAGGTTTTACGCCGGATGCCGTTCCTGATGCAACCCTGGTCGCCTGTTACGACACATGGATAAGGATTGGGTTTCGCCATGATTCCGGGCTGCCCTACACCCTCTCATAGCATGGCCTAGTGCAGAGCACCCGTCCTCAAGCGATCCTCCAACCCAAGCCTCCGAGTAACCGGATTACAGGTGCACGCCACTACGCCTGGTGCACTCTTCTATATATATATATATATATATATATATATATATATATATATATATATATATATATATATATATATATATATATATATATATATATATATATATATATATATATTTTCTATATTCTATCTTCTATATCAATGTACTGAGTGCCCTTCTATTTCCTCTTGTTTTTGTTTGTGCATGTGCAATTATGAACCTGCTGTCCTTTCTTATTCAGTTCCTCGATAAGCTGAGCCATGAGCAAAAAATTAAATCCATTCCCCAAGTTGAAAATCTAAGTCTTTGATCATTTTCACCTGACTCTTGTTACACATCTATTTTTTAAAAAATTACACGTTCGCAAAGCACACGGTTACCTTTGCATAACATGTACTCTGTTCATTAAGAAAATTATCAAAAAGAGAGTTAAAAACAGAAGTACAAGCACGAACCATAATGCATGACAGAAACATAATGTGATATAATATCACATGACAATGCCTGAAACCCTAGGCAATTACTCTTACCTGATGATGTCACAATTGAGTTGGCAGAAATGCTGGTGCTGGACATGTAATATTGCTCAAAGCATTAAATTTAAATCTTGACCAACTTCATGCCATTTGCAAGGCCATAATGTACGAGGCAATATTAATGTGTATATTGATTCATAAATCGATAATTAACTGCTCGCGCCATCTGGCGACCCCGGTGGTGATGCTAACATTCGACATGTGCATGTTTAAAGCCTTGGGAAAGAAAGAAATTCCTGGGTGTGTTAAAGGTAAAAAAATGAAAAACAATATACACACCTCCACCCCATACCTCATTCCACTCCGAAGAACATATTGTTCCTTTCTCCGATAATTATTATCATCCCAGCCGTGTGTCACGCAGGACCCCTTACAGTCCACCTACCATAAATTACATAATGTCAGTTCATGGTCACAGATGCTCTAATTTAATGAAAAAAAATACTTCAAATAAACAAATTTTATGCTCCAGATAAAAAAGTACCACAATTCTGAGTGGGATGATGTAACAGGAATCGATGATTAGATAAATTTGTGCTTCAAAGTTATATGATTGATCGACTTGGGAAATCTATGAAATGAAAGATTGAATAACCTTTTCTCAACACATCTTTTCAAGATTAACCTTAAGCATTTTTTTCATTTACACTATTCTCTTCCATTTTCTTAAGATGTGCTGCACTGTACTTGAAAAATACAGGACTTTCAAAATGACATATGAATGCTCAGCGAGGCCTTTTGCGCTTTGCTTTTTTTGGCGTTTTCAGTGACTCGATTCTGCTCGGAACTTTTAACCTGCCATTGCTTGTGTGCAATATGTAATTCGAATCATCTTTTAAACATTATTTTTAGAACGAGGATGAAAGAGTGCCAATTTTGAGATGGTTAACCATAATTGTTCTGTTCCTAAATATAAATTGAACTCAAGGGCAACAGAGTGAATATGAGAAATATCCATGGATGAGAGGTGTTGGGTTCATACCATTTCCTGTTAATAAAAATTAGCTGGAGGCAACAGTGGATATAACATACATGTCCTCACATAGAAGGACGATTCTCCTTTTACCAACAGATGCAAGAATCTAGTATAATTTATCTTGTGGCCCTGGATGACCAAACAATATATATATATATATATATATATATATATATATATATATATATATATATATATATATATATACATATATGTACACACACAGAGACATACATAAATGGCAGTCACAGCTCAGTCAACACTCACCACCTCACCCACCTCCTAAACGTAATAATAATAATAATAATAATAATAATAATAATAATAATAAAAATAAATATCATTTTAAACTTACTCTGTGCATTGAAAAGCCCCAGATATTATCATTCCTCACTGACAGAGATGATCAGGGAGGTCAGTTAGAACACGCCATCCACAGCCCGCCCACAGGCCTTGTACCAGTCCACATCCACGCCAGTTTGCAGTACGGAAAGCTGCGAGATCTCAGCTTTTCGCATGAACTGATAAATTTATCCAATTATTTTGTTGTGCAGAGGCACATTCCTTTCTCACCTGTACATTTCCAAGTATTTTTGGCTTACTTTATAAGCTTTCTGAACCATTTTAAATCACAACCCATATCTTTTACACAAAATATATGAGTACTTTACGTTACCCCCAAACACACCAGCTTCCCAGGGTTTCTGCGCTTCTGCACTGAGCATTCTGGGGTGGTTTACATCATTTTGAAAGTCGAGTTTGGTTTTTTTTTTAAATAAAAAGTGAGTTTTTGTTGTTGTTTTTGAAAGTCATAATGATCATATGATATTGTCACTGGTTGGTTGGTCAGTTTGTTGGATGGAAGGATGGATATCATCATTTTAAACTTACTCTGTGCATTGAAAAGCCCCAGATATTATCATTCCTCACTGACAGAGATGATCAGGGAGGTCAGTTAGAACGCGCCATCCACAGCCCGCCCACAGGCCTTGTACCAGTCCACATCCACGCCAGTTTGATCCACGCCAATTTCATACTTTGTCATACGCTGGCTAGTATGCTGGCATAAGTTGTATGTCGGTGTTGATGGACTGATCTGGGATGGTTGTATGTATGTATGTATGTGTGTATGGATATATGTATGTTTGTATGTGTTGTTTATTTGATGTATGGATGGATGGATGCTTGTATGTTTGGAAAGATGGTTTGTTGGAGGAATAGTTGCATATACTTAAGGATGAGTGGTTGTATGTGTGGAAGGATGGATGGATGGATGGATGGATAGAGGGATGGAAAGATGGTTTTTTGGATGCATGTATGTATGGTTCTTTTTTAGTTGGGATGGAAGAATGGATGGTGTGTTGGATGGATGCTCAGTACTGTGCAAAAGTCTTAGGCCACCTTGAAAATAAACATTTTTTGTAACATTGGCATATTTCCATGAATAAAAGGTGTTATAATGATCATATTTTGTTTGAAGAAATTAACTTGAATCGTATTTTACAATATTATTATAGGAAATTCCAATATTTGGTGTGACCACCCTTTTTTCATGTGAAAAAGCAGATTTACCTTTTGGAATGCTTTCCTGCAATCTCTGGAGAAATTCCACTGTGAGGTTGTTCAATGTATTCTGCAATAGTTCCCATAATTACCATCACCAAAGGAGATGGGATTGCATTTGCGTCCATTTGTTTGTCTGTTTGTTTGCATAGAATGTGCCAATGTAGACCACAAATGCCACCGAGTGGTAACCAGTAGTACACGTTTTCTTTTTTTGATGGAGTACCTCCATAAAGTATGTACAATTAGAATGTGAGTACATCGATAAATTATGTACAATTAGAATGTGAGTATATGTAGAAAGTATGTACAATTACAATGTGAGTATGTCGATAAAGTATGTACAATTAGATTCAAAGTACATGTATTTAATATGTACAATTAGAATGTGAGTACATGTATAAAGTATGTACAATTAGAATGTGAGTAAATGTGTAAAATATGTTCAATTGGAATGTGAGTACATGTATAAAGTACGTCCAATTAGAATGATTACATGTATTAAGTATGTACAATTATAACGTGAGTACGTGTTTGAAGTATGTACAATTAGAATGTGAGTCCATGTATAAAGTGTGTACAATTAGAATGTGAGTACATATATACAGTTTGTACAGTTATAATATGAGCACATGTGTAAAGTATGTACAATTAAAATGTAAGTACATTTATAAAGTATGTACAATTAGAATGTGAGTACATCGATAAATTATGTACAATTAGAATGTGAGGACATTTATAAAGTTTGTACAATTAGATTGTGAGTACATGTATAAAAGTATGTACAATTAGAATGTGATAACATGTATAAAGTATGTACAATTAGAATGTGAGTATATGTAGAAAGTATGTACAATTACAATGTGAGTACGTCGATAAAGTATGTACAATTAGATTTCAAGTACATGTATTTAATTTGTAGAATTAGAATGTGAGTACATGTATAAAGTATGTACAATTATAATGTGAGTACATGTGTAAAGTATGTTCAGTTGGAATGTGAGTACATGTATAAAGTACAATTAGAACGTGAGTACATCTATAAATTATGTATAATTAGAATGTGAGGACGTTAATAAAGTTTGTACAATTAGAATGTGAGTAGATGTATAAAGTATGTACAATTAGAATGTGAGTACATCGATAAAGTATGTACAATGAGAATGTGAGTATATGTGGAAAGTATGTACAATTACAATGTGAGTATGTCGATAAAGTATGTACAATTAGATTGCAAGTACATGTATTTAATATGTACAATTATAATGTGAGGACATGTATGAAGTATGTACAATTAGAATGTGAGTACATGTGTAAAGTATGTTCAGTTGGAATGTGAGTACATGTTTATAATATGTACAATTAGAATGTGAGTACATGTGTAAAGTATGTTCAGTTGGAATGTCAGTACATGTATAAAGTGCGTACAATTAGAATGAGTACGTGTATAAAGTATGTACAATTACAATGTAAGTACGTCGATAAAGTATGTACAATTAGATTGCAAGTACATGTATTTAATATGTACAATTAGAATGCGAGTACATGTATAAAGTATGTAAAATTAGAATGTGAGTACATGTGTAAAGTATGTTCAATTGGAATGTGAGTACATGTATAAAGTGCATCCAATTAGAATGATTACATGTATTAAGTATGTACAATTATAACGTGAGTATGTGTTTGAAGTATGTACAATTAGAATGTGAGTCCATGTATAAAGTGTGTACAATTAGAATGTGAGTCCATGTATAAAGTATGTACAATTAGAATGTGAGTACATGTATACAGTTTGTACAGTTATAATATGAGCACATGTGTAAAGTATGTACAATTAGAATGTAAGTACATTTATTAAGTATGTACAATTAGAATGTGAATACATGCATAATGTATGTACAATTAGAATGTGAGTACATGTATAAAGTATGTACAATTAGAATGTGAGTACATGTATAAAGTATGTACAATTAGAATGTGAGTACATGTATAAAGTTTGTACAAATAAATGTGTACATGTATAAACTATGTACAATTTGAATGTGAGCAGATGTGTAAAGTATGTACAATTAGAATGTAAGTACATGCAAAAGTATGTACAATTAGAATGTGTGTACATCCATAAAGTATGCATCATTCAAATGTATGTAAGTTTGTCGAGTGTGTACAATTAGAATGTCAGTACGTGTGTAAAGTATGTACAATTAGAATGTATGTGTTTCAAGTTTATACAATTAGAATGAGAGTACGTGTGTAAAGTGTGTTCAATTATAATGTAAGTATGTCTATAAAGCATGTACAATTAGAATGTGTGCACATCTAAAAAGTATGTACAGTTAGAATGTGTGTATGTATACATAGTATGTACAATTAGAATGTGAGTACGTGTATAACGTGTGTTCAATTAGAATGTGTTTATGTCTATAAAGCATGTGCAATTACAATGTGTGTATGTGCATAAAGTATGTACAATTAGAATGTGTGTATGTCTATAAAGCATGTACAATTAAAATGTGACTACGTGCTTAAAGTATGTACCATTAGAATGTGAGTACGTGTGTAAAGTGTGTACAATTAGAATGTGCATCCTTCTATAAAGTATGTAGAATTGGAATGTGAGTGCATGTGTAAAGTATGTACAATTAGAATGTGAGTACTTCTATAAAATTGCATGAAATAAGTCTGGGTGAGGATATGCAATCTCTGATTGCTCATTGTTGTTTGTCTTTTGATTTTGGCTGTTTTTTTTGTTCTTTTTTTTTCATCTCCAAATAATCCAAAAGTCTTACACTGCAATATATATATATATATATATATATATATATATATATATATATATATATATATATATATATATATATATATATATATATTTTAGTAATTCGTAATTTCTCTCTTGCAATACCTGTATTATATACCCGCACCATACCCAAAATATCAAACTCGAAGAGCCTCAAAGTAATCGATTTAACCCAAGAAAGCAATCCCAGAGAGAAATGTCCCCAAAATCAGGTATTTCCAGAAAACAAATTGGAAGGCCAGAGAAGCTCAGCAAAACAGCTCCAATACTGAAAGCAACATTTAAAGATGATGCCCTGTTGCATAAAACATTGTTAAAGAAAGATTTGGGGATTTACTTCAATATTCCTCAAGTTCTCCCTAACGGGCAACCTTAATTTGAGGACGATTGTTGCATATTCAAATATTCTGAATTTTTTTTTTCCTTAAAACCTTCCTTAAACTTAAGGGAGCACTCCCCCATCCTTAAACATCAATCTTTGAATTTCCAAATGGTACTTGTCCCAGAAATTAATCATGAAGACGATTATCGCCACACAAGATGTCGCAAATGTGTTTTCAGAGACCTCAATCTGCTTGACATGTTTGAAGATAATACCCTGATCTAAAACATGTACGAAGGATCTTTGATCCCACAGTAGTCATTTCCACAACAATATGTCTTAAATAACTTATAAACTCCATTGAACTGACAATCCCATGTTATTTAACATGTGATATCTAGGCTGATGTAAAGGTGTGTTGTGCTGCAGGTACTGCAGGTGATCTTGAACACGTTATTCATCCGTGCTGCGAGTGTAGTGGTATTTTCATGGTGTGAACATTTATTATTTCGTTGTCAGGTTATTTAGACACCAATTCAATTGATACTGATAGTTACCCCAGGAGAAAAGTCAACTGGGTATGTAGTATATAGATTAAATGCGGCATGTTACTCGGTCCATAACTCATCAAATCACATGTCGTAGAGAGACGTCGAATACATTATGGGTAAGTTTGTATACGTTAAGAGCACGCTGGCATACATCGTAGTATGCTGGCATACTTCGTAGAACGCTGGCATTCGTCGTAGTACGCTGGCATATGTCGTAGTATGCTGGCATACGTCGTAGTACGCTGGCATACATCGTAGTACGCTGGCATACGGCGTAGTACGCTGAGCTGTTAGACAAATGTCCCATGCTTGAAATTTTCCGATGTATGCCAGCGTATGACTCACACGTTCCACTTAACGCTGGCCATAAGTTGTAGGCACGTTTCGCGATCGTTGACACAGGTCAACACACGTTACTTGTGAGTTACTCATAAGTCGAAACACGTGCTCCTAACATATACAAAACTTACCCATAACGTATTCGACGTGTGCCCGCTTGGTTCGGGAAATTTTTCATACATGGGCATACGCTGGCTAAAACGTCAAGATGTGACAGCGGCTTCACACTTCAAGGTCTAGTACGGTTATGATTCGAATCGTCGAGCCGCAGCCTATGAATAGCCTACGCCACGTGATCGTCGGCGATACGCTGCCGCGCTATGTATAAGTTAGGCTATTGTTGGGCATAGGTTGTGAACGCCGACAACACGCCAAACATTCGTTGGTATAAGTTATCTATATGTGATTGAAACGTTCTGTGTACGTTACTAATATGTTATGCATACGTCCAACACGTTATTATACGCCCAAAACTTAAAAAAAACATCAATAGTTCAGCGTACGCCAGCGTTTTACATACATTTTGATACCTTGCCATACGCTGGCTAAAACGTCAAGGTGTGACAGCCCCTTTATCAAAAGTTATCTCCATGGGTGAGTCACTGTCAAAACACCCTTTCTGCATAATGGAAAGAAAGCAAAGAGACAATATGTCCAATAACATCAGAGTTTGGATGCTAATCAGTGGGAAATAGTACTTTGGAGTGACTAGTCGTTGTTTGGAATTTTTAGAAAAGAAGGCAGTATATCAGAAGGAGGATTGGTGAGAAGTATTAAAGGATATGTGTCCACAGCCTATTGCAAAGCATGATGGAGGCTCTCTTCAAGTTTGGGGATGTTTTTCTGCAACAGGCATTGGTGAGTTGGTGAGAACTGAAGGAATAACGAATGCTGACAAGTACAAGCATGTCCTCATCCACCATGGTATCCCATTGAGGAAGTAGGTTAATTTGAGACAACTTTGTTTTCCCAGCATGACAACGACCACAAACACACTGCAAATGTCGTTCACACATATTTACAAAGAAAATCAGTCAGGTATCAAGAACTATTAGAATTCCCCCCCCCTTAAAGTTCTTTCCTTAACAGCATAGAAGCTGTCTAGGATTATTTGAACAGATAGAAAAACAAAAAACAACCATAATCAAAAGACGAATTATGGGAAACATTGCAGGAATGCATGGAACAATCTCCCAGTGGATTTTCCAAGATGGAAATCTGTTTTGAATGAAAAAATATCCTCACACCAAATATTGAAATTCCATGCATTAAAATTGGTGGAAAATTCATTTTGGTTTCTTTAATACAGCTATAATAAGCATATTATTTGTTGGGTGTTGCGCCGTCTCCTTCATCCTCACATGGTATATACATACATACAATTGATGCAATTAGATAATCAATAAACACAGTATGTCCCAATTTGCAAATCTATATAACCCCACCACTTCATCCACCAATCCAAGAGATGGATGGATCTAAATGAAATAATAATGATGTTGGGATTCAGAGTCAAACAGAATGGCACAGCAGAGGGCAGACTGGTACAAGGGGGTTTAAAAGCAACATCGCCTGGGTTTCAGAGTTTGTACGTTTTCACAATCAAATCATCATCGTAAAAGTTTTGTGAGTTAGACTTGTAAAGTGAAACAGGTAACTTTATTAAAGGTAACTTTCACATTGAAGTGATTTATGAACAAGCTCCTCGTAGAAATGGGAACTTGGCCTCAGCATTAAAGATATTTAAGTGACTGCAGATTGTGGGAACCTTAACATCCACAATGTGTACACCATGGCCAGGATAGCCAGCTTAATGTGAGACCTGTGAATTCCCAGTAAAAGTTGGGAATTGGTGTATTTTTTCAGGAATTGAGCTCAGTGTAAATAAGTATAAAATGAGATGTCCGAACAATACCTCGAGGGGTAGTTGTGGGTTCAATCCCTGGCAGAAGGGGTTGTTCGGAAAGTTCAAATGCAGTATGGTCATCTTGAAGCTATGCAATCTAGGATCAAATCCTGACCAAATTATAAAATGTGATCCTGTTATTTCACAAACAGGGCATTGCATCAATAAATGTGCCATCTGTTGCATCGGATATTGAGCTTGCGTCCTATCTGTCAGCACTTTCTGATGGGCTTTTTCATCTCATGTTGTCTTTTGGAAGAGTGGGGCAGTTGTTTGCTGGTATACCGTGGCCAAATTCTAAATTGTTGTCTGAATCAGCCCTGGAGCACATGCTATCAACCACTAGCAGTGACTCCTCAAGCAATCTCAGTGGGACAAAAGATTGTCAACATAACAGGATACAGTATTGTGCCGGATATGACGGTTCCACTGTCATCAATAAATGGATTTAGTTATTCCTGACAACTTGCAATGCCACACTGACACACACACACACACACACACACACACACACACACACACACACACACACACACACACACACACATACACACACACACACACACACACACACACACACACACACACACACACACACACACGACAATAAGTGATGCCTGTCACAGCATCATTGTTAGCACTAGACTGGGGAGCACGATCCTTCACAAACATTGTTAAGCCGGCTGTTCATCTGAAAACACACGTACACTTGTGGACGACAATGATGGTGAGATAGATCTTTTCTTCTACAGTGATCCAAAGCTCAGAGCAGAATGTACACTATCATATGTACGGTCAGGACATTTACAAGAATTACAATGATAATACTGTCAAACCCCGACATTTCTTCTTCTTCTTTCGGCTAGCTCCCGTTAGGGGGTCGCCACAGCGGATCAACCGTCTCCATTTCATAAATGGAGTCTCCATTTATGAAACGTCTCCGTTCATAAAATGTGACCTGATTCTATGTGCTTCACGTATTCATGTTTTTGGGGTTTTTTTGCGGACATATTCATAGTTTTCATATTTTTATGGATGTATTCACGGTTTTTCTGACTTGCTTCTACATTCGCAACCCTGAGCTTCACTTATTCGCAGTTTTTTTCATGGGATTTTTAATTTTCCTTTATGAATCATGAAATGCCAAGAACTCATCCCCATTTTTCTCATTGGACCAATGACCCGACATTCTCGGATTCAACATCGTGGCATTTTCCATGAAGGTATCCCCCGCTAATTCCGGGGTCCGACAGTGGCAAACAATAAATAAATCAACATCAAGAGTTGCACTCGTGACTCAAGCAATATGTTATTTTGGGAATGCAATGTATGCAATGAGATGCAATGATAAAGAGGAAGATTTAAACATCAACGTCTTCTTCTTCTTTCGTATGCAGCACATGGATGTCAGTAGCATCATTGGCTTAGGGCTGTGACTGTGCTGGTGATGCAATGCCCACTACAGGTTAGGGCAGGAATTTGAAATTTGTTCAGTGTGCGAGTTATAGCTCGTCTACTCTTTGAGCTTTGGCTCTTTAATGTCCACCAACTAATGCCAGTTTGACGTCCGTCCAAGGAACTGGACATACATTGATGAATCACCCTGTCTGTGAGATGACAGGATAGCAGTGCTTCACCGATAACCAAACCCAGACTAACCCTAACACTAACCCTAAACATTAGACAACCGAGTCTGGTTAAACTCGGGAACAGAAGAGATCTTCATAAAAATTTGATTAATGGAGACTTTGCAATGGTGTTTTAATAATTCAATGCAGATCTAATGAAATATGTGCGAGGGTCATCTGAAAAGGTCTGTCATCCAGCTTGTAACATTTCAAGTAAAAGTTATAGGTGATTGCAAGATTATAAGTACATTGTTTCATTATTTTGTGACATGTTTGATTATTTTTTAACAGGAATCAAAATAATGGCATCCAGTCATGGATGCCCTTTCATAGCAGAAGACGGCCATTCACATGACTGTGACAATCAAACTTCCTGGGAATGTGAATTTGTTTATCATGGAGAAACTGCTGCTGAGACGACAACTACACTCTGAGATAAGTTTATTTGTCTTGGAATTGAAACCCAGGCTAAACACCTCAAAAGTAGGTTGGCATACCTAAAAGCCATCCTGCAAGCTCAATGGAAGAAAGCACCAAGGATATAACTATTGCAGAAAGTGTGGCTGAAAAGTTCGTCTAAACTCTTGTAAAATTAGTAGTGATGCAGAAGAAGAAAGTACATGCAGTCAGCAAGAAATTGTATAAACATAAAGAAAAAAATACTTTAAGATTAGGGGAAAACGATTTGCATCCACTGAAGAGGTGAACAGAACATTAAGGATACTTCAGAAAGATAGCTTCTGTGCTGGAATAACAAGTTCATTGGGCACTCAACGAATTGCATTGAAGCGAGGATGGAAATTACACAGAATAAATGTGACATCCCACTATATTAAACTAGAGAGTTCATAGAACACCTTACCCATGCAGTCTTGAGAAAAAGGACATGGGATAAGTCTTTTAAACACTTGCTTTGCGTTTCCAAGCACTATCTTCATTTATTTTGTTTGTGAACCTTGCACAACAGATGTGATGATAAATACACAGCACTATGTGCCGCCATATTTGTCAGAATGCAGAATGTAATAAATAGCCCTGTGGGGGACTGACAGTTATTTCCCTAACAGGCGAGGTACAAATGAGGGATTAGGGGGAAGAGGCCATGTCCCGCATTCCTGAAGTTGTACAGTCTAGGGGAGCACAATTTAAGTTAACGGCATGGTCCTTATGTTTCATGAAGAATTTGGTCTGCATCTGGCCATCGACTTCTGAGATTTTAAAATAAATTACCTGCATTTGAGGTGAAACCCCCCTTTTCAGCCTCTTATCGGGGTGGATCCGGATGGGAAGAAAACAACCCCATGAGACCTTTCTCTTTTGATGGATTGTACCAAATTTGGTCCATATCTGTGGGGTAGTTTGTGAGGAGGTGTTTTAGTAAAATGTTAATGGAGGGATGTACGTACATACGGACAGATGGACAGCCAGACACCGAGACCCACTGTTTGAGCTTATTTTGGAGAAACAACCTAAAAACGGCTATTGTGCCCTCAGGGCATGATTGTGTGAATGTTGAATCTCATAGATGTTCTCTTTGTTCCTCTACCCTCAGTGCATGAATATTTTTCCAAATCTTGCTCAAGGGAAAGGTTTTGAAAGTGACAAGAAGACGATTTGTGTTCTGCACTCTTCAAGTAAAAAAATTCAATTGAAATGAAATAAAGATTTTAAAAGTAGTAAAAAAAAATTGTTTTGGAAGTTTACCACCATTGAAACAGCATTTTTTGTTAAACCACCTTATTTTACATGTTACGTTAGTTATTCGTGCCTATTGTTTGTGTCCTTTATGTCCGTAAAAAGAGTAAGTTTCCTGTTTGGAATGATTTTCAAATTTGTTTGACTTGCAGACAGGCAGACAGAGAGAGGAAAAAAACATTATCTCACTCCTTTTTGCACATGTGCAATCAGGACAAATTCAGGACCAAAGCACTGCTAAACGACATGTTTGTTTTCTGATTCATGTTCCAATTCATGTTCAAAATATAACATTCAATTGAAATTAAGTTGTCCCTCGAACATAAACTGATGTTTGTGGACAGGCACACAGACAACAGAAGTGAACCAATTGCTTAACCTTGCTTTCCACTTTGGGTATGCAGGGTAATAAAGCATTTCTCTGATTGTGAATTGCCATTGTGAACACGTGTGTATGTATGTGAAACACAATTATAGAAAAACTATAATTGCCACTTTATAACTGCTGGCAGTGATGACCGGGTACCCAGACGTCCGCCTTTGATACAACGTGAGACTTAAATGATAGTCGCAAAGTTTCGCATCAATAGGATAAGTGGTTCCAGAGAACACAATATTTAATATTGTTCTTGAATTCAACATGGCTGCCCAACCATGTGACCTATCAATTATTCATGAACAAACTTATATTCACCACCCTTGAGCAATACTTTTATGAAGTTTCCACTTGATCTGTTGAGCCATTCTGTAGAAGATGTTTGAAGGTTTTAGGGTTAATTCAATATGGCCGCCAAACCATGTGACCTATCAATTAGAAATTAACAAACTTGTGAAAGGATGTCTTGGGGAAAGTGTGTGTGAATTTTTGCCTCAATCTGTCCGGTCGTTCTGGAGAAGAATATTTTTGAAATTTATTAATTTTCAATCCAAGATGGCTGACGAACCATGTGACCTATGACATCATAAATTTATATTCTGCCTCCAATCATGAACTGGAACACGTGTGTGAAGTTTCTTGTTAATCAGATAAGGTACGTTTTTCTATCCAAGGTGGCTGCCAAACCATGTGACTTGTTATGTCATACTTTTTCCATGTGTGCAGATAAGACCTTAGATGACAGTTGCAAATTTTCGCTTCGATAGATTAAGCAGTTCCAGAGAAAACATTATTTCATATTTTTCTTAAATCGACCATGGCTGCCAAACCATGTGACCTATCAATTATTCATTAACAAACTTGTAGAAGGATGTCATGGGGAATGTGGGTGTAAAGTTTTGCCTCAATCTGTCCAGCCGTTCTAGAGAAGATCTTTGAAGGTTTTAGGGTAAATTCAATATGGCCACCGAACCATGCGACTTATCAATAAGAAATTAACAAACTTGTGAAAGGATGTCTTGGGGAAAGTGTGTGTGTGAATTTTTGCCTTAATCTGTCCAGCTGTTCTGGAGATTTTTTTAATTTATTAATCTTCAATCCAAGATGGCTGACGATCCATGTGACCTATGACATCAGAAATTGAAATTCTGTTTCATATCATGTAGCGGAACAGGTTTCTGAAGTTTCGTGTTAATCGGATAAGGTGCGTTTTTCTATCCAAGATGGCCGCCAAACCATGTGACTTGTGATGTCATATTTTTTACCATGTATGTCGACATACAAGGTAGATGATGGATGCAAATTTTTGCTTCGATGGGTTTAGTAATTCCAGAGAAAACATTATTTAATATTTTTCTTAAATCCAACATGGCTGCCAAACAATGTGACCTATCAATTATTTATTAATAAACTTATATCCCCTACCCAAGGAAAATACACTTGTGAAGTTTCCACTTGATCTGTTGAGCCTTCTGTTGAAGATGTTTGAAGGTTTTAAGGTAAATTCAATATGGCCACCAAACCATGTGACCTATCATTGAGAAATTAACAAACTTGAAAAGGATGTCATGGGGAATGTGCGTTTAAAGTTTCGCCTCAATCTGTCCAGCCGTTCTGGAGAAGAAGATTTTTTTATTAAAAAAAATTGAAAACAAGATGGCTGCCAAACCATGTCACCTATGATGTCATGATTATTATTTTTTTTTTACAGTTAATTGTTGTGTAGATGAGGCTCAAGAAATGTCAGATTTTTCCTATGCAGCGTTCTACTTGACGAATTTTCACCAGGATGACGTCAGGAAAACCCACCCAATTAATCCTCAGAATGACGTCACCGGGTTGACGTCGGGATGACTTCACTGATGACGTCAGGAAAAATCACCCGTATTCCCGATGGGAAGTTCATTAAAATGTATGAAGCAATTTTTTTTCCATTGCACAGTTTCAGAGATACAGAGGTCCAAAGTTTATCGTTTTTTTCAAGATGGCGCCCGTACCACATGACCTATGACCTCACAATTATCAATTAAGTTTGCTTTCAAAAAAGATACATACTATGGTGAAAATTTTGTGTCGATCGGACTTACCGTTCCAGAGAAAATGATTTTTAAAGCGAAAGAACCCGCAAATTGCTGGCGGAAAAAGAATAAGGAAATAAGAAATAAACAGAAGAAAAACAATAGGTTACCCAGTCCATTTGACTGGGTACCCTAACGAGAAGGGCACTCGATAGAACGCATACCTATGTCACCTGATGCTTGGTCCACGAGAACATATCAGGCCCAATACATTTTTTAAATATCAGGCTGTGTATCGTTTTTGGCCCTTATCTCTCAATGGTGAAGAATCACTTTAAAAATTCTAGTATTCGGATCCGGATCTTCACCGAAATCTAATCAGTTTATCCTTATCACACACGGAACCTGTCCACAAAATTTCATCCACATCCATCCAAACTTTTTGAGATATCCTGTACACAGACAAACAGCCAGAAAGGGGATGAAAACATAGCCTCCTTCACCTTCGTTGGCGGAGGTAAAAACAAGGCTTGGCTGAGCTCCACTAAATTTTGCATACGTGTTGGTAGTACCCGGGTCATAGGCACAAACCACCACTCCCTCCTCACCCCCACGATGGGAAGGGGTAGACAACTTACGATTTTCGCATGTGCACGTGCCACAGTACATGTGTAGTTTACTGAAGCCTGCTGCAGACAGGGGGCATTATGAGCCACAGCACAAAATATATTTGCCCCACCTCCCCCACTATCCTTTGCCCTCCCCCAGGCTGCTCCTGAAGGGACCGGGATGTTTCTCGTGAGGTTCCCCCAGTGTAGTATACAAAGAAATTCTAAACTCATTTTCCTTAGTGTGATGAGGATTGTAATGGTATATAGAAAATAAAAGGTAGCAATAACATTAGTTTGAAATAAGATTTATAATGAATCTTTCAAATCAGGTTGACTCCCCAATGAACCTTGTCTCAAGAACCTTGTCATTTAAACCCACTTTGCTGGTGAATATATTTTGCAGATTGCGAGTGGGGAAAGACTGGTTAATTGCGTACAGCCTATCTTCCATCAGCACAGTGCATATGTGTCTGTCCCCCTTCATAAGAATGGTTTGAGTCGGGTTTTAAAGGCCAATCTTTCAACACGACTGTGTGCTCACAATTGTCTAATTTTGAGGATAAAAAAAAAACTTGAAAAACATTTTTCATAAAAGACGAATTATGTCTCTTCAATTGGAATTGCAGATGGTGACTTGAAAACCGAGCCTCATGGGTGGTGTACAGGAACGTTTTTTAAATTGCAATAAATACAAGGTGCAGGGAGGGTAAAATCACTGCACGTGATATGCAACGCCTGTAGAGTAGAAGGAGTGTTCATTTACATCCGTAGGATGTCCAATAAATAAATACGATACTGTACAAGCACACCTGATGCTAAGCCAAGGCTTCAGACAGTGCCAGGCAGCTAGCTATAGGTAAAGCAAATATGGTTTTAGGTTGTATTCAGGGGGGATCAATTTTAAATCAATACAGGTGGTTTTAACATTGTATAGGAATTTAGTAGTGAGGCCACATCTACAATATTGTGTGCAGTTTTGGTCACCACAACCTAGGAAGGACATAGCTGCCCTAGAGAGGGTTCAGCGCAGGGCTACTAGATTGATTCTGGGCCTAGCTAGACTCAGCTATGAGGAGCGGCTGAAGGAGACAGGGCTTTATTCACGAGAAAGGAGGCGGTTACGAGGAGATATGATCGAGATGTTTAAGATAATGAAAGGTATAGATAAAATATGTGCAGAAGAATTACTCAGCAGAGTATACAGTGATAGGACCAGGGGCCAGAGAGTTAAGACCATAGTAAGGCAGGGGTCTTTTACTCAGAAAGTAGTTAATGCATGGAATGGCCTCCCTGGAAAGGTAGTAGCAGCAAAAATAGTAGATGAGTTTAAATTGGAATTGGATAGGTACCTAGAAGTATTGGAGATGGAGGGGTATTGGGTTGTTGGCAGGACTTTTATGTAGCTTGAGCAATTGATATGTGATTGTGTGCGTGCGTCCAGAGTGCTGTTGGTGGGGGTCTCATCAAGGGGTGTTGTGTGGTTAATGTTGTGTGTGTGTGTGTGTGTGTGTGTTCGTTTATTTTTTTACCCCAGACCATACCCCCTCCCCTGGAAAGAAAAAATACCCTACAAAAACCACTTTATTTTTTTACAAAAAGAAACATTTTGTATTTTTCTTATATTTTGATCTAGTGTTGTGAAAATTGATCTGGTGTTGTGGCACAGGCATTATGGGCTGAAAGCCCTCCACCTGTGTCTAATTTCCTTGTATATCCTGATGAAGCGTAAATGATTTGTTTATTTAATTACCATCATGATAATCTGTTTTTTTACTTCTATTTTTAATTTACAGGATCTAAGGCTTGTGGAGCTGCCCCACACACACACACACACACACACACACACACACACACACACACACACACACACACACACACACACACACACACACACACACACACACACACACACACACACACACACACACACACGTAAAGATGAAAACATGAGACACGACACAGAACTGTGAGACGAGACAAGCGCAGCCACTGAGCTTGGGGGGAATGCCATGACTTCCCAGGGCACTCCATGTACCAGTGACGTCACAACACCACAATGGCACTGCATTACTCACCGCACTCAGCGGGGCATTTCCGAAGCAGGAATTTCCTCCTTCTTATGGATGCCAACCAATGATTACATTGGTAATGCAGCTCTGCCATATGCTCTTCACTTTACCACCTATGGCTGTTTAATCAGACAGTGATTATGTCTGCAGCAGAACCTACATCCTGTGGAAATGTGTTCAAACTCACAATTTTTGTCCATCCACAAAAGATACTTGTTTGTTTAGCAAAGAGTTGCATCATTTGGGCAAAAGAACAAAGTTTATAATCAAACCATGGATTAATTAATTGCAAAATGCTTGATGTAGATGAGATCTCCAATGGAGACTCACCTTTCATTGGGCATCATGTGGTGGTGATAGGCCAGGTGTGCTCCAAATGAGGCAATGCAATTTGGCCTATGGCAGGAAATGTTTAATTTGCCCGTGACACAGACCCAAACAATTGCTCTTGTGGGAGACACCATGTGATCTTGCATGTGTACAAATGAGACAGGACAATGAGCTTAACATTACTTCTTTACCAAATTCAAGCAAGTTTTAAAAGTGAAGACACTACCTGAAGTTTAGAAGTTATCAACAGAAGAATGTTTCATAAAGAAACGTCGAGCAAACCTAATTGGGGCACAATTTTTCTTTTCTGCAATGCAAAGAATTAGTTTTGTCAGAGAAAGAAAAAATTGGAGTTTGCCTGTTTGGCGATCCCATTTGAGCACCAAACTTGTCACGCTGAGATGCCAGGTTCCAATCCTTGCGTGCACAATGTGGATGTGTCCATTGATGACAATTTCCTTTTAATTAACGTGAAAGTACAAATTTTATATCTCCCAATGTTCCTCTTCTACACGTGATGTGGTGTACAGGTGCTTTCCTGAACCAAAGACAATAACTGGCAGTGGAAGTAAATCCATTTGGATGTGGTGACACAAGGCACTGCAAAGTGGAGCAAGCCATCCTTCAAAATGGGATTTTAATCTGGCTGTTCCATCTGCAATCACAGATGGAACAGGTAATGCAATAAATAAATATCATTTTCTGTCTATCTGTCTGCCTGTGTGTCTGTGTGTAACACCAATCACGACAAAACTACTGTGCCAATTGTCAGCAAACTTGGCACATGGACCAAGTTCGACCTCGTGGTGAACATGGGCTGTTTGGTTTCACCTGTAGTCGCGTGGGTTCGTGATGGAAGGTAGACAACAATTATCCATGTAAATGTGTATTGTGTAACGACATCCGGTGGTGTTAGCAGAGGGTATTACAATTCAGCTGTGGAGATAACTTGCATTTTTGCACTGTACATGTCCCCAGAGAGTGGAAGCCCCAAAGCCAGGAGGAGCCCAAAAAAGGAGGGGTGTGGTTCGAGGAGGCAGAGGGAGGAGAAGGGATGGGAGGAGGAACCTGGCAGTGCCGGTCACCCCTGCTAGTCGGTAATAAATCCATGATGTCATTTATCAGGGTCATACCTTTATGCCATTACCATCCATGAGCATATTATATATATATATATATATATATATATATATATATATATATATATATATATATATATATATATATATATATATATATCACAGAGAGGGGTTGTCTCGGCTCGGTATAATGTGAAGATTATGTTAAATGTGGTCTAGATAGAAAGAAACTAGGCTGAAGAGTAAATGAATAGATTAAGCAAAAGGGATGTGAATGCGCTCCAGGGATTACGGATTGAAGTTTCCCTTTATATCCATCCTTGCAAGATAATTAGGAATGCCAAAAACGGACATACTCCTGTTGATTAAATGAAAGACTCCAGTCGATTAAATCGACAAAACATTTTGAACACACAGTGAAGAAAGTTCAACTGACAAGAGATGATGAATGCATAAAGAAGAGATTCCAGATTGCGGAGAACATACCTGTGCTGTAGTGTTGTTGGCGTGCTTAGTTTCCCAGCCATCCCAGCACCGCGACTGCAGGATTTGCTGCGACACCTGCCCATAAATAGCATTTCTTTCATTGATAAGGCAACAAACCACGAATTGCATTCATGCTAACATTGTCATGCAGTGTCGTTGACAGCCATTCAAAGAGACTTGATGACTTCACAGAGGCAAAGTGTCAGCTTAAAGAGCTAACCATGAAGTACAAAGGATGCACCACAAACCTTTGATCCTGTGTGTATATGTCAGTCAACGCAGGTAATTGTGACTCCAACAAAAACAAGAGTTAAAAAGTATTAAAACTAAATCAAGTATATTTCAGTCAACCACAAGACTAAGGCCTATCTGAACTCATCAGGTCATTGGTTGTTTGGCCTTACTCACACACTTTCAAAGTGCGAGTTGGAGAAAATGAGCAGCAACAGGAATTTAAACCACAGAGGCAAGTGGATGTAGAAAGGTTATCCATGGGAGTCGGCAGAATATCTCGACAAGAACTGTCCACAACTATCTTCAAATCAACAACAACCTCTGTCCGTGATCCCATCTGAACTCTGGCTCATGACGCAGGGGACCAAGGTTCAAATCCAGTGGATAACATGTATATGTCCTTGTAAGTCATGGAAAAAGGTCACCGATGCTTCCTAATGGCCTTGTCCTGCATGTTATATTATCATCGACTTCTCTATCAGCCTAAATCAAAGGTAAATAAATATATACGAGCATAACCCGCGCTCTGCGCGACATGTTGGGGTGGATGTGTTTGAGAAAGGAACTGATGCAGAGTATCAGTAGTAATTTTACTTTAATGCAGTAAGTGGAATACGATTTCACTATTTCAGAACCATTTTATTTAATTTTTTTTTGTACCATGCACCTCATATGGTCTTTGAGATAATGTAAGCCGAATATCACGTTACTCGAGCGCAGAACAAAGTCGAAGATAGCGCGACACGAAACCACAAACTCGGACATAATATATAAGATGTATGTATATATATATATATATATATATATATATATATATATATATATATATATATATATATATATATATATATGATATCCCTGTGTTGTCAGAGGAGACCAGGGTTGCGTCAGGAAGGGCATCCGGCGTAAAACATGTGCCAAATCACTATGCGGATCATACGGATGATCCGCTGTGGCGACCCCGTACGGGAGCAGCCGAAAGAAGAAGAAGAAGAGAGATATATATATATATATATATATATATATATATATATATATATATAATATGTTTAGTATATATATATATATATATATATATATATATATATAAGATGTTTAGTATATATATATATATATATATATATATATATATATATATAAGATGTTTAGTATATATATATATATATATATATATATATATATATATATATATATATATATATATATATATATATATATATATATATATATATATATATATATATATATATATATATATATATATATATAAGATGTTTAGTATATATATATATATATATATATAAGATGTTTAGTATATATATATATATATATATATATATATATATATATATATATATATATATATATATATATGTATATATATATATATATATATATACGATGTTTATATATACGTATATATATATATATATATACGTATATATAAACATCATATATATGTATATATATATATATATATATATATATACATACATACACATATGTATTGTTATGGATTTCAGAATCGGATCTGACTAATGCATACAAACATTTAGGTCAACAGACAATTATTTCCATAAATACATGTCCAAGATAGACCCATCTCCATGTCTGGGGGGATTCTAACTTTGATGCATTGAGAAGGGTATAGAATAGATTCCATTTCTTATGGGATGGCCTTTTTCTCTTTGCGACAGACACATTGATGCACGCGAGATAGACGTTAGCCCAATGGAGGCTCATCTACCCCCTTTCCATCAGGACACATTGGCTTGGAGGTGGATGATTTATTTATACCTTAGACTTACAGAACATTTGATTAAGCACACCGTGGGCTTTTCCTGAGCAGTTATTCTGACGGTCAAATATGGCTGTGGATCATTTACCTCACCCACCTATTTTCCATCGACGTCTGACACCCACCACTTTCAGACGTTGGTGTCCACATTTTTCCATCGATATTTGATGCCCTGCTTGGCAGCTCTGTGGATGCTTGCTGGCTCTTGTTTTAGTTGGGCTGAGTGGAGAGATGATGGTTGTTGTTGCCGTTTTATGAGCGCTTCACGTTTTTGCTCAGTAATTATGGCAAATGGCTGCTTTCTGCTGTTCGTCCAGCACCACAAACATGACAAAGTAAGCCAGGCCTGTGCTGATTTGGGGTTGCATCTCACTCTGGTAAGGAAGGAAGGATCGCGAGGTTGATGGTTGGTCACATGCAACGATGTGCCAATAGGCAAGTGGATTTGTCTGATGTCTGCTTGAGGCTCCGCCCAGAATGACCGCCAATAAAAAAGATGGGGCGGCCGTTTTTCTGACAGTTTGTGGCAGCTGGGTGACGGTTATTTTCAGCTCCAGTCAGTTCCAGTCAGACGGTTGGTGAGTTGTTGACAGCCTCAGTGCCTTACAGTTCCTCACAGTGCCTCACAATGCATTACAGCACCTCACAGCTGTCTATTGGTTGTGGCTCCTGGGGACTCCTCATGGTGGGTGATGATTGGACCGTTCCTGCTGGTTCTGCTCGATACCTGCTCTTGGCATACCTGGGTCCTGGGGGTGATGACGTGACGTCGATTGATGTTCAAGCCTGTTTGCAAGTAGGTGCACGGCAAGGCAGGGCGCTGGCAACGGACCAAGACACGCTCACACATTTCGGGACATTTTATTTGACACACGACGACATCTACCTTGGAAAGCCGAGACTGGATTTCTCTCCCCCCTGAATGTTCTGCTGGGTACCCTTGTCTTGTGTTTAATTATGGAAGGCAGTGATAAGCATCTGCTCTTTGTCCGTTTCGTGCTCTGAGTGGTTCGTGCTCAGTCACCCTGAGCGAGCGGTTCGTGCTCCGTCACCCTGAGCGAGCGGTTCATGCTCCGTCACCCTGAGCGAGCGGTTCGTGCTCCGTCACCCTGAGCGAGCGGTTCATGCTCCGTCACCCTGAGCGAGCGGTTCATGCTCCGTCACCCTGAGCGAGCAGTTCATGCTCCATCACCCTGAACGAGTAGTTCGTGCTCAGTCACCCTGAGTGAGCGGTTCATGCTCCGTCACTCTGAGCGAGTGGTTCGTGCTCCGTCACCCTGAGCGAGCGGTTCATGATCTGTCACCCTAAGCGAGCGGTTCGTGCTTCGTGAACCTGAGCGAGCGGTTCGTGCTCCATCACCCTGAGTGAGCGGTTCGTGCATCGTCACCCTAAGTGAGTGGTTCATGCTATGTCACCCGATTTCTGAGAAGATTGCAAAATTGTCTTCTAAATTACCGAGTTAATGTGTTTTCTAAATTACCGAGTTAACGTGTTTTCTAAATTACCGAGTTAACGTGTTTTCTAAATTACTGAGTGAACAAGTTTTCTAAATTACCGAGTGAACGTGTTTTCTATATTTCCGAGTGAACGTGTTTTCTAAATTACCGAGTGAACGTGTTTTCTATATTTCCGAGTGAACGTGTTTTCTAAATTGGCAAGTTAACGTGTTTTCGATATTTCCAAGTGAATGTGTTTTCTAAATCATGGAGTGAACGTGTTTTCTAAATTACGGAGTGAACGTGTTTTCTAAATTACGGAGTGAACGTGTTTTCTAAATTACCGAGTGAACGTGTTTTCTAAATTACCGAGTGAACGTGTTTTCTAAATTACCGAGTGGACGTGTTTTCTAAATTACCGAGTGAACGTGTTTTCTAAATTACCGAGTGAACGTGTTTTCTATATTTCTGAGTGAATGTGTTTTCTATATTTCCGAGTGAACGTGTTTTCTAAATTGGCAAGTTAACGTGTTTTCGATATTTCCAAGTGAATGTGTTTTCTAAATCATGGAGTGAACGTGTTTTCTAAATTACGGAGTGAACGTGTTTTCTAAATTACCGAGTGAACGTGTTTTCTAAATTACCGAGTGAACATGTTTTCTAAATTACCGAGTGAACGTGTTTTCTAAATTGCCAAGTTAACATGTTTTCTATATTTCCGAGTGAACATGTTTTCTATATTTCCGAGTGAACATGTTTTCTAAATTTCCGAGTGAACGTGTTTTCTACATTACCGAGTGAACGCGTTTTCCAAATTACCGAGTGAACATGTTTTCTAAATTACCAAGTGAACGTGTTTTCTAAATTACTGAGTGAACAAGTTTTCTAAATTACCGAGTGAACATGTTTTCTATATTTCCGAGTGAACGTGTTTTCTATATTTCCGAGTGAACGTGTTTTCTAAATTTCCGAGTGAACGTGTTTTCTACATTACCGAGTGAACGCGTTTTCCAAATTACCGAGTGAACATGTTTTCTAAATTACCAAGTGAACGTGTTTTCTAAATTACAGAGTGAACAAGTTTTCTAAATTACTGAGTGAACGTGTTTTCTAAATTACCAAGTGAAAGTGTTTTTCTATATTGCCGAGTGAGCGTGTTTTCTAAATTACCGAATAAACGTGTTTTCTAAATTACCGAGTGAACGTGTTTTCTAAATTACCGAGTGAATGTGTTTTCTATATTTCCGAGTGAATGTGTTTTCTATATTTCCGAGTGAACGTGTTTTCTATATTTCCGAGTGAACTTGTTTTCTAAATTTCCGAGTGAACGCGTTTTCCAAATTACCGAGTGAACATGTTTTCTAAATTACCAAGTGAACGTGTTTTCTAAATTACTGAGTGAACAAGTTTTCTAAATTACCGAGTGAACGTGTTTTCTATATTTCTGAGTGAACGTGTTTTCTACATTAAGAGTGAACGCGTTTTCCAAATTACCGAGTGAACATGTTTTCTAAATTACCAAGTGAACGTGTTTTCTAAATTACAGAGTGAACAAGTTTTCTAAATTACTGAGTGAACGTGTTTTCTAAATTACCAAGTGAAAGTGTTTTTCTATATTGCCGAGTGAGCGTGTTTTCTAAATTACCGAATAAACGTGTTTTCTAAATTACCGAGTGAACGTGTTTTCTATATTTCCGAGTGAACATGTTTTCTAAATTTCCGAGTGAACGTGTTTTCTACATTCCCGAGTGAACGTGTTTTCTATATTTCCGAGTGAACGTGTTTTCTAAATTTCCGAGTGAACGTGTTTTCTACATTACCGAGTGAACGCGTTTTCCAAATTACCGAGTGAACATGTTTTCTAAATTACCAAGTGAACGTGTTTTCTAAATTACCGAGTGAACGTGTTTTCTAAATTACCGAGTGAACTTGTTTTATAAATTGCCAAGTTAACGCGTTTTCCATATTTCCGAGTGAACGTGTTTTCTAAATTACCGAGTGAACAGGTCAGGTCAGGTATGGGAGCATGTGCCAGAACAGCGCGTCGCTGCGTCCACTTTCCGCCGGTACTCCAGGGGCCTCCATCTGGCCATCCCCCAGGCAGATGCCAGACCCATCCCCATCTCCTTGAGATGATGGTCAACCTGCTGCAACCATGAGGCACGTGGTCGGCCCACTGGCCTCCTCCACTCATGAGACTCCCTCACTGAGAGAATCTGGTAAGCACGATCAGCGTCAGGAAAACGAGCCACATGTCCATACAGCCGCAACTGACGCTCACGGACTATGCAGGTAACAAATCTCATCCGATTCTCTCTCAGCAACCGCTCGTTGGATACAAAATCCGACCAGCGATATCCAAGGATTCTCCGAAGAGACCTGGTACCAAAGGAAATAAGTCTCCGTCTCAGATCCTTGGTCAGAGTCCAAGTCTTGCACCCATAGAGCAAGACTGGAAGTACCAAGGACCTGAAGACTTGGACTTTCGTCCTCCCGCACAGGTACCGGCAGCGCCACACCCCATGATCCAGTGAATCCATGACTCCCCAGGCCCGACCCAGACGTCTATTGACTCGCAGCCAGCAGAGACATGAATATCACTGCCAAGGTAAGTGAATCTCTCCACGACCTCAACATCCTCACCACAAACAGACACAGACAGGACAGCAGCATCCAAGATGTCACCGAAAGCCTGGATCTTAGTTTTGACCCAAGAAACCCGTAATCCCAGCGGCTCCGACTCCTCATTCAGCACCTCGAGGGCCCCCAAAAGGATGTCTAAAGTCTCCGCAAAGATGACTGCATCATCTGCAAAATCAAGGTCCGAGATCTTTACATTCCCAAACGATGCACCGCAACTTGATCTCTCCGACATCCTCCCTAAAATCCAGTCCATACAAGTGCTGAAAAGTGTGGGGGCAAGTACACATCCCTGATGAACTCCAGTAACAACTGTAAATAAGTCAGAGGTGGTACCACCACACTTCACAGCACTCTCAGTCCCAGAGTAGAGTTCAGACATCAGATTGATCAGTTTTGGTGGCACCCCACGAAGACCAAGAATCCTCCAGAGGACATCCCGATTCACTGAATCGAACGCTTTACAGAGATCAACATAGGCTGCAAGCAGCCCCTGCCGAAACTCGTCTGCGTTCAGTGAGGACACGAAGTGCAAGGATACGGTCAACCTCTTTGGTGTAAAGCCTGACTGCTCTGGACGCTGATGCTCAAGCAGATGGTGGCGAACCCTATCAAGAATTATCCGAGCAAAGACCTTGCCTGGCACTGAGAGCAGCGTCACCCCTCGGTAGTTGTTGCAGTCTTGGCGATCACCCTTCCCTTTCCAGAGAGGGACAACAAGGCCTCTCTTACAGTCAGTTGGGATGATGCCTGTGTTCCAGGCAGAGCACAAAACTGCATGCAACGACACGAGTGCAGCATTTCCACCAGCCTTGAGAAGTTCGGCATGGATGCCACAGATCCCTGGAGCTTTGCCCCGTTTCAACTGGTTCACCGCAGCCCGTGTTTCCACAAGCGAAGGTGGACCACAGTTGATTTGAGGGTCAGCAACAGGGATTGTAACACCCTTGACGTCCAACTCGACAGCTGGGGGATCAGCCTGGTACAACCGCTCAAAGTAACCGGCCCAGCGGGCCTTCACTTCAGACTCCTCTGTCAAGAGCCTACCACTCTCTGCTCGAACTGCAGTGCTCCGAGGGATGGGCTTGGATGAACGTAATGCGCAAATTCCCCTGTAAGCGGGACGAGAATCACCTGTCCACAGGTGATGCTCTACCCCCTCACAGATTCCTCGCACATAGGCCTCCTTGTCCACCCTCAGTGCACGTACAGTTTTACGCCTCAGCTCCCTGAACAGCTCAGCTCTGCCATTCAGCCTGGCCCTGCGACTCTGATCAATGGTATCCAGTGTCCCTCCAGAGACAAAATTTTTCTTTGCCCTGCGGTGAGTTCCAAGACATCCACCGGCAACATCAAGGACGGTGGTCTTGAAGGCGCTCCACAACTCTTCAGGACCCCCCAAAGCACCCAGACCCCCCAAGTGTCCACTCAGCCTGTTCGCAAACTCCTCAGCTACTCTCTCATCCCTGAGCTTGGCAACATCCAGCCTAGGCTGGGATGGTACCATTCTCCAGGATTTAAGGTGCAGCTTTAGAGTTGCTACAACAAGCCTGTGGTCAGTATTGAGGAACTGAGCACTCCGGTAGACCCTGCAGTTCTGGATCATCCTCCAACGACCGTCAATGAGGATATGGTCAATCTCCTTTGCCACTCCGCCAGCGTTGGAATACCAAGTCCAGCGATGAGCTTGTGGGCGCTGAAACCATGAACCAGCCACCCTAAGTCCATGACTTCTTGCAAAGTCAAGGAACTTAGTGCTATTCTGGTTCATAGTTCCTGACCCATGGGGACCAACACACACCTCATAACCATCCCTATCAGTTCCAGTCGATGCATTGAAATCCCCCAAGACTAGAAGTGTATCTCGTCTGGGGCACTGATCAACCACAGACTCGAGTGTGGCGTAGAATGCATCCTTCACGGTGAGATCACTCGCCTCAGTCGGAGCATAAACACAGACCAGGGAAATGACACCTAAGGAGTGACGAATCCTTAATCTCATAATACGCTCGTTGACCGGTGTTACCTCAATTATCATTGGGGTCAGCTTATTGGACACAGCTACAGCAACTCCTTGGGTATGGTAACCATCAGAGCGACCAGACCAATAGTAGGTGTAACCACCCACCATTATCTCTCCGCAATCCGGTCTCAGAACCTCAGAGAGAGCTGCAATCCCGATGTCCAAACGCTTGAGCTCAGATGATAACAGAGACAGGTGATCATCCTCTCTTAGGGATAGGACATTCCAGGCACCCACCCGAAGGGACCGCCTCAGGTTAACCCAAGGAGACCGCCGTCTGGTGGACGACACCTCAGCACCACTCCGACACACTCTCCCGCAATCTGACCCAGGGATGTTACCCTATGGTTTCCCTCCGATCAAAGATTGGGGGTCCCGAAGGCTTTGCCCCAATCCCGTCATCCAGTGAGCTGCCCTGCGAAGGGAAGCTGCACAGGAGGTACTCCCACGGAGTGGGTTTTCAGATTTTTTTGCGTTTTTACGTTTTGCGGAATGAAGGGTTTTACGGTGGCCGGAGTGCAAATCCTGCCACCAACCTCCTAATAAGAAGTCACCCAACTGCAGGAGGACGTCTGCAGACACAGTTGGGCACTAGATATGGATGGTCGTTGGCTCACACAGAGCTCCTCCGCCCTTTGACAGGTTTTGTTTTAAATCCTGCTGGGTGTCCATATCCAAACACCCCCCTCACCACAAAACGTGGTGGGGGAGACGGTTTAGTCGCCAACAACCCGACCATGGAACAGGTTAGTACAGGTTTACATGGTACCTGTAGCAGGTACCGAGTGATCATGTTTTCTAAATTACCGAGTGAACGTGTTTTCTATATTTCCGAGTGAATGTGTTTTCTAAATTGCCAAGTTAACGCGGATAACAACACAAAAGTTCTGTGCTGACAAACAGACAGACAGACTGTTTGTTTGTCTGACAGACAAACAAACGGACTCAAATGCAACACCGTCTCTGAATCCTTCAGCGAGAGAAATAACCAAATGTTTTGGAAACAGGCTCGAGAACAAAGGAAAGCCTGATAGAACCATAGAACCTGATAGAACCTATTACAGAGGCCCACGGACATGTACGCGCGCGCACACACACACACGCACACACACACACACACACACACACACACACACACACACACACACACACACACACAAAACGGTGGCTGAGGACTTTAATCACGAGCTCCAGCTCGGAGGACAGGTGAGCTGAAACTCAGAGCTTGACTCGAACCTTTCCACCTCGTGTGGTCTTCAACTTGTCCGGACCCGGGCTCCAGTGAGAGTGAGCTGGATCCAATCGCCGGGATCCTTCCCCAGCTCCCGCGAATCCTCCCGCGCTTCTCAACACGTGCCGGTGAGACGAGGCGCCGATCCTTCCTGTCGATCGTCGCTTCCCCAAGGATCCAACTCCAAGAAGAGGCCGATGTGTTGCACCAAGCCGGGAAACAAAATGGAGAACAAAAAGCTCCACGAACTAAGAAGAAGAGGAAGAAGCCTCCACTCGCAGCTCGAGCCGAACAACCGGCTCAAGTTCCTTCCAAAACAAAGCAGCAGCCGAAGCTCACTGAGCCAGCCGAAGCAAAAAGCTTACTCCTCCCACGGGACTCCCACGAACTCAGCCCTACCACGGGACTCCCACGGGACTCTTTACGAACTCTTTACATGGGACTTTCACGAACTCAGCCCACGAACTCAGCCCAACCACGGGACTCCCACGAACTCTCTTTTGAACAAAGAAAAGATGTCCTCTTTATCCTTTGCACCCCCTCCCCCGCACCCGGCGTCACTCATGCCCTCGTGATCCACCCCCCCCCCCGCTCAACCACGGGTGGGAGGGAGTTGTTGACGTCACCGCAAGGTTCTTCTTCCTCTTTGCAAAAGAGGGGGAGGGACGTCTCCATTGTTCGCTCCCTAACTATTAAATCGATCCGCAGCGCATCTAATCGATTTCAAAACATTTCAACGATGGAAGGTGAGCTATCTAGGGAACATGCACTTATCGACATAGCTGACTCAGGGAACATGTATGGTGAGTGCAATTGAATTCCAAATTCGTAACAATACCAAATAAAAGATATGGATGCTCATTGATTAATTGCTCTTTCCCCATCATGAGCATTTTGGCGTCTTAAATAACATATATGTCACCTGATATTGCCATTGTTGTTAAAAGGCCAAAAGGTAGTCCATCCCATCACCACGTTAATTTTGAACTAAGCTCGAGTTGCTTAATGAAGCACTCACCGATTCAACTCACAAGTGGAGCATCAACCTGCAGCGACAAACAAAACAAAACTCCCAAAGATATGTTAATGCATTACTATATTAATATTTATGTATGGAATCATAATTGTCACAAGGTGTGTTTCAGACTATGTATTGTTATTATAACATGGTATCTTTTTCTCGTGTAGAAAATAATCCATCTGTCATTCAGCCCCAAATGCTTAATTGGTAATCCTTTTACCAGCCCAG
The DNA here is from genome assembly GCF_056783735.1 of Eptatretus burgeri. Classification (NCBI taxonomy): domain Eukaryota; kingdom Metazoa; phylum Chordata; class Myxini; order Myxiniformes; family Myxinidae; genus Eptatretus; species Eptatretus burgeri. The sequence goes on from NC_140965.1 coordinate 88,908,558, forward strand.
TAATCGAACGCTCATCCATTAAACATAGCTCGCTTATTCTGTTTGCAATGGCTCCACAGCCCTATTTCCGTTTAATGGAAGATGCAATGCATGGGTAATATTTTTAATGCCACAGTTATGGGATTTAATATAATACGAGCAAGAACCTGTGGAAATTCCCTCTAATCCAATGTAAAGTGTGACATCAAGTCCTCAACCTCTCCCAAACCAAGTGCTCAACCCCCCCCCCCCTTTTTTCACCACAAGCCCCAAACTCCCCCCAAAGCCTCAACCCTCCTCGGCCAACTCTCTATCCCCGCTCGGCACCTACACCACAACTCTGTCATCTCTTCCTCCTTTCCTCAACCCCCCCACCAACCTCAATCCAACTTAGTCATCCTCTTCCCCTTCCTTCAACAAGTCCCAAAGCCCAGGTCTCCAACTGTCCCCCTCTCCAACAAAGCCTCAACCACCCTCTCCCAACTCTCTGCCCCCCCCCAACCCCAATTGCTCTCCTCTCCCCTTTCTTCTTCAAGTCCTCAAATCTCCCCCCCCCCTTCCCTCCTAGCACCCCAACCTCCCTTTCTCAACTCTCTAACCCCACTCCAAACTCAATGCCTCCAACCCCAAACTTTCTGTCCTCCCCTTCCCCTTTGTTCCCATTCCAATAATTTTACACAAGGAACTTTGGCACAAAAGGAGGCCTTTCAGTCTATCATTTCTATATTTTTATTGTCCACAGGAAACAGAAATTTTTTTTATCCAATGGCAATTCAATTCAAAAAGGGTTCATCACATCCTTTTAACGTAAGCATCAAACATTTGAATTTAGTTCGGCACAAATGATAGTCTGAAACGACACGATCACGAAGATATGGAAAGCCTCAATAATTAAAACATGCCTGCATTGTTCCTAACTTTTTCCTCTTTACGTTCATTAAGAACAATGTTAAAAGTAAATAAAGACGGAACATTAAATTCACAATCTCTTCCCCTTTCTTCCCGTTAACAACATTATTGTTCTGTTCATTCAGAACAATATTAAAAGTAAGTTTAAGAAAACACTTTTAATTCACAATCTTGCGAGGTTCTGTCATCTCGCGATTCTTCAGTAAAAGTTGTGGTTAAGTAAGATTAATGATTAAAAAAAACAAGTTCAAATGAGCTAAGATCCTCGTCCTCTTAATGGTGACGTCAGAAAAACGAATATGACGTCATTGTGATGTATCAGGTTTGCGATAAATTATCTGTGCTAATGCCCGGCTCGATTCCCGCAAACAAAATTCAAACAGCTTGCCTAGTTTCGGAAATAATGGTACAGGCGATTTCCATTAGTGGCGATATTATGTCAACGTTTTTTCTAGGAAGAATTTCCAAAATCGGAGGTGATTACTACCTGCGCGTGGCCTTTCTGCATATACATGGCAAGTTTCATGAAGATCTGATGAAAACTCTGGGTTGTGAAACAAAAAATAAGAATGACGTCATAAAAATTTATATGACGTCATAGTGATGTATCATATGTGCGGTAATTAATCTCTGCTAATGCCCTGTTCGATTCCCGCAAACAGAATTCAAAAAGCTTGCCTAGTTTCAGAGATAATTTTTTCGGCGATTTCCATTAGCGGAGATATTTTGACGTCATAACTTTTTTTCTAGGAGAAATTTTCAAAATCGGAGATGGTTACTGTCTGCACATGGTATTTTTACATATATATGCCAAGTTTCAGGAAGTTTCGATGAAAACTGTAGGCTGTGAAACGAAAAAGTCCACAAGAAGAAGATGAGGAACAACAACGTGAGTAAGACTTAGAGATCCTCCACGAGGATCTAAAAAAACATCTAAGATTATTCGTAATGGGAAAAAATAATATGCAACTGGATCTCCTCGGACAACGACCTTCATAATGAATTTGTTTTATGGTTCCTAGTCGAGTAGTTGAAGAAAAAATCGTTTGGATAGACAGAGAGACAAACAAACAAAATTAGGGAGCTGTCTTGAAAAACAAGGACATAGGTGGGGTTTATGGGTGGCAAATTTGATTGGTCATGATAACGCAAAATGCTGTAATATTGTCCAAATACTGCCAAACGGAAGTGTTTTGAAAGTGCCAAGAAGGCGATTTGTGTTCTCCAGTGTTCAAGGATATAATTCAACTGAAATAAAATAAAGATTTTGAAGGTTGAAGAAAAAGACAAATTTGGAAGTTTATCACCGTTGTCTTTTACACCACCTTATCTAACACGTTACATTAGTTATTCATGCCTGTTATTTGTGTCCTTTCTGACATCCTTTAAAATAGTGTTTCTTGTTTGAAATGATTTTCAATTTTGTTTGACAGCCAGGCAGGCAGATAGAGTAAAAAAAATCCCACTACTCTCTGTGCATGCGCAATCGGAACAAATTTAGAGCCAAAGTACTGCGGAACTACAGGTTCGTTTTCCTGTTTATGTTGAAAATATAACATTCAATTGAAATTAAGTTGTGCCTCAATCATAAACTGATGTTTGAAGACCGAAGCATATTATTACCCCATGCATGCAAAGTGAAAAGTAGGGTTCAGCAATTGGTTCATGATCGTCCATCCCCCTGTCTGTCTTATCAGTTTATGATCGTCAGTTTATGATCAAGGAACAACTTATTTAAATCGAATGTTATATTTTCAACATGAATAGGAAGACAATAAATATGCCATTTTACCGTACTGTGGCTTTGGATTTCACCCGATCGTGCATGGGCAGAGAGGAATGGCATAATATTTTTACTCTGTCTCCCAGCCTGCAGTCAAACAAAATTGAAAATCATTCCAAACAGGAAATATACTGTTGTTAAGGATGTCATAAAGGACACAAACAACAGGCACAAATAACTAATGTAATGTGTGAGATAAGGTGATGTAATAGATGCTGAAGAAAACGGCGGTAAAATCTGAATTCCTTTATTTATATGACTTTTACAATCTTTATTTTATTTTAATTTAATTATACACTTGAAGAATGTCAAACACAAATCGCCTGTCATAATACTTTCAAAAACCTCCAGTTTTGCAGTCCTTAAATTTAAATAAAGTTTCAATGGGGTGGTGTATAAGGGTCCTGTTCGGAACTGCTTCTGAATTACTTCAACAGCACTATATTTTCAAATTTCTTTTTTTAACAATCGTGAAAATCATTATCGATCTATAATTCCAGCAGTCTGTGTGTGTGTCTGTGACCACTGTTTCTCGACAACCACTGGCCCGATCTAATTGAAACTTGCCAGGTATATTGCTGGGTCCCTGTGGATGTGGCTTTTCAAGGTTTGATATTAATCGGACAAGTGCTTCCCAAGTTATGGCCATTTATTTACCAAACCAATGAAAGGACACATTGCTGCGTAGGCCGGTGCGCGGCCAGCCGACGATGACGTCACGTGCCGTGCCGGTTACGATGGGGGATCGTGCCTTAGTTACCGTGGCGTAGGAGTGGCAATGGTCAATGGCAGCGAATGTCATGGCAAGCAAAGTCAGGGAGGTAAACTTAATTTTAATTTTGATTATAATTAACTCTGTGTGTGTAAGTATCACAGCAGTTGTTACTTCAATGCAAGCGATAATTCGTGGAATGCAAGTGAACATTCCGTACAGGAACGCACCACTTCCGGATAGTGATGACTTACTGTATTCTAATCATTTCTCGATTTCTTATGCACATTTATAGATAAACACAATGCCCCAATTCAGTTGTCGTTTACGAGAGCAAAGGAACGGCCTGTGTGGTTGTTTGAAAGTTGTTTTTTTTGGTTTGCACGTACGGCCACGCACGTACGGGCATGTGAGAGCGAAGGAACGGCCTGTGTGGTTGTTGTTTCTGGCTCGCGGTTTGAATGTTTTTTTTTGTTGTTTTTTTCTTTAACACGTACGGCCACGCACGTACGGGCACGTACTAATTTTATTAAAATTGAAGTACCACTGTGTGGGGTATTGTGTTCTTTGAACTCTTTTGTGTAAAGAGGATGGGACAATGGCACCAGTGTGCAATGAACACCCTGCTGTTAAGCCCAAGCATCAAATCTCCAAAGTTAAGCTAAGGAAAGGAAACATTGATGAAGCAAACAATAAGATTGGATTTGAGAAGGCAAAATAAACCGCCCTGGATGTGAATGATCAAGTGAGTTGAGTTCACTCAGATTTGAAATTCAGCTCCAAAGTCATCACCAACGTTTAGTTTAGCAGATTCTCATTTTCAACAGTCGTAAAATAAAAAAAATAATGGGTTGGAGATTAATTGGTTTCCTGCACACGAGGCGGCACTGGCACACTGGAACGCTTAGTTTCTGGATTAATGACATCATCCTTTTACAAGAAGAGGGTGCTCTGGTTTATGAGGAGCAGAGAGATTTAAAAGGGCCAAAATCCTAATAACTTATGAGGACTGTTGACTTATGATTTGAATATCAACAGAAGATGTAATTGAGATGTTTGAATATCCCGCCATGGGAAGGAAGGGATGGTGGAAATCTACCAATGACGTCATTGGTCAAAGTCAAAAGGACCTCCTCTCCCCAAGCTTGAAGGAATGGTCCTGCATCAGCGAAACAGCACAGATTATGTTATTCCTTTTATATACCATTTACAACTGGTGTCAGGCATCCTGACCAGTGGGTGAGTTGATTTTAAATCAATGGAATAATCTTTGGAGGAGAAAAACTTTTTGACTAATTTTTTTTATCATACTGGTAATAAACACTTTAATTATTGTTACGTCTGCATCTGCATGACCATAACAGTGGTGTCGATATACTCCATATGAAACGATCTTTCTGTGTTTGAATATATACAAAGTGGTGAAAACGAAGACCATTGGTCATGCTATTAAAATAGTTTCCTGATGATCTAGTGCCCTTTTTCAGTGATACGGTGGTGTAACCTTAAAGGCTTCTGAGGTTAAGAACAGCTCTTGGCTGAGCTGTTTTTTTAAATTTCACAAACTTATCTGCAGAGTGCAGAAATGGCCAAGGGCCGAGATGGCTGGACTTCTTTGGACCCCAAGCATGGGAGCTGTTCCATACTTCCCAAACTTCCCACTTGTACACACAATGGCTAAAAGACTTGTCTTAAGCAGAATTGCAGAAATGATTTATTATTCTCAGCAATGAGCAAACCTTTGCACTCGCAGAGGTATAACTCGTACTGTTTGCGCAATTATGTCAAGGTAAGTACAACTTCCAGGTAAAGATGCAGCATTGGGGTCTAAAATAATAAATTACGAGGTTTCTTAAAGTTTTAAAGTTGTAAGTCATGACTAAGGGCACACTCACATGGTAACCAACTGTCCACCTTTGGATGCAAGAACCATAGCAAAGTCCTCTCAGGACTGCCAACAGGCATGCTAAGACAATGATAGGTCTACTTGGATGTCTTGATATTAAGCCTACATAGCATTCTGCTGGACAGACATTGTGTTCGTGTCAAATAATTTTTCTGAACTCCAGAGTGATCGTGAAATGAGATCGAGTGAAGGCCCCTATTAGTGCACATGTAATTCATACGGAGCCGCAGCTGGTTCCATGAACACACAGAGTGGCAGAGAATATTGGCTTTGGGCGCATTTCATCTTGTCACGGCATCCGATTTAATCAGCATGGTGGTAATACCTGTGGGTAAGCTAAGAAAGCTCTGAGATCATTCAAGCCAAAGTGAATGCATCTTCTGAAGACCAAATGCGACAGACGTATTCCAATCCAGGTTTACCCTCAGTCATCTCCGACTCCACATTTACATCAGGCTGACACAGGTTTGGTGAAACTAAAACTTTCATGCTTTGATAACTTCCCAGGTACAAAAAAACCACTCTGGTCATTCAGAAAGTAGTTGATTTGTTGGCATGGTAAAGGATGCTGATAAAGATGGGAAATAAGATAAACTCATCAAGGATGAATGAAATGCATGGGTCTCATGCAAAATGTGCAAATCTCTTGTGAAATGTGTGAGAGTTGAGCATTAGGTAAAGAAAGAGATTGAATCCTATATGCAGCCCACAAAACAAAGTATAAAATGAACAATTGTTTTAAAAGGTTTAAGCAACCTTGCTGAATTCCAAAAGCAAACAGGAGCAGCTAATTTGCATTTGGTAACTTCGGCCCCAGGGGCTCAAGCCCCTCTAAGCCACTCACCGGCACTGCTGTGCTCATGTCTTCAACGTCGTCCCCACGAGCAGCCACCGCCCTGCCACGGCGCAGCGATGTAAGGGCAGGAACGGAGACTATGAGGTGGGAGTGGGGGGAGGAGGGGGTTTGTGCTTGAGAGTGGGGGTAGTGAGGAGCTTGAGAGGGTGCATGCGGGAGGGAGGAGTGCTTGGTGCACTGCAATGGGCCTTGATGGCGATCCTTTCCACTATACTCATGAAGGGACTGGATTGGCTGTGTCCCAGCTGAGCATCAATCAGGGGATGCGCCAGCTTCGCCCAACTCCACACTCCAGTCGACCAGGATGAACGTGCTTCTTCCATGTAAAGATGCAATCAAACAGGGAATTCATGCTTACTGTTTGTAAGGATCTTAATTGCTTGCATGCATTTTCAGAGACAAAAAAAATTACATTCTAAAGGCAAGCCAATAACTTTTATAAAATACGCACTGGAATTATAAACTCAAAAGGTGCCTTGCCCTGCTCGTGTTCCTATTGGAATCGCTGGCTCATGATGAAGGGAACCCAGGCTCACTTAATATACATTTGTCTATGATCTACTAATGTCTTTTTAATTAATGTAAAAGTCCATTTTCATATATATATATATATATATATATATATATATATATATATATATATATATATATATATATATATATATATATATATATATATATATATACATATATATATATATATATATATATATATATATATATATATATATATATATATATATATATATATATATATATATATATATATATATACATATATATATATATATATATATATATATATATATATATACATATATATATATATATATATATATATATATATATATATACATATATATATATATATATATATATATATATATATATATATATATACATATATATATATATATATATGTATATATATATACATATATATATATATATATATATATATATATATACATATATATATATATATATATATATACTCTTCAATGAGCTAAAAAAAATGTTTTTTTTTATGTGAGATTCCTCAAGAAAAACAATTTCAAATTGATCAATTTGATCAATTGATCAAAAACAATTCCAAATTCAAAAAAACTCCAAATCCAATTCAGAATCTAACCTTTACAGCACTATATTGGCTCGAAACTTTGCATGGAGAGGACCTCATTATCCATATGTGATATTGTAACACCATTCACAGTTGGGGCTGTTGATCTTGTCTGTACAACTTAAAATATCATTATCGTCTAATTACTGGGGAGCATTTCCGCTTGTAGCCGGTGGGGAAGACAGCGTTGGACTCGTTTCTGTCACGCTTTTGGGTAAAGACAAAAGGTTTTCTCTTGGGGAGGGGGGGGGTATGCGAGGTTTTTTGAGACACTTGGGGGTTCCTTAGGGTACACGGGATATCTAGAGTTGTGTGGGGAACTTTAAAAGCATGTAATCGTTTAATGATACATTTGAGTCTTTGGGAAGCACAATAAGGTTTTGGCAGGGTCTGCAGGAATCTCTTAAGGTGAGCAGGGGTTTTTAAGGTGTTACACAGGCATCATAAAATCCTAAAAATAATTAGAAATTAAAAAAACTTTACTTATTAAGTAACTTGGGTGTTTTTTCCAGGTTATTTTTATGGTGAATAATCCGACATAGCCATGACAAGATGCTTCATGCTATGGTACCGCTGGCAGCATGCTCCATAGGTGGACACCCAGAAGCCACGCGTGAATATGAGTGGAACAGAGCGCTCAAGAATGAACAGTCCATGCTTCATCCTTGGCATTTGAATTAGATTGTGATTAAGAAAGTTTAAGAAGCAAGAGGATTACACTACATACGTACCTTTGCCTGTAGTTTTCCTCTCCTTCCATCCATTTCATTTGACTGTGTGTGGTTCTGTCTGACATGTAGTAAAACAAGTGCCCTCAGATGCACTATTCATGGATCATTAATCGATAGTTGAAACACAAACTAAAGGAACCACATTGGTCCAGTGAGCTGGAGGTTATGAATGCGAACGGATGGACAGTTTGCTGCTCCCAAATCGTTTTACACATCGTTGTAATTTCTCTTTTGGGAAGCATCCCACCATATTGAACATTACACGGCAATTCTGAGCTAGTGAAGAAAATAGATCTCTCGAGGTGTTCCTATAGTTACATGTTTTCCAAACTCTAACCGGGGGTTTCCGTTTCTAGCAGCATGCATTGATTTTGATGCATTCACTTTATGAAGTGTTCTACACATTGACAGGACACTTAACAGATGGCTCATCCATGCAGCATTGCATCTGGACTATATTTTTCAGCCCTGACCCTAAAAACCTGCAACAGCCTGGATCCCACCTTGAAACTCTATTTAAGGGCTAGACCGTAAATCAGGCACGCAGTGATGCTCTCCTGCAGACACCCAGGTTCCCAACTGCTGCTCCTACACCCCCGTTCACCTGCCCGAGCTACGGTCCTCTCCCACCCCACCAAAAATATTTACAGCTTCATATCCTGTGCCCTTCCCAATGTCTAATTAGTCGGCGGAGAAAAAAAGCTGACCGTGCACGGTGCATTCATTGGACTCCTGCTATGTGTGTTTAATCTGAGTGTGACTTATATCTTCAGGCTGATGAGGACATCTTAAAACTCTCCTTGGTAATATTTCACCGATGGAATCAATATTCATTTCAGGCATGCACGGCATGCTGCATGAGCTGCTAGTAGCATGCAGCCAGGAGGACACAGCAGGGTTTAGAGAGACATTTTGGCTTTCAGAGCTGACCAGTGATCCAAGCTTATTGGATTCAACTCCATGAGTCAAAAAGGAGAATTTGTGGATCACAACTTACCTCCGGCATTCGTAAGTTTAATAATCGTATCCGAAGTCTTCAGCAAGTGTCAGGCAGTTCTGACTTTACAGCTATTATCATCGAAACAGCACACGCAGATCTAAACGAGTCAGGCATAACTTCATCAACAAACCTGTCATGTGGAAGACTTAGCTAGCTCCATAAAACCAACAGGATGTAATGGCCACACATAATCCTGCAGAAACCTATTTGTCATGATGGAGGGAACAGTGAACGAGCAACACCAAATGAGGAAAATCCTGAACTATCAAAGACCAATGAAACATGTTTTTTCACATATACTTCTTCTTCACTGGAAGTGAATTAATGCCCATAAATATGTTAAGCATGGTGTAAAAAAAGCCAAAAGTGTGTTGGAGTAACAATTTGTTATGTGTGAGTAGTTGTGAGGGTGTGGTGTGTGCACATGTTTGTCTTACTTGCTTGTGAGCTCTGAAGTGTGTGTGTGCCTTTGTGATAATATCTAAAAATGAATCTTCCTCTACATATAGGAACACTTCTCAAAGGCTGTGTTACAAATGGTAAAATCCTTAACCATCCCATAGCTCTGGCAGCTCTTTCCTTGAAAACAGACCACTAACTGCACCACTTTCTGGAACACCTGACAGATATGAAATGGCAATGCTACTCGTAACCACACGCCACACAGTGAGGGCTGTTGGGAGGATGAACGACAAATGCTGACCAAAGTCTGCAGTAGCTGACTTGAATTGTGCCAGAAGACATACTGATGGCTTTGTAACAAAGGCCACAGACAGCACCAACCTCCAGACTCTGACCATTGCAATGAAAATATTGATGTTGTTCATTACCACTCGATGGCTTCAAAACAATCCTTTTGGAGATGGAAGAAAAACAAAAGTGATTTTAGGAAGCAGAACCTGAGGTTGCAATGTTTTCTTAAAGCCGTCCAACAACAACGACGATGTCGACAACGACACCAACCACACCAACAGTGTCGGATGCTTAACTGTGTGACAGAAGGTAATCCAACCCTTTTGTAGACATTCAATAGCTTGAAAAGTATAAATGAAAAATCACTCGTAGAGTGACACTTGGTGAAAAGGAGCAGCACTTGGTAGAGCACATACAAACCTCCGCCAAGCTCAATAGTTTACATTTTGTATGCCACTGATAGGTCGGATCTGAATCCGGACTTTAACCAATATCGAATCGGCTTGTTCTCATCACCTAACCAACTCATCCATCTAGTTTTGTCATAACCCGTCCACAACTTTTTGAGATCTCATGTGATACATAATTTTTGGTCCCATCTCTCAATGGTGAAGAATCACTTGAAGATAAAATAATTCTTGTATCTGGATCGGGATTAGGATCTTCATCAAAAATGAATAAATTTGTCCTTGTCACACACCCAACCTGTCCACCAAGTTACGTCTGAATCCATCAATAATCTTTTGAGATATTATGCTATTTATCGATTTTTTGGTGAATGGTGAACCCTGTCTGTCAATGGTGAAGAATCACTTTGAAAATTCTCAGATCCGGATCCGGATTCGGATCTTCACCAAAATTTAGTGCTGTTGTCCTTAGCCAGATAACGATATACACAAAAAAATTCAGAACGATTGCTTGAAAACTGTGGCCAAAAATCGTGTGACAAACAGGCAGACAGAGAGACCTACATACTTGTCCAAAAAACTTTTTCGACAAGTAAAAATATTTTTAACCACACACAGTCGTGTAATGGTTAGAGCGTCAGCTACAAGTCTGGGAGATCGGTGGTTCAAACTCTAACTTTTTTTCTTGATGTTCAGCATTTAGGTTAAGAGCACGGACAATCCCTATGGGTTGGCATCCATGGAGAGGGGGGTATCCCTCCTTAAGAAAAACCCGCTGAGTGCGGTGAGAAAAGCGGTGCCATTGTTGTGACGTCGCTGGAACCCAGAGTGACCGCACTTTCCCAAAACTCAATGGCTGTGTTTGTCTCATCCAACAGTCTTGTGTTGTATCGCATATGTTTGGCTGTATGTCCATATGAGTGTGTGGCAGTTCCACCATGAGCCTTAATTCGATGTTTTTTTTTGAAAAACCTCAGACGCAGTTGAAATAATTGCCTCGTTTATTCTTCATGATTGTTCCTTACAGGTTGTTACAGCAGCTACTCTTTGCTACCTTAGAATCCAGCAGCAGTTTATCTAATTTCCAGACCGAGACGTGGAACTAGTGCAGTTTAAGCAATGCATTTTTAGCATGTTCTCAAGGTTTAGGAAAAATTCACTATTATCCTGGAGATGTATGTCCTCAAAAAAAATTGATACTGCACTTTCTTAATATCGAACAATGTCATGTGGATTTCAATTCCTGATCCAACTATGTATAATCTGGCTTACATTCTGACCAGACTACAAACTGTCAGATAAGCGCTTCGTTGGATTAGCATGTAGGATTGACTCAACTTTTTTTTTTTTTTGGGGGGGGGGGTTGTTCCACTCAATGCTAATAAACGGGTCTGTGGATTGATTACCTTCCCAAGGGGTGGGGTAGGATTTGGAGGTGCCACATTGCCAAAACCTGGTTCTACAGCTTGTGTAGGCTGACATGCTTAACAGCATGCAGATTTCGAACCACTCTTTCGGTTCAAAATCGGTAGATTAGTGCTTCGTATAATTTATTGGTTGGCAGTGTCTTATTTCTTGAAAATTAAAATTAAAATTAAAATGCAAATTCTGGCTCAGTTGCAGTCTGCCAAAACCACAAAACTGCCCATAGATAACATCAGCCCACATTGGCTTCAGAAGCTTTATTCTTTAGCAACCCCCCCCCCCATGCCACCCATCCTTCCACCCCCCACGAGCTGGGGATAGAGATCAATTGACAGATATTTATAAACCCAGCATTATAACAAAGTGAAGCACATGTATTGTAGCCCAAAGACAAAAGTACATAATCAAACAAAGCTTGGCAAACTATTAATACAAGTCAAGGCCAAATCTCAGTCATATAAAAACCCATACATCCTAGCTCATCGAACCAAAATGCATGGTCATACCAAAAAGGTTTTCTGAGTGGGGACCAGTTTACCCCCTCTCTCGCTATCAAGTGCAGCCTGTGGCTGCTGGTTGCATCATTGGTTGGGACGCAGCCATGCCGCTGATGGCATGGTGAAAAGGCTATACTGCATGAAAATATCATGCTATACTGCATATTGTTTTGGCCCCCTTACCAATACACTGGTACTCATTTTGCCGACCTCGGAAGGATGATAGGCTGAGTCAACCTCCTAGTGTATTTTAATTCAGCGGCCAACGGGGCTTGAACTCAGGACCCTAGGATCCCAAGCCGCCACCCTAACCACTAAGCCAACACCAGGATGTACCCCCTGCATCCTACCCATGTTCTCATTCTTGCCCACATACCATATTTCTCCCAGGTCTCCCTTTAGTTTGTCACTCAAGCCCACTGTTGGTGTTGGTTTCCCATCCCTCCCCTCCTGTTCTGCTGTTCTTTTTGTTCTGTTACATGATGATATGCTTGGTGTTAGCTTAATGGGTAGAGTGGTCGGCTTGGGATCCGAGGGTCCTGAGTTCAAATTCTGCTTGAATTTTGCTGTTGAATGAATACCAGGTGCTGTTGACTCTGCCTATCATCCTTCTGAAGTTGGCAAAATGAGTGCCAGCTTGCTAGTATCCTTTGTTGGAGTAGTGGCCTGTCCAGAATTGTGTCCAATAGCCAAGGAGTCTGCTTAGGCAGCACCGACGCTCTGCACAGAGTGTGGCCCCAATGGATGGATGGATACATAATGTTCTAGCTCCTCCATGAGCTCTAATATTGCATACCAAAAACTATGTAACATGTTGTTGACACATTATAGTTACATATGAAAACTAGAAGGGCACTTGGTAGAGCGTATACCTCCGTCACACGATGCTTGATCCATGAGAACATATCGAGCCCAATACATTTTTGAAATATCATGCTATATATCGTTTTTGGCCATATCTCTCAATGGTGAAGAATCACTTTAAAAATTAACTAATTCTCGTATCCAGATCCGGATCCAGATCTTCACCAAAATTGAAACAATTTGTCCTTGCCAAACACCAACATGTCCACCAAGTTTCGTACGAATCCGTCCACAACTTTTTGAGTTATTGTGCTATATATCGGTTTAGCCCTCTCTCTCAATGGTGAAGAATCACATCAAAAAATTCTAGTTGCTGGATCCGCAACAGGATCTTCACTAAAATCTAATCAGTTTGTCTTTGTCACACACTCAACCTGCACACCAAATTTCATCCAGATCTATCAACAACTTTTTGAGATTCTTGCACATAAACAAACATTCAAACAAGCAAACAAACAGACAGAAAGGGGTGAAAACATAACCCCCTTCACCTTTGGTGGTGGAGGGCACTCTGTAGAGTGTATATAGTGGGGCAACTTAGCTAAATATAGCATAACAATTGAGCATGTTGTGAGGAGAGCACCAAATTTGGCACACTAGTAGCCTAACATATTATGAACAGATTTGGATATTGGGCCATCTTAAATTTTTTGATGGCAGTGGAAAATGGCTGCCACAGCCATCAGCGGCTGAATTTGAGATGGCCCAATATCCAAATCTGTTCAGAATATGTCAGGCTACTAGTGTGCCAAATTTGGTGCTTTCCTCACAAAATGCTCAATTGTTATGCTAAGTTGCCCCACTAATACCTCTGCAGGCTGAACAGTTCACATTTTGTATCCCACTGATAAGTCGGATCTTCACCAAAATCGAATTGGCTTGTTCTTGTCACCTACCCAACTCATCCAGCTAGTTTTGTCATAACTCGTCCACAACTTTTTGAAATATCATGCTATACTGCATATTGTTTTGGCCCCATCTCTTGATGGTGAAGAAGCACTTTCAAATTTTTTTTTAAATATCGTATCCAGATCCGGATCTTCCCCAAAAATCGAACCCGTCATAATTACGTTCCCAACCTGTCCACCAAATTTTGTCCAAATCCGTCCATAACGTTTTGAGATATCATGCTACACTGTATATCATTTTTGGCTTTATCTCTCTATAGTAAAGAATCATTTAAAGAATTCTCAGATCCGGATCCTGATTCGGGTTTTCATAAAAATCTAATCAATTCGTCCTTGTCCCACATCCAAACCTGTCCACAAAATTTCATCCGAATCTGTCCACAACCCTTTGAGCTATCCTGCTCACAGACAAACAGATAGACAGACAGGGGTGATAACCTAAACTCCATCCACCTTCAGTGGCAAAGGTAATGAATATGTAAGACACAAGTTAACGAGAACATGACTCTTCCCTTGAGTGAGCGAGCATGCAAACACACACATACACACACACACACACACACACACACACACACACACGCACACACTATTCTCGAAGAGGTGCAGACATTAGACAAAGAAAGATACTTAAACCCAGGCCACATAATCATTCGAGCATACAAATACTAGTTTCTGTGTGGATCACAACAAATATGGCTGCAGTCTTAAGTCCTATTAGAATGACTTGCCAGGCTACTGAATCATGTTCAGTTTTTAACAAGAGCTGCTCAACTTATTTATTTATTTTATTTTGCAGAGCCGAGCGATTTGACATTAATGCAGTTTTGATATATCCCGGCCGTGCATGCTGGAGGAGGATGTAGTGGGGCGGTGGGTGATGAAGGAGGATTGGCATTATATGCCCACACACATACCGCTTCCAAAGAGTCAATCACAAATTTCACTCAGATGTTCTATCAACCAAATACATCATGGACCTACAGGTCCAATCACTTGCTCATGTATTTGCTCCTGTTGGTGCTCTCTTCCCCCCCCCCCCTTTTTGTGTCAGTGAGACTACAATTGTGAAACTTACAAGGTAGTGTGCTTGGTCTCTATCCGTATCTTCGTCACATCACACTGCATCTATCGACATCTTAGGATCCGTTAACCCAGCTATACCTTTAAAACCTCCGATTCAAAAAAAAAATTATTACACCTGGAGTTAAACATCATAAATTATTCAAAAGTTCAAAGACATCTTCCATGGGCATGAGTGGAGACAATCACAAAGCGATTTACAATTTCGTGAATGTAATCAAATGCTATTGTAAATATTGTCATATGTTGGTGGGTTGTTACTGCAAACAAAGTGCTCCGAGATTTGAGCACATACGAAGGTGGAAACTACACTCTGAAACCAAGGAGGCATTTGTAGGCCCCGTATCAAAAGTTCACAAAAAGACAATTGACTGGTTACTTGGGAAACTGGACTCGTGCCACAATGCTGCGCAGTAATGTGAAAAAAAATGATGATTTACCAATTAGTACAGCTATCTCTATTTTTTTTCTCAACAACTGGCTGGGGTACCCGGCGTTGCCCATTGCTATTCAAATCCTATTGGCATTTTGAAGAAATCAGATATCAATTTATTTATATTTTTGTGGGGGCCGAAAACACTTTCCTACACCTACTAAGGAATAGCATCAGAGATCATTTCATATTACTTTTCACGTAGCTACAAAGATTTATGCACTGTAGAACGTTTTGAGGGTTACTAATTTGTTTTTGTTTTTTTAATTCAAGATTTTTTTTTTCTTTTTTTAACCTAAACCACTTCCAGGAACTCACTGATGAGCCTCTGAAAGTTTCACGAAGATCCGTTTGGCCATCTCTGAGAAAAATGGCAACACAGACAGACAAACAAACATCTCTCTTATACTATAGATAATAATTTTAGTACATACGGTGTCCTGAACCAGAGCACTTTAAAGGGAGACAGTAGGCAACCTGGAGTATTTCAATTAAGTGCAGGTAGTACTTAGTCTCAGAGCCCGGAATCTTCACTCAGAGCTGCAGAGAAAACTAAACAAACAGGGAAGAACTTCACTGTGTAATTCATAATCGAAGCAGGAACAACGTCCTTGATAATGAAATTGATAATAAGGTAGACACACAAAGTAAAGGCCCGGTCACACCTTGACGTTTTAGCCAGCGATGGCAACGTATTAAAATGTATCTAAAACGCTGGCTTACGTTGAACTTTTGATGTTTTTTTTTTAAAGATTCGGACGTATTCATAGCGACTTGGTCTTATGTATAACGCATTGGTAACGGACACAGAACGTTTCGTTGTGTTATAGATAACTTATACCAACGAATGCTGAACCTGTTGTCGGCCTACACAACCGATGCCCAACGATAGTCTTACTTAGGCATAGCGCGTTGCACGCATCGCCGACGATGTCGTGACGTAGCCTATTAAAAGGCTGACGCACAACGATTCGAATCATAACTGCCGTAGAAATGGAAGTGTCAACATCGCGGTCACACCTTGGCGATCTTGCCAGCGTATGCCGACCTAAGAAAAATGTGTCTAAAACGTTGGGGCACGTCAAATACGGTATGAGTAAGTTTGGTATACGTGAGTACAACGCTAAAGCACGCTATCATACGTCGTAGTAAGTAGAGTACGTCAAGAAATTTTAAACATGTTCAAAATTTTACGACGTACTCGGCGTATGACACACGTTCCGCATGCGATGAGGATAAGTTTTACACACGTTATGTGGACGCTTACACACGTCCACAAAGGCTACTTATAAGCTACTCATAAGTCGAAACACGTCGCGGTAATGTCTTTTTTACGCGAAACTTATTTCTAACTTATGTTTGACGTGCTTTGAACAAATTCTTTACGTAGTCCCAACACACATCGACGTATGTAGACGTATTCCAATGACGTCTTCCGGTCGACAAAAAAAAATAAATTAACGTGTTTTAGCTTACAACTGCCATATAAAGACGTGTTCCCAGCGGTTTTGGGAATTGGTATATAAAAATGCTGCTCATAAAAGGGGAACCCAACAGTGTTTTCGAGTCCTTTTTGAGTCGATGTCCATGTCAGCAGTAACAGTATCAGTATCAGTATTAGTATTAGTAGTAGTTTGTTCATGTTGGCAGTAGTAGGTGAGTGTGAGGGGGAGGGTGTGGGTTATGATGGATCGTCCTTGCGTTTAACGATTTAACGATTTAAATGATAAACTCAACGATTTAAATGGCTGCATCTCCATCATTGAAAGTAGACACTTGCGCTCAACAATTGGATTTTTTTTACACTCAACGACTTTTAAACGGTACCACTCAGCTATTTTCATTGTTTACAATGAACGATTTAAATTGCTGTCACTCGTCTTTGTTTTTTGACGCTGGGGTTTGGAAATTTGAAGCGTTTCTTCTGAACGTGTTAAAACGCTCAAACTCGACTATTTTAAATAGACGCTGCCGATGGACAATTGGAATCATAGCCAAGCTAGACATCGAAGTGTGAACATCCTCGTCATGCCCAAGAAAAGTTTGAAGAATGCTGCAAATAAGTGTCCTGGCCGTGGACGCTGACGCAAGGACGATCCATTATACCGACGTCTTTCAGCCTATGAGTAACTTAAAAGTAACGTCTGTCTATGTGTGGCAACGATCGCGTAACGTGCCAACAACACGTTAATCATAGGTTAGAAATAAGTTTCGGGTACGCTAAACATTACCTCGGCGTGTCTCAACTTATGATTAACTTACAAGTAGCATGTGTTGACGTCTGTCAATGATCGCAGACCGTGCATACAACTTGTGGCCAGCGTAGTGGAACGTGTGAGTCATACGCCGGCATACGTCGTGAAATTTCAAGCATGAAAAAATTTGAGGACAACCAAAAAGTACATCGTTTAAAGCCAGCGTACAACGACGTATGGCAGTGTTTTTCAGCGTGCTCTCAATGTTATCAAAACTTACCCATAACGTATTCAACGTGTGCCAGCGTTTTAGAAAAAAAATTCAAAAATCAGCATACGTAGGCTAAAACGTCAAGGTGTGACCGGGCCTTAACATTGAAATGAAGGATGTCTATAATTGTAGTAGCACAAAACCACAAACTATAGTACATCGTAGGTGATGAATGTTGTGGTTATGTTTCATCAAAATCATTAGTGTAGTTTCAGAGAAGAAAGCAAATGCCTATTTTAGGGGGGGGGGGGTCAAACCTGGACCCACTTTGACTCCTGGTAAACCCCCATAGACCCTGATTTTTAGCTCACCTGGAACAGTTCCAGGGAGCTGATGAGATGGTGCGTCATCCATCCGTTAGTCCATCCGTTTCTCAAATACTTTCAACTTTTTCTTTAAAACTACTCATGTAATGCTGATGAAACTTGACTTCAACCTTTATCATCCGTGAAGTGCCAAAGATTGTTCATAGCATTAAAAAAAATCGAGCTAATGGGGTTGACAGAGGGCTTGCCTCCCAAAATAGATATTTGGTTTCTTCGCAGAAACTACACATACAATTCCGATGAAACTTCACGATAACTTTCATCACCCGTGACGCACCAAAGTTTGTTCACGGCATTACAAAAAAAAAAAATCCATAGGTATTTACTTTCTTATCCGTTCCATTTTGTGGGTCATCCATGCCCACTTGTGGTTCCCTGGTTATCTTATCCAGCCGCTCACCAGGTGAGTGCCCAGGGGTATTGCCCAGATGTTTTTTTAACACCATGAACAAACTTTGGTCCATCACGGGTGATGAAGTTTGTGGTCAGGTTTCATCGAAATTGTGTGTGTAGTTTCAAAGAAGAAAGCAAATAGATTTTTTGAGGTAATAAAACCTGGACCCACTTTGACCCCTGGCACACCCCCTTAAACCCTGACTGTTTTTTTAATGCCGTGAATAAACTTTGGTACATTCTGGGTGATGAAAGTTGTGGTCAGGTTTCATTGAAATTGTGTGTGTGTTAGTTTCAGAGACAAAATAAAATACCTTTTTGGGGGAGGGGGGGCAAACAACCCTAAAGACCTCCTTAGCCCCTGAGTGTTTTATGCCCTGAACAAACTTTGGTACATCATAAGTGATGGAAGTTGTGGTCAGGTTTCATCAAAATTGTGTGTGTAGTTTCAAAGAAGAAAGCAAATACCTATTTGGGGGTGGGGAGGGGGGGTGTCAAACCTGGACCTACTTTGGCCCCCAGTAAACCCCCTTAAACCCTGACTTTTCTTTAATGCCATGAACAATTTTGGTACATTACAGGTAATGAAGGTTGTGGTCAAGTTTCATCGAAATTATGTGTGTAGTTTCGGAGAAGAGATCCGAGTGTTTACATACTGACTCACTGACTTACGGACACCATACAATGTTAATACCTCACCTGAACAATGTTCCAGGTGAGTTAAAATCACTCTTTGACTGACAGACAGACATATGTGCTTGAGACATCTTTTGATTTGTTCCTCATATCTTTGTGACATTTTCCAAGCAATCTTTACATGAACCGAGCACTTTTCAGGACCCATCTTCCATTCATCTGTAGCAGTGAGGAATTTGTTTGTGCATGAACCTCCTCATGATATTGTTACGGGTGTGGAAATTCGCATTACACCATAAAGGGCCCTCAGGTGAGATATCTCCATAGGTACGTGTGTAGTTAACCCAAACGCGTTGTATAGAGGGAATTTATGTGATCTATCCGGGCTGCGACGCTTTGAGTTAGCCATTTTTTCTTTTCCTATTGTTATTTTGGTGCACAAAACAACAACGAACATCGCCACCACCAACATCTCCACGATCACTCCATTCACTCCACGATGCCAACAACCTCGACGCCAACAATCACTCCACTCACACTACGACGCCACCTTCCACAACTCCGGGACCACCATCTTCACCACTCACTATTCATCAAACATCGTGCGGTCACGATCTCCGCAGAACGGATGGAGGAGCGGAGTGGCAGCGGCAACAACCAATGTGTGAAGGGGCATCTCCCACCAAGATCTCCCGCCCAAAACGCCCGCGCGAACATTTCCCGCTTGAATCTCGTTCCTCTCTCCACCGAAGTGAGGAGAGGGAGGGGGGTGGCGTGTCCTCTCCCGATTGGCGGGTGCGCAATGTGACGCGTCCGAACGGGGTGGGGCACGGGGCGGAGAGAGGGGAGAAGGACCTCCCTCCAAAAGGCGTGGACAGAGAGAGTTCCGGGAGATCGTTCGAAACTGGAGGGCAGCTCGAAACTGAGAGGATGGTTCAAAAACTGGAGGGCAGCTCGAAACTGAGAGGATCGTTCAAAAACTGGAGGGCAGCTCGGAACTGAGAGGATCATTCAAAAACTGGAGGGCAGCTCAGAACTGAGAGGATCGTTCAAAACGGAGAGTTCCAGAGAATAGCTCGAAACCGGGAATCGTTTCGTACTGGTCTCGTGTGTGCATCGCCTGTTCGGGTTCTTCTTCTTCTCTTTTGGTTCGGTTTTGCACAGGGCTTCTTGAGCCTGTCGGTGCCGTCCCTGGACGGAGCGCCTGCCATTCCCCACCACGTCCGCACCGAGATAGCGGGCGAAATGCGATCGAGTTCCCCCCCCCCAAAAAAAACCCCATCCGAGCTGTCGGGCGCATGGTGCGAGATACGCGCAGCACGAGCTGGTCGGTGCACCACGCCGGAGGGACTCGAGGCTGCGGTCGCCAAGGTGTACGACACGCACCAAGGGAAGTCCTTTCTTTTCTTTGGGTTTGTGTAAATGTCTGTGGGTGGCGCCTTTTCTCCGTTAAAGTAGTATTGTTTAAGTGTTGCCGTGTGTTGGTTTGAGTCGTGGTATTTCTTTGGCTTATTGTTACAACTCTGCTTTCGCTTTATATGTGCATTTTGATTATTGTGACTAAATAGGTGCCTTCCGTGCTGGTCTGTGTGAATTAAACGTGCTTGTGTGAACTTGTTCCCCGTTTCGCTGCGTCCTTTCCTTTGTTTGACTCTCCATCCTGCTTCACGTAAGGGGTTCGTAGTGGGTGCAACATCCGGGTAATTAATCGTAACCGTCTTGGCCGACGATAACACCGCTCGGTTATCACTGTAGCACGGAATGGACCACTTAAGCGGTTCGTGTCCAGAGTTTGCCTATGGCGTGGTACGATCGCCCGGTCGACCATTCGCGCAGGTACTAGGTAGATCGAATTTGGCGAGCAACCCTATCCTGCGCGGGTGGGCAATTGGCACGATCGTGGTGAGGTTAAACCCCCACCTGTTCCGAGAGGGCCATGACTGAATTGTCCGGCCGGTGGGCGACGTGCCGCGATTCGAGTTACGTGGCCGTTCGCACGCCGGCAGGTGCGAATTCGCAACAATATTCTCAGGGTATTCATTCTCACTAAGGATGCTAACAATGTTGTCCATCTCAGTCTGAAGCTTGGAGGAGGAACATATATCCTCTTAGCTTGACTCACCAGTACATTGATCAAACCAATTTTGTGGCTTGTTGAACTGCAGTCTCAGCGAGTATACTGGGCGGTGACGGTGGGCTTCCTATAGATGGACGAAGTAAACGATGATGCAGATCTCTCCACCATGACGTCCAAGAAGGGTAGACAGCCAGAGCATTCCCATTCGGTGGTGAACATGAGGGCAGGATGAAAATCATTAAATTCATCCAAGAAGTCGTCACATATTTTGCTTGTTTGGATCTCATGAAGTCTGTCATCCACGTTTCTGAAACATAAGCTTGGAGATTGAGATACCTGCAACTTGGTCAGCTTCTTCAATTCTTGATAACCAACAAAAATGCTCACCAACACTGGCCCCAAGGGAGAGCCCACAAAAAGAATGTTCCTCAGAGACCAATTCTGTCCATAGTCTGCTCTGCCCAACATGAGCTGGCAAGATGGCTGAGAGAGTTACTGCAGCCATCACTTGAGCCAGTCTCCAGTTTTGTCATCAGATGTTTGTGCACTTTTGCTGATGCCATAAGGGAAAAGTGTCCGACTGGTTTAGAGAATGTGATGTCTTCTTTTGATATTGATAGCCTGTTCACAAACGTCCCATTGACAGAGACCATTGATATATGCACACATCTGCTATACCACACAAAACTTGAGCATCCGCCCATTTCTGAATTGATGAACATGGCTAGGCGTGACAAGGGATGTTGAGATGTCTATTATTAAGCCTGGTGTTGGCTTAGTGGTTAGGGTGGCGGCTTGGGATCCTTGGGTCCTGAGTTCAAGCCCCCTTGGCCGCTGAATTAATACACACCAGGAGGTTGACTCAGCCTGTCATCCTTCCGATGTCAGCAAAATGAGTACCAGTGCACTGGTAAAGGGGACACTGCATCAGCGGCATAGCCGCGTCGCAACCAATGATGCAACCAGCAGCCACAGGCTGCACGCAAAAGGGAGACGTGTCTATTATTTACGTACTATTTGAATGTATCTTTCCACCCTTTAAACTGCTGAAACCCCTTAGATCTTTGAAGACCTTGAGGACTATCAAGACCCCAACAACCCCCAGATCAAAAAGACCCTGAAGACAATACCCCCAAGGCCCTGCAGACCCCCCAAGACCCTGAGACCCTGAGGATCCCCAACACCCAAAAGACCCCCAAGACCCTGAAGACCCCAAGCACCCCCAAAACCCAAAAGACCTCCAATACCCCCAAAAACCCCAAGACCAAAACACCCCAAAGACCCTGAGGACCCCCAAGATCCCAAAGACCCCAAAGACCATGAAGACCCCAAATACCTCCAAGACTCTGAAGACTCTGAAGACCCTAAATACACCAAAAAACCATAAGACCCTGATGACCACCAAAACCCAAAACAAGACCCCCAAACACTCCAAAGACCCCCTAGGATCTTCAAGACCCCCAAAAAAACCCAAGACGCTAAAGACCCTGAGGACTCCCAAGACCCCCAAGGACCCCAAGACCCTCAAAGACCCCCAAACACTAGCTGGTTTATGATTGCCTTCCCAGCACTGGGTGGCTTGTGATTGCCTTTCCAGTAGTTTGGGCAGGAATTTGGATATGGTGCTGCTGATAGCTCACCTACTCTTCGTGAAAGACACTGTGGGGATCTTTGATGCCCATCAACTAATGTTGGTAGATGGTGTGGCGGAAATTTACACAAAAGAGAAAACACTTTGTAATGTAATAGATCGTTTATTGTATAAATACATACGGGGAGAGAAAGGCCTGTCTCAATTGTACAAACAGATCTCTGCCTCTGAGCCAGAATACATGGTTTTTATATGATTGGAGAATAGGGAGGGGTCAAAGCATCAAAGGATACTGGTGAATCAATACCAGACTACAAGAAAGCTTTGTTAAACATAAGGTCCTTCAAGAAATAGAGAAAAAAACAATTCTCTGCCACATAAAACAAGATAGCGCAGTGAAAGAATGTGTGTCTTACTTGTGTGCACAGAAAACCTTCATTTACATAGGCAATGATAAGCATTTAGCGCAGCACATCGGTGGAGCATCTGGTTTGCACAGATAAAGTACAGCTTTGTAGAACAATGAGAAGTCCATTGCCTCCACAGTCCGATGAGACTCCTGCTTTACAATCTAAGATAACAATGGGAAAGCAGAGTTAATGAGACTTTACAATGCCTTCAGTGCCCGACTTGCTGGCACCAACCGAAGCAGCTTTAACTTAACTTGCCAACCAAGTGAAACAGAGAAAAGATCATATTGTTACACAGTTATCGAACACACTATATCTATTCATTACAAAATAACCATCAGTATGCAATGATCTGTTGTCTATATTTTAAAGTATCAGAGCAGCAAACATAACAGAGGGGTACATATTTCATTTTAACTAAGCATGAACTGATAATGTCTTAAATCAGGCCCAGATGAGCTTGGGCCAGAATGAGGATTATATATTCGTTATTATTATTGCCATCTGGTTTGAAATGTTCACTTTTAGCATGTACTAGTGGATTTAGGAGCGCACTTTTTGAACAAAGAGAAAGGCAAACAATATAATAATAAGCTTTTAAAAGATGTCACAGTTGTATGGAATTTTCAAGACCATAGTATATTTGAACAGAGAATCTACTCTCATGGCCTGTCATAATGAGTTCTGAGAAAACAAAGAAACTCATGCCATGTGCAGCTCTTATTTGCAAATGAAATGAGTTCTGACTTTGTCACTGTGAGAGAGATGATTAGCATATTTTATCCTGCAGACAATTTAAAACTTTATCTCAGAACACATGAACCATTCCTTATAAAGTGACTTTAGCTAATGCTTTACAACAGATTTCATACTTCAATGTTGTTTGAAAGCAATTATAGAGAAATGAGTACATAATTTGTGGAAAAAGAACACTTATCTCAATGTAAAAAATATTTGTTTCAGCATGATCAATACAGAAACACCAATGCTTTGCAATAGTCATGTCATCCAGAGAGCTTTCCATCACCATATATGTCCATACTTACATTTCACAAGATGGAATTAATTATTTTATTTCCACAACAGGCTGCTCAATTCAACAACCATTGGAGGGACAGCACACACATTAATGATTCACTCAGTCTGTGAAACAGCGGAATGACAGTTTACAGCTGGGTCAGGTTGTGAACCTAGGGTCGTCAGCTCAGAAGTGAGTGTGGGACCTCAAAGCCATCCCATCAGCCAATACAGGTCGTAGCTTAATGCACTGTTAATAAACAAACTGCGATTCCATTTTGTATTTATATGTTTAAAATCTATCTCGTTTGGTATCATGCATTTATTTTGGGTGAATGTTGAGCTTTTTCAAAAGCAGTGCAGGAAATATATATATATATATATATATATATATATATATATATATATATATATATATATATATATATATATATATATATATATACATATATATATATATATATATAGACATATATATATACATATATATACATATATACATATATACATATATACATACATATATACATATATATATATATATATATATATACATATATATATACATATATATATATATATATATATATATATATATATATATATATATACATATATATATATACATATATATATATATATATATATATATATATATATATATATATACATATACATATATACATATATATATATATATGCATATATATATATATATATATATATATATATATATATATATATATATATATATATATATATATGACGACCTCATGAAGCTGGTTGAGAGAATACCAAAAGTGTGAAAAGCTGTCATCAAGGCGTTGGCTGCTTTGAAGAATATAAAATATATTTTTGTTTGTTTAACACTTTTTTTGATTACTACATAATTCCATATGTGTTATTTCTTAGTTTTGATGTCTTCACTATTATTCTACAATGTAGAAAATAGTAAGAATAAATAGTAATAGAGTATATAAATAGTAATTGTATTACTATAAATAGTAATAAGAAAAACTCTTGAACTAGCAGGTATGTCTAAACTTTTGACTGGTACAGTATATATGCAGTACTGGTACAATATATGACTGGTACAGTATATAAAGCATATAAACTGTGCTTTCACATTGTCTCAGGTCGCTCACCTGCATTTAATTTTGCATCTATTCATTTTCATTAATTTTTTTCATTTATGGGTGCTTTCCGATGGTTCTGTGATTTTTTTCCCCAGTGTATGGGCTTTGATGTCCATCAGCACACAAAAATTCAGCTTTCTACATCACCCGGAAGAAACTGATCTCTTTAATGTCAGTCAGTGGCTCGAAAGATATATATATATATATATATATATATATATATATATATATATATATATATATATATATATATATATATATATATATATATATATATATATGTGTACACACCAGCCAAACCCACGGTCTGTGCGAAGTTTCTAAAGTGAGGGTTCATTTGGATGTCAATATATCCAGTGTTCACAATGTTATTTATCAAATTTCTTTATATACAATGTTTCTTGTTACATTTTTTTTGTGTCAAATTGACCTTCTGACGTAGTCAGCATGTGCAGAAGAGGGTTTTACATTGCAGACGCTGTTGTCTCGGAGTGGCAATTATGCCTCTCAGCGGTGACGGTCTGTCGTCGACAGACGTAATGACGTCAGCGAACGACCGATGATGTCATGACGTCATCACCCCTCTCAGCGGTGACGTCACACGTCGCCATGCAAATGAATGTAAAAATTAGAAAATCGCCAAAAATTCCCAACCCTGTCCGTCTGACGCAATCTCACATAGCCCATGCTATTCAGGAGACCACAGAGCACCCGCATGCCGAAATTGGCGACAATCCTTCCAGCAGTTTCGGAGGAGATACGTTAACAGAAATAATATATATATATATATATATATATATATATATATATATATATATATATATATATATATATATATATATATATATATATATATATATATATATATATATATATATATATATATATATAAAATTACATTTATGTGGGGGTGGGGTAGGGGTGGGGGGAGTCGGTATGTATGTGTATACATAACACAGGCACTTTTATTTACGAGCGTGATCATCAAAAAGGCTCTACATGAATGTTGGTTGTTTAATGTCATCCTTAAGTGATCATACAATTGTGCAAGCCTGGTTTACAAATAAATGGATTTATGTCACATCATCAGTGGCTGATCAAGCCATTTAATCTCATTTGACAGCTCCCTTTCACTCTCGTACTACGTTGTGCAATTATTATGAGTCGGTGATTCAAAACAACCTACTTCAACTGTAGAATCCCTTATACTTTGTACTGAAACTGTTACCTAAGTAAATTATGGTTTTATTGTCGGAACATGACATGTTATTCACCAAAATTGTTCATCTTTGATTTTTTTTTCACATGATGCAAACCAAGCCACAAATTATAATCCTCATTTGTCGTGAAGAAAATGCAATTGTACTTTCTTTGTGTTGCAAAGGCCTATTGATTTAAATATGCTCTGAGTTGAATCTATATCTTATAAGGTCTCACTACAAACTGTATCCTGGCACTTTGCTTCTCAAGTGTTGTATCTCATATCTTTGGAAGGGGAATTAAGCCATCTATTTCTTCTGCTAGCACTCACTTATGTGTGTTTACAGTTACCTTGGTAAGTTTTGGAATAGATAGGCCATTGTGTGCAAGCATCCTGAGATATTTCGAAGTTTCTACTGCATAACTACACTTGCAACCCAATTCCCAAGAGTTCAAATTATCACAAGCATGTAATATTAAGAAGAGTTAATAGATTGACTTATTGCAAAGACAGATTGGCTGTTCTCAACAATTAATTTATTCTCTCTAACCTTTTGTTAACTTAATGTGTCACTTTTTGAATTCCACCCCAATGAACAAATGTCGTTTTATTTATTTATTATTCATGGATAAACGAAGAGGAATGTTAATGTTGTTGTTCGTCTTTCGGCTGCTCCCGTTAGGGGTCGCCACAGCGGATCATACGTTATGATCCGCATACTGATTTGGCATAGGTTTTACGCCGGATGCCCTTCCTGACGCAACCCTGGTCGCCTCTTACGACACAGGGATAAGGATTGGGTTTCGCCATGATTCCGGGCTGCCCTACACCCTCTCATAGAGTGGCCCAGTGCAGAGCTCCTATCCTCAAGCGGTCCTCAAACCCAAGCCTCCGGGTAGCCGGATTACAGGTGCACGCCACTACACCCGGTTGAAGAGGAATGTTAATATGTGAACAAATTTGTGATTGCTTAAATCATAAATCTGCTAATAAAAAGTTTTGCTTTTATATTTGGCTTTATCCAAGGTGATCAGGGAGCAGAATTTGATTTATTCCTCCAAATTGACTTGATATAAAAAGATGTGTAAATGATTAAATGTAGTACATTTTAAAGAATTTTTCCATAATCAATCCATGTTTTTGTTGCGAATTATCCTTTTGCTTTGCAAACACTTCCTGACAGGTGTTAAAGTGGCTTTAGTATGGCTCTCTACATTATGAAAATGCGCATGAGCTTTCATTGAAGCATTAGTGAAAAAAAATTTTTGGGATTTATTCAAAAATTCTGTTGTTGGGCAGGTGTATTTCTTATGACCATTGATCAGAGATTATCATTCAGTACATAAGAACTACTTGCAGGATACAAGGCCTTTGTCTGTAGCTCAATGGAGTCATCCTCCCCACAATGTGTTTGGAGCCCCCTGTTTCACAGTCTCTTCTGGATTCTGTAGAATCTCAAGCTCTTAACGTTATTGGCATCTCCAGCCTTGAAGCTGAAGCTCACAAACTGTTGCTCTCACATTGCAGATAGGTCTCACAATGCAGATCCATTTCCTTCCTTCGCTCTTTAACACTTTCCAGCAAATCCGGGATGTCTGTGTTCGTCTAATCCTGGATAAAGTCCCAAAATTCAGTCTTACCCTTGATAAAGTTCCAAAATCCAGGCTCACTGCACACCTAAACTCTTTTAATCCTCCTTTATCCCATTTGTGGAACTACCTTCTTAAGGTTGGTCAATCTTGCACTCTTCCCTCCAAGGCTTCAAGCAGGCAGGGAGTGCACTACCATCTCATGTCATCGCCCATCACTACCCATTAGAATTTTTATTGCATTAGCCCTGAACTATAATCCAATCCACTTACTCACATGTTACTGCGGTTCCTCCCATCCAATCCTTCTCCTCTTTTCCTGTTCATTCATTCCTTTGCTTGTGTGTTTCCAACTGTTTTCCCATTTTTTGGCTCCACAATCATTTCGTTTCCTTATTACCCTCTCTGTCCTCACTCTTTCATGAGCCTCGATCTTATCTTGAAAACAAAATAATAAGAGGAAAGATAAAGATTTGAATTTTGATCCTCATGATCACCACCTGATCCTCGTGGTCGCGATGGGATGACAGTGTGCTGCCTGCACAGGTATAATTTTGCACACTGCCGTGGGTGTTTGGAAAAGGTTGTGAAAAGAATTACTAGTGCACAGGTGAACACAAATCTTTGCCTAATTTCTTCTTGTGGTTTCCTACTTCTCATCGTTGCCTGGGTCTATGACTAGAGCCACTAAATCTGAACTGAGAGGTGAATCTTTGCCACCAAGCTGGCTGTCTCTCATATCTGTCTCTCTCAAATACTATGTTGACAACAAATTGTATATCTCAAATCTGTCTGTCTGCCAACCCTTGTAAATGTACTTCCAACCTATCTACATATCCCTTCTGCTACGTCTTTCACACTATTGGGACATGCAGTGATTAAATTATAAATCTCTTCCTTAACCATTGCATATGACAGCAGCTTATTGTGACCATTGCAGTGCATTTCGGCCATGCCATCTGAGCTGCAAGCAGCTTCTTCTGATAATACCTGAAATATCTTTCCAGGTACTCTGACCATATATTTAATCAGATGAGTCTAACACATGCTTGATTTTCAAAATGAGACCGCTCCTTACCCGTGCCTCTCAATTCCTATCAATTTCCAATTGAATTCTAGATCGTTCTGGACTTGTTTAAGGCCCAATGCATTAAATCTCTTCGCACTCATCTATGAATCGGTTAATCTCGATGAAACAGTTATCGTGATATAAGGCTCGAGCTCCTCCATCCAAGTTCATTAAGATGCAGTTATCCTGCCTTGGTGAAAACTGCTGTCATTTATAAAAGATTTAGAAAAGCTTTCTAAATACATAGAAAAAAAAATCCAAATTGCTGTTAATAATCAGACTTCATGAAATACTTTCTCTTGCAAAAACGTGATCATGACTATTCCATTTTTTTGTTGATGAATATGTGCATATTTCCAATTTGGCAAATTGCTGCAATTTGGTGTTAATTTTCTGAAAACAAGTAAAATTTTGGCCTCTCAGAAATCTTGGGTGGCTTGTATGATCTTTTGTGGAAAAGGCCGATTGGGCATATTTTTTATGGTTCCTGGAGGGAAGCATCAAGTGTTTAGTCTTGGTGTCCTTGGTGTCCCGCTTTTTGAAGAATAAGTTTTCCATTGGTATTATTTTTTAATTATTGTATCATTTCTTTGGATTTGAAATTATTTCATTTTTCCCCAATTCTCAATTATTTAATTTTAATTGTTTTCCTTTCAATTTCTTATCCAACTATTTTAAATATTCTTTTAAAAATTATTTTAAAATTATATTTTTCAATTTTCATAATATTTTTGAGTTGTTTTAATTGTTTCTTTTTTTTCAATTTTTAATTTTTTAGGTCAGCTCGCTGACCTAATATAACCGTTCGATGTCCTCAGGTCCGTCCGTCTGTCTGTCCGTCCGTCCGTCAACAATTTTTATTTTTCTATCTCCTCTTAGACGTCTTGGCCGATTGAGTTCTAACTTGACACGATGATAATACTAGTTGCTCTCGATAGATCGGCTGAGCCCTTTTTCACATTTTCGCCTCAGGGTCAAGGTTACAGGGTCATCAAATGCAAAATGAACGATTGGTCGAATGGTCTGTAAGGAAGCATCGAACGGCTATAATGCATAATGGGTTTCATAGGGATTATTAAGAAGATTTAATTCGACCAACTAGTTTCTCATTACCTCTGTCGCCTGGCCCTGTTTATTTGACAACACGAGGTCCGCTGGCTTCAACACAGCTTCGTGCGGTTATTTTAAGTTTAATTTAAATTCTGTTTTCACTTTTCATCGTCGCAAAGGTTGATTAACACTCGGTTGCATCAAGTTTTGTGAAAATTGAATGTTTATATCCTCGGTCTGTGTGGAATGCATTGCAGCGAGGGAAAGCTTCCATTGGCTTCCATCCGTTTCCATCCCATATAACGAGGCTGTCTTAAGTTCTAGTTGATTTCTGTTTTCACTTTTGGGATCTACTGGTGTAGCTGCACGTTGTAATGAAGATAATTTTCGTGCAAATCTGCTCAGAAACACACTTTTCATGAGGAAAATATATTCAATTCAAATAACCGTGAGACTCTGGAAGGGACACAACATGCTTTTCGTTCACTGCTTCACCTCGTAACCTGTCCTCCTGAGGGACTGCTTATTCGTAGCGTCTAAGATTAATGTTTATATTTTAGATTGTTTGGGGATGTGCTCTACAAGCATGTGAAAGAATTCCGGTGAAAAACGGACGTTTTAAGATTTTGTTCGGAGTTAGGGCATTTCATCTGACGGCACAGCCTGGTGTTGGCTCAGTGGTTAGGGTGGCGGCTTGGGATCCTAGGGTCCTGAGTTCAAGCCCCGTCGGCCACTGAATTAATACACCAGGGAGTTGAGTCAGCCTGTGATCCTTCCGAGGTCGGCAAAATGAGTACCAGTTCCAGTGTGTGTACTGGTAGAGGGGCACTGCATCAGCGACAGTCGCGCTTCAAGAAATGATAGCTACCCCGGCAGCTCAGCTGCCATACGACCACCACCACCATCCGACGGCGAGCTGGCTGGTCACGTGACGCCACGCAGACGTGCAGGCATCGAGTGATTGAGCTTCTCGGTGGCCCGAGGGTCCTTTTTAGTTGGAGTCCAGCTCTGTCCTGGATACAGCCGTTAAATGCACACACTTAGAGTATTTATTTCACGGCCATAAACGCGGGTTTGAAAATTGTATAATGATGTTGGGAATGATTCCTAGAATATGGAGATTTTTGCTTCGAGGGGCCTCAGGCGTTTATTTTAAATTAAATTTGAATTCTGTTTTCACTTTCCATAGTCACTTAGGTTGATTAACACTAGGTTACATCAATTTTGTATCCGAGCTGACCGTCAACCCCGCTCAGGTGTATTTAAAAAAAAAAAAAATATATATATATATATATATATATATATATATATATATATATATATATATATATATATTTATATATCTTCTTCTTCTTTCGGCTGCTCCCGTTCGGGGTCGCCACAGCGGATCATCCGTATGATCCGCAAAGTGATTTGGCACATGTTTTACGCCGGATGTCCTTCCTGACACAAACCTGATCGCCTCTTACGACACAGGGATATGGTACACCTATTTTAACCGGGTATACACCGGCCCAATACACTGGTGCTCATTTTGCCGACCTCGGAAGGATGGCAGGCTGAGTCAACCCCCTGGTGTATTAATTCAGTGGCCCAACGGGGCTTGAACTCAGGACCTTTTGGATCCCAAGCCGCTGCCCTAACCACTGCGCCAACACCAGGATATATATATATATATATATATATATATATATATATATATATATATATATATATATATATATATATATATATATATATATATATATATATATATATATATATATATATATATATATATATATATATATATATATATATATATAGTTGTGAATTCGCGCCCGCCGGCGTGCGAGCGGCCACGTAACTCGAATCGCGGCACGTCGCCCACCGGACGGACAATTCCGTCGTGACCCTCTTGGACTAACGCTGGGAACTAGTCACGGGTGGGCCTTTCGGACTCACCACGATCGTGCCAATCGGCCCCCCGCGTGGGATAGGGTTGTTCGTCAAATTCGACCTACCTAAGTACCCACACGGAGGGTAGACCGGGCGATCGCACCTCGCCGCAAGTCGACTTCGGACACGGGCCACTTTAAGCGACCCGTTCTGTACTATCGGGATAACCGAGCGGTGTTGTTATCGTCAACCTCGACGGTTCCGATTAATTATTGGGCGTATTTAGCCGGTAAAGGTCGTGGCTGTTGGCGTTGTTGTTGTTGTGAAGCGGCGTTGCGGTTGGTGGTTGTTGTGTGATGGCGGTTGAGACGTGGTTGGCTCAAAATAAAGATAGAACAGAAAAACGGCTATCTTAAAGGGTCGCAGCCCGAATGAATGACATTTATTCCCTCTAAACATCGGGTTTGGGGCTAACTACACATGTACTTACAGAGATATCTCACCTGCGGGACCTGAATGGTGGTTTGCGAATTTCCTCAACCACAACAATATTTTATATATATATATATATATATATATATATATATATATATATATATATATATATATATATATATATATATATATATATATATTTCATTTGTCTATTATTTAATCTTTTAATTATTATGGTTCCCATAGGTTTTCATTATGAGGCATAATTTCAAGTGCTACCAATTGACTAATATGACGAGTTGGTAAACGGGGAACCATCAGCGATCTCAGATCACAGCATTCTATTTAATCATACATTGTTTGGTGTCAGGGCAGGCAGTCAAAGGGAGATACAAATGAGGTAAGCAACCATATTACTGCCAATGAATGAAGACTGTAAGAGGTAAGAGACTCATTATTGACTAACAGCTAGAAACACAATGTGTACTTAATACTTCACAGAATGCAAGTTTACATGTAACAGCCTGAGATGATAATCTTTTTTTAAGAATACAATCTCAGGTCATGTGGGTTTGAAAAAGTTGACACTAATACTCGTTTTTGTTTTTTGTAGACACTGTCGAGGCTCATATGAGAGCTAACACACAGAAATGCACAAGAGGAGCAGGAGAGAGAAGGACAAAACACTATGGAACAGAAACATGAAGGGCGAGGGATGGGGTGGGGTACGCAGAGTAAACAAGATAGACACTACAGGGACATTCAGGAAGGAAAGTAAGGAATTTGAAGGAGGTGGGTTTGGGGTGGATTTGCAGGGGTAGAAAAGATCATGGTTTTGGATGGGGGGAGATAAGAGATGGTGGTGAACAGCTGTTTTGAATACCTGGAGGGAAGAGTCAGATTGAAGAGAGTGTGGGAGTTTGTTCCAAAGGTGGGGAAAAAATGGATGAAAGAGTGAAAGTGAGCAGTGATTCGTGATTTTGGTAGCTTTACCAGAAGGGGGTTGCTGGCAGAACTTGAGCGCCCTGTGGAAATATGGGGGGGGGCGCACCCGGAGAGGAAACTGTAGAAGACAAAAAGACCACTGACCTGTCTGCGGTGAGAGAGTTAGTGTGGTCAGCCTCATCACGGGAGACACCAATGAACCTAAATACCTTGCTTTCCACAGTGCAAAGCCTGGAAAGGTGTGAGGCAGGAGCACCAGCTCAGGGGAAGACCAGTACTCCATCAGGCTGCAGATGAATGCTTTATATGGGGTCAGGAGCTCAGGTGTGCCAAGGTAGGACTTTGCACGATGGTGGATGCCCAGTCGGTGACTGGCTTTTCGTGGCCAGTTTGGAAATGTGGCTTTCCCAGGAAAGATCATGGCAGATAGTGAGACCCAGGAGCTTGAAGGAAATGACTTCTTCAAGAGGATTGTTGAGAAAGTAGATGGGGGTTGTGGGTGGGTTCCAGATGGAACCCCCCCCACCACCCCCATCTACTTTCTTGTTTTGAATGATTGTTTTAAATTTAAAGTGGAAGTGTGTTTTTTGTTTTCAATTATAGATGTTTTTAGATCCTCGTGGAGGATCTTGAAGTCTTACTCACATTGTTGTTCTTCATCTTCTTCTTGTGGACTTTTTTGTTTCACAGCCTACAGTTTTCATCAAAACTTCATGAAACTTTGCATATCTATGTAAAAATACCCTGGGCAGACAGTCACTGTCTCCGATTTTGAAAATTCCTCCTAGAACAAAAATTATGATGTCAAAAATATCTCCGCGAATGGAAATCGCCTAAAAAATTATCTCCGAAACTAGGCAAGCTTTTTGAATTCTGTTTGCGAGAATCAAACGGGGCATTAGCAGAGATGAATTACGCACATATGATACATCACTATGATGTCATATCAATGTTTATGATGTCATTCCTATTTTTTGACATTTTTTGTTTCACAACCCAGAGTTTTCATCGGATCTCCGTGACACTTGCCATGAATATGCAGTAGGCCCACGCGCAGGCAGTAACCATCTCCGATTTTGGAAATTCTTCCGAGAAAAAAGTTGACGTCATAATATCGCTGCTCATGCAAATTGCCTCTACCATTATTTCCGAAAGTAGGCAAGCTGTTTGAATTTTGTTTGCGGGAATCAAGCCGGGCATTAGCACAGATAATTTATCGCAAACCTGATGCATCACAATGACGTCATATTCGTTTTTATGACGCCATCATTAAGAGCACGAGGATCTTAGCTCATTTGAGCTTGTTATTGTAATAATAAATATGTTCTATTGCTATCAGAGATTCAGATAACCTAAATCTCATGAATAAAAAAAATTGCAAAGATGACCCCTGTAGGTGATGATGTCATTGGTGCCTAAAACGAATGATAAGCTGGCAACATTGTAACACTTGGCCTGTCGATAAAAGACTGAAATATGCTTTCAACTCTGTCCTCATTAATGATGGAAAGACAACTACATATATCATATATTGTGATAAATGTGCAAGTTTCTTCTACTTTATTTGGTGTGGGGATAATTCACTGACACAAAATCAATTTTGTTTTAGGGACCAATTTTGTAACATAACACTGATGGTAAATTTCTGTTAGTATGGATGAGGCAGGAGAATGAAAGTATCACATCCAGTTGATTGAAGTTGTTATCAAAACGAACATTGGAGAATGTAGAAACTAGGTACTGTATTTATACATTCTAAGTGACAAATTCTCTCTGTTTTCACTGCAATTGACACCACCACCGAGTGCAATCTGAATAAATAGCCCCAAATGGGACAGACGCTTGTCTCATGATGGAAGACAGTCATAGTCAGAGTGCATTAGGTGATAAAGCTGATTTTCATTTTGATTAAATGAAAAATTAGGGGACCATGGGGGCTAAAAGGCCTGATAACATGATTGTATTCCTGCAGTGAAAACTATGAAGGATGAGCAGATTCTGAATTGATGGAAAAGTCCCATTCATTGTTGTCTAGTGAAAGGATCCACCCTTTTAGACCCTAAAGGGTGTAACAGGATCTAAGGATCTAAAGTGTTCTCAATGGTCCAAGAGATCTAAAGTGTTGATAGGGTCTTAAACTTTTGGGTCACGGACAAAAAAGTTTGGAAACCACTGGTCAAAATGGTCTATGGGATCTAAGGGGTCTAAAAGGTCTATGGGATCTAAAGGGTACATTCAAAAGTATTTGAGGTCTAAGGGGTCCAATGGATCGAAAGGATCTATGGGTCGAAAGATCAAAAGGGTCTATAGGGTTCAAAGCAGTGGTTACCAACCTTTTTTTTTTGCTGTGACTCGAAATTGACTACCAACAGGAACTCACGACCCTCAGGCTTATAATGAAATTTAAATATGTACTGTCGGACCAGGCGAATCATGGGGGATATGTTCCTGGAAAATGCTGCAAATGGCGAATCCACGAATAGCGGGGAATTGTTTCAATTGTTAAAGGGAGGATAAGTTCCCGGCAGTTTATGACCTGTGAAAAATACCATGAATTACAAAGCCACGACTGTCGACACCTCAAATGTCACGAATTGTTTCAATTATATGGAAAAAGTTGGGTAGGTTCCTGGCAGTTCCTGATTAATAGGGGAAACTTTTAAAAGTTAAAATCTTTTCAACCAAAAATGCACCTGATTACAGTTTCATAAAAAATTCTAACAAATTAAAAAAAAGACAACAGCAGGAACAGTTTCCGATGTTTATTGAAGGAATGCGATTGCAGTTTATTACCTTCGCATTCTGCGAAAGGTTATGTTTTGGTTGGAGTGTATTTATTTATTTATTTGTAATCTTGTGATTCGTATAACTCAAAAAGTATTAAACCGAATTACATGAAATTTGGTGAGATGATTGGTTATTAACCAGGAAGCATTCGATTAAATTTTGGGATCGTTCGGGTCAAAGGTCAAGGTCAAGGTCACGAAAAGGTCAAAATCGTCTTTTTACGATAACACGGTCAATTTTTATTCAATTTGCATGCAACTAACGCCAAAATGTTGTAGTGGCGTAGTGTAGTGGCACAAAAAAGTAGTGGCGGCGAAGGTATGCGCTCTGAGTGCCCGTTCTCGTTAAAAGTGATTTTCCAACCGTACCGCAAAAGTAAAACTTTGGGGCAATACCCACGGGCACTCACCTGGTAGTGGCTGGATAGATAGATAACCACGGATCCAATGGTAGGCATTGATGACTCACAAAATATGTAACGGAGAAGAAAGTAAATACCTATGGATTTTTTTTTTATGCCGTGAACAAACTTTTTTACATCACGGGTGATGAAGGTTGTGGTGAAATTTAATTGGAATTGTTTGTGTAATTTCTGAGAAGAAAGCAAATGTCTCTTTTGGTGGACAACCCCCACTGTAGACCCCCTTAGACCCCAATTTTTTAATGATGTGCACAAGTTTTGGTTTTAATGATGTGCACAAGCGATGAAAGTTGTGGTCAAGTTTCAGCGAAATTGTTTGTGTAGTTTCAGTGAAGAAGGCAAATACATATTTTAGGGGGCAACCACCCCTACCCCCCTCATACACCCCCTTAGATGCCGACTTTTTTAATGCTTCATGAGGTTGTAGTCATGTTTCATTGGAATTGTGTGTGTAGTTCCTGAGAAGAAAGCAAATACCTATTCTGGGAGGTAACCCCCCCCCCCCACCCAGTCGTCCCCTCAGACCTCTAGTTTTTTAATGGCGGAAACAGTATTTGTTGCAAGTTGGCGAAGAAGTTGCAAATATTTGTGGACGGATGGAGGAATGGACGACGCACCAACCCATAAGCATAACCAACCTATAAGTTCAGCCATCTCTGAAAAAAATCGTGACACACACACACACACATACATACACACAAACGGCTCTCTTATCGTCTAGATTGCCTTCCCCCTGCAAACAAGCGAAGGGTTGAGAAATAATTTTTTGACAAATGAAACCTTTTTAAGTCAATAATTCATAAAATAATAGTTGAGCAAATTAAATGTAAATCCTCCATTACTTCACAAGCCACGGGTGTTCATTGTGTGTATAAAGACAATAACATTTTGAAATTATGACAAAATATACGATGAAGAGTCAATTAAACCTGGTCTTTAAATATCTTACTCTTCGATTTACTGCCTTTTTGGATGTCCCTTCATAAAAAGAAACAAGCTCGCCCATATAATAATATGAGCTCCCTCACAAGGAACTTCAATGCAGTAGAGATCATTCAGCCTTCCAAAGCCAGTGCTGTTATTACCAACCTGCGGGTGTTTATCCATGCTCTGTCCTTTACAAATGTTGAGCATCAAGCAAGGAAGCAGCATATACCATTTTGAAAGTCTTTGGTATAACTTGGTAGGGGTTTGAACTGTTTAAATCACCAACCTCCCAGACTCAGAGCAGACGCTCAAACCATTACAACAATGAGGCTGGAATAATTTTTTTTTTTTTTGTGTGTTTGTTGTCGACTGACACATTCGTTTTTTGTTGTCGACTTTTGAACCAAAGCAAAAAAATATGACGTACACAAAATTACTCATTGCAAATTCATACACATGAGTTAGAGTCATGTGATTTCATGTGCAATTGAATACATCGATGTGAAAGACAACGTTATATCAGTGATATAATGATGTCCTGCATGAATATGGGTTGTTTCGTGCCACCATTAAGGGATCTTCATTTTGTTTAGAACTGGTTTTGAAAGTGATAAACTAATTCCACATTCAGTGGTCACATTCAGCCATTTGATACCTTTACTTCCAGGGATGTCCTGAAAAGACAGCTCCCTTTCACTCCAGAATAACTTTGTGCAGTTGTTATGAGTCGATGATTCCAAATAAGATGCATCATGTGGAGGGAGCACTGTGGAACCTCCAGCGTATTGCACTGAAGCTCTCACTTGAAATATATTTTCTTGTACTTTGCAGATAATTTTTTGCCAAAAATTGTCCGTTACAGTTTTCTCTTCTTAAGCATGCTCCTTCGTGTTGCACTTTTCTTCTTTGGGTTTTATTCTCTGTGAGTTCAATCTCTATTTCTGGAAAGTCATCTTTCTCATGTAGAGTACGCAAGATTATTAATACCCATGCATACAACATTAAATTGGACAGGAGAGACCATCAGATACAGCATTGGTGGTTGTCCAATGACACTGACAACACAGTTGGTCTATAAATCGGCTGCTTGGCCTACATGGGGGAATCAATATTGCTGACCAGCCATCATGAATCTATCTCGACAGTACAACCGCAATCCATCAAGGGGAAAGGGCTTGGCAATCGCACAAATGAGGAACAGAAATGCAGACATAAAGAGGCATTGTCGACGCAAAGTACCAACTGTTTTTGTTAAAAATACCATTTACAGTCGTCGTATTATCACAAAGAAACACAAAAGACTGCAATGCCAACAAAATTAGTGGATAAGGTGAATAAATTCCTGTGTCACATTATCATAATATGAAGCATGTTATGTTGTTGCTGACAGGATAGGTCAGGGATAGCAATCACCTTTGAGCCGTTTTGGCTGGATTTGATTGCTAACCTGAGTATAAGCTGTGCTGCTGGTGGTTTGCAGGCAAGGCAATGCATCAACAAGTATGCTATCATTTGAAGGGGAAATTAAACTAGCTGTCCTGTCTGCGAGCCTCTGCTGGTTCGATTCCATCCCTGGTCGAGTCACACGAAAGTCTTTAAAAATGGTACAAACTGCCTCCTTGCTTGATGCTCAGCATTTATAGGATAGAGCCTGGATAGACCTCATTGGTTTGCATCTTCAAGAAGGAAGATATTTCACAATAATTGCCCCACTCAGTGCAGAGAGAAAAGTAATGTCACAAGCTGATGTTGCCAGTACACAGAGTACCTCAGGAAGTTATATCACTTCCCCAAGCGCAGTGGCTGTTTGAAGGCACATCCAGTGTAGTCTCATGTATTTGTCTATATCTACCAGCTCCTCTACTAGCCTTAGATCCTGTCGAAAAAAGATCCCCTTTGGTACCTTTAGAAAAGAGTAGGCCATTGTATGCCAGTACCAGCCAAATGTAAAAAAATTCTAATCTACAGAGGGTGAGAGGCACTGTATTTGTGGCTGAGTAAGCATCAAGAAGCCTATATAAACCAGAAACGTGTCCAAGGATCAATTTCTTTAAAAGGGGGTGGACTGGCACTGTTAGAAAAAGCTCACAAAGCTTATGTATTCAATTCCAGTTAATAGGTGCTTGCACGTACTCGCTCATGGAATGGTCTGGCAGCTCATCTCCTGTGGGAACTGACTCCATGCGGATGATGACCAGAAGCCAGAAATGTATTATTGGACTGATTTCTTCCCCTCACGTGGTGGCAATTTTCAAATAAAAGCTTCTGGAGCTGATGTGTGCTGAATTTCTGTGGGTAGCAGTGCCACAGCTGACTCTGCTTTATACATTGGGTGGTTATGTGTCCTTCACAGATTGCAACTGAGCCAGAATCCATTTCAAAATTTGATACATATCCTGCTGTCAACAATTTAATGATATCAACTGTGTAATGAGTATTTGAACAGGATCGATGTGTGGCAGGCACGACCTTTTGGTCAGGACCCTTGCAGCAAAAGCTGGTGTGGCACATCGAGTTCATGATCACCATTTCAGTTAACCCCTCATTAATCAAAACTAACTCCAAGATTCCATGGCTCCTTATTCTTCTTGTAATCCTGCAAGCAAAAATAAATTGTCGTTAAAGAAGATTCAGTGTGGGGAAATTACTTGGGCTCGAAATGCTTTTACTATGATGGGTAACCCCAGGTAAACCCACAACTTTTTCAGCTCTACAGCCTACCACTTGTTCTGTGATTTTCTTTCTATCCAAAACCAATGTTCATGGAAGAGCAAAATGGCAAAGGATAAATGGGGCTTGTAGGGATAGCAAAGCAATGTGGAAACCAGTGGATATGGGGCATACAGACAAACAGCATCCGTGAGAGTTGAGAAGACTGCAGGTGTCGTAGGTATGTGGGGAATGTAAGAGGATAGAAAAGATCATTGGGTAAGAGTAGGTGACAACATGACCTTCCATTTTTGAAGTTTCCAAGGTGGCGGTTGAATTTTCTGTACAAAGAGTGAAAAGTGAAACAGAAAGAGCTGCTCGAAGAAAGACCAAGTCAGCAAAGAAAGAAATCATAAATTTTGTCATACTCGTGTGAGGAATGATAATAACAAGCACTGGATACGTATGTTTGTGTTGAGAGAAATTTATGGACAGAAGTCCACAAGGATAGTCCATGGCACGGGCTAAAGTGGGTGTTAAGAGAAGTCGTAAAACAACAAGAGGACAGAAAAGTTACTGAAGAATCTGTGAGCTTTGGTAGAGGTATATTTCTGCAACATCAAAAGAGTAGGAGTTCCACGAGAGATGTCAACCGGCAAAATTATATTCGAAAAAATTATCTTGTGCACAATCGTCAATTACAAGCAATTAGGAGAACAGTACATGGTTGAGGTGCTTGGAGGAGCTAGAGTATAAAGGAAAGGAATAAAATGGAAAGGGAGAAACACCATTACCACAGAATAGAAGTGACAGTGAGACCAAGGGGAGGGGGAGAAGAACACATGGCGTGAACAAGCTGCACACAAGTTGAATGAAACAATGCAAGAAGAGAAAGGGGAAAGTGGGGATGAAACAGAAAAGGAATACACCAACTGACACTAACAAATGAAAAGAGCTTAGGGAGAGTGTGTGTGTGGGGGGGGGGGGATCACAATAATCTGGAAAAGGGGAGTGCTTTGGAATGGAATCATTTGGGGTAGAAGATATCGTAAGTACATGGATGGAATGGGGGGGAGGGGTGACCTCAGGTAGTGATGAACAGCTGTCTTGAAGTCATGGAGGAAAGAATGGGACTGAACAGAGTGGGGAAGTTAGTTCCACAAGTGAGAGAAAATAGGAAAAAAAGAGTGGAGGTGAGCAATAAGCCTGGATTTTGGGAGTTTACCAAAAAGGTTTCTGGGAGACCAGATCCAAGAGTATTTACATAGTATTCTCCAATGCCTTAGCCTCTTTATAATCTAAACGAATGTGTGTGTCCATCTCTTCCATAACTTCAAAACCATGAAACCTGGTGGCACAAAACTTTACGTGCATACTAAGGGAACTCCAAGGGAATGTATGAATGAAAATTTGGTGTTTGGGTAAATTTAAACACCCCTTTTAAAGACAATTAAATGGGTGCTCATCATAAAAAAGCATAACCAAGATGGTGGTGTTCCATCTTGGTAGGTGGGCATGTCAAATACGGAATGGGTCAGCCAACTCGCAGGGGTCGATAGCCACCATTTTGTTTTGGCCTGCTCAAAAATCCCTTGACTTGGAACAGGCCGCAATGGTTTCTGTACAATAAAGTACTCATGTTTTTCTTCTTCATTTTCCTCACTTGTATTGTCGAATAAATGATCTTCATACCTAAATAAATTGCTGTATACTTCACTTTTGTCGGTGATATAGTTTTCAAATTAGGAGCTTAAAGCTAATTTATGCATTATATGATGTAATATTTCACGCTTGCCTCTCACGGACTAATTAAAGTATATAATCAAAATCTGTCTTCGGATTTGAGGATTGGAGCTCGTTTACTCTTTAAATGTCGAAACGTGGAGTGAAATCTCAGAATTTTATGAAATTAGTGATTCTTACAACTAAGCCTATTGACTTAAAGCAAGACCTTCCATCCTTCTCCATATTTACACAGGAAAATGTGAAATTACTAAAGCATTAAACTTATCTTTTACGACTGTTTGGAGAATTATATCGAGTGAATAAAAGATTACGGAATGTGCCAAAAGTGCAATTTAATTCAGTACAATTTTTTTATTTTTTTTTTTAAGCAGCGAGACAAGTTTGGGTGTGGGATCTCCGCCAAGGCTCCTGTGGTGCAAGCAATTGGGCATGGCGACCACAGCTGGATTCTCCATGGGGAAATCCCCGGAGTTAAGGCCCAGTCAAACCTTGACGTTTTAGCCAGCAATGGCAACGTATCAAAATGTATGTAAAATGCTGGCTTACGCTGAACTTTTGATGTTTTTTTTTTAAAGATTCGGACGTATTCATAACGAGTTGGTCGTATGCATAACATATTAGTAACGGACACAGAACGTTTTGTTGTCTTATAGATAACTTATACCAACGAATGCTTAGCCTGTTGTCGGTGTTCACAACCTATGCCCAACGATAGTTTAACTTATGCATAGCGCGCTGCACGTATCGCCGACGATCACGTGGCGTAGCCTATTAAAAGGCTGCCGCACAATGATTCAAATCATAACCGCTGGAGAAATGGAAGAGTCAACATCTCAGTCACACCTTGGCGATCTTGCCAGCACATGCCGACCTCTGAAAAATGCGTCTAAAACGCTGGCGCACGTCGAATACGGAATGGATAAGTTTGGTATACGTGAATAGAACGCTAAAGTACGCTATCATACGTCGTAGTCAGTGGAGTACGTCTTGCAATTTTAAACGTGTTAAAAATTTTACGACGTACTTGTCGTATGCCTCACACGTTCCGCATGTGATGGGAATAAGTTGTACACACGATATGCGATCGTTGGCACACGTCGACAAAAGTTACTTGTAAGTTACTCATAAGTCGAAACGCGTCAAGGTAATGGTTAACGTCAGTGTTCCAGACTCCCTGTTTTTTTGTTTTTTTTTTCTTCGGCATGACGGTGATGTTGACACTTCGATTTCTAGTGCGGTTATAATATAATATAATTCATAGGCTGCCGCTCAACGATTTAAATCATAACCGCACTGGAAATCGAAGTGTCAACATCACCGTCATACCGAAGAAAAAAAAAAACCAGGGAGTCTGGAAAACTGACGCTAACCATTACCTTGACATGTTTCGACTTATGAGTAACTTACAAGTAACGTGTGTGAACATGTATCAACGATCGCATAACGTGCCTACAACACGTTACTCATAGGTTAGAAATAAGTTTCGGGTACGATAAACATTACCTCGACGTGTTTCGACTTATGATTAACTTGCAAGTAACGTGTGTCAACGATCGCATAACGTGCCTACAACTTATGGCCAGCGTAGCAGAACTTATGAGTCATACGCTGGCATAAGTCATAAAATTTCTAGCATGCTAAAATTTGAGAACAACCGCAAAGTACAACGATGAAAGCCAGCGTACTACGACGTATGGCAGTGTTTTTCAGCGTGCTCTCGATGTTTCCAAAACTTACCCATAACGTTTTCGATGTGTGCCAGCGTTTTTGACAATTTTTTCAAAAATCGGCATAAGCTGGCTAAAACGTCAAGGTGTGACTGGGCCTTAA
This sequence comes from Eptatretus burgeri, assembly GCF_056783735.1. Lineage (NCBI taxonomy): Eukaryota > Metazoa > Chordata > Myxini > Myxiniformes > Myxinidae > Eptatretus > Eptatretus burgeri. Next base: position 88,952,440 of record NC_140965.1, read on the forward strand.
GGAAGGCAAAATCAGTAAAATCAAACATCATATTAAAAGAATGATTAACATAATGGGAGGATTAGCATGAATAAAGCAATGGGACAAGTGAACTACAGGTTCAAGAGAGAATTGGAAAATGTTTTCAGTGGTTACGAAGCAATGCTTGCTGAAAAAAAAAAGAAGAAAGCGATGCAGAAGACTGTCTTTAGCTTCTTCCAGAAGGTTGAAAGGCCTCGAGCTGATGAATCTGCAGAATCAACATCCTCAACTTATTTTGACCACATCAACACCAACACCATCACCTAGAAATGCAAAGAAAAAGTCAACAGGTTCTCTTGAGGAGTGGTCAGAGATGGAGGAAGGGGCAACAACCCTGAGCCTCTGTCTGACTAATCATCAACACCATGCATCACCACACCACAGTAGGATTGCCGAGAGGTATGCTCACTCACTCTGGGTCTATCCTGGGCTATAAACTGTTATCCTGGTGTTTCACAGGCAGGGTGATGAAGCAATGTGTGTGCCATCCCTCAGATGGACGATAAACTTGGTGTCACATCTGCCAGAATTAGTTGGTGGACAGAAAAAATCCCTTTGCGGTGTCCTTCGCGAAGAGTGGGGGGGAGGGGGGCTATACCTTGCATCTTGGCAAAATTTCAAATTCCTGCTGAACCGATAGGGGCACTGCATCAGCAGCACTGGCACAGCCTCAGTCAATGATACCATTCACATCCTTGTGCTGCATCGGAAAAAAGAAGACGACCAGACCTCGATGTATAGTATTTAATTGTAATAATATTTTAATTCATTAATTTACTCTTTGAAAAATTTCCACTCGATATTTATTTGCTGTCATGAATGCATTCCCACTTTAATACATCAAGTCAATGGGATTTTGAAGTTCAATTTACATTATTTTGATTTAAACGATGTTTTCCAGGAACACATCTCTGTTGTAAATAGGGAAGTGCCTGTATATAGGTGTGTGTTTATATTTGTGTATGTTAGTGTGGTCATAAAACATAACACAGCATTATCTTTGCTCAAATCCCCTTCCCCCCTTACCTTTCTCTCTTTTTGTCCGCTTCTCGCTCCCCCCATAACAAAGCGCAGCACTCTCTTCCCAACACCTCTCCCTCTCCTCTCCTCTCCCTCTCCCTCTCTCCCCTCTCTCCCCCTCTCCCCCTCTCCCTCTCTCCTCTCCCTCCCACATTTAGTTTGCCCGTTAGCGAAGTGATGGGTGGTATTTGTATGTACAATGTGTGGTTGGCATTATAGCTTAGATAGAGGAATGTGCATTCACCTATGAGCTGTCTATTCTGGGTTTGAATCGTGACCCAGCTATAAACGAACATCCTGGTGTTTTGCATGCAGGGCAAGGCATCAGTGTCTATGCCGTTCCTCAGATGGATGTTAATTCGGAGGATCAGTCTGCCGGTATTGCTTGTTGAAGGACGTTAAAGATCCTCCGGTGTCTTTCGTGAAGAGGAGGTGAGTTATCACCGGAACCCTGAATAACAAATTAGTAATTCCTGCCTTGACTGACTCATGGGAAGGCAAGGGCAAACATTCAGCACAACCCCATGCCAAGAGACTGCTTCAACAGTACCAACGCTCGATCAAGGGGATGGTACATTGAGGTGATGGTGATGATTGCAGGAATTAATCATCGTTTCCATTATTTTTGATCATTTGCTTGTCATCCCAGGTTCAAATCCCATATAACGGTCATCTCTCTGCTCCTTTCAGAGTGTAGTAAATGCATGGAAGAGTCTCCGTGGAAAAGTAGTGACAGCATAAACATTAGTTTTAAAATTGAGTTAGGTATCTTAAAGTAGTGGGGATGGGGGGGGGGTACTTAGATATTGGCATGATTGCACAGGCTTGATGGGCCGAATAGCCTCATGTGTTGAAGTTCCTTGTAATCCCTAATACATATGGACATATCAAGTGGATTTGTGTGTTTGTCTACATTTGTCCTTGCCACTCATATGAAAGTATATTGTTGGCTCATGGTGGAATCTCTGCATGTAATGCATTCATATTCCTCAATGAGCCACAGACACTATTAAAATCTATACTATAAATCTGTAAATTAAAATAAGATGATTAGTCTGGCAAGAGCTGTGTGTACTAGTTTGGCAAGACTCTCCAGCACAACAGGAAGGTGGTTCGAACAATTTGTGAATTTGAAGTGAGAGAGGGTTTGATTTTTTTTTTGATTTTTTTTTTGGTGAGCCGGCTATTGAATAAGCTGTCCCGCAGGCTCTGATAAATAAGCCTTGCTGTACGGTATAACAATTAGATAATGTGCTGCCATGACTTTATTTGATTTATATGCTAATTTGGTTAGACCACAAGTGGTGGCTTTTCTTGCAGTTTAGAAGCTAAGACATGCAATCATTATACCTCCCTGGCATGTAGTGGCATCTTAAAGGGCAATAGCAAGTTCCAATGTGGACAATTTGTTTTTGAACACAATGTTTGAAGTGGCTCCCTGCAATACAAGATTAATGAAACTTTTCTAGATGTGCATTGTGCACATTTAAATTTCGGAGTGAAATCGTATCTCAGAGGGCTGAGTTTCATAGGACTGGTTCAGTTTCCTTGGGGGGGGGGGCGGGAACAAAAAAAAATACCAGGATCCACCAGTTGTGATATCCTCTCGCATTGGTCTTTAGATGTCCAAGGTCCCCGAATATCTTGCAGAAAGAGTAGGCCATTGCAGGCTAGTACGTTAACCCAAATTCCTGTCTCCCAATTCTTTGGTTAAAGTTTTCTGACGGTGGCAGGAAACAAACTATCCTCTTCTTAGAAATCGTTGCAGTTGACAGATCACATCTCGAGACGATGAAACATTGATGTTAGTCCTTCCCAGATGGATTGCATCACTTTGGTATGAGGAAAGAAAACAGCAATGCAGTCATGCAAGTTGTTTTGTGCAATCATGCACAAGCGATATATTAAGAGCACATACCTATTGGCATCAAAAACTTGTGAATAATTCCATCAACATTTTTGGACTTTTAACACAACACAGGCTGAATGGACTACCCGACATGGATGAATGTTTCGTCCAAACAAGATGCAGGAAAATAGTATCGCGTGAGAGATCCTGACTCCTGATTGGGAGAAAATCTTTCCCATGACCAGTCAGACAAATTACAGCATGTGGTGGAAATTCGACCAAACATGTCCAAAAGATTGTTTCAGTTCAAACACATGAAATAGTGGCTCAAAGTTATTCAATAAGAGCCAATGTCACCACAACCATTTTGAGAGTGGAAAGAACATCATTTGCTTTAGGCAAGTTAAATGTAAAATGATTACAATTTCCAGCGAGCTAAGTGTGAAGAGCTGTGGACAAATGCATACATATCTTCCTAGATATGAAATACTTGTGCATTGAAATGGTCTCAAGTTGACTAAATGATGATTACCTTGCCGTGCAGATAGCAGATAATTGAATATACATAATCTGAGAGTGGTGTCTGTACCAGCCTGATAATGGATCACATCAAAGATCTATGATGCCGAGAGATTGTGTTATGATTTGAGGCTTTTATGAGCGATGTGGTTCAGCCCTGACAACTCGGTGAAGGTTAGCATGACGTCAAGACATTACTTGGAGAAAATGAATGAACATGTTTGGCCTGCACTGGTACTTTTTCATTTCAATTACAACCAAAACAAGAATGCAACCTCCAAAGATGAGTTGCATAACATACATTTTCTAAACAAGCAAGCTACAGGCTCCAGTCACAAATCCATTTTTAATTTTGGAAGAAAATATGGGAGGAAAAACTTGTCCAATGCTTATCTTAGTTGGTCGTCTCTCTGCTCAATACGCTGAATTTCCAGATCAAAGGGCTCCGTGACCGATGGTACAGACGGAAATTTAAAATGGACAAGATAAAGAGCAATTGGAGATTGCAGAACCTTGCCAGGACTTGTTTGGTGTGTATTTTGCCTGGTGTTTGTTTACTGGTGTGTTACATAATTAACTAGAAGGGCACTCGGTAGAGCGCATACCTCTGCCTCGTAATGCCTGATCCACGAGATCATATCAGGCCCAATACATTTTTGAAATATCATGCGAAACAGCACGATATCACTTTGGCCCTATCTCTCAATGGTGGAGAATCACTTTAAAAAATAAATAATTCTCGTATCCAGATCTGGATTGGGATTTTCACCAAAATTGAATCACTTCGTCCTTGTCACACCCCCAACCTGCCCACCAAGTTTTATTTGAATCCGTCTAAAACTTTTTGAGATATCCTGCACACAAACAGACAAACAGAGCCAGTCAGTCAGACAAACAAACAGACAGACAGGGGTGGAAACAACCTCCATCCACCTTCAGAGGAGGAGGCAATAAGAACTACTCACAGCATACAAGGCCATTGTTGGCAGCTCAATGGAGTACTGCTCTCCCCTATGGGCCGGCAGTCACATTGCAGCATTACATCTGTCCCCTGGCTCCTGCAGAGTCTAAAGCTCTTTATCTCTTTATCTTTATGCTATGGAATCTGAAGCTCCTGAATCTTCCTCCTTTTTCCCCCTTTTGGAACCGCTTTCTGGAGACGGTACAATCACACTCTTCCCTCAAAGACTTCAAGCAAGCGTTGAACCAGCATCCAATATTCTAATTTCATACCCTATCTCGACCCACGATCTATTTTTTGATCCCTATTAACACGACTTATGGAACCCAATCCTTTTGGTTGCAGTTTATTGTGTTTCCTCCCATCCTCTCTCTCCTTTTTCTGTTCATTATTTCCCTTGCTTGCGTCTAACTATGACCCAAGTGTCAGTATATTGCCTTTTCACCTTCAGTCACCTTTCCCTTCCATGAGCTTTGATTTTTCTATACATAGGATAATTACAAATATTTAAAGGATTGAAAAAAATGCAACAAAGTGAAGGATCAATGTTAACTATGACCACATCACAGCATGACTTGTCGGTGGAACGTCGCACTAAAGTGTTCTATTAATGATTATACAACACAATGTAGCCCTTTTCTCAACACAACGGCTGCATTGACCGACATGACCATCAAAAGACTGGATAAGGATGGGTTGTTTTGGGATAAAACACCACCTCTATTGATGTAACTGTTGTGCAGAACTGGCTTAGAGAACAAGAAATCGATTCCACAGCATCAACGAGTGACCCAACCATTTGGTCTCAATTCCGTGATAAGATGTGTTTAATTTTTATGGAAAAGTAGAAGAGAGGAACAACCCGATTTGTTTGGGAATACCAGCCATTTGGACCTCGTCCCTCTCTCATATAATCTTAAATTCCTCCAGGAACCCTAGATCAGAAATTCATACATTTTTGGAAATAGCTCGCTAGAGGGCAGTCTTCATGGAAATACGTGCAGACATGGGAATTGCTCCCGACTTCCAGTGCTACATCAGTGTAGTCCTTTTCAACTGGTGTGGCTGAGCAATCCACAACAACCTGGAACTTTGTATGCTGTTTATTCATGTACAATCTTACATTCTTCATTATGTGATCTGCTATGCCATTTGGGGTCCAATATTACATATATACAGTGAGTACTGTACAATAATTGTGCTGAAGTCCAAAATGTTGAAAAGGAAAGTAAAAACAAAATCCTTTTCTTTTCATTGATACTTATATTAAGCTTCGTATCAAATTAAAAGAGGCAGAAAAAGAAAACAAAGATTCCTGATTTGAAAATTGAAAATGCAATGGAAAATGGAAATCTTAAATTCGGATATTTTCTACATTGTGGAGTTTATAGCTGGCGGAAATGTTACGTGGAGAAAGCTTCCATTCAAAAACTTTTCACTTGCGAATAATTTTTTCCAGGCTATTCATTTATTTTGCAGGATCTGACATTAATGCAGCTGTTGTTACACAAAACACACACATGCTAGACTACTCTAGACATGACCAGTCAAACACAAGCGGTGACCTTGAGGGAAGTGAGGCAACTTCCGACCAGAACACTGGGTCCCCGAGATGCCATTTTGTGGTGTCCCTCTTCTCTCTTGCAGTAAGTAAGATATTTAAGGAGAAATAACGCCCCTTCTCAATGGGATGCAAACCCATGGTGTTTGTACATGTTATTTCGCTAAAGTGAAGATGCCACATAAACCATTCTTAAAGTTCTTGAAATGATTCAGCCAGGATCGGAATCGAGTCAACGACCTAACAGACTCAAGAGCAGACGCTCTATTACCACAATGCTACTGAGTGGCACTCACTTGTACAACCACAATGCTACTGAGTGGCACACACTTTTACATCAAGGACGGGTCTGGTACATGGAGTACACCAAGTACCACGAACACCATTCCACCGATTTTGTGGGAGAATTAACACATGTACTTTGTCACTTGCAATTTAAAGTCTCGTGTTATTCTCCAAATATTTCTACATTTCTCTCTCGGACAACATGGACAAACTTTTAACCACTCATTTCAACTCTCTCTTCCTCATATGGAGCGATTTCAATTGTCACCATGCAAATTGGCTGGGTGTTGGTACATCTCTCACCAGCCGTGACACTTCAACAAAAGACTTCTGTAACTCCGTGGGACTGACTCAATCTGTGAAATTTCCCACCCAGATTTCTCTTAATGGCAAATCCTCCCTTCTGGAGTTTGTGATGACTAACTTCCCCCCAAATGTCTTCTGCTCTTCCTCTGCTAAAATTGGTTCATCTGATCATGTGCTTGTGAAAGTCAACATCTCCCTGGCTATTCTCAGAGAGCTGCCTCGATGCTGGTAATTCTGGCACTTCACTCAAGGAGATGGGCAAGTCAGATCAGATCTGTTACTTGCTACAGGAACCGTATAAACCTTTACTCAACTGTTTCATGGTTAGGTTGTGGTGACTAAACCGTGTCCCCCACCAGTTTCCTGGCGAGGAGGGTCTATGGATATGTACACCCAGCAGGATTAAAAACAAAATGTGACAAAGGATGGAAGAGCTCCTTGTGAGCCAACAGCCATCCATATCTGGTGCTCCATATCTGGTAATTTTGCAAAACACATAGAAAATACAAATAAAACTGAAAACTCACTCTGGGGGAGTACCTCCTGTGCAGCGAATAGGGATGGTTATGAATGTATGGTGCTCCCCATGAGTTTGGAACTGTGAACCAGAATAGCACGAAGGTCCTTGGCTTTATAAGAAGTAGTGGACTTCGGGTGGCTGGTTCATGGTTTCAGCACCAACAGACTCATTGATAGACTTGGTATTCCAACACTGGTGGTGTGACAAAGGAGATTGAGCATGTGCTCGTTCATGATCACTGGAGGATGATTCAGAACTGCAGGGTCTACTGGAGTGCTCAGTTCCACAATAACTTACTGACCACAGGCTACTTGTAGCAACTCTGAAGTTTCAGCTTAAATCCAGGAAAATGGTACCATCTCAGCCCAGGCTGGATGTTGGCAAGCTCAAAGATGAGAGAGTAGCAGAGGATTTTGCAAACAGGCTGAGTGGGAATTTGAGAGTCTGAGTGTTTTGAGGAATCCTTAAGAGTTGTATATGCCTCGTGTTGGCTTAATGGTTAGGGTGGTGGGCTTGGGATCCTAGAGTCCTGAGTTCAAAACTTGATTGGTTGTTGAATAAATAACAGGAGCGGTTGACTCAGCCTGTCATTCTTCCGAGGTTGGCAAAATGAGTACCAGCTTGCTGGGATGGTTGAGCCATTTGTGTATCCTGTGTTGGCGTGACGACCCATCAAGGATTGTGGCCAATAGCCTACGAGACTGCTTCAGCAGCAGCAATGCTCTATTCCGAGTACGGTCCCAATGGATTTGGATTGGATCTGATTGAAGAGTTGTGGAGTGCTTTCAACACAACCATCCTTGATGTTTCCGGTGGATGGCTTAGAACCTATTGACAGGTGAAGAAGAAATTTGTCTCCCAAGGGACACTGCGTACCATTGACCAGAGTCGCAGGCCAAGCTTAATGGCAGAGCTGAGCTGTTCAAGAAGTTGAGGCGAAAAAGTGTATGTGCACTGAGGGTAGCCAAGGAGGCTTATTTGCGAGGAATATGTGTCGGGGTAAAGTAACACCTGTGTTCAAGTGATTCTCATCCTGGTAACAGAGGAATTGGCGCATTGCGTTCCTCCAAACCCATCCCTTGGTGTACTGATGTTCGAGCGAAGGGTGGTGGGCTCTCAACAGAGGACTCCGAAGTGAAGGCCTGCTGGACCAGTTACTTTGAGCGGCTGTACCAGGTTGACCCACCAACTGTTGAGTTGGATGTCAGGGGTGTAACTATTCCTATTGCTGACCCTCCAATCAACTGTGAACCACCTTCCTTTGAGGAAACACAGCTATGCGGTGAACCAGTTAAAAGTGGTAAAGCTCCTGGGATCTGTGGCATCCATGCTGAACTTCTCAAGGTTTGTGGAAATGCTGCACTCATGTCATTGCATGCAGGTCTCTGCTTTGTTTGGAGCATAAGCATCATCCCAAGTGACTGGAAGAGGAGCTTGTTATCCCTCTATGGAAAGGGAAGGATAATCGCCAGAAATGCAATAACTACCGAGGAGTGATGCTGCTCTCAATGTCAGTGTCAGGTCTTTGCCTGGATAATTGATGGGGTTCACCACCATCTGCTTGAGCACCAGCACCCAGAGCAGTTGGGTTTTATATCAAAAAGGTCAATGATTTACCAAATCCTTGCTCTGACTGATTGCTTACTGACTTCTTCTACTCTCTTAGCCAACATGTGGCACTCAACAAAATCCTTTCAACTCCTCTCCTTGTCAATGCTGGAGTGCCCCAAGACAGTTTTCTTGGTCCAGTCCAATTCATGATCTTCATCAAGATCTCTGACTCTGGAAAATCCTTTCTATCTATTTTTTGATTACTCCACCCTGTGCCATGATATCCCTCATCCTTCAAACAGGCAAGCTGCCACCTCTTCCCTGTCTTCAGACCTTGAGAAAAATCCCAAGATGGTCAAACACTTGGAATACGTCTTTCAATCCTGTCAACTCACACACTCACATCTCTCTCTGAAAGGATCGTCTGGCAAACTCCACACCACCCCACCTCCTTTCTTAACAATCCTCTTGAGGAGGTTCAAGCATTCAAACTCCTGGATCTCACAATCAGCCATGATCTTTCTTGGGCAAACCACATTTCAACATTGGCCTCCAAAGCAAGTCACCAACTGGGCATCCTCCATCTTACAAAGTCCTTCCTTGGCACTCCTGAACTCCTATTCACCTACAAGGTCTTCATGTGCAGCTTGATGGAATACTGCTTTCCCCTCTGGGCTGGCCTCCTGCCTCACATCTTGCTCAGCTTGATGCTGTAGAAACCAAGGCCTTCAAGATCATTGGAATATCCCATGCCAAAGCTGAGTCTCTGGGCTTATCACTTCACCATCACAGACATGTTGTTGGTCTCCACTGCCTCCTTTCTGGTCTTGCACCCTCTGCTGTTTCTGTGATTTGTCTGCCCCCCCCCCCATGTTTCTGCAAGGCTCACATGGTCTACCATTAACCCTCTTCTGGTAAAAAATAAATACTGGATCAATGCTCACCTCCACTCATTTGTTCTTCTTTTTCTCCCACCTGTGAAATCATCTTCCACATCCTCTTCATTCCCTTTCATCCTTCCAGGTCTTCAAGACAGCAGTTCACCATCATCTCAGATTATCCCCAATCCAAAACCATGATATTTTCTACCCTCGTTAACCCACCCAAATTTCTCCTAATTTTCCAGTTTTTCTTTCTCCATTTACAATCCTTCTCCAGTTTTTTTTTTCTCCATGCAAGCATGTTTTGTGTCCTGGTTTTGTCTATTCCATCCTGTCCTGATCCATTCAGTGTGCTCGCTCTTTTACGAGCCTCGACTATGTACACAAAAAAAATCTCTGCTGCACGGAATTTACTGTGCCTTCACGTACAAATCAATGACATGATCCAACTTACATGAAGTGTAAAATAAAACCATAAGTGTCTCATTTACCATTTGTACAACACTACTATCACACTCACCAAATGCTGTGTACTCAGTGTGTGTAATTCATGCGGATCATCTAGTTAATAACACAGCATACTTTTAAGACCTGTTGGAAAACTGTATACAGGGATCAATTTGCTGAAATGTAAATTGTGCAGTTATATTGATGTTTAGGATATTTTTCCACAAACATACTGAACTGATGCCTTATCCATATTCGTCTGTTTTTTTTTTCATTACCTTTATGATTGATGAACTCTGTCATTGGTTCTAAAACAGTGCATGCCGTGTCTATTCGATAATAGTCATATGTTGCACCTGGTCTGGCGGGATGGCCTAAAGTAAGAAGTAAGCACACTCACCTCTAAGCTTCCAAGCTTGGACTTGAATCCCGACCCAGCTATAAACTGTCATCCCCGTGTTTCCAGTATCACTGGTGATTCATCAATGTATGTGGCTGAAAGTGAGACCCAGGAGTATGAATGATTGTGCCATCCCTCAGATGGACGTTAAACTTGACATCCTATCTGCTGGCATTAGCTTGTAGATGTTAAAGATCCCATGGTGTCCTTCATGAAGAGTAGGTGAACTATTGCCGGCATCCTGAAGAAATTCCAAATTCCTGCCCCGACTTCCCGTGTTGGAGTGGTGACCCATCCAGGATTGTAACCCGAGCCAAGAAACTGCTTTAAAGAACACACACTCTCTAAAAGAGAATGTTAGATGATCTGCTTCTTGCAACTAGTCACCTGCCATATCTCAAAACATAAGGTAATATGCATTAAATGAGAGGTTATCTATACAAAGCATGACAAGGAAGGAGGAAAGTAAAATCTCTAATCTCGAGAAGAAAATATTTATGGATGACCCCTCAATGCAGACCTGATGAATCTCCCAAAATCCAAGCTTTCTGCTCACCTCTACTTCTTTGCCCCCCTTCATCGAGGCTTGTGAAATTGTCTGTGTCGATCAAATCACATCCTTTCCAAAAGCACTTTTTAAATAATATATTTTCACCATCTCGTGTCAAGTGCCAAAACCACCCTGGATCTTTTCCACTCTCTTTGTTGTTTTGCATCTTATTGTACCAAGTCTGCCCCTTTCCCAATATTATTTTAGGCAACTAAACTTCTTACTTCTTGTACAGTGACCTGTAAAAGTGTTCACCCCCTATCAATAATGCCACATTTAGATGAATTACGAATTATGTAGAAACAATTTTTTCCAAATGAACTTTTTTATTCATAACTGAAGAGATCGAACTAAACATTGTTATAGTTGAAGGAGGTTAAATGTCAGGAATACCTGCAGAAAACGTGTTCAAATCAAAATTCACTGGTTATTGTCAGGAATACCTGCAGAAAACATGTTCAAATCAAAGTCACTGGTTGTAAGATAATTCAGCCCTTTCGGTCAAACTTGGTGGAAGCACCTTTTACAGCAATGACTGTGATAAGTCTTTTTGGGTGATCTCTATCAGCTTTGGGCAAAGATTTCACCATCTCAAAAACCTGCCACTACCATCACGTTGTGTGTGTGTGTGTGCGTGTGTGTGTGTGTGTGTGTGTGTGTGTGTGTGTGTGTGTGTGTGTGTGTGTGTGTGTGTGTGTGTGTGTGTGTGTGTGCATGTGTGTGGAGGAAGTTAGTGAGATGGGGGAAATCTTTGTCCCTTCTTCACTGAAAATTGCTCTCGTGTTGCCAAGTTTGATGGGGATCATCGATGGACGGCAATCTTCAAGTCTCACCATAAATGTTGAATTGGGTTCAAGTCAGGACTTTGACTGGGCCACTCGATAACATTTATTTTCTTCTTATTCAGCCACTCCAGTGTGGCTTCAGCTTTGTGCTTTGGATCATTGTCCTGCTGAAATGTGAATCTCATACCCAGTTTCAGATTCATGGCTGACTCAAGCAGGTTTTCATCAAGGATTCTCCTGTACTTTGCACTGTCAATTGTTCCATCTGTCCTGAGAAGGTTGCCAGTCCCTGCTGATGAAAGGTAACCCCATAACAGGATACTGCCACCACCATGCTTTACAGTAGCGTTGGCTGCATGATGTGCAGTGTTAGGCTTGCACCAGATGTAACGCTTTGAATCTGGACCAAAAACTTCAATTTTTGACCACAAAACGTTTCTCCATATGTCTGGAGTATCATTAAGATGCTTTTGTGCAAACTCCATGTGAGTTTTTAGATGCATCTTTTTCAGTAATGGCTTCTTTCTTGCCACCTGTCCATAAAGCCCAGCTTTGTGACAGGAACAGGATATCGTTGTTTGATGAACACTCACCCACATCTCAGACATAATAGCCTTGCAGATCTGTCAAAGTCATTGTTGGATTTACATGGACATCCCAAAACAGTTTTGTGTTTGCCCGGCTGCTGAGTTTGGATGGGCGACCTGATCTAGGTAGAGGCTGGGTGGTATGATACGACTTCCACTTATTAATGATGGATTTCACCGTACTCAAAGGGATAACGAGTGACTTTGAAATCTTCTTATAACCCTATCCTGAACGATGCTTCTTCACCACTTTATGTCTGACTTCTTTAGAAAGCTCTCTGGTCTTCACATTTGCCTTGTTGTTTGACCAAGTGAGTTTCACCTTAAAACTACTTAGATAAGTGGGGGAGCTTAATTTTTAAGTTAAACCACTGATTACACATAGGCGAAACCTATTACACTTATTTTGTAACCTTTAAAACAAATAATTTGCCTAATTAACCCTAAATCATGTCAAGAGCAAAGGGTTTGAATGCTAATGCAACTGAAAATCATCTGATTTTCTCTTAATCTAATTTATTGACATTTCATCTGCAATTTTTGGCTTTATCACTTTGGAGTAGTTTGTGAAGACTATATGTATTGAATTCGATTTGAAAACATCATGAAATCAGCTCAGGTGGCATCAAAATGTGAAAACTTTGGAGGGGGTGAATCTTTTTGCAGGCCACTGTATATTTTCCTGCAACTGTCATTCTCTTTTCTCATGAAAGAGCCTTGTATGTCTGCACTAAAAATGCAATATAAAGTTAAAAGTTAAAACAAATAAATGATGGATGTGAATTGGATACCAGCGTGATTGGCCAAATGGTCTCTCCCTCTGCCGACGTGTCCAAATTGTTTTTTTGTTATTCATGATCCTGTGAAAATCGTATCTCATGGTAACAAATTCTGTTGGGTGCAGGATCAATGCGGCGGTAAGTTGTATTTACATCACGTGATATACATCATTAGTGGTACGTTTGACACATGATATATGCCTCGTATACTCGTACGTGTAGTTAATGAGAAATGTTGAGTCCGCTCCATCAAATAGCTCCGGATATAAATAATGAAGCTGGACGTGATGAGAGTCGGTAGATTTGATCCGTCACGGATGAAGGCTTGTTCTTTACAAATCGACATTGACAAGCAGACATAAGCTTTGGTACGAAATAAGACAGACGAAGGCATGGGCAGAGCCAAGTCCATAAACGCACATCAGCGACTCAAGGTCTCAATTCAAAGTTTGTCAAGAGTGCCGTAAAGAAATCCTTGCCTTGAGCGAGCCGAACTTGCGAGTAGTGGAGGACTCTCGGCAGATTTACTGCCGCGGCGGAGCTGCAAATCACCTTTGGTGCTGGAAGTAAAAAAAAAAATTCGTCATTCGGAGGGAAAAAGGCTGGGCCAGGAGGCGGGTGTCAGGTTTAATGTCAGCACATGCAGGCATGAAGTTACGCTTGGAACCTTTGCAAAATGCATATCAGCCGCCGCAATTCACAGCAGCATGCCCATTTTGCGTTTAGAGTGCATCTCTCATTTCAGGGCACACAAACGTGTACAGGTATGTGTCATTTTGTTGATTTATTTTGCATTTATTTTCAGCTCGTACGTAGGGGAGGAAATATCTGAAAACGCAAAGTGCATCTTGCTTTTCATAACACCCATCCAGCATTCTCTCTATTCTCGCATATTGTGTGGAGTCAATTTTGCCAATTGAAGAAATACTCAAATTATGACGTCACCGTTACGTATTACATCTTTCCTGGTGTATGGCAATGCAAGCAGTCTCAAGAGGTCCAAAAGAAACTTCATAAAACCATAAATCCTCACATTTATATTGTTCATTGATCTCTTGTGAATAAAATAATATATCATCTCGGAGAGGCGTTAAAAGAAAAGTTCCTGGAATGAGATCATCAAAATGGTCCAAGAAACACCAACCTGTATATTTTTCAACTTAGAAGTACAGTGTATATAATACAATTAGTCAGGGGATATGTTTCTTACAAATTAAAGACATTAATATGTTCCATCCATCCATTGGGACCATTCTCTGTGCAGAGCGTTGGTGCTGCCTGAGCAGTCTCCTTGGCTATTGGGCACAATCCTGGACAGGTCACCACTCTGACACAGGATACCAACAAGCTGGCACTCATTTTGCCAACCTCAGAAGATTGACAGGCAGAGTCACCTGCAGGGATATGGCATTATCTTTCAGAATAAACAAAATGCTTTCATGTGACTTTGATCCATGTCCCAGCCACATGACAGAGAACCACAATAGGTAAACAGTAATGACATTCATATAGGTCTCAATATGAAACTGGTTGTCAGGCATGAGCTTCTGGAACATTTTTGAGGGGGTTTTTTTCAGCATTCAGGAAGAAATCGATCTTTAGTTTTAACCGAGTTTGAAGAATTTTTGGAAACGAGATATTTATGATCTGATCTCTTTTATTAAAAATCACATAGCATCACATCTGTTGTTACTACAATCGGTGGACTCTAAAGCTCTCAACAATATTGCCATCCCCTGCAATGAGATCAAGCACAAGGCTATTGCCTTCATATCACAGGGAGGTCTGCGTGATGGCCTCTGTATTTTTTGCGCCTCTCTTTCCGGTCTTGCTTCCTCTGCTCTCTCAGCCCTGTTATCCTCTCCAACTTTCACAGGATTTACGTGTTCTCCTGTTTGTGTAATACTTTTCCCTCCATGGCTTTTACATTTTTCACTCCACAGCTTCTACCAGATAGTGCACTACCAACCCGTACATCAGCCATCCTTAACCGCAATATCTTCTACCAACATTAACCCTACTGAACCTAACCAAACTCTTTTAGGTTATTGTATCGTGTGTGTGTGTCTTTTTTATTATCTTGGTTATTTTGAGGAACTGTCACCCTATTGTCAGTTTATTGCCGTTTTACCGTTTGTTTCCTTGCTCTTTCATGAGCCTCACTCTCATATAAAATAGGCAACAGGGAAATTGCAACAGATGGAAAGTTGATTTTAAGTGATTTTTTTTAACCACTGAGTGATAGAGCCAGAAACTATATGTAGCAGGATATCTGAAAAAGTTATGGATGGATTCGGATGAAATTTGGGGGATGAGTTGGTTCGGTGACAAGAACAAGCCAATTAAATTTTAGTTCAGGTCGAAATCCAGATCCAGCCTCGCAGTGGGATAAAAAACGTAAACTAATCAGCCTGGTGGAGGTATGTTCTCTCCCGAGTGGCCATTTTAGTTTTACTTGGGCCAACAACACAACCAAAAGGAATTAACTGTGGTTAAAATATAATGACATGTATGACCGGATGGGGGAAAAAAAAAATGGTTTGAGCAACTTAATCCACTCAGTGATTAACTCATCAGACTGGATTTGACTCCAGCACTCCAAGCTTCAGCCACACCCTCCATTCTCTGCTTTACTCTTTTTCCTGCCTTTGAGGTGATGGGGTACTAGTGATGGCTTCGAAGAATTGTCAGAACAGTGAAGCATTCAGCTTACAAAATGGAAAATTATGAAATTAACAAGACGAATGAATGGTCTGCATGGGAATGAAAGAACGCCTTAATTCCATTCACATACATTTATGTCTATTCAATGAACGACCTTTCACAAAGCACAATACCCATTAGGTGCTGCTTGATGGTGCTGCAATGTACACTGCTCTTCACAGAAACCCATCTCTGAAGTCCAATCTGAAACAGAGCAACAAGGAAAACATTATATGTGCACACCAAGTCTCCCAACTCAGGCGTTGATACCATTCCTGTCTGACCTTGATGCCATCCCAGTGTGACCTTGATACCATTCCAGAAGCATGAGCTGTCATTGGAAATATTTTGTAGTTTCTGCAAATGTGCAGATTGGAAGCCTAACCAGAAAAGTTCATGTTGGTATCATTCAAACATTGAGAAAGGCCATCCCATAGTTCCCAATAAAATGTATTTCATGAACTCTAACAACAGTATACTTTTAATGTAAATCCCCAACGTTTTTCACACACAAGTTGTTCATAAAGTGCTTGTGCAACTTTGAACATTTATAACTTTTGAAGTACAAATAGTGCATTAAAGGATAATTCATAAGTTTTTACTTGGTGCAGTTCCATTATTATTTTTTTTACTCAATGCAGCACATCGTTTTTGTGTGGGAGGTTGGCGGTTTGAACTCCGGTCGATTCTTAAACAAAGACTTTGAAAATGGTATGTGCAACTTCCTTGCTTGACAATCAGCTTTTGAGATGATAGAGCATGGACAAACAACGCTGAGAAGGTAATGACAAACTATAGGGAGTTAATCTTGAGAAAGATTAGCTGAGGCATGTCTTGGTACATGTTGCTAACCGAAACGTTGAGTCAATTTTCAATTCAAGGTTGGAAAACTCGGCAACAATCCTCTTGATTTTATGCCGAACCACAAGTTTTTACTTTGGATACACATTACTGTGCAAAAGTTTTGGTTATTTCAATTAAATTCATACTTTAAGGGAATCCATCAACTTAGCAGCATCAACAGTGATATGTGTTTACAATTGTAAACTAACAGCCTTTATTAATGCATTTGAAACAAAGTGCTTTTAAGTAAACTCGAGGGCTGCAATCGGAGATTGCTAATGGTTCCCGGTAGAGCCAACTTGTAATATTAGTCAATTTGTAGCACTTGACATTCTGCATCATAATGAAAAGAACAACAATAATAATAACTAGAACTGCCACTTTATAACTGCTGGCAGTGATGACTTGGTACTCAGACCTTCAATCCAACATGGCTGCCAAACCCTGGGCCTGATCCAGTTGAAATTTCAAAGCTTCATTCCACATGGCTGTTCCATCATAACTCTGATGTTTCACATTTATTGATACAGTAGTTCCAGAGTAAACATTAATTAAATTTTTCCTTCAATCAACTATGGTTGCCAAAAGATGTGTCGTACATCAAAAGGGGGGGGGGGGAGAGAACTTTTTGTTCGTCATGGATAACCAGTCATACATGTAGAGTTTCGCATTCAAATAACACTCTGCATTCAATCTATTTATTACGGAAGCAGTTCTCCCTTTTTCCTGAATACATCGTCGGTAGCAATTGAATTGGTGTTTAAATAAGTTAAACACAAAGTAATAAATGTAGACAGCATCGTTGCAGAGGGTAAAGCGGGATTGCTCGGTGGTGGGGGAGACAGTTGGGTGGTGGAGAATAGAGTTGAAGGTTGGGGGAGAGAGAGTGGGAGGTTCGGAAGAGGTTGTTGATGGTTGGGGAGGGTAAAATAATTGCAGGGTGGGGGTAGTTTGGGTTAGGGTCACTATCCATCAGACAGACAGAGATAGACAGTCACACTCCATCAGACAGAGAGATAGACAGTCACACTCCATCAGACAGACAGAAAGCCACACTCCATCAGACAGACGAAAGCCACACTCCATCAGACAGACAGAAAGCCATACTCCATCAGACAAACAGCCACACTCCATCAGACAGAAAGCCACACTCCATCAGACAAACAGCTACACTCCATCAGACAGAAAGCCACACTCCATCAGACAAACAGCCACACTCCATCAGACAAACAGACAGCCACACTCCATCAACTGGACAGCCACACTCCATCAGACAATCACATTCTGTCAACCGTCACATTCCATCTGACAGACAATCACAACCGGTCAGAGAAACGGTCACAGTCTTGTCACACAGTGTCACATTCACAGTCAGACAGACAGTCACAGTTTATCAGACAAACAATCCACTCAGAGTCGGCAGTCCATTCACACAATGCACACCACACACACCCTCAAACACAACATAGCACCTCCTTCACAAACACCACAAACCCCCACCCTCGACCTCCTTGACCACCCCGTGTGGTGTGGTGTGGTCCAAGGTGTGTTGCGGTTGGATGTGGTCCAGTACAGTGGGTTGAATCCAATGGCCATTTTTCTAACATAAGTGGACACGTTGTGTCTTCAATCAGATCGCTTTCCTTCACCAACACTTTTGATTGCTTGCGCCGTTTGCCAAGAAGCGGCTTGCAAAGCGATTGATGCTTGGATTGATGCTAACCCTAACAGCTTGGTTGGGGTGGTTGGGTCGGTGGGGGAAGGGTTGGTTAGGTCGGTGGGGGGGGGGAGGGTTGGTTGGGTCGGTGGGGGGAGGGTTGGTTGGGTCGGTGGGGGGGTTGGTTGGGTCGGTGGGGGAGGGTTGGTTGGGTCGGTGGAGGGGGTGGTTGGAGTGGTTGGGTCGGTGGGGGGGGGTGGTTGGGGTGGTTGGGTCGGTGGGGGGTGATTGGGGTGGTGGGGTCGGTGGGGGGTGGTTGGGGTGGTTGGGTCGGTGGTGGGGGGTGGTTGGGGTGGTTGGGTCGGTGGTGGGGGGTGGTTGGGTCGGTGGGGGGGGGTGGTTGGGGTGGTTGGGTCGGTGGGGGTGGTTGGGTCGGTGGGGGAGGGTTGGTTAGGTCGGTGGGGGGGAGGGTTGGTTGGGTCAGTGGGGGAGAGGGTTGGTTGGGTCGGTGGGGGGATGGTTGGTTGGGTCGGTGGGGGGGAGGGTTGGTTGGGTCAGTGGGGGAGGGTTGGTTGGGTCGGTGGAGGGGGAGAGGGTTGGTTGGGTTGGTGGGGGGTGTTGGATTGGGGGGTGTTGGATTGGGGAGGGGTGGTTGGATTGGTTGTGGGGTTTGTTGGGTGTTGGGTTGGTGGGGGGAGGGTTGGTTGGATTGGTGGGGGGGAGGGTTGGTTGGGTTGGTGGGGGTTGGTTGGGTTGGTTGGGTTGGTGGGGGGTTGGTTGGGTCGGTGGGGGGTTGGTTGGGTCGGTGGGGGGGGGTTGGGTCGGTGGGAGGGGGTTGGTTGGGTCGGTGGGGGGTTTGGTTGGGTCGGTGTGGGGGGGTTGGTTGGGTCAGTGGGGGGGATTGGATGGGTCGGTGGGGGGAGGGTGGGTTGGGTCGGTGGGGGGAGGGTTGGTTGGGTCGGTGGGGGAGGGTTGTTGGGTCGATGGGGGAGGGTTGGTTGGGTTGGTGGGGGAGGGTTGGTTGGGTCGATGGGGAGTGTTGGTTGGGTCGGTGGGGGGAGGGTTGGTTAGGTCGGTGGGGGGAGGGTTGGTTGGGTCAGTGGGGGAGGGTTGGTTGGGTCGGTGGGGGGGAGGGTTGGTTGGGTCGGTGGGGGGAGGATTGGTTGGGTCAGTGGGGGGAGGGTTGGTTGGGTCGGTGGAGGGGGAGAGGGTTGGTTGGGTCGGTGGGGGGTGTTGGATTGGGGGGTGGTTGGATTGGTTGTGGGGTTTGTTGGGTTGGTGGGGGGAGGGTTGGTTGGATTGGTGGGGGGAGGGTTGGTTGGGTTGGTGGGGGGTTGGTTGGGTTGGTTGGGTTGGTGGGGGGTTGGTTGGGTCGGTGGGGGGTTGGTTGGGTCGTGGGGGGGGGGGGTTGGTTGGGTCGGTGGGAGGGGGTTGGTTGGGTCGGTGGGGGGGGGGTTGGTTGGGTCGGTGGGAGGGGTTGGTTGGGTCGGTGGGGGAGGGTTGGTTGGGTCGGTGGGGGGGTTGGTTGGGTCGGTGGGAGGGGGTTGGTTGGGTCGGTGGGGGGGGTTGGTTGGGTCAGTGGGGGGGTTGGTTGGGTCGGTGGGGGAGGGTGGGTTGGGTCGGTGGGGGGAGGGTTGGTTGGGTCGGTGGGGGGAGGGTTGTTGGGTCGATGGGGGAGGGTTGGTTGGGTCGATGGGGGGAGTGTTGGTTGGGTCGGTGGGGGGGTGGTTGGGTTGGTGGGGGTGGGGTGGTTGGGTCGGTGGGGGGTGGGGGTGATTGGGTCGGTGGGGGTGGGGGTGGTTGGGTCGGTGGTGGGAGTGTTTGGGTCGGTGGGGGGAGGGTTGGTTGGGTCGGTGGGGGGGGTTGGTTGGGTCGGTGGGGGGTTGGTTGGGTCGGTGGGGAGGGTTGGTTGGGTCGGTGGGGGTGGTGGTGGTGGTTGGGTCGGTGGGGGGTGGTTGGGGTGGTTGGGTCGGTGGGGGGTGGTTGGGGTGGTTGGGTCGGTGGGGGGTGGTTGGGGTGGTTGGGTCGGTGGGGGGTGGTTGGGGTGGTTGGGTCGGTGGGGGGTGGTTGGGGTGGTTGGGTCGGTGGGGGGGTGGTTGGGGTGGTTGGGTCGGTGGGGGGAAGGGTTGGTGGGGGGGATGGTTGGTTGGGTCGGTGGGGGGTGGTTGGATTGGTTGGGGGGTTGGTTGGGTTGGTGTGGGGGTTGGTTGGGTTGGTGTGGGGGGGTTGGTTGGGTTGGTTGGTGGGGTGGGGGGATTGGTTGGGTTGGTTGGTGGGGCGGGTGGTTGGATTGGGGGAGGGGTGGTTGGATTGGGGAGGGGTGGTTGGATTGGGGGAGGGGGGTTGGTTGGATTGGTGGGGCGGTTGGTTGGGTTGGTGGGGGTTGGTTGGATTGGTGGGGGGGTTGGTTGGATTGGTGGGGGGTTGGTTGGGTTGGTGGGGGGTTGGTTGGGTTGGTGGGGGTTGGTTGGGTTGGTGGGGGTTGGTTGGGTTGGTGGGGGGGGGTTGGTTGGGTTGGTGGTGGGGGTGGTTGGGTTGGTGGTGGGGGGTTGGTTGGGTTGGTGGGGGGTTGGTTGGGTTGGTGGGGGGTTGGTTGGGTTGGTGGGGGTTGTGGGGGGAGTTGGTTGGGTTGGTGGGGGGTTGGTTGGGTTGGTGGGGGCGGTTGGTTGGGTTGGTGGGGGGTTGGTTGGGTTGGTGGGGGGTTGGTGGGGTGGGGGGATTGGTTGGGTTGGTTGGTGGGGTGGGGGGATTGGTTGGGTTGGTTGGTGGGGTGGGGGTTGGGGAGGGGGATTGGTGGGTGGGGGGTTCGATCCCTCCAAATTAGGTATTTCCGCGCTCCTCGGAAACTGCACACACGATTTTGATAAAACTTGACAACATTCTTCACCCGTGATGTGACAGCTTATTGTCTGCATCGAAATCTGCGCTCGTCGGGGGAGGGGGGGTTGGTTGGGTTGGGGGAGGGGTGGTTGGATTGGGGGAGGGGTGGTTGGATTGGGGGAGGGGGATGTTGGATTGTTGGGGGGGTTGGTTGGGTTGGTGGGTGGGGTTGGTTGGATTGGTGGGGGGTTGGTTGGGTTCGTGGGGGGTTGGTGGGGTGGGTTGGGGGGATTGGTTGGGTTGGTTGGTGGGGTGGGGGGATTGGTTGGGTTGGTTGGTGGGGTGGGGGGGTTGGGGAGGGGGATTGTTGGGTGGGGGGTTCGATCCCTCCAAAATAGGTATTTCCGCGCTCCTCGGAAACTGCACACACGATTTTGATAAAACTTGACAACATTCTTCACCCGTGATGTGACAGCTTATTGTCTGCGTCGAAATCTGTGCTCGTTAAGGGAGTGTAGGGGGAGGGTGGGAGTTCACCCCACCCAAAAAGGTATTTGCTGTGTTCTCCGAAACTACATTTAGAATTTCAAACTTCGCGACAAACTTCATCACTACCTTCATCACCCTTGATGTACTAAATATTGTTCATGGCATTTTAAAAAAAAATAAAGGATTGGAGGGGGTTTTTGAGTGACTGTTGCTCCTTATCCATTTGAACTTCAGGACAGATGTTGGTATTTATTTATTTAATTTTATTTTTAAAGTTTTAATTTTATGAATGAGAAAACGAGAAGTCACATTCCATTGATATACCGATGCTATTTGTTATGGATGCATGACCAGAACCACGCAAAAATTATTTTGGGGGATGTTGTATATTTGTGAAATGTTATATGAAATAAGTAATGAATGAAATGTTATATGAAAAAAATGCACGTGAAGCATATTTTCTGTTTTTCTTTGACCATTTATCAATGTAATGAATGATTTTTACCTCCGCCACAGAAGGTTTTTTTTTTTTTTCTTTCCCCCCAGCATTGAGAAATCAGGGCAAAAAATATGTATAGCACGCTATCTCAAAATGTTGTGGACGGATTTTGATGAAACTTCGTGGGCATACTGGATGTGTGACAAGGAAGAATCGATTAATTTTTTGTGAAAATCTGAGGCTATTTATTTATTTTAAAGAAGTGATTCCAAACCATTGAGAGATGCGGTCAAAAATGATATAGTACTGGATAACATATTTTAAAAAATACAATGGCCCTGATATGTTCTCGTGGATCAAGCATTGCATGGCAGAGGTATGCGCCTTCTACTTGTTCATTAATATGGTACGTTATCTCAACTTTGTGCAACCACTTCTTGGAGGAAATGCCAAATGATGGACAAACACTGCATCCTGTTATAAAGATACAACACGCTGGTTGTGATTTATCTGCTTGCTCCACTCTTATCCTCAATACCGCCTGCTCATCCCCACCAGCAGTGAATTTAACTTGGTAAACTGATTGATTGTAATAATGGGGTACCAATATAGCACAGCATTGATGGGCCAAATGGTTTCCACCTGTATCCAAGTTCTGTGTGAACGTATTGAATAGTTATGACTAAACCCTGGAGCAGAAACACTTTGGGACATGGAAACTGCCTAATATTTTTGTCCATCTACATATGAGGTACACATGCTTGATGTGGGCATTTATTGACATAGATGCAGATAATCAAAAAAAACATATAATCCTAATATATAATTTTTTTCATTCGATGCTGCCCAGATCGTTTTACATCAATATGGTACCGTTTTTTTTTTTGTTTTTTTTTGGTTTTGTGCAAGCAGTTGCTTGCTGGTACAGGCGAAAGTAACGCTTTGGCACAATGTTATTGCATGCAGAAAAGAAATGGCTCTCAATTTCAAAATTTTCACAACTATCCATTACCTTTGTGCTCTTAAATTTTCATTGTACACATTGAATATGTACTATTTACTGAATTTCCCTTCTCTTATTTCGGTTAACATATCAGTGTGGCGCTGTGGTTGTCAATGCTCATTGTTGTAATTTAATTTTGTGTGCAAATATTTTTATTTTTTTTATTTTGATGTAGATGCCCAGGAAAAAGGGACAGCATAAAAAGGTCATCACTGCTACACCCACTGGGGCAAATGTCCCACCCATTGGTGCTGCAATGATTGAAAATGCTGCCCAAAGGTCTGTACAAAACGTTGCAGAAAGATGCAATGAAACTCCTCGACAAACGACTCATTAAATGGCTGCAAATATAGAAGGTCGACAAGTCCCAATTGAAGAGCCTCCCAAAATATTGCTTTTGCCAAATTCGGCTGCCTGCATCTGAGGTAGTTTTCATCAAGGTGATGCCAAATTTTTAGAAAATAAAGGTAAACAATGTGTTGCCAATAGCTGTGCCTCGATATTGTTTGACAAAATTAAAAATGCTTCCCCTTGGATAACTACTGCTGTAGACTTTGTTCTTGAGACTGTTAATGAATTGTATCGATTGGTGCAAAGGTCTTTAACACGTAGTAATCCTATGCTTTTGTTATCTGAATTGCCGCATGCTGTACTTTTATTACACACAAACTTTTTCATCACTCTTGGAGACTCTCTTTTTGGATTTTTATCCAGTAGCAGAGATATTACAGGTGTTTTTTAATGTCTTTGAACGATGCTTTGACAACAACTCTGACACTGTAAAATCACTGCTTCATAACATTTGGAGCTTCAACTTTTGCAGTTATGAAAGAAAATCTGTTTTGTGTTTTTGATTCTCATTCAAGAGGTAGGGATGGAATCGAGTTCCTAATGGAAGATCTGTACTAATCAAGTACAGAAATGTCTCGGAGGTATACGAACACTGAAGCTAGCAGCATCTATGAATCTGAGATGTGAGGTAACTCAGTTTGAAGTCACTGGCGTGAATGTCGATGTTATGAATGACCAGAGTGTAACTCGTCAAACAACAGTTGCATACACTCACATAAGTGACGCAGAGATTGTTCTGTATACCAATCACGCACAGTACCCCTCGCATCCACTCAGTCCAGAGACTTGCAGAAATGCTGTATTCAGCATGAAAGATTGTTCTGTGCTTTATGAGAGTGCAGATACTCCTCCCCATTTATAGATTTCTTCACCAAGCACAGCTGGATCTGTTATGGCAGGTGTTTCAAATAAAGGAAAGAGTACCTCTTCACAGAGATCAGTATCGAGGACAAGAGACAAAGGGAGAGGTCAGCAAAAGCAGCACACTCAACATGAGCCGAGGCAAACGAGGGCAAAGACGAAAGCTATGACAACAAATGGTGCAGATGAATTCATGTCCAAACAAAGGAAAAATCTGATGTGTAGAAAAAGATATAACAAAGATGAAGATTACAAGCAAAGCAAAAAATTATATGCAGTAAAAAAATACAAGTGCAATGAAACCCATAGAGAAATAGTAAAAAGTTAATGTATTGAAAGGTATCAACAGGATGAAAAACACAGCAGCTATAATAGAACAGAGTAAAAATAAGTATGCACAGAATCATAAACACAGAGCAGCTATGATAGAACGGAGTAAATATCACTATGCCTGCGATTCCAACCATAGAGCAGCTATGATAGAACGGAATAAAAATAAGTATGTGCGCAATCCGAAACATAGAGCAGCAATGGTGGAACGGAGTAAAAATAAGTATGCACGGAATCCGAAACATAGAGCAGCTATGATGGAACAGAGTAAAAATAAGTATGCACAGAATCTGAAACATAGAGCAGCTATGATGGAACGGAGTAAAAATAAGTATGCACAGCATCCTAAATATAGAGCAGCTATGATGGAACGGAGTAAAAATAAGTATGCACAGCATCCTAAAGAAAGAGCAGCTGTGAAAGCTAGAAGTGTGCTTGCATACAAAGAAAGTGAGGTGCTTCGAGAGGATTAAAAAAGACAAATTGCTGCTGTAAGGTTAGAGAAAGAGAAAGGTGAGATGTATTGGGTAATATCTGCTTTCAAGGAAATGATAACTCATGGATTAGACTCCATCTGTTCAGCCTGCAATAGACTATTTTTTTGAGAATCAAGTTGTTTGGTGTAGGAAAGAATCATACACACAGAAAGGGTTAGCTGTTAAGGCATATGCTGAAAAGTGTATTACAGAGAAACATGTCCACAAATGCTCAGAGAATTGTGGTTTTCCATGTATGTTGCTAAATAGTCGGGCATCAAAACTCTGGATTTGTTTCACATGTCACCGAAGCATCATGTCGGCTAAAATGCCAGCTGAAGCTGCTGCAAACAATCTATATTTAGAGCCCATTCCTGAGGAATTAAAATGTCTCAACTCCCTGGAGCAACATTTGATCACTTTACATATTCCCTTTGCAAAAATTACTGCACTTCCCAAAGGAGGACAACGTGGTGTACATGGACCTGTAGTATGTGTTCCTTCCAACATGCAGAAAGCTGCAACTGTTTTACCAAGATGTGGATCAGATGATCAAATGATCAGGGTTCAACTGAAAAGACGTCTTGCTAACAAAGATTATTATGAGTACCAATTTGTGGATAAAGCTCACATAAAAAATGCTCTCAACTATTTGTTGGGAAATAACAAATGCTATGTGGGAGTTGCTTTCAACAATGATTGGGTAAATCCTTTGCCAATTGTTTTTGGAGGGAACGAACAAGAAATTAGTGATGATGAGGGCATGGAGTGTCCCACCGACAGACTGATGAAACGGATCACGAAATGCACATGGACAGTTGTCTTCAACCTGTGGACATTGGGCAGGAAATCCTTGATCAACATTTTGATAAAATAATGTGTATAGCACCTGCTGAAGGTAATGATCCAGTTAAAATCTTAATGGATGAAACCAATGAAGCAAAATCATTCCCAGTGCTATTTCCAACAGGCAGCCCAACATATTATGATTATCAGGAAGTAAAGATAAGTCGGTGCATGTATTTAAAATCACGTATTATGCACGCAGATGGTAGATTTGCAAGAAACACAGAATACATATTTTTTGCTCAATATCTCTGAAGTGTATCAGGTGTTGAGCAGTGTATCAATTGTTTTAAGGAAAAGTCATCACAAGGCATTTGATGGGAAAGTTTCCTCTGAAAACCTGATGGACAAGAACTCTTTGAGGAAAATTCTCAAATGTGATGATGGCTACAAATTTTTAAAACCTATAATAGGAACTCCAGCATATTGGGAAACTGCCCAGAAAGATTTGCTGGCAATGTTGAGACAATTGGGAAATGCAACATGGTTCTGCTCATTTTCTGCAGGTGATATGAGATGGCCAGAGATCGTTGAAAATATTTTGAAAGCGGAGGGAGACTCACGAAGTGCCGATTGTCTTGATTCCTCTGAAAAATGTACATTGCTCAGAAGAAACCCAGTAACAGTCGCAAGAATGTTTGATCGTAGATTTCATTGTTTCCTAAAAAAAAAGGTCATCATGTCACCAGCCAACCCAATTGGTAAGATCAAAGATAATTTCTACAGAGTGGAATTCCAACAGTGTGGTTCTCCTCACACACACACACACACACACACACACACACACACACACACACACACACACACACACACACACACACACACACACACACACACACACACACACACACACACTTTGTTTTGGGTTGAAGATGCTCCTAAACTTGACGAAGCCTCAGATGAAGATGTGGTGTCTTTCATTGATCAATATGTCACCTGTGAAGTGCCATCTTCAGCTGATGATGCGTTCCATGAAGTTGTGAACAGTGTTCAGAAGCATAGTACAAAACACACCAAGAGCTGCAGGAAGAAAGGTACCACATGTCGCTTTAATTTCCCAAGGCCACCATCGAAACGTACATTTATTTCTCGTCCTGGAGAAAAGGTGACTAAGGATAACACAACAGAACAGTCACAGAGTGTTACTGAAGTACAGAAACGGGCAATGAAAAAGGAGGATGCTAAAGATGTGTTGCAGAAAATATGGAATGCATTTGCAGATGATGAACAAAACTTTGAAACAATGGATGAGCTTTTCACAAAGATTGACATAACACAAGAGTCATTTGAACTCGCATATGAAAAACTGACAAATAAAGCTGGTGTTGTTTTACATCGAAACACCAAAGATGTTTGGATAAACCAGTACAATGCTGATCTCCTTCGCTGCCGGAATGCAAATATGGATATCCAGTATGTTGTAGATGCATATTCATGTATATTCTACATCATTTCCTACATATCAAAGACAGAAAGGGAAATGGGGTTATTGTTGAATCATGCTCAAAAAGAAGCACTGAATGGAAATGAAAATGCAAAACAAGCCATGAAAAAGTTAGGTGTCTATCTTCACAATAGAGAAGTTAGTGCACAAGAATCTGTCTACAGAGTGTGCAACCAAAGACTGAAAGAATCATCCAGAAAAGTGCAGTTTGTTCCCACCGGAGATAATATTGTCAAAATGAGACTACCCCTTCACGTTCTGCAGAACAAAAGCAAAGGTGGCAACTTGAATGTTGACGATATATGGATGACGAGCCTCGTCGATAGATACAAGAACAGACTGAATACAACAGAGTTTGAAGATGTTTGCCTCGCCACTTTCTGTTCAGAGTTCAGAGTTCTGTACAAATCTCAGATGCGTAATGTTAAAAGTGAAAAACGTCAAAGTACAGTGCACGAGCTTCAAAATGGATTGGGTTTCGTGCAGAAACGATCCCGAACAGATCCAGCAGTGATAAGATATGCAAGATTTTCACCCATGAAAGATCCTGAGAAGTACTATCAGAGTATTTTGCAGCTTTTTCTACCTCACTGGTGTAATGGTCAGCTGAAACCTGATGGCTTTGAAACTTATCAAAACTTCTACGAAGATGGAGCTGTGAAATGTGGCAAGCACTCTGTACAATTCGTCAGAGACATCAGTAAAAGGAAAAAAAAACACTGTTTGAAAAGGCAGCTGTTGAAATTGATAGAGCAGAAGAGCTGCTTGAAAAGCTTGGTCCACTTGAGGATGCGTGGGCTCAGATATGTCCAGAAACCGAAGCAGAAAGGTTGAGCTGTTTAAATGTGCAGAAATATGCCAATGCAGATCCACAAGATGATTCTGATATCCCTGACTTACTTCAACGTGAAAAGAGAGACTATAACATTGAAATTCGTCAATGTGTTATATCTTACGATGAAGCTCAAACTCTAATGAGGTCATTGAATGAGAAACAGCGAGAAGTATTCTACAAGGTACGACAGTGGTGTCTGAATAAAAGTAATGGGAATGCCTCTGAACCATTTCATGTGTTTGTTACCGGTGGGGCTGGTACAGGCAAGAGTCACTTGTTCAAAACGATGTATTACGAGGCAACCAGAATTTTTTCTCGGGCATTGCCAAATCCTGATGATGTGTCTATATTACTCACTGCTCCTACTGGTGTTGCAGCATTTAACATCAATGCAGCCACAATACACAGCACATTCTGTATCGTTGTCGATGCAAAATTACCATGTACCAGCCTCTTGGCGAGGAAAAAATCAACTCCCTTCGAGCAAAGTTAAGCAGTTTGCAGATTTTGATCATCTATCTATAATTCCAGCTGTGTGTGTGTGTGTGTGTGTGTGTGTGTGTGTGTGTGTGTGTGTGTGTGTGTGTGTGTGTGTGTGTGTGTGTGTGTGTGTGTGTGTGTGTGTGTGTGTGTGTGTGTGTGTGTGTGTGTGACCGCTGTTTCTCGACAACCTCTGGTCTGATCTAATTGAAACTTGCCAGGTATATTGCTGGGGACCTGAGGATGTGCCTTTTCAAGGTTTGATATTAATCGGATAAGTGCTTCCCAAGTTATGGCCATTTATTTACCAAACCAATGGGAAGACACGTGGCGTGGCCGATGGGGAAGGGAAGCACAGCCACGTTCCCCATTATGGGTTACAACGTACGGGCTTCCGGAGAGTGATGACTTCGTGTATTCTAATAATTTCTTGATTTCTTATGCACATTTATAGATAAACAGAATGGCCCAAATTATGATCGTTTTCATATTAGACGGTGTATAAATTTTGGGAATACCAGAGTGCTGGTATGCTCCGAACCAGGAAGTAAATTTTTTCTCTCTCTTCTCTTCTCTTTTTGTTTATCCTTGCCACGACATTGCGAAAAGGTAAAATACGTTGGCGCTAATTGAATAATTGGGTATTAAAAATAAATTGCGAATAATCGTAACTGCGAATAATATCGAACTTCCGGGTCACGCACGTACGGGCACGTGAGAGCGAAGAAACGGCCTGTGTGGTTTATTTATTTATTATTATTATTATTATGATTATTATTATTATTTTTATTTTTTTTTACGGTCACGTACTAGTTAATAAAATTTCCATGGTGGATCACAAGCTTTTAGCATATATTCATGGGAGACTGAGACAGATCAAGCAATGTCAGGATTTTTCTCCATTTGGAAATGTTTCAATCATTGCTGTTGGTGACTTCTATCAGCTCTCACCTGTGGAAGGAATTGCTCTACATGCAGAAAATGTTGTTGTAAACCTTTGGGCTGATCATTTCCTTATTGCCGAACTGACAGAGATAATGAGACAGAAACATGGATCATTTGCATACATTCTGAATCGCTTGAGAACACGAAAGAAATCTGAAAAGTTGCAAGCTGAGGATGTACATGCATTATGCAAACGTGAAACTGGTGAAGAGATTGATGCAATCCACATTTTTGCCACAAATCAACAAGTAGACTAGTATAATGTCAATAAACTTCATTCATCCTGCTGCAACATTGTTTCTATTGATGCAGAAGACTTCTTCAGAGATGCCAAATCTGGAAAACTGGTAAAAAGAGCAAACCAGTACATCAAAGTGTTCAACACAAATCTAGCAAGAAGAGTCACACTAGCTGTAGATGCACGTGTCGTGTTGATAAAGAACATAGATGTATCGGATGGGTTGGTAAATGGTGTCTTTGGTACTGTGTCTCATATATCACAAACAACTGGTGTTTCCTTTCCTTCAGTCGTTTATGTTGTATTTGACAATCCAACAGTTGGGGACAAGTTGCGAAAAGAAAAATCCATACCACCATCATTACCAAGTCGTAGCACTCCAATTGGTCCTCACAAAGACAGAGTAACAAACAATGGTGGTGTAAGGCGTCAATTTCCATTGAAACTCAGCTCTGCCTGCACGATACATAAAATTCAAGGAATAACATTAAAAGAAGCTGTTGTCTCGCTTAATAAAATATTCTCTGCTGGGCAAGCCTATGTAGCTTTAAGTTGAGTCACAACACTAGAAGGACTTATCATCCAGGACTTCAAAGATTCCGCCATTTACTGCAATGAAAAGATCGCAGCAGCAATGGACAGCATGTTACCATTTATCCCCTCACCAGATATGACTTATCCTGAAGTTGTAACTTCATGTTGGTTAACTCTACACAATGTTCAGGGTCTCAAGTCACACATCGAAGACTTGAGGTCTGACAGACATTTCCTGGAAGGAAATTTCATTTGTCTCACAGAAACATGGCTAACCAGTGATGATCCACAAGGAATGGCGTAGCTGGATGGATTTCTCTTTCATCACAAACGAAGGGGACAATGCTATGATTCATCTGAAGACCTCTTTGCTAACTTGAAACAACAATGTCATGGTGGAGTCGGGTTATACTACACAACGACGACTCGCTGTGAAATTGTGAATCTTCCTGCAACAAACCTTGAATATCTCGTATTCAAAAATGTTAATCGTAATGTTATATTTGCATTGATTTATAGACCATCATCTTACAAAATTGAACTTTTCAGAAAGAACATGATTTTGCTGTTAAACTCGATACTTTCCAAGGTGGCTGCCTTGTGATTGGTGATTTCAACGAGGACATTTTCAAATCCTCCTCTGTCGCCAAGATGATGGCAGAAAAAGGTTTTCTTCAATGTGTGAGAGAATCGACCACAGAAAATGGCACTTTAATTGATGATGTATATGTCAGGGGTGCAGACAATGTGAAAGTACATGTTCTTCCAACATATTACAGTTCCCACGAAGCTGTCACTATTGAGTTCTGAGTATTGTCTGAAGCTGGCAGTCTGCAACCTACAGCTGAACAACTTTGGTTTGTTTCCTGATCCTCATCGATCAAACACCCTTCTTTTTCATTATCAATTTTCACATTATGAGAGGGAAAAATATGTACTTGTGCTTCAATATCTATTGTGCTCACTCCAGACATGTCCATGTACCTTTCATTCCTCTGCATACCCTGATTTGTCCAAGTCTCCCTGTGTTTTATCCTTTAACACAACTCTTGATGTTTCCCCACTCGTGGTCCTTTTGTTCTGTTGTGTCCTGATCTGTTCAGTATTCTCATTCTTCCATGAACCTTTACTTTTTAGACAAAAAGTGTGTCTGTCTCTGTCTGTCTTTCTGTTGTCTCTCGTTCTCTGCGTCTGTCTGTCTGTCTGTCTGTCTCTCGTTCTCTCTGTCTCTTTCTTCCTGTCTTTCTCAGTTTCTAGACCCCTTAAGGACCGTACAGGTTAAGCCCAGTTGCCCAAATGCTAGAGTGCTTGTGATTTATGTTCTGCTGGGCTCGCCCATTAAATTGCTGGAGAACAGCACAGCATCAGGGTACTTGGGATGGCTGTGGGGGTTATTCGGGCACTGTGGGTTGACTATTACTTTGAGTGTGTTCCAAAGTGAGTGTGTCCGTCGTGCTAAGTCCTTCCTCGGCCCTCTTGAGCTCCTGACCACTTACAAAGCTTTTGTCCGTAGCCTGATGGAGTACTGCTCTCCCCTCTGGGCTGGTGCTCCTGCCTCCCACCTTTCTCGGCTTCACGCTGTCGAAACCAGGGCATTTAAGATCATCGGCATCTCCCGCAATGAAGCTGAGTCTTTGGGCCTCTCACTCAATCACCGCAGGTTGGTCGGTGGTCTTTCTGTATTCTACCGACTCCTCTCCAGCCTTATCCCCCCCCTGCTCTCTCTGCGATTTGTCCCCACCACATTTCCACAGGGCGCTCAAGGTCCGCCAACAACCCCCTTCTGGTAAAACTACCAAAATCACGAATCACTGCTCATCTTCACTCTTTTATTCCTCTTTTTTCCCGCCTTTGGAATAAACTTCCTCACTCTATTCTTTCCCATTCTTCCCTCCAGGCTTTCAAAACAGCTGTTCACCACCACCTCTTATCTTCCCCCATCCAAATCCTCGATCTTTTCTACCCCCGATAATCCACCCAAGCCCACTTCCTTCATTTCTCCTGCTTTCCTTCCTGAAAGTCCCTGAAATGTCCATCTTCTCTTCGCCATGTTCCCCGTCCCATCCCCATCCCTCTCCCTTCCACAGTTCACCTAATGTGTCTGTTCCCCACTGTTTTGTCCCTTCCACTCCCGCCCCTCTTGTCTCATGCCTCCTTGCTGTGAGTTGTGTGTTAGCTCTCATACGAGCCTCGACCAAGGTATACAAAAAACCTAGATAGCTAAACTGGGAGATACAACCATGTAGGATAGGAAACAAACATGCAGGATAGGTAGGTACAACCATGCAGGCAGGTTGAGGGATAGGAAACAGACAAAGTATAGTCAGAAAATCATCTATGGCAGCAGGTAGATGAGGCATGAATTAGCGACTGCTAATATACTTGCAGAACAGTATGAAGTGCACTCCACCTTAGGGGGGAGACCAGTTCAAGCGAACACCGCGAGCTACAATAGGTGTCTGACAAAAAGTGTGTGTCTCTGTGTGTCTGTCTGTCTCTTTCTATCTAGCTTTCTCAGTTTGTACACCCCTGAACATGGAACAGTACATTACACTACAATGCATTGCAACGATCCTGACTATTAGAAAAAAATGGCTGTTCATTTACAATGTTGACCTTTTCTATTTGTTTGCCACTTGAAGTCAGCAGTGGGGGAAGGGGTTTTGGGGAGGGCATTCTATGTCCCCTCTCCCATCTCTCCCTCCCTCTCTCCTCTCTCTCCCTCTCTTCTCTTCTCTTCTTTCTTTCTTTCTTTCTCTCTCTCTCTCTCTCTCTCTCTCTCTCTCTCTCTCTCTCTCTCTCTCTCTCTCTCTCTCTCTCTCTCTCTCTCTCTCTCTCTCTCTCTCTCTCTCTCTCTCTCCATGAACTGGGCATCGTCTTCAAGAGATCCTTCAAGTCCAAGGTATGCTTTAATGTTTCATTTGACAGAAACTGTTTTGTACTTGATCAGGAAAATTAATGATTATTTGATTGTTTTAAAATTGTTTTTGTCTCTGTGTCCGTCTGTCTGTCTCTGCATCTGTCTGTCTCTCGTTCTCTGCATCTGTTGGGTGGTCGCTAGACTACCCTTATTCTCAGGTTTTTGGGTGGTCGTGAGACTTCCCTTATTCTCAGCTTTTCTGTATGTCTGTTTGTATGTAATGGACAGCTCTGGAGGCCAGAGGAGTCAACTAATTTTGATGAAACTTGACTGGTAGGTTCATACCAGGATCTAGTTGTATGTTTTTGAGCACCGTTGCTATGGACGCCACCGTTGCCTAGCAACAGTACTTTGAAATTTTTGAAAAAATCCGAAACTTTTTTTCCCCGAAAATCAACAATCTGCTTCCGTGCTGTTATACGTGTTATAATCAACCTCTTTGTCAAAAATTTTCAGCCCGATCCCTCAAAAACTGTATGACGTATGCATTTATATTACTGCAAGCTGGTAGACAACATGGCTGCTTGCTCTAGATAGAAAGCTGGCTGATGCGACTAGCCGATATTCATGTACATGCTATCAATCAATTTAGCACAATAACTATGATTATCACAGCCCTCTTAGTTTGCGCCCAGAAACCCGCCTTGTGAAATTGCAGGAATGTTTCCAAAGAGACTCTAACGAATGGCAGCCCTGGTAATTCCATTTATCTATTCGCTAAAGAGTTTATTTTTTTATATGATACTGTAAGACATTCTCCTTGGGCACAAAAAACAGGTCCCTCGGAAGTCCAGTTTCGGAGGTATTGATTTTTTTGTACAGTCCACAATAAGTGTACGATGTATGATAAAGTATTTTAGCTGTTGCTAAGCAACAGTGTTGTGCATAGCAACCATTCATTTTTGTGTACATGCTGGCCACATTGTACACATTTCACCAAGTTTCATCAAAATCAGACTCTTTCTTTTAGAGATATTCGCAATTAACCGTTTCTGAAATGTTCGACATATACTTGCCCAAAACCTATCTCCTCCTACAAATATTTTTTGTTAGGGCTGCAAATTGGCATGAAGGGAGCTAGATAGATTGTGCACAGAACTCTAAGCTTCGATTTTTTTTATTTTTATTTTTATTTTTATTTTTTTTGACCACTTTAAAGGGCCATTGCTATGCCGTTGCTGGGGCCCGCGGTCCCAGATTCGAAAGCACACGATTCCCAGAAATATTGGTCCTACCTACCAAATTTCATTGGAATCGGTTGAGTGGTCTAGCCCCTAGGCTTGACCAAATTTTGCAGACAGATGAAAATGTCCAGAATAAGGGTGCTCTAAGAGCAGCCAATATGCTTTCACCCCAATGTTTGCGTTGGGTTTCCCCAACGTAGGGTTATGGAATTTAACACAAATGATGAATGGACAGTAGTTCGTCATGTTCCTATATGGAACAATGAATGGCAAAAATGCCATCTGATGTCGAGATCAGGTTTTCACGGCTGATTTAAATCAAGCAATGACTACACCAATCGGCATAGAGAAGAGCTTTAATACGCACCAAAAGTGTATACATGAGAGTAGAAAAGCACAGAATACCTACAGTATACCAGCTCAGTCAAACTCTGGTCCGCAAGCAGTTTGGTTTACTTTATATATACTTTTTCCTGCTCATCTGTTTTCATGATTTCCCCAACTTCCATCAGGTTTATATTTCCTTTCTTCGATATCGTATTCTTTGAAAGTAACAACACCCCAGCACTGGTTCTCTCCTGGCCTGGCAAAGCATTGATCTTTTCACTAGCAAGAAGATCTGTTATTGGTCAGGCAGATCTTTATCACAATATATATTATCTTCTCATTCTACTGCAAGATGTTCCATTTTGAACTATACCAAACAGTGCTGATTTATGATCGGGCTTCTCCAAGCTCAAGGCTCAAGACAGACAGAGAGACAGACAGACAGACAGACTACTTGCTTTAATTACTAACAGTCAAGAACTGTAGCTTGCTGAGAGCATTTTATGATGCCAAAAATGCTTTGGCTTTTTCTTTTAAATGCTACATTCAATTTAGCAAAGTAATCCTGCTAAAAATAGCTGTTCTTGATTGGGAGATGTACAACAGCTCCACATTTGCCCCTCTGTTACTTAGAAACATAATGGAGAAGGAACACCACAATCACAATTTTTTTAGAGATGGAATCTCGATGGATCGGCAAGGTGGTAGATGGGAGTCTTTTCTATCGGTGGGACACCCTTATGAGTAGCTCCAAGTGGTCCATAACATCATGAAAGCTCCACCCGCACTTTCTTGCCTCATAGAAAAGCCCCCCTCTACCATCCTGACCGGCCCACCAATACCCCACCCCTCTGTAGAATAGTGGATACATTTCAACAATTATGACTTGAATATAGGTCATGAGGAAGCAAAATTACTTTTCAAAAAAACAACTCGCACAAAAAGAATTATTTCACACACAAAAAAGATACATATATTTTTAACTAACTAGGGTTCGTTATGAACAAGTAAGAATATATTTTGGCTATCTATTGTGTTCTTTATGAACAACAAACAAGAAAATAATTTTTATAAACTGCAAGCCAGAGTAAAAAGAAAGTTTAAAAAAATCCCAATATTTTCCAACAAGGCAATGTTTATATCATATTTCTTTCCATCCCCGTCATCGGTGTAAGCAATTCGAGACACTCATCCAATGTGAGTTTGAGCAATAGGTCAACAGTCCCATTAAGTTCACAGTACATTTCAGGTTCTATGGGTTGGGGAGAAAAAGAAGAGTGAATTATCGGGGAGGGTAGAGATGGCGGAGGTGTTGACTGCGGCTTGACCACAGCAATCACAGCAGGCTTCCCCAGGACCGTCTCCATTTTTGTTGTTTTCTTTGCTGCGGAAGAACATCGTCTCATGCACTCCCTGATTAGATTTTTATATCCGCTATTCTACCTTCCACTGATGCCTTCTCTACTTTAGTTAAAACTGGTCTATCCTGTCTACGGACTATGTACCCACACATGTCCTCCCCCTGAAGTGTAACTGCAAACAAGGGTAATCCGTGTTTTGAGGATTGTGGAAGGTGTGAACACACCCAACATTCCCTTTTGTTCATTGTCCTTGCGTACTGTGGAGATAATGCCAGGTAAGTGTTCAGTGGATGATCAGTCAATTCTTTATGTAGGATTATTTCTCGTCTCTTTCTTTTACCCATAGTTCTCTCATCATCAGTTTTTCCCTCATTATCACGCATGCAGCTCGTATTGTAAAATGCCCACGTGCATCCAAGTGCGCAAAAAATTACAGTCATGGTAAGATAGGTGTTGTTCATGTTGTCCCTGTCTCTGCTGCTATTGCCAGGACCAACACACATCTCATAACCATCCCTATCAGTTCCAGTTGATTCATTGAAATTCACCAAAGCGAGAAGAGTGTCTTGCCTGGTGCCCTGATCAACCACAGACTTGAGCATGGCATAGAATGCATCCTTCACAGTGATATCACTTGCTTCAGTCGGAGCATAAACAGAGACCAGGGAAATGACACCCAAGGAGTGACGAATCCTTCGTATCATAATGCGCTCATTGACCGGTGTTACCTAAATTATCATTGGAGTCAGCTTATTGGACACAGTTACAGCAACTCCTTGGGCATTGTAACCACCAAAGCGACCAGACCAATAGAAGGTGTAACCACCCGCCATGATCTCGCCGCAATCCGGTCTCCGATCCCCGGAGAGTGCTGCAATTACGATATCCAAACGTTTAGGCTCGGAGGATAACAGAGACAGGTGATCATCCTCTCTTAGGGATAGGACATTCCAGGCACCCAACCGAAGGGACCGCCTCAGGTTAACCCAAGGAGACCGCCGTCTGATCGTCGACACCTCATCACTACTCCAACACACTCTCCCACAATCTGACCCGGGAATGTTACCCTGTGGTTTCCCTCCTATCACAAATGATTGGGGGTCCCGGAGGCTTTGCCCCAATCCCGTCATCCGGTGAGCTGCCCTGCGAAGGTAAGCTGCACAGGAGGTACTCCCATGGAGTGGGTTTTCAGATTTTTTTATGCTTCGAGAATGTTTGCAGAATGAAGGGTTTTACGGTGGCCATGGTGCAAATCCTGCCACCAACCTCCGAATAAAAAGTAACCCAACTGCAGGGGGACGTCCCAGACACAGTTGGGCTCTGGATATGAATAGCTGTTGGCTTACAAGGAGCTCCTCTGCCCTTTGACAGGTTTTATTTTTAATCCTGCTGGGTGTCCATATCCAAGCACCCTCCTCAACAGAAATCTGGTGGGGGAGATGGTTTAGTCGCCAACAACCTGACCATAGAATAGGTTAGTACAGGTTTACATGATACCTGTAGAAAGTCACAGATCTGATCGGGCCTGACCTGACTTGAGCAGGTGAGCGAACGGATATTTTCAATTGGTCACTGGAGTCAGGACAGATACCGGAGGATTGGAAAGTAGCAAATGTCACACCATTATTTAAGAAAGGAACCAGAGAAGAATTGGGAAACTATAGACCTGTTAGTTTGACTTCAGTTGTGGTGAAGGTGTTGGAGACATTAATTAAGGACCAGATGAGGAACCATTTAAACAAATACAAACTAATTAAAGGTAGTCAGCATGGGTTTACCAAAGGTAGTTCCTGTCTAACAAATCTTTTAGAGTTCTATGAAGTCGTGTCTGATTGGGTGGATGAGGGAATGGCAATGGACATAGTATATCTCGACTTTAAGTAAGCATTTGATAAGGCACCACAGAGGAGTTTGTTAGCCAAAGTGAGGGCTTGTCGAGTGACTGGTCAGGGAGCTAACTGTATTGCAGTGGTGAGATCATGGTGGGTGGTTCCACCTACTACTGGTCTGGTGGCTCTCATGGTTACCCTGCCAAAGGAGTTGCTGTAGCGGAGTCCAATAAGCTGACCACCATGATAATTGAGGTAACACCGGTAAATGAGTGCATGAGGAGATTGAGGATTCTTCACTCCTTGGGTGTCATTTCCCTGGTCTCTGTAGATGCTCTGACTGAAGCAAGTGATCTCACTGTGAAGGAGGCATTCTATGCTATGCTGAAGTTTGTGGTTGATCAGTACCCCGGGCGAGATACTCTTCTAATCTTCGGAAATTTCAGTGCATTGACTGGCACTGATGGGGATCGTTATGAAACATGTGTTGGTCTCCACAGGTCTGGAAATGTGAACCAATATAGCACTAAGTTCCTTGACTTCGCAAGACATTGTGGACTTACGGTGACTGATTCATGGTTTCCATGCCCACAGGCTCATCGTGGACTTCCAACACTGGTAGTGTGGGAAAGGAGATTGTCCATGTGCTTGTTAATGGTCACTGGTGGATGACTCACAATTGCAGGGTCTACCAGAGTGCTCAGTTCCTCAATACCGCCCATGGGGTTGCTGTAGGAACTCTGACATTGCAGCTTAAATCGAGGAGAATGGTACCATCTCAAACTCGGCTGGATGTTGGCAAGCTCAAGGAGGACAAGATGGCCGAGGAGGTTACAAACAATCTGAGTAGGGATTTAGGCATCTGCGTGTTTTGAGGAATCTTGAGGAATTGTGGAGTGCCTTCAAGACTACCATTTGTGATGTTGCTGGTGGGTTTATTGGAAACCACTGTCAGGTGAAGAAGAACAAGGGACACTGGATATGCCTGATGTTGTCTTAATGGTTAGGGTGGTGAGCTTGGGATCCAAAGATCATGAGTTCAAATCCCCCTCAGATGTTGAATTAATACCAGGTGAGGTTGACTCTGCCTGTCATCATTCTGAGGTCGGCAAAATGAGTGTCAGCTTGCTGCTATCCTGTGTCGGAGTGGCGACCCATTCAGGATTGTACCCAAT
The DNA here is from genome assembly GCF_056783735.1 of Eptatretus burgeri. Taxonomy (NCBI): domain Eukaryota; kingdom Metazoa; phylum Chordata; class Myxini; order Myxiniformes; family Myxinidae; genus Eptatretus; species Eptatretus burgeri. The sequence goes on from NC_140965.1 coordinate 88,991,552, forward strand.
AGCCAAGGAGACTACTAAGGCAGCACCAACGCTCTGCACAGGGTATGGTCCCAGTAGATGAATGGATGGAGACTGGATACTTGACTAGATTCTTAGGGCCAGACTTTATGGCAGAGCTGAGCTGCTCAGGGAGTTGAGGTGTAAAAATGTATCTTCACTGAGTGTGGACAAGGATGCCTATGTGTGAGGGATCATTGAAGAGGTGAAGCAAAGCATCGGCTGTGGTCAATTGATTCTCATCCTGCTTACAGAGGAATTTGTGCATTGCGTTCCTCCAAACCTGTCCCTCGGTGTGCTGCTGTTGGAGCGGAGGGTGGTGGGCTCTTGACAGAGGAGTCTGAAGTGAAGGCCCGTTAGGCCGGTTACTTTGAGCGACTGTACCAGGTTGATCCACCAGTTGTTTGGTTTGATATCAGGGGTGTAACTATCCCTACTGCTGACCCTCCAATCAACTGTAAACCTCCTTCATTTGTCAAAACACAGGCTGCGGTGAACCATTTGAAAGGGGGTGAAGCTCCTGGGATCTGTGGCATCTATGATGAACTTCTCATGGCTGGTGGAAATACTGTCTCATGTTGTTACATGCAGTTCTGTGCTGTGTTTGCAGCACAGACATCATCCAAACTGACTGGAAGAGGGGCTTTGTTGTCCATCTCTGGAAAGGGAAGGTTGATTGGCAGGACTGCAACAACTACCAAGGGGTGACGCTACTCTCAGTGCCAGGTAAGGTCTTTGCTCAGATATTTTTGATGGTGTTCATCACCATCTTCTTGAGCACCAGTGTCTGAGAAGGTCGATCCTGGGAATGCCTATTAGTGTGATCCTCGCTCACTTTGGGAATGGCAATTCAATACGGTAAAGCAGTCGGCAGATGAGGAAGTGACGGGAAGTCCTTGAGATGGGTGACGGTTGTGGTTGTTTTTCCGCGACTCACCGGATTCAAAGTGGGAAACTGGAATGGTCCAGTGACTACAACAATATAATATATAGCACACATTGATTTCAATTGGAGCATCAAATATATTTGAAGGTCTAGTGATCAATACCCATTGAGGACAAATCATCACTTCATGAAAGGTGCACTTGTTCTACCATTCAGAGTTCAGAGATCAAAACTATTTTTCATGAACAGGACCTATATTTCCACATTATGATCTCTTTTGAGCCATGCAACATAAATTTATTCATCCCGAAGCTGGCTGTTTGAAGAATATCATATTTGTGTAGTTGATTATCAAAACAGAAACCACAATAAAGTGAGCATCATGCTGTGGTCAATCCACTCATTATGCTGGTGATATGCAGGGGCTGCAAAATACATTTGTATGTTCTGGCAGTTCTTCTCTTCGGTTTCTTGTATTACCCTCGCCAAAAGAGGGTTAATGTGTTTGGGTCTTTGTTTGTTTGTTTGTCTGCACAGAGCTTTCGTATTTTTCTCCGCAACCGCTCATCAGATTGAGACGAAATTGTCACCATCGGTGCGACTACTGATGTAGAATTTTCCAATCTTATTTATGACGTCATATGTCACGTTGTGTGGCAGCCATGTTGGAAAAACGGAAAAACTTTAGACCTCTGTATCTCTGAAACTGCACCAAGGAAAAAAATTGAAACTTGGCAGCCGGCAAGTATTCCTCATGGGGAATAAGTATGATTTCTTGATGACGTCATAGGTGCCTTCGTTATGACGTCATAATTGCATATGTAGAATGCTACATCGGATCAGTATGAAGATTTTTGAGGGTCATCTAGGGATAAAATGGGACACAGAAAAAAGTTGACGTCATCGGTCAAATTATACGGCAGCCATATTGTTAAAAAAAAACCTTCAAAAATCTTTTTCTCTGAAGTGGCTGAACAGATCGAGGCAAAACTTTACAGGTATGACCGCCTATCGATGAGGAACAAAAAGTTCACAGATATGACATAGGTCACATGGTTGGCAGCCATATTGGATTTACCCTAAAACCTATAATAATCTTCTCCAGAACAGTGAGACAGATCAAGGGGAAACTTCACACAAATCTTCCCCAACCAATGGGTGTACAAGTATGTTAAGGAATAATTGATTGGTCACATGGTTTGGCAGCCATATTGAATTGAAGAAAATATTAAATAATGTTTTCGCTGGAACTTCAAAAGCAATCGACATGAAACTTCACATTTATGATCTAGTAGTAATGTGGAACACATGTTTGAAATTTCAACTTGATCGGACACATGGTCTGGCATCCAAAATTGTTTAATTTTCTGATATGGGTTCTTGTTTTTATATATATATATATATATATATATATATATATATATATATATATATATATATATATATATATATATATATATATATATATATATTTGTTTAATAAGGTTCACTTGGCTGTGCCTGGATGGGTTTGAGGGTAGAAGAGTAGCAGCTGAAATGCGAATCTTGTTGAGGTTCCTCCTGATGACTTCATCTTTGCTTTATGCTTGTTTGTGTTCCTTCTGATTACTCCAATACAGGACTGTACCTATTTGGTCTTCCATTTGATTTGAATTGAATTTATTTTAATCCCATTCTGAATTCAATTAAATAATTAGTGATATTAAAAAAGTCATGGGTCAGGATCAAGTGTCCAATCAAAGTGGGGTTGCATCATTTAAACGGGATGTTTGGGTAACCGGTCATCACTGCCAGCAGTTATCAAGTGGCAGTTCTAATTATGTCTCATTAATTACATAACACATCAGTACACAAATGCCACATAAAATACACAAAAGAAGTCCTGGCGAGAGTTTGCAATCTCTGATTGCTCTTTTTCTTGTTTTAATCCTACATCTTCTTCTGTACATGCTGGTTTTATAGCTCTCAATTTAAACTTTAATTATTACTTTGCTCATTTCTATATGTTTCTAGTGCAAGGCTTTGCAGTTTTTGCACCCTTTCATTCATGTTGTTGTTCAGCATAATAACAATTTTTTTTTTAATATAAGCTTTATATGAACCATTTACATATTCTGCTGATGAAGGAATTAAGGCAGAAACAGTGCCTGCCAAGATCGGTGTTGCTTTCAATCTGTGAAAATCCATATAACAAAACTACTTTAATTTGGTATTTTTGCGTGATAATGCCCTGCGAGGATGACACACAAGGACGACCAGCGAAAGGTGCCACTGCTGATCATGAGTTATGAATTGGAATTTGTTTCATCATGCTACCTCAAAGACCCACTCTTGCAAAGTATCGTCTATCATGGGATCATGTGCATCCACTAAAACGACAGGATGGGACAAACCGTTTCATGACCATTAGAAACGTATCAAACATTATGATGTTACATTTTGTCTGCCAAGCAGCACATGAAAGCAATTTTTAGTCGGATCCCATTCTTAACACAGATTTGACAGTTCATGGGGAAGGGCTACTCCACAAGTGAGTTGTCCTTCAAAAAAATATACAAGGGTAAAGTATATTTGTATTTGTACTGTCCTCAAATTATAACCTTCAGAAGACAAGCACAACTTATTTGACTTGATATTAATCACAAAAGTGCCTGGGAATGTTTTTAGAATGCCTGGTGAATAGTAAGCACACCCTGGTATGCTATTCATTGGATACACTCAATTTCACTTTCTAGTGTTGCAAATAGTTAAATTGCTTTCATATTTATTGCTCTCTCCTGGTTAGTCTTTATATGCAGAATATATGCCTGTTCATGAATGATTTGTGTGTTAATAAAAAGTGATGCATTTAGATTTCAATATTGTGACGCGTTTTGCATTTATGATTCACTTTGCAGAATCCCAACACTTGAATTGCCAGCTAATTGTGCTTCTCGCTGACCATATTGGCACGGGCTTTTCACTACCGTCGGATTGTGTTTTAACAACCCAGCCCGTTCACTGGCATCTCCACTTGGTCCAGCCAACACCGGTTCCATTTAACTTGGTTAACATTTTAGGCTATACAGACTTAATGCATTGGGTTGGTCTGTTTGGTATTCTCATCAGAGCACATAGCTCATTATTATTGGATTATAGGTTCAGTGAAATCCCATAAACTGTGTTGATTTATCCAATGGATACTGATGTCCTTGTAATTCATGTAAAAGTGCAATGAAGTCTCACTTATGTCTATGTTCTGCATGGCATGGGAATTTGAGAGCCTCACACCAATAGTAACAAAAGTGAGCTGTTTCTAGGAATTGTGAGTTGGTCGATTCTTGAGAAAGATAACATGCTCACGTACTATATTAAATTTATGAAACTGGTGCAGGTACAAAACAAGGGTTCAGAGAACACCTTACCCCATGCAGTATTAAAGTATATAATTAAATTTAAATAAAATAAAGATTGTAAAGGTCGTATAAAAAATTAAGGCCAGAGGTTTACCGCCATTGACGCAGTGTGTTTTTTACATCACCTAATCGAACACGTCACAATAATTCTTCGTGCCTGTTGTTGGTATCCTTTAACATGTTATTATGAACAGGACGTTTCCTGTTTGGAATTATTTTAGCTCACCTGGAACATAGTTCTGGGGAGCTTCTGCAATGGCATGTCGTCCGTCCGTCAGTTCGCTCGTCCGTCTGTCCACAAATACTTGCAACTTCTTCTCTGAAACTACATAAACGATTTCAATGAAACTTTACCACAACGTTCATCCCCGTGCATGTAACAAAGTTTGTTCATGGGATTTAAAAAGAAAAAGCAACTTAAAGGAGTCTACGGGGGTTGCTCCTGCAAAATAGGTATTTGCTTTCTTCTCACAAACTACATATGCAATTCTGGTGAAACTTGACCATAACATTCATCACTTATGATGTACCAAAGTTTGTTTACGACATAAAAAAAATCTCGGTCTGAAAGGGTCTCCGGAGAGAATTTACGGGGGGAGGGGGTTGCCCCCCACAAAGAGGTAATTGCTTTCTTCACAGAAATGACACAAACAATTCTGATGAAACTTGACCACGACCTTCATCACCCCTGATGGACCAATCATTGTTCACACTATTTTTTTTTTAAAGATCAGGGTCTAAAGGGGTCTACAGAGGGGTTGTCCCCCAAAATATGCATTTTCTTTCTTCTCAGAAGCTACAGACAAAATTCGGATGAAACCTGACCACAACCTTCATTACCTGTGATGTACTAACGTTTGCTCACGATATTCAAAAAAATTCGTGTCTAAAGGGGTTCTACGGTTTGGGTTGCCCCCTAAAATATGTATTTGCTTTCTTCTCCAAAACTACACACACCATTTTGATGAAACTTGACCACAACCTCTATCACCATGATGTGACAAAGTTTGTTCATAGCATTAAAAAAAAATCCAAAGGTATCTACTTTCTTCCCTGTTACATATTCTGTGGGTCATCCATTCCTTCTAGTGGTTCCCTGGTTATCTTATCCAGCCGCTTCCATGGGTACTGCCCCATGTTTAATTTCATTTGACTGCCAAACAGCAAGACGGAGTAAAATATTGTCTCACTCCTTTCTCGGCATGTGTAATTGGGACGAATTCAGAGCCAAAGATCTGCTAAACCTAAGGTCCGCTTACGATTCATGTTCCAATGTGTGTTCAAAATATAACATTCAATTGAAATAAGTTGTTCATCAATCATAAAATGACATTTCCAGCCAGACGGACAGAGAGAAGTGAACCAATTGCTTAAAGCCACTTTTTGTTTCCCATGCGTGGGGTAATAACCATTTTAGTATGAGAGACAAAACCTCTCATCCCTTATGGGTACTGAAATTGTGTGCAGGCCTCGAGATGCAAAGATTCACAGACAGCTTTTTAAAACTTGCTCTTTCATTTCACATTGGGCTCTCTCTTTAGAAATTACAATGGTCCACCAAATGGAAAAGGCTCAAAAAGCATTCACAGGTGAGCAGTCGAGTAGTCTTAATTTTTTTTAAAACAGTTTTTTTTTAGGTTGGGGTAATGGCAGTCACCCTGATCGCTAGGCATTGTCAGTGTAGGTGGGAGGACGTTCAATCATATACCAGATAATGCCTACCTCTAGTGAGGCAGCCCCTCACCAATAGGTATCATGGTCAGCCTGTCTCTTCTGTCTGGTCTGAGCCAACCTGACTAGGTCAAAAACCGAAAAGAGTGACAATAATATCAGCCTTACGAAAAACGAAAAAGCATACAGTGTCAAAATGAGTCAGTATGTTTTGTCAAGTACTTGTAAAGCTGTTTTTAAAAAGTGTAATTCCTCTAGATGTCTGTGTTGTAAAGTTTTTAGACCTTGTGAAACTTTTGTTTGTCACGTGACAGGTAATACTTTTGTTGTTGACTGTGAATGTTTGTTGGTATGGAAATCAAAGTACTTTATCTCACTTGTGGAGATTGTGGATTGCAGTATGTTGGTAAAGCTTCTCAATGTTTACATCAACGTTTGATTGGACATAAGTATGCTGTATCGTCTGGTATTAAGACATATTTATATAATAATTTCAATGAAGTTGGACATGCTTTTAGTAGTTGTTCGATTCAGATTATAGACTCAGTTAATGTTAATGATGTTGATAATAAAGAGGAGTGTGATGTTGAGCTTGGACTCAAAGAGGATTTTCGGATCAGGACATGATCTATCCTTTGGACCTTAATGACGGTACAAGGTGCTGCGTCAGTTTCTCAAGGTAAGCTTTTGGTAATGAGTATTTTGTTAATCCAATCAGGAGACCCAGAGTTCATGGGCGTCGTAGTCAATGTCGTCCGGTGCAGTGTTGCCTGGTGTTGGCGCAGTGGTTAGGGCAGCGGCTTGGGATCCAAAAGATCCTGAGTTCAAGCCCTGTTGGGCCACTGAATTAATACACCAGGGGGTTGACTCAGCCTGTCATCCTTCTGAGGTCAGCGAAGTGAGTACCAGTGTACTGGGCCGGTGTATACCCCGGTTAAAATAGGTGTACCATATCCCTATGTCGTAAGAGGCGACCAGGGTTGCGTCAGGAAGGGCATCCGGCGTAAAACATGTGCCAAATCACTATGCGGATCATAACAGATGATCCGCTGTGGCGACCCCGAACGGGAGCAGCCGAAAGAAGAAGAAGAAGAGTAGTCAGTGTCGTCCGGCTCCAAAAGTGCAGATTTCAGAGATAATTGATAAACTTCAAGGTTTTTTTTAATGAAGGAAAGGTTTTTTTCATGATTTTTATGTTCTTCTGAGATCACGTTCCAAACAAGTCTCAGCTAATATTATCCAGAGTTTAGCAAGTTCATATGACATGTGCTCGTTTTTGATTGAAGCATTTTGTAGCAGGGTTCTTTTAAAGAAGTCTACTCCCAACGTTGATAGGATCCACAAGTTCTTAATTTGTGATTTTTTTTCCAACAAGCAGGTAGATAGGCTTTGGCATCATTTAATTTTTAGGGATAATGGTGTAGAGAATTTATAACCAGATATAGTTAGGCTTTCCTTTGGGCCTTTGGGCCCAACGTAAGCAAACATTTTTCTTGGTTATGAATAACTGCAGAAGTTGACCATGTTGCAGGTATCTCAGTCCCCCATCTTATGCTACATATATCCATCCGTCCATCAGCACCATACTCTGTGCAGAACGTTGGTGCTGCCTAAGCAGTCTCCTTGGCTATTGAGCACAATCCTGGACAAGTTTCCACTCCAACACAGGATACCAGCAAGCTGGCACTCATTTGTCGACCTCGGAAGGATGCGAGGCAGAGTCAACCCCACCTTGTAGTAATTCAGCATCCAAGTAGGATTTGAACTCAGGATCCAGGGATCCCAAGCCGACCACCCTAACCATTAAGCCAACACAAGGCATACTGCAGATATGTGAATGACATATTTTGGCTGTTTGAATCTCATGAAGTCTGTGACCGCTTCATGAAAGAATTGAATTCTCTTAATCCTGCCCACAAGTTCACGATGGATTTTGAGCGTTCTGGTTGCTTACCCTTTCTGGACATCATGGAAGAGAAATCTGCATCATCATTTACTACATCCATCTATAGAAAGCCCACTTTCACTGGCCAGCATACCCGATGGGACTCTTTTCATTCAACAAGATGCAAGATTGGATTGATCGATGTATTAGTGAGTCCAGCTAAGCGGATATGTTCCAACTCCAAGCTTCAGACAGAGATGGACAAGGTTGCCAGCATCTTCAGTGAGAATGGATATCCTGGGTATATCATCAGGAGGTTTATGCACAAACTCCTCACTGTGATAGATGAATGGAGATGGGTCCTGAAAAGTGCCCGTTCCACATCAAGATTCCTTGGAAAGGGAAAAGGTTGCAAAGATATGAGGAACAAATCAAAAGATGTCTCCAACACATATCTAGCTGTAGTCCAAGAGTGATTTTCACCTCTCGACATCTGATTCCTGCAGTTAAGAAGGATGTTCTGCTTGCCTCAAAACGTAGCAATATTATTTATGAGTTCAAGTGCCGGTGTGATGCTCAGTATGTAGGCAGAACTACCCAGACTGACTGACACAATCAAACAGCACGTCTCTTTGTCCATCAGGAAAAACACTATTGGTATGCAAATACAGCTGTTACGTGCTTGTAGGAAGGTCCCAGGATCAATCCAAACGTCGTGTATATCTGCTATTGGACAGCATTTGTTTGAGCATGCAAACTGTGCTGAACAGTATAA
>NC_140965.1:89007660-89067660 GCF_056783735.1 Eptatretus burgeri
GAAAAAATGTTAATAAGTTTGATTAAAAGAGAAAATCTGATGATTCTCAGTTGCATAAGTATTCAACTGTTGTGTCCGAACCCTCACTAGAATGTGTGTGTGTGTGTGTGTGTGTGTGTGTGTGTGTGTGTGTGTGTGTGTGTGTGTGTGTGTGTGTGTGTGTGTGTGTGTGTGTGTGTGTGTGTGTGTGTGTGCGCGCGTGCACCTGCGTGTGTAAATGATAGTCATGCTACTCCTCCCACAGTTCTGTGCTGATTACATCCAGACTTGCTACATAGGATCAGCATGACCCCAATTAATGTATGGGGATGTTTTAAAACCCATCCCGTCGGAGTCCCTCCTGTGCAGCTGCCAATTGCACGGCAGCTCACCGGATGACGCGATTGGAGCAAAGCCTTCGGGACACCCAATCTTTGATGAGAGGAGGAAAACCACGGGGTTACCTTTCCGGGTCACATTGCGGGAGTGAGTATTGGGGTGGTGTTGAGGTGTCATCCACCAGACGGCGGTCTCCATGGGTTAACCTGAGGCGGTCCCTCCAGGTGGGTGCCTGGAATGTCCTATCCCAAAGAGAGGATGATCATCTGTCTCTGTTATTATTTGAGGTCAAGCATTTGGACATCGGTATCACAGCACTCTCTGATGTTCAGAGACCGGATTACAGCGAGATCATGGCGGGTGGTTACACCTACTATTGGTCTGGTCGCTCTGATGGTTACCTTGCCCAAAGAGTTAATGCAGCTGTGTCCAATAAGCTGACTCCAATGATAATTGAGGTAACACCGGTCAACGTGAATATTATGAGACAAAGGATTCATCACTCCTTGGGTGTCATTTCCCTGGTTGCTGTATGTTCTCTGACTGAGGAGAGTCAGTCATGAAGGACACATTCTATGCCATGCTCAAGTCAGTGGTTGATCAGTGCCCCAGGCGAGATACTCGACTGGTCTTTGGGGATTTCAACACATCGACTGTAACTGAAAGGGATGGTTATGAGACATGTGTTGGTCCCCATTGGTCTGGAACTGTGAACCAGAATAACACTAAGTTCCTTGACTTTGCAAGAAGTCATGGACTTTGGGTGGCTGGTTCATGGTTTCAGCACCCACAGACTCATCGCTGCACTTGGTATTCCAATGCTGGTGGTGTGCCAAAGATTGAGCATGTCCTTGTTGATGGTCACTGGAGGATGATCCAGAACTGCAGGGTCCACTGAAGTGCTCATTTCCTCAACACTGACCACCAGCTTATTGTAGCAACTCTAAAGTTGCAGCTTAACTCCAGGAGAATGATACCATCCCAGCCAAGGCTGGATGTTGGAAAGCTCAAGGATGAGAGGGGAGCTGAGGAGTTTGCGAAAAGGCTCAGGGGAGATTTGGGGGTCTGGGTGCTTTGGAGGATCCTGAAGAATTGTGGAGTGCCTTCAAGACCAACGTCCTTGATGTTGCCGGTGGATGTCTTGAAAGTCATCGTACGGTGAAGAAAAATTTTTCTCTCAAGGAGCACTGGATACCATTGACCAGAGTCACAGGGCCAGGCTGAATGACAGAGCTGAGCTGTTCAGGGAGCTGAGGCGTAAAACTGTACCTCCGCTAAGGGTGGACAAGGAGGCCTTTGTGCGAGGAATGTGTTAGGGGGTAGAGCATCACCTGTGGTCAAATGATTCTCGCTCTGCTTACAGGGGAATTTGTGAATTGCGTTTATCGAAGTCCATCCCTCGGTGTACTACAGTTAGAGCAGAGTGTGGTGGGCTCTTGACAGAGGAGTCTGAATTGAATTCTACTGGGCTGGTTACTTCTCAAGGTTCTTTGGTAGTTCTTTGATAAGCGCCCTCAAGGTTCTGAATGAGGAGTCGGAGCCGCAGGGATTACAGGTTTCCTGGGTCAAAACTAAGATCCAGCCTTTCAATGACATCTTGGATGCTATTGTCCTGTCTGTGCCTGTTTGTGGTGAGGATGTTGAGGTCATGGAGAGATTCACTTTCCTTGGCAGTGATATTCATGTCTCTGCTGACTGTGAGCCAGAGGTCAACAGACGTCTGGGGCGGGCCTTGGGAGTCATGGATTCATTGGATCATGGGGTGTGGCGCTGCCGGTATCTGTGCGGGAGGATGAAAGTCCGAGTCTTTAGGTCCTTGGTGCTTACAGTCTTGCTCTATGGATGTGAGACTTGGACTCTGACCAGGAATCTGAGATGGAGACTTAATTCCTTTGGTACCAGGTCTCTTCGGAGAATCCTTGGCTATCGTTGGTCGGACTTTGTGTCCAATGAGCGGTTGCTGAGAGAGACTCAAATGAGATTTGTTACCTGCATAGTCCGTGAGCGTCAGCTGCGGTTGTATGGACATGTGGCTCGTTTCCCTAACGCCTATCCTGCTCACCAGATTCTCTCAGCTAGGGAGTCTCGTGAGTGGAGGAGGCCAATGGATGACTACGTGCCTCGTGGTTGCAGCAGGTTGATCAGCATCTCAAGGAGATGGGGATGGGCCAGGCATCTGCCTGGGGGATGGCCAGACGGAGGCGCCTGGAGTATCAGTGGAGCTCCTCCACCATGCTCCTCTGGCGCATGCTCCCATACCTGACCTGCCCTGAATGGCTTAGTTGGGGAAAGGATAAATAGGAAGAAATTTTGGGTGGGTGGTGTGGTGGGTCATAAAGTTTTTTTTATTATTATTATTATTATTATTATTATTATTTTATTCCCTCCCATTCTCTTTCATGTAAATTTCAGGGTGTTGCAGAAGCCCCAAAGTCATACTACTATCATCATTTTTTCATCCAAGTGACGACATTCAAACAGAATTTACATATTGCATCACTGAATTGGGAAATCAACTATTTTTCAGATGAAAAGGTCAAAGGTCATACTTCTAAAAATCATCTATTTTATCTGAAAAATTGTCGATTTTCATCCGATGGACTTGAAAGTTAAAAAGCAATTGCAAAGTACATTACTGAATTTGGAAACCAACTATTTTTCAAATCAAAAGTCAACTCAAGATCAAACTTCTAAAAATCAATTTTCAACTGAAAAATCATCAACTTACATCCTTTGAAGTTGAAAGTTGAATAGGATTTGTAGAGTCCATCACTGAATTGTGAAAGCAACTATTTTTGAGGTCAAAAGGTCAAACATCAACTCAAGGTCAAACTTCTAAAATCATAAATTTCTTTCTGAAAAATAATCAATTTTCATCCGATTGACCTTAGCTTTGATCAAGATTGTCAATTTTTAATCTTAAAGAAATGGACAATTTGATGAATCCATGGCAAACTTTGGAGAGGGGGGTTTATTTTACAAATATCAAGCGCTGCACAACATCTTTTTCTTGTTTGTTTGTCTGCACAGAACTTTTGTGTTTTTCTTTGCAACCGTTTGCTGGATTGACCCCAAATTTTCAACATAGGTACTCATGCAGAATGTTTTATTGATTATTATGATGTTATAGCTCACATGGTGTGGCAGCATGTTGAAAAAAGGAGTTCGACCTCTGCTTCTCCAAAATCGCACCAAGGGAAAACTTCAAACTTGGCACATGGCAAGTACTCTCCATGGGGAATAAGTGTAATTTTTGAAATATTTATTGCTTCCATCACCGAAGGTGGATGGAGGCTCTACATGCATTCATCCCTGTTTGTTTTAATGGACCCACGGACTGAAGGAAGGACGGACTGACCGACTGACAGACTGGACATCGGTATGGCTTTAACAGCTCATCTCAACTCAATCATAGACAAGCTAGAAAATTGAGGACAAATTATCAGAACAAGCAGATTCGATGTTGGTTCAGGTCCAGATTCAAATCCAGCCTTTCTGTGGGATACAAAACCTAAACTGTTCAGCCTGGTGGAGATATGAGCTCTACCAAGTGCCAATGTAGTTTTATCTTTTAACTGTATATTTTGTTGTGAAAATATCCACCAAACAACTCCCCAGGAACGTAACCCCTATTTATATCAATAATTCTATGGTAAAAATGAATCCGCTTTGAGTCGATTTGATTTAAGTCACACTTTCCAGGAATGTATCGTCCACGTAAGGTGAGGATTTGCTATACAATAGGGGAAATGTGATCAAAGAAACTGATATGTATCAAGAGGAGAGAGTCATTACCAAGATTTGTAAAAGTCAACAGACGTCCATAGTGATGGGGCCTGCATCAAGGATCCTCAAGGAACACCAAGATGCATTCCTAGGACTTTGTGATGGCATTCCTGCTGAGTAAGCTGGGTTGCGTTCCTTGGTTGCGTGTACATGGTGCCAGTGCCCCCCAAGGAATGCAGTCAGACAAGTCGGAATTTATGTTTTGGCTTTGTTGTTGTCGCTTTACAAATAAGGATTGATTGGAGTTTAGCAACATCTGTGTGTGATCAGTGACATATTTTCGGCTAGCAAAATAGCCTCAAGATATGCCATACTTGCCTCCGAGCTGTCAAGCCTGGAATCAAATCCTCACCCAGCTATAAACTGTCATCCCCTGTTACACAGGCAGGGTGTGATTCATAAGTGTGTGTGTGTGTGTGTGTGTGTGTGTGTGTGTGTGTGTGTGTGTGTGTGTGTGTGTGTGTGTGTGTGTGTGTGTGTGTGTGTGTGTGTGTGTGTGTGTGTGTGTGTGTGTGTGTGATCCCTTGGATGGAAGATAAACTGGGACTCCCAGCTCCTGGCATTAGTTGATGCACGTTAAAGATCCCACGTTGTCCTTCACAAAAAGCAGGTGAACTATCACTGGGACTGTAAACAAGTTCCGAATTCCTGCTCCAACCTGCTGGAGGCACTGCATCAGCGACACAGCTACACTCTCAGCGAATGATACTGCCTGCAATCATGTGTTGCATACAAAAGAAGAAGAAGCAGTGACAATGCCTGTTTTCTTTACCCGATTTTGGTGTGCTACCTGACTACTCATGCAGAATGAATCACGGCATGAGCTCGGTCTCCCACTCTTTAAGGTAGGGATTTCATGATGTGATTACCGTACCATCACCAAAGTACAATTTCATAACACTTCACCTTAAAAAAAAGATACCTTTAAAGCAACAGATGCAATCTATGATATCAATCCATCATGCCTCTGTTGTGCATGATTAGTGGACAGGGAATATGACATGGATTTGTAAAAAATAAAAATTCCCCTCGGCCACCGCAGTTTGAATAAACCTCAAATCCATTGAAAAAAAAAAAACCGTGGTAGGTGCACACCATCAAAACAAAAAAAGCACGGTTTGTCATTTGCAATAAAATATCTGGAAATTATGCCAAGAATGAAATCTTGCAGCAGATGATTTTTTTTTTCATATTCAACACAAAAGGAAGATTATAGCCCAATTTATCCACGATATGAACAACTGTGAAACGAAATCTTTTCTTCAAAGTCTTAGCCTTTCACATCGACCTTCAAAACAACTTCAAAATGACTCGTTAGGTATTTTGATATCGAACTTTCACTTTCGCTCACAAGTTGGGCACGTATTACAGTTACATGGTAGATGGCACAAAATCAAGCTGGGGTAAAGAGGAGAAGGTCAATGGAACGTAGGACTGGAATGCCAGGGGAAGGAAGATCACAACATGTTTGTGGCAGTAGCATGTTCCGTTTTACTCGGTCATAGTTTGATCACTGATCGAGGAGGTACTGAACGTCTGACTGTGCATTGTGCATGAAGTGTAGTTTTTTTTGTATACATAGTCAAGGCTAGGGAAGAGCTAAAACACAGAACAAATCAAGACACAACATAACAAAAGGGACATCAGGAGAAGGAGGAAATACCAACATCAGGGCCGATGGAGAAAATAGATGGAGACGGACAAACAAGAGATGCAGGTAATGATGAGATGTAGGGGAGAATGTAAGGGGTGGACAATATGGATACAGATGCAAAATTTTGGGAGGGTGGGGGATGGTTTAACTGGTGTGGAAAAGATCATGGTTTTGGATGGGGGGATGACTTGAGATGGTGGTGAACAGCTATCTTGAAGACTTGGAGGGAAGAATGAGATTGAAGAGAGTATGGAAGGTGGTTACACAGGCAGGAAGAAAAAAAAAAGAGGAATAATTGAGTGGAGGTGAGAAGTGGTTCTGTATTTAGGCAGTTTCATGAGAAGGGGGTTGATGGTGGACCACGTGAATCTTACAGATAGCGGGGGAAGAGGGGGTACATGGCACGTAGGGGGTACATGGCACGTTAATTTTGGGGGTACACAGCACGTAGATGGCAGAGGGTACAAGATGAGAAAGGAGGAGGAAGAAGACAGAGACCACCGAACTGTTGGTGATTGTAAAGTGATAGGCCCATAGATTCATCTTTATCATGAGAGATTCCAATGTTGTTGAAGGCTTTGGTTTCCACAGCATCAAGCTGAGCAAGGCAGAGGGGTAAAACAGTACTCCATCAAGCTGTAGATGTGCAGAAGGCACACATAATTTCCTGAAAAATAAGTTCAGCCAACATTCCATCTGTAATGAGAACGGCACTCGGTAGAGCGCATATCTCGACTCGGATGAACAGTTTACGTTTTGTATCCCACAGATAGGCCAAATCTGCAAAATCAAATCAAATTTTGAAAACCAGATCGTCCCCAAAATCAAATTCCTTCGTCCCTGACACACACCCAACCTGTCCACCAAATTTTGTCGGAATCCATCCTCAACTTTTTAAGATATCGTGCTATACAGTATATAGTTTTGGCCCTATCACTCAATGGTGAAAACCAATCACTTAAAAAATGATTGGACCCAGATCCAGATCTTCACCACAATCTAATCAATTAATTTTTCTAATCAATCACCAAATTTCATTCAAATCTGTCCAGAACATTTTGAGATATCCTGCTCACAGACAGACAACAGACAGGGGTGAAAACATAATGTCTGTCCACCTTCGGTGGCAGAGGTTATTGGAGACGTATTAAAGTTGATGAATAATATTTGAAGGATTATGCTTTGTGGTCAGGGGACTAACTGCTCGTGGCTGGTATGACGGCTCAGATGAAGTTTACTAGCATTTGAGCTGTCTTGTCTGGTATGGGTGCAGTTCTTGAACCGACTCTCACCTGTCATCCCGCAGGTGGTTCACATACAGGCCGTTGTTGCATCGATGAGTGTGCCATCTTGTGGTTGGAACATTAAATCGTCGTCCTGTGTGCCAGCATTTGCTAATCGATCTAAGACATCCCAAGGTGGCATTTGGAAGAGTAGACCAATGTGTGCTGCCATTGTGGCCAAATTCAACATTTGTGCCATGGACAGCCTGGTGGCTTATATGCAAGTTGCCCCAAAACACTCTCAGAGCAGCAACCTCTCAGACATGATAGGATGCCATGTACTAAAGAGTTTCACCATCATCTTCCAATGACCTTTCACTAATCGTGAGCACACACACACACACACACACACACACACACACACACACACACACACACACACACACACACACACACACACACACACACACAGTTTTTGCACAAGTCTGTTCCTCACAAATCTAATTATTTATTAAACAGTAACAGCCATTCCTGTAGCGTTTTATTAACATTTAAAGAATGCTGTAAATGTGAGGTTGTAAACAAACACACATGCACACACACACTTTCACTGCTGGAAATATTTTGAAATGAAAGTCTCCTTGTACTGAGTGATTACCAGCCAATCAGAAATGATATGAATTACTTAATTCTGGGGACAAAATTTGCACATGGGAGTGATGTCCAAATGAGTTGTCCATTTATATTGTTATGTTTTCTGCAATTCTCTGTCAGGATGGTGCGGAGGTAGCATACGAAAGTCTTTGAGTTGTCTACTCTGGATTTGATTGTCGACCAATATAAACACCTGTAGCCTGGTGCTTTCCAGGCAGGGCATTGCTTCAATGAGTACACCATCTAGCAAATGGTGGTACACCATCTAGCAAATTAAGCCGCACCTGCTTGCAACAGTTGGTGGACGTTAAAGGATCCCACGTCATCCTTTGACGAAGAGTAGGTTATCGCCAGCACCCTAAGCAATTTACAGATTCCTGCCATCGTAACCAGCTCCAGTTTAACATCATTAGACATGGACCAATCTTTCACGTTTTATTAGTCACTTACTAGGTGACGAGGAAGAGTTGAAAATTAGGAGGAAGAAGACTTTCTGCAAATTAATCTATCAACATCCGTGGCAGCTCTGCATCTTTAAAAAGCAACGTTAACAGAGTCAAGTCTTAATTGTACACACAAGCAATTTTAGCTGGTGGTCTGTGAAACAACAAAGAAATAATTAAATCGATTAAAGACAAGAGCTATTTCATTATTATGACCTCCATCACTGAAGATGCTTTCACCCTTTTCTGTCTGTCTGTGAACAGAATATCTGAAAAAGTTGTGGATGGATTCGGGCGAAATTTGCTGGACAGGTAAGGTGTGTGATACGGATGAATTTATTACATTTAGATGAAGATCGAGATAAGTTTTTTTTTTAATTCTTAAACTGATTCTTCAGCATTAAAAGATGGGTCCCCAAAACAATGTTGTTATTCGTCTTTCAGCTGCTCCCGTTAGGGGTCGCCACAGTGGATCGTCCGTTATGATCCGCATACTGATTTGGCATAGGTTTTACGCCGGATGCCCTTCCTGACGCAACCCTGGTCGCCTCATACGACACAGGGATAAGGATTGGGTTTCACGATGATTCCGGGCTGCCCTACACCCTCTCATCGCGCGGCCCTGTGCAGAGCTCCCGTCCTCAAGCGATCCTCCGAGTCGCCGGATTACTGGCGCACGCCACTACGCCCGGTGGGTCCTAAAAACAATGTATTGTATGATATTTGAAAAAGTTGTGGATAAGTTATAACAAAACTTGGTGGATGAGTTGGTTCAGTGACATGAACAAGCAGATTTGATTTTGGTTCAGATCCGACCTATCAGTGGGATGCAAAACGTAAATTGTTCAGCCTGGCAGAAGTTTGTGCTCTACCAAGTGCCGTTCTAGTTGTTTTTGAAAAGGGTCTTCAATACGTTTGAATATCTATTTTGTTCGTTCCTCCACCACAAAGTTTCTAATGTAGCCGTACCATATCATATGTCACAATCCATCATCGCACCCTTTCATTCCCACACATGTTACTGTGACTTCTTCTAATTCCCGTTTGCTCGTCACCTTCACAGCAACACCCACACCCACGTACAAAAGGCAAGCACATTTGCTTCCAGAAAAAATGTTAAAACAAACATGTCCCGACTGGAATCCGGTTGACGCTTGGTGACAAGTTGTAAAAAGAAAGCTCAGAGCCGCTCGACTTACTGTACTTTGAAAAATGAACACGTGAGGCAAACTGCCAAAAATAATGAATTGAAAACTGTGAAATGAATCATGACCAATTGAATTGACATTAGACCTTTGAGAAAGTCTACCACATCCAGGGATTATGCAGCCAATAAGGATAGCCAAATGACACTCGGCAACATGCAAACGCCGTCATCGAGCCCATATGCATCACGATACTGTAAACTAAAGTCCTTGGTTATTAGGAACGTGACATATATATATATATATATATATATATATATATATATATATATATATATATATATATATATATATATATATATATATATATATATATATATATATATATATATATATATATATATATATATATATATATATATATATATGTAGAAAACAAACTTGCTGAAATGAAGAGGCTTGATGAAGCCTGCATCAGGCATTCTTGAAGAAATCCTGGATGCATTCCAAGGACATTGCAATTGCACGCCAGCCGAGCAAGCCGGAAGCTCAGTTGGATGTCCAAGATGCCAGCATCCCAGTGGATGACGCTACAGGAAACGTCGTGTGTGTGTTAATAAACATAATGGGTGTCCTCAAAACATTTTTGCAAAGATGACTCAGAAATCCGAGCGTGAAAATGTGGAATAGTTTTGAACATAGTGGTGTGACCAAAAAACTTGTTTCAAACTTTCCAACAATTGTCAAATGCATTCAAACAAGGGATATCAGAACTTGTCAAATACCCTCCTTCGGCGCCCATGAGATCACAGACACAATTAGCCAAGGGTTACACAGCAGGTGAAGGAACATTCTCACTTGCTCAGCACACACGATGTGAAATGTTGGTTTCTGCAGTCACCTCGTTCCAGTCAAGGGTTGTTTATTAAATTATCAGCAACACTTGGCTCAATGACTACCATTCATTAGAAAGTGGTGGCTGTGCCATCTGGCCGGTGATTCTAAGGTCATGCGAGGGACTTGAAGTAATCATTGCAACTCGGAATTTTGAAAATAATTTATTCCATAGGCTGATTAATACATAAAGTAAAATAAAAACTTTGCATGGGGTCTCTTCGATGCAGTAATACTGGGATAATAAAAATAAAAGAGCCAGAAATAAGTTTTAGTACGGTGGCACGAGTGGGCTGGAGGCTTCAGCTGAAGCCAAACAGGGATAGTGTTCCCTTCAATGGCTCCTGGCATGAAGTCAATCGCATGGAATGACAGCTGCTGTAAACTTCAAGCATTGTCCGTTCATACGGTCACCGAGCAATCTTCTTCAATGTTTCTGCAGAGTGGGTAGAGATGTGGAGGTGAGGTGCATGAACAGACAGATGCTCTGTAAGCAAAAATGCAAACGCTGTTGAAGGGAATTTGCTTTTTAGGTCACCAGAGGTTCCTGCTAATGGCTTCTCCTCGGCTGACATCACACATTTTCGGGACACCAAAGTGGCGGCAAAACAAGTTGTCCTTTCAGGCATGTTTTTTGATTCTAAATTCATCATTCCATGTTCCCTAACCTTCCAAGATTCAACAACATTGATTTTTGCATGACTCAGCCATAGGCATGGTGGCAGAAGAAGCGACCTTACAGTTATGTAACAGCACTATGGTTTTGACACATCTGTGACGTGAAAAACTAGAATCGGTTATCCTCAGGCTTTCAAGCAATCAAAATACATGCCTTGTCATATACCTTGTTGCTACGATGGTCAGATAATCAGTGGTACACATATTACAGCTAAAGCTCTAATTAAAATTAATAAAATGAGTTAAAATATAAAAATAAATAAAAAATTCATAAAATTAAGTGAATGAGTTAATAAAATAATTAACAAGGAACTTAAAACAGAAGGATACCATTCAGCCCATCAAGCCTGCACAATGGCTGCCAACCTATGGCCGTTTGTCTGTGATCTATCCTTTTTAAATGCTGAGCTTCAAGCAAGGAAGCAGCACGTAACATTTTTACATGACAGCCATCGGTTCAAATGGCTGACCATCCACAATCAGAGTGGATGCTCCAATCATGACTCCACCAAGTCTGGTATACAATATGAAAATACATTTTGTATTCAAAAATCAACAGGATAATACACAGAATTTGTGTTCCAGCAAAAAAGCAAGTGGTGAAATGGTTGAGTTTATCTGGGAGGTCAGAAGTTCAAACCCGACCCTAGCCGAGTCACAACAAATAATTAATAAATGAGATGTCCTGCTTCCTTGTGTGATGCTTGTCATTTAAAGGGATTGAAAAAAAGGTCGAGTTATCAGCCATATGATCTTCTTCTTCTTCTTCTTCTTCTTCTTCTTCTTTCGGCTGCTCCCATTCGGGGTCGCCACAGCGGATCATCCGTATGATCCGCATCGTGATTTGGCACATGTTTTACGCCAGATGCCCTTCCTGACGCAACCCTGGTCACCTCTTACGACACAGGGATATGGTACACCTATTTTAACCGGGGTATACACCGGCCCAGTACACTGGTACTCATTTCGCCGACCTCGGAAGGATGACAGGCTGAGTCAACCCCCTGGTGTATTAATTCAGTGGCCCAACGGGGCTTGAACTCAGGACCTTTTGGATCCCAAGCCGCTGCCCTAACCACTGCGCCAACACCAGGCTTTTATCAGCCATATGATCTCTTATTCAAATTTCAGTGCAGGCCACAAAGAAAAGAAAAGAAAAAAACTAAAATGGCACTAAGTAGAGTGCATTCCACCTCCCGGCGGAACAGTTTACGTCTTGGACCCCTCTGATATTTCAGATCTGGAGCCAGGCCTGAACCAAAGTCTAATTGACTTGTTCTCATCACCTACTCAACTCATCCAACAAGTTTTGTCAACTCGTCCACAACTTTTTAAAATATCATGCAACATTATCGTTTTTGATCCCATTTCTCAATGGTGAAGAATCACTTGAAAAATCAAAAAAAAAATCGTATCCGGATCTTCACCAAAACCTTAGCAATTCCACCTTCTCATACACCCAAACTGTCCACCGAATTTCATCCGAATCCATTAATAACTTTTTAAAATATACTCTTGCATAGATGGACAGACAAGCCGGTAGGCGACATGGGTGGTCACTGCATAATTGCATAATAGTCATACAGTTTTTGACAGATCGGACTGAACATTTTGACAAAGAGGTTGATTATAGTGCGCATAAAAGCGTGGAAGCGGATTTTTGATTTTCGAAAAAATAATTTTTTTAGGATTTTTCAAAAATTTCAAAGTCCCGTTGCTAGGCAACGGTGGTCTCCATAGCAACGGTGCTCAAAAGCCTAGAACTAGATGCTGGTATGAATCTACCTGTGAAGTTTCATCCAAATCGGTTGACTCTAGCCTCCAGAGCTGTCCATAACATACAGACATACAAACAAACAAACAAACAAGCCGGTAGGCGACATGGGTGGTCGCTACATAATTGCATACTAGTCATACAGTTTTTGACGGATCGGGCTGAAATTTCTTGACAAAGAGGTTGATTATAGTGCGCATAAAAGCATGGAAGCCGATTTTTGATTTTCGAAAAAATATTTTTTTTAGGATTCCTAAAAAATTTAAAAGTCCCGTTGCTAGGCAACGATGGTGTCCATAGCAACGGTGCTCAAAAGCATAGAACTAGATCCTGGTCTGAACCTACCTGTCAAGTTTCATCAAAGTCGGTTGACTCCTCTGGCCTCCAGAGCTGTCCATTACATACATACAGACATACAAACATACAGACAGATGGAAAAAGTGAAAATAAGGGTACTCTAGCGACCACCAAACATACATACAGACAGACAGACGGAAAAAGTGAAAATAAGGGTACTCTAGCGACCACCGAACATACATACATACAGACAGATGGAAAAAGTGAAAATAAGGGTACTCTAGCGACCACCGAACATACATACATACAGACAGATGGAAAAAGTGAAAATAAGGGTACTCTAGCGACCACCGGACATACATACAGACAGACAGACGGAAAAAGTGAAAATAAGGGTCATCTAGCGACCACCGAACATACATACATACATACAGATAGACGGAAAAAGTGAAAATAAGGGTACTCTAGCGACCACCCAACAAACATACATACACACAGACGGAAAAAGTGAAAATAAGGGTACTCTAGCGACCACCCAACAAACATACATACACACAGACGGAAAAAGTGAAAATAAGGGTACTCTAGCGACCACCCAACATACATACAGACAGACGGAAAAACTGAGAATAAGGGTAGTCTCGCGACCACCCAACATACATACAGACAGACGGATGGAAAGAGTGAAAATAAGGATACTCTAGCGACCACCCAACAAACATACATACACACAGACGGAAAAAGTGAAAATAAGGGTACTCTAGCGACCACCCAACATACATACAGACAGACAGACAGACGGAAAAAGTGAAAATAAGGGTACTCTAGCGACCACCGAACATACATACATACAGACAGACGGAAAAAGTGAAAATAAGGGTACTCTAGTGACCACCGAACATACATACAGACAGACAGACGGAAAAAGTTAAAATAAGGGTAATCTAGCGACCACCGAACATACATACATACAGATAGACGGAAAAAGTGAAAATAAGGGTACTCTAGCGACCACCCAACAAACATACATACACACAGATGGAAAAAGTGAAAATAAGGGTACTCTAGCGACCACCCAACATACATACAGACAGACGGAAAAACTGAGAATAAGGGTAGTCTCGCGACCACCCAACAGACAAACAAAAAAATCAAACAGACAAGAAAGATGCCATGCATAGAATGATACTTGCAAAATCCAAAGAAAAAATAGTTGCCATGGAAACAACAATTTCATAAATTGGAAAACTTGACCAATCAAGTGTTTTGCATGATGGAATCTTGAGCATAACAAATTTGGTTGATACGTTTTCTAATTGCAGCCGAATAAGTGTTTTACATGTTTTAGATGGCATTGACCTTGACCTTTGACGAATTTTGAGCAGATTTTATACACATGTACTGCAAATGCCTCTGTGGTTATTATTCCCTTTCAGTATGCTGGTTAAGATGATGCTTAAACCAGAACAAGAGAAATCTCACTCACATTAACAATGCAATGACGTTATGGAAATGAAATCTGGCTGAGGATTACTCCTTCGTCGTCTCTCCAGTGGTTGGTGAAGAAGGAAAGATTTAATGGCGCTGAGCCTCTGCGACTTTAAAATGGCATCAAAAATGGTAAGCGGAAAATAAATACTCGTTCGTTATAGTCGTGGTTGTTTAACCAAGCAAACGAAGTTCACATCGCTTAATAGTCTTGAAAAGTCGAACCAAAAGTCATTATGAAATAATGGACGTTTTGAGCGACTCGTGAATAGGGATGAGAAAGGCTTGTGCGCAAAGGCTCGCAGGCTTCCAATATGTCGTCAAGACCAGGTCCTCGGCCTTTTAGCATACCATGCATTGATTGACTCACTGGAAACAACATGTCGTCAAGACCAGGTCCTCGACCTTTTGGCATACCATGCATTGATTGACTCACTGGAAACAATATGTCGTCAAGACCAGGTCCTCGGCCTTTTGGCATACCATGCATTGATTGACTCACTGGAAAGATGCAACTGATTGGCTACTAGAGTTCATGTGTTTGCTTTATTACAAATATTCGTGCAATAACGAAAAAAATAATGAATTGCTGAGGTTATGAGTGAGTCACTACAAACCCAAATAAACTGTGTAAGTCTCAATCTGATATCTCAAAAAATTCCTGAGGTTTGGTGATTATTAAAATAACAACAACAAACCCCATTTCATTATAATGGGGTGAAATTGTCATGAACACTGTTTTCTCTTTGCCACACAAAAATACATCCAATACATCCAATACACACACACACACACACACACACACACACACACACACACACACACACACACACACACACACACACACACACACACACACACACATATATATATATATATATATATATATATATATATATATATATATATATATATATATATCGAAACATGTAGAGTGTGAGGAGCACGACACTGATCCCTATTGGACACAGTCCACACGAACGTGTCACCTCCAACATAGAGGCCTCGGTCCAGTAACTCTGTCAAACAGGCAAAGATTATATGGTCATCAGTTAAACATCAACCGGAGCCACTGATCCATATTTCGGGCTTATTTGCCCTCATCAGGATGGCGTATCGATAAATATCTAACCAATGACCACATTTGTCGTATATACATCAGACACACCTCCTGACTTTTATGATGAGCATTGCCAGGGATTATGTCTCGCACGATAAAAGTGCATAATCCGCACAGAACAACCTTCCATCTGCCACCCAGATAATTGTTCCAGCTAATGCAAACCATTCAACCAGAAGGCACGTGATGTGATCGGCAGGAGAATCGAAACATGTGGAGCATGACGAGCACTCTGTATGTTTATGTTACCACCAATACAAGGTCTTGGTGGTACCATATGCCCTACACTTCTTAATGATTATCTTGACTGTGTTCCAAGGGATATTCAAGGCCTTTGAAATATTTTTATACCCATCATCTGATCTGTGCCTTTCCACAACTTTATTCCGATGGGTTTTTGAAAACTTCTTGGTTCTCATGGTTGAGTCTTTGCTGTGAAATGCACGACCTCGCAGAGGAAACCTACAGGAGCAGCTGATAATATTCTGAAATAATCAGAATCAGTACAATGTAACACAGGTGGAAGCCAATTAACTTGGTGTGTGATTTTGAAGGTGATTGGTTACACCTGAGCTAATTTACAATTGCTCTTATAAGGGGAGGTGGACACTTATCCAACCAAAATATTCTCGTTTTGTAATTTCAATTAATAATATGGAATTTGTAGAATTTGTTTTCACTTGCCAGTTGTGGGTGACAATGTGTAAATAAAGGTGCAGCAGCAAGGTAAAATAAAGGTAAAGGTGCAATGAAACCGGCAAGCAGCAGCTTCTTCACTCACTGCAGATCTGGATAAAATCACAAACTGGTCCAACACGTGGAACATGTCTTTCAATCCAGACAAATCTCACACTCTCACTATGTCTCTTCGAGAGGACCGTTTACAAAACCCCCCCATCCACTTTCTCAACAATCCTCTGGAAGAAGTCTTTTCTTTCAAGCTTCTAGGTCTCACTATCTGCCATGACCTTTCCTGGGAAAGTCACATTTCCAACCTCGCCTCAAAAGCCAGTCGCCGACTGGGAATCCTCCGTCGTGCTAAGTCCTTCCTCGGCCCTCTTGAGCTCCTGACCACTTACAAAGCTTTTGTCCGTAGCCTGATGGAGTACTGCTCTCCCCTCTGGGCTGGTGCTCCTGCCTCCCACCTTTCTCGGCTTCACGCTGTCGAAACCAGGGCATTTAAGATCATCGGCATCTCCCGCAATGAAGCTGAGTCTTTGGGCCTCTCACTCAATCACCGCAGGTTGGTCGGTGGTCTTTCTGTCTTCTACTGACTCCTCTCCAGCCTTGCCCCCCTGCTCTCTCTGCGATTTGTCCCCACCACATTTCCACAGGGCGCTCAAGGTCCGCCAACAACCCCCTTCTGGTAAAACTACCAAAATCACGAATCACTGCTCATCTTCACTCTTTCATTCCTCTTTTTTCCCGCCTTTGGAATAAACTTCCTCACTCTATTCTTTCCCATTCTTCCCTCCAGGCTTTCAAAACAGCTGTTCACCACCACCTCTTATCTTTCCCCATCCAAATCCTCGATCTTTTCTACCCCCGATAATCCACCCAAGCCCTCTTCCTTCATTTCTCCTGCTTTCCTTCCTGAAAGTCCCTGAAATGTCCATCTTCTCTTCGCCATGTTCCCCGTCCCATCCCCATTCCTCTCCCTTCCACAGTTCACCTAATGTGTCTGTTCCCCACTGTTTTGTCCCTTCCACTCCCGCCCCTCTTGTCTCATGCCTCCTTGCTGTGAGTTGTGTGTTAGCTCTCATACGAGCCTCGACCAAGGTATACAAAAAAAAAAAAAAAAGGTAAAAAAAGTCTGATTTAATGCAATTTATTTCCAGGCTATAACGCAACAAAAGGTGAAAACTTTGAAGAGGTGTAGACTTTCACGACGCAATATATATATATATATATATATATATATATATATATATATATATATATATATATATATATATATATTCTAAACATATATACACGAATAAAAGGCAGTGTGTGTGTCAGTGTGTGTCTGTCTTCCATAACTCCAAAACAATGAAACCAAGCAACCTGAAACTTTGCATGCATTATAAGAAAACACAAGGGAAGTAGAGTGATAATGATTATATATACATATATATATATATATATATATATATATATATATATATATATATATATATATATACACACATATATATATACATATATATATATATATATATATATATATATATATATATATATATATATATATATATATTTATATAAATATACGTATATATATATATATATATATATATATATATATATATATATATATATATATATATATATATATATATATATGGAAAGAAGCATGAGTGAAAATTGATGGTTTGGGTTAATTATAACACCCCTTTTGAAGATAAACAGCCTTATTTATTTATTTTCTTTATCAGGCGCTTCCTCAGCCACCTTGCTCTTTGGGGTCTTAAGGTGTAGTCTTGGTAACTTTTCTGGGGTCTGAAGCCACCATGTTTTTTGGCCTGCTCAACTTTGACTTGACTTGAAACAGGCCGCAACAATTTCTTTACGACAAAGTTTTTTTTTTTTTTCACTTTCCTCACTCATTAATCAAATGCCTGTATATCATCCCTACAAATCGCTGGGTACATTGCAATGTTTATAAACCCCAGAAGACGACAGTGTTCGTGGCTTTATTTCATTTTCGCACATGCTATAACCCTGAGAACGTGTTGAACTAAGCAGAATTACGAAGTATAAGGTCCAGAATCGAACTTACAAGCAGTTCCAACTCTTAAAAGAGTGTTCATTAATCCAATTTGGATGTACACTATTTGGCCAAAAGTATGTAGGCACTTGCCCGTCCAACATCTCATTCTAAAATCATGGGCATTAATGTGGACTTAGTCCCCCCTTTGCTGCTATATCAGTCTGCACGATTCTGGGAAGGCTTTCCACGAGATGTTGGAACATTGCTGAGGAGATTTGCTTCCATTCAGCTACAAGAACATGTGAGGTCCGTCTCTGTCTCCTTCTCCGTCTCTGCATCCGGGCAGCATCCATCTCCATCTCCATCTCTGCGTCCGGTAGCATCCGTCTCCGTCTCTGTAACTGGGCAGCATCCGTCTCCAACTCCATCTCTGTATCCCAGTGGCATCCGCCTCCATCTCCGTCTCTGCATCCCGGTGGCATCCGTCTCTGGCTCCATCTCTGCATCCTGGTGGCATCCGTATCCGGCTCCGTCTCTGCATCCTGGTGGCATCAGTCTCTGGCTCCATCTCTGCATCCCGGTGGCATCCGTATCCGTCTCCATCTCTGTATCCCGGTGGAATCCGCCTCCGTCTCCGTCTCTGCATCCCGGTGGTATCCGTCTCTGGCTCCATCTATGCATCCCGGTGGCATCCGTCTCCGTCTCCATCTCTGTATCCTGGTGGCATCCGCCTCCATCTCCGTCTCTGAATCCCGGTGGCATCCGTCTCTGGCTCTATCTCTGCATTCCGGTGGCATCCGTCTCTGGCTCCGTTTCTGCATCCCGGCGGCATCCGTCTCCATCTCTATCTCTGGGTTAGGGGTGGTATCCGTCTCCATCTCCATCTCTGCGTTCTGGGCGGCATCCATCTC
Organism: Eptatretus burgeri; assembly: GCF_056783735.1. Lineage (NCBI taxonomy): Eukaryota > Metazoa > Chordata > Myxini > Myxiniformes > Myxinidae > Eptatretus > Eptatretus burgeri. The sequence continues at coordinate 89,026,738 of NC_140965.1, forward strand.
TGTCTCCATACTGGGTTCAGGGCGGCATCCGTCTCTGTCTTCATCTCTGCGTCCAGGCATTGTCCCTCTCCTGACACATCCGGACGGGAGTTCATGTCTGGATGGGAGTTCATCTCCGGACAGGAGTTCGGCTCCAGACACATGTTTGTCTCTGGACACATCCGAACGTGAGTTCATCTCAGACATGAGGTCGTCTCTGGATGGGGGTTCGCGTCTGGACAGGAGTTCGTCTCTGGACATGTCCGAGCAGTGTTTGTTTCTCGATGGCTTGACTCCGGATGCATCCGGCGGGTTTTCTCTAAAGGGCCCTCTTGATAATATGATCACTTGAAAATGGATTTCAGACTTTATTTTGTTTCCATCTTCACTGTTATTCTATGCAGAATCATTTTGATGAGACAGTATGAATCCTAATTCATGCTCCACCACAGTCTGCCTTCCCTTCCTCTCACCTGACACTGTCTTCCCTTCCCCCACTCCTCCTCACTCCCCCACCCTCCTCGATCACCCACGACCCACCCCTCCTCGCACCTCTCTCCTTTCCCCTCTCTCCCTCTCCCTCACCCCTCTCTCCGCCCACCCCCTCTTCTTCACCCTCCCAGCGAAGCGACGGATGGTATTTCCTCATGTGAAATAAATAAAATGAAACATTTCGTTAACATCCTGGCAGGATGTCCGAGAGGTATGCACGCTCGCTGTAAGCTATCAAATCCCGAATCCCGACCACGTTTAACATGAAAAATCACCACCGCGTTTAACATGAAACATCACCACCGTGTTTAACATGAAAAATCACCACCGCGTTTAACATGAAACATCACCACCACGTTTAACATGAAAAATCACCACCGCGTTTAACATGAAACATCACCACCACGTTTAACATGAAAAATCACCACCACGTTTAACATGAAACATCACCACCACGTTTAACATGAAAAATCACCACCACGTTTAACATGAAAAATCACCACCGCGTTTAACATGAAACATCACCACCACGTTTAACATGAAAAATCACCACCACGTTTAACATGAAAAATCACCACCGCGTTTAACATGAAACATCACCACCACGTTTAACATGAAAAATCACCACCGCATTTAACATGAAAAATCACCACCGCATTTAACATGAAACATCACCACCACGTTTAACATGAAAAATCACCACCACGTTTAACATGAAAAATCACCGCCGCGTTTAACATGAAAAATCACCACCACGTTTAACATGAAAAATCACCACCGCGTTTAACATGAAAAATCACCACCGCGTTTAACATGAAACATCACCACCACGTTTAACATGAAAAATCACCACCGCGTTTAACATGAAACATCACCACCACGTTTAACATGAAAAATCACCACCGCGTTTAACATGAAACATCACCACCACGTTTAACATGAAAAATCACCACCACGTTTAACATGAAAAATCACCGCCGCGTTTAACATGAAAAATCACCACCGTGTTTAACATGAAAAATCACCACCGTGTTTAACATGAAACATCACCACTGCGTTTAACATGAAACATCACCACCACGTTTAACATGAAACATCACCACCGTGTTTAACATGAAACATCACCACCAAGTTTAACATGAAACATCACCACCGTGTTTAACATGAAACATCACCACCACGTTTAACATGAAACATCACCACCGTGTTTAACATGAAAATTCACCACCACGTTTAACATGAAAAATCACCACCACGTTTAACATGAAAAATCACCACCACGTTTAACATGAAAAATCACCACCGCGTTTAACATGAAACATCACCACCACGTTTAACATGAAAAATCACCACCACGTTTAACATGAAAAATCACCGCCGCGTTTAACATGAAAAATCACCACCGTGTTTAACATGAAAAATCACCACCGTGTTTAACATGAAACATCACCACTGCGTTTAACATGAAACATCACCACCACGTTTAACATGAAACATCACCACCGTGTTTAACATGAAACATCACCACCACGTTTAACATGAAACATCACCACTGTGTTTAACATGAAACATCACCACTGCGTTTAACATGAAACATCACCACCACGTTTAACATGAAACATCACCACCGTGTTTAACATGAAACATCACCACCGTGTTTAACATGAAACATCACCACCATGTTTAACATGAAACATCACCACCGCGTTTAACATGAAACATCACCACCACGTTTAACATGAAACATCACCACCACGTTTAACATGAAAAATCACTACCACGTTTAACATGAAAAATCACCACCACGTTTAACATGAAAAATCACCGCCGCGTTTAACATGAAAAATCACCACCGCGTTTAACATGAAAAATCACCACCACGTTTAACATGAAAAATCACCACCGCGTTTAACATGAAACATCACCACCGTGTTTTACATGAAACATCACCACCGTGTTTAACATGAAACATCACCACCGTGTTTAACATGAAACATCACCACCAAGTTTAACATGAAACATCACCACCGTGTTTAACATGAAACATCACCACCAAGTTTAACATGAAACATCACCACCGTGTTTAACATGAAACATCACCACCACGTTTAACATGAAACATCACCACCGTGTTTAACATGAAAAATCACCACCACGTTTAACATGAAAAATCACCACCACGTTTAACATGAAACATCACCACCGTGTTTAACATGAAAAATCACTACCACGTTTAACATGAAAAATCACCACCACGTTTAACATGAAAAATTACCGCCGCGTTTAACATGAAAAATCACCACCGCGTTTAACATGAAAAATCACCACCACGTTTAACATGAAAAATCACCACCGCGTTTAACATGAAACATCACCACCGTGTTTTACATGAAACATCACCACCGTGTTTAACATGAAACATCACCACCGTGTTTAACATGAAACATCACCACCAAGTTTAACATGAAACATCACCACCGTGTTTAACATGAAACATCACCACCAAGTTTAACATGAAACATCACCACCGTGTTTAACATGAAACATCACCACCACGTTTAACATGAAACATCACCACCGTGTTTAACATGAAAAATCACCACCACGTTTAACATGAAAAATCACCACCACGTTTAACATGAAACATCACCACCGTGTTTAACATGAAAAATCACCACCACGTTTAACATGAAAAATCACCACCACGTTTAACATGAAAAATCACCACCGCGTTTAACATGAAACATCACCACCGTGTTTAACATGAAAAATCACCACCGCGTTTAACATGAAACATCACCACCACGTTTAACATGAAAAATCACCACCGCGTTTAACATGAAACATCACCACCACGTTTAACATGAAAAATCACCACCGCATTTAACATGAAACATCACCACCACGTTTAACATGAAAAATCACCACCACGTTTAACATGAAAAATCACCGCCGCGTTTAACATGAAAAATCACCACCACGTTTAACATGAAAAATCACCACCGCGTTTAACATGAAACATCACCACCACGTTTAACATGAAAAATCACCACCACGTTTAACATGAAAAATCACCGCCGCGTTTAACATGAAAAATCACCACCGCGTTTAACATGAAAAATCACCACCACGTTTAACATGAAAAATCACCACCACGTTTAACATGAAAAATCACCGCCGCGTTTAACATGAAAAATCACCACCGCGTTTAACATGAAAAATCACCACCACGTTTAACATGAAAAATCACCACCGCGTTTAACATGAAACATCACCACCGTGTTTTACATGAAACATCACCACCGTGTTTAACATGAAACATCACCACCGTGTTTAACATGAAACATCACCACCAAGTTTAACATGAAAAATCACCACCGCGTTTAACATGAAAAATCACCACCGTGTTTTACATGAAAAATCACCACCAAGTTTAACATGAAACATCACCACCGTGTTTAACATGAAACATCACCACCGTGTTTAACATGAAACATCACCACCAAGTTTAACATGAAACATCACCACCGTGTTTAACATGAAACATCACCACCACGTTTAACATGAAACATCACCACCGTGTTTAACATGAAAAATCACCACCACGTTTAACATGAAAAATCACCACCACGTTTAACATGAAAAATCACCACCGCGTTTAACATGAAACATCACCACCGTGTTTAACATGAAAAATCACCACCGTGTTTAACATGAAACATCACCACCGTGTTTAACATGAAAAATCACCACCGCGTTTAACATGAAACATCACCACCAAGTTTAACATGAAACATCACCACCGTGTTTTACATGAAACATCACCACCACGTTTAACATGAAACATCACCACCACGTTTAACATGAAACATCACCACCGTGTTTAACATGAAACATCACCACCACGTTTAACATGAAAAATCACCACCGCATTTAACATGAAAAATAACCACCGCGTTTAACATGAAAAATCACCACCACGTTTAACATGAAAAATCATCACCGCGTTTAACATGAAACATCACCACCGTGTTTTACATGAAACATCACCACCGTGTTTAACATGAAACATCACCACTGTGTTTAACATGAAACATCACCACCAAGTTTAACATGAAACATCACCACCGTGTTTAACATGAAACATCACCACCAAGTTTAACATGAAACATCACCACCAAGTTTAACATGAAACATCACCACCGTGTTTAACATGAAACATCACCACCACGTTTAACATGAAACATCACCACCGTGTTTAACATGAAAATTCACCACCACGTTTAACATGAAAAATCACCACCACGTTTAACATGAAAAATCACCACCACGTTTAACATGAAAAATCACCACCACGTTTAACATGAAAAATCACCACCGCGTTTAACATGAAACATCACCACCGTGTTTAACATGAAAAATCACCACCGCGTTTAACATGAAACATCACCACCACGTTTAACATGAAAAATCACCACCGCGTTTAACATGAAACATCACCACCACGTTTAACATGAAAAATCACCACCGCATTTAACATGAAACATCACCACCACATTTAACATGAAAAATCACCACCACGTTTAACATGAAAAATCACCGCCGCGTTTAACATGAAAAATCACCACCACGTTTAACATGAAAAATCACCACCGCGTTTAACATGAAACATCACCACCACGTTTAACATGAAAAATCACCACCACGTTTAACATGAAAAATCACCGCCGCGTTTAACATGAAAAATCACCACCGCGTTTAACATGAAAAATCACCACCGCGTTTAACATGAAAAATCACCACCGTGTTTAACATGAAAAATCACCACCGTGTTTAACATGAAACATCACCACTGCGTTTAACATGAAACATCACCACCACGTTTAACATGAAACATCACCACCGTGTTTAACATGAAACATCACCACCAAGTTTAACATGAAACATCACCACCAAGTTTAACATGAAACATCACCACCGTGTTTAACATGAAACATCACCACCATGTTTAACATGAAACATCACCACCGCGTTTAACATGAAACATCACCACCACGTTTAACATGAAACATCACCACCACGTTTAACATGAAAAATCACCACCACGTTTAACATGAAAAATCACCACCACGTTTAACATGAAAAATCACCCCCGCGTTTAACATGAAAAATCACCACCGCGTTTAACATGAAAAATCACCACCACGTTTAACATGAAAAATCACCACCGCGTTTACCATGAAACATCACCACCGTGTTTTACATGAAACATCACCACCGTGTTTAACATGAAACATCACCACCGTGTTTAACATGAAACATCACCACCGTGTTTAACATGAAACATCACCACCAAGTTTAACATGAAACATCACCACCGTGTTTAACATGAAACATCACCACCAAGTTTAACATGAAACATCACCACCAAGTTTAACATGAAACATCACCACCGTGTTTAACATGAAACATCACCACCACGTTTAACATGAAACATCACCACCGTGTTTAACATGAAAATTCACCACCACGTTTAACATGAAAAATCACCACCACGTTTAACATGAAAAATCACCACCACGTTTAACATGAAAAATCACCACCACGTTTAACATGAAAAATCACCACCGCGTTTAACATGAAACATCACCACCGTGTTTAACATGAAAAATCACCACCGCGTTTAACATGAAACATCACCACCACGTTTAACATGAAAAATCACCACCGCGTTTAACATGAAACATCACCACCACGTTTAACATGAAAAATCACCACCGCATTTAACATGAAACATCACCACCACATTTAACATGAAAAATCACCACCACGTTTAACATGAAAAATCACTGCCGCGTTTAACATGAAAAATCACCACCACGTTTAACATGAAAAATCACCACCGCGTTTAACATGAAACATCACCACCACGTTTAACATGAAAAATCACCACCACGTTTAACATGAAAAATCACCGCCGCGTTTAACATGAAAAATCACCACCGCGTTTAACATGAAAAATCACCACCGCGTTTAACATGAAAAATCACCACCGTGTTTAACATGAAAAATCACCACCGTGTTTAACATGAAACATCACCACTGCGTTTAACATGAAACATCACCACCACGTTTAACATGAAACATCACCACCGTGTTTAACATGAAACATCACCACCAAGTTTAACATGAAACATCACCACCAAGTTTAACATGAAACATCACCACCGTGTTTAACATGAAACATCACCACCATGTTTAACATGAAACATCACCACCGCGTTTAACATGAAACATCACCACCACGTTTAACATGAAACATCACCACCACGTTTAACATGAAAAATCACCACCACGTTTAACATGAAAAATCACCACCACGTTTAACATGAAAAATCACCCCGCGTTTAACATGAAAAATCACCACCGCGTTTAACATGAAAAATCACCACCACGTTTAACATGAAAAATCACCACCGCGTTTACCATGAAACATCACCACCGTGTTTTACATGAAACATCACCACCGTGTTTAACATGAAACATCACCACCGTGTTTAACATGAAACATCACCACCAAGTTTAACATGAAAAATCACCACCGCGTTTAACATGAAAAATCACCACCGTGTTTTACATGAAAAATCACCACCAAGTTTAACATGAAACATCACCACCGTGTTTAACATGAAACATCACCACCAAGTTTAACATGAAACATCACCACCGTGTTTAACATGAAACATCACCACCGTGTTTAACATGAAACATCACCACCAAGTTTAACATGAAACATCACCACCGTGTTTAACATGAAACATCACCACCACGTTGAACATGAAACATCACCACCGTGTTTAACATGAAAAATCACCACCACGTTTAACATGAAAAATCACCACCACGTTTAACATGAAAAATCACCGCCGCGTTTAACATGAAAAATCACCACCGTGTTTAACATGAAAAATCACCACCGCGTTTAACATGAAAAATCACCACCGTGTTTAACATGAAACATCACCACCACGTTTAACATGAAACATCACCACCGTGTTTAACATGAAACATCACCACCAAGTTTAACATGAAACATCACCACCGTGTTTAACATGAAACATCACCACCAAGTTTAACATGAAACATCACCACCGTGTTTAACATGAAACATCACCACCATGTTTAACATGAAACATCACCACCGCGTTTAACATGAAACATCACCACCACGTTTAACATGAAACATCACCACCACGTTTAACATGAAAAATCACCACCACGTTTAACATGAAAAATCACCACCACGTTTAACATGAAAAATCACCCCCGCGTTTAACATGAAAAATCACCACCGCGTTTAACATGAAAAATCACCACCACGTTTAACATGAAAAATCACCACCGCGTTTACCATGAAACATCACCACCGTGTTTTACATGAAACATCACCACCGTGTTTAACATGAAACATCACCACCGTGTTTAACATGAAACATCACCACCAAGTTTAACATGAAAAATCACCACCGCGTTTAACATGAAAAATCACCACCGTGTTTTACATGAAAAATCACCACCAAGTTTAACATGAAACATCACCACCGTGTTTAACATGAAACATCACCACCAAGTTTAACATGAAACATCACCACCGTGTTTAACATGAAACATCACCACCGTGTTTAACATGAAACATCACCACCAAGTTTAACATGAAACATCACCACCGTGTTTAACATGAAACATCACCACCACGTTTAACATGAAACATCACCACCGTGTTTAACATGAAAAATCACCACCACGTTTAACATGAAAAATCACCACCACGTTTAACATGAAAAATCACCACCGCGTTTAACATGAAACATCACCACCGTGTTTAACATGAAAAATCACCACCGTGTTTAACATGAAACATCACCAGCGTGTTTAACATGAAAAATCACCACCGCGTTTAACATGAAACATCACCACCAAGTTTAACATGAAACATCACCACCGTGTTTTACATGAAACATCACCACCGTGTTTAACATGAAACATCACCACCGTGTTTAACATGAAACATCACCACCAAGTTTAACATGAAACATCACCACCGTGTTTAACATGAAACATCACCACCAAGTTTAACATGAAACATCACCACCGTGTTTAACATGAAACATCACCACCACGTTTAACATGAAACATCACCACCAAGTTTAACATGAAACATCACCACCGTGTTTAACATGAAACATCACCACCGTGTTTAACATGAAACATCACCACCAAGTTTAACATGAAACATCACCACCGTGTTTAACATGAAACATCACCACCGTGTTTAACATGAAACATCACCACCAAGTTTAACATGAAAAATCACCACCGCGTTTAACATGAAAAATCACCACCGTGTTTTACATGAAAAATCACCACCAAGTTTAACATGAAACATCACCACCGTGTTTAACATGAAACATCACCACCAAGTTTAACATGAAACATCACCACCGTGTTTAACATGAAACATCACCACCGTGTTTAACATGAAACATCACCACCAAGTTTAACATGAAACATCACCACCGTGTTTAACATGAAACATCACCACCACGTTTAACATGAAACATCACCACCGTGTTTAACATGAAAAATCACCACCACGTTTAACATGAAAAATCACCACCACGTTTAACATGAAAAATCACCACCGCGTTTAACATGAAACATCACCACCGTGTTTAACATGAAAAATCACCACCGTGTTTAACATGAAACATCACCAGCGTGTTTAACATGAAAAATCACCACCGCGTTTAACATGAAACATCACCACCAAGTTTAACATGAAACATCACCACCGTGTTTTACATGAAACATCACCACCGTGTTTAACATGAAACATCACCACCGTGTTTAACATGAAACATCACCACCAAGTTTAACATGAAACATCACCACCGTGTTTAACATGAAACATCACCACCAAGTTTAACATGAAACATCACCACCGTGTTTAACATGAAACATCACCACCACGTTTAACATGAAACATCACCACCAAGTTTAACATGAAACATCACCACCGTGTTTAACATGAAACATCACCACCGTGTTTAACATGAAACATCACCACCAAGTTTAACATGAAACATCACCACCGTGTTTAACATGAAACATCACCACCACGTTTAACATGAAACATCACCACCGTGTTTAACATGAAAAATCACCACCACGTTTAACATGAAAAATCACCACCACGTTTAACATGAAAAATCACCACCGCGTTTAACATGAAACATCACCACCGTGTTTAACATGAAAAATCACCACCGTGTTTAACATGAAACATCACCACCGTGTTTAACATGAAAAATCACCACCGTGTTTAACATGAAAAATCACGACCGTGTTTAACATGAAACATCACCACCGCGTTTAACATGAAACATCACCACCACGTTTAACATGAAACATCACCACCGTGTTTAACATGAAACATCACCACCACGTTTAACATGAAACATCACCACCGTGTTTAACATGAAAAATCACCACCACGTTTAACATGAAAAATCACCACCACGTTTAACATGAAACATCACCACCACGTTTAACATGAAAAATCACCACCACGTTTCATATAAATCTTTGTCACGAAATCTTGTGCAAGACAACCACCACATTTCATGAAGATCACCACCTCACCACAAGAGCAAAGTTCTGAAAGAAAAATTTTCCACCTTGGTTTATATTTGCCAAAGTTTAAACTTGTTGCAAAGTATTTTTATACATAATATTAATTACATCAACAAGCCATGATCGTCAATGAATATATACCGAGAAACCCCAAGACAAACAAAGCGAAACATATGATTGAGAATTGCAAACAATCGCTCTATAGTTTCATCCCACACACAAAGTTGTTCCGCCTAATCCCACACACAAAGTTGTTTAACAACAAAATACAAATTAGCAATTCTTCATTCGCAGCTCACGACTTCTGTTAGACATAAGAAGTTGTTTTTCTTGAAAACACAAACGAGTTCTCAAAGAATGAAGGAACAAATTATGCTGAATGGAGCAGAAAATATGCAGCATTGCAATCACGAAGCAAAGCAATAAACTCTTTGACATCACTAATCCCTGGGAATGGCACCTGGATCAGCAGAGAAAAGTAAACTTGCTCACCTGTATAAAATGGCAAACTTTAACATTATATCATAGGTGTGCGTACATATATATATATATATATATATATATATATATATATATATATATATATATATATATATATATATATATATATATATGCAGTACTCTCATGAATTTTCTGAAACTAAAACGGGCTAATCTGTGTCATCCTACACTCTCGCATGAATTTTTGTGTTTATCTTGTAATCTCGTTCCATCAAGTCATGGCTGACTTGTGGTGACATTAATGATCAGATTTCTCCAAACATTCTTATCCTGCACTGCTTCTCAAAGCTCTGGCAGAGACAGCTTGTTTGCAGTCTTTACCCCCATCCCACCAAGCACAGAGAAGGTCTGCTTCTTTCTCTTCTTCCCTCAACCATAGCCCAGCATGGTTGATTTATTCAGACGTTCCTTTCCTGCACGCATAATGTATCCAAAGTATGACAGTTTGTGTTTTAGCATCAGTGCTTCTCAAATACATGGTGGTCTAATGACTTAAAGCACTGACTTGTTTGTTACCTCTGCCATCTAGGTTATGTTTACACCCTTGTCTGTCTCTTTATGAATAGGATATTTCAAAAAGTTGTGGACCAATTTGGAAGAAATTTGGTGCACAGATTATGGTTGTGACAAGGACGAATTAATTCGATTTTGGTGGAGATCTGGATACGGACCCGCATACTTGAAATTTTAATTTTTTTTCAGTGATTCTTCACCATTGAGAGATGGGGCCAACAAAGTTATATAGCACACTATCTCAAAAAGTTGTGGACGAGTTATAACAAAGCTCGGTGGATGAGTATGGTAGGTGACAAGAACAAGACAAATCAACTTGGGTTCAGGTCCAGATCTAGATCCGGCCCATTAGTGGGATACAAAACGTAAAGTGTTCAGCCTGGTGGAGGTGTGCGCTCTACCGAGTACCGTTCTAGTTCTGATCTTGAACTCCATGGAAATTTTAACATTCATCTCCAAAACCACATTTCAAAACTGTCCATGTTCTTCCTTTCTTTCATTTTCACTGGTAGTCATGTCCACACGCCCATATTTGCGTGTTCAGATGTGCTGTCATGCATTCCCTAGTGCACTCTCACGTCGAATATAACGAATTTACACAAAAAAAAATTCCAAATAAGGTGTTCGTTAAGATTGCTTGACGTGTCTTATTGGGATATATTTTGACTATTCCTTGAGGGCTTCAAGCAAGCGGTGCACCACCATCTCCCATAATTCGCCATTTCTACATACAAAATTTTTAGCCCCCATTAACCCGAACTAATCGAACCCTCTTTATTTGCAAATTATGTGCCATTTCCTCCCCTCCTCTCTCCTATTTTCCACTACCTTCATTCCCCTGCTTTAGCACTCTTTTTTGCAGTCTTTTTTTGCACTCACCTGTGGCCCCACATCCCTGCTGTCACCATGTTGCTTTTCACCCTCTCTCACCTCACTTTTCCTTGAGCCGCCATTTTGTTCACAAAAAAAAGAAAAAAAAAAAGAGTGCAATGGTCGTGTGTTTACATGAACAAGAGTCTTCGATAGCCATTGAGTTTTGTCCCCATGGCGAAAACCTTTTACATGTACATCAAAGCCAGTCTCACATTGGAGCCAAGAAAACACATTAGTGGGCATAACAAAGTGAAAAGCATTATTAAACTGACATGTTTTATCTGATTGGAAGGCACGAACACTTAATGTTATAATCAATCTCATAATCTTACATAAAAGAGGTTAATGATCATACAAAGGCATTTATTTACACAACTCTCATGCGAATAACAGGTTAAACTACAAGGGCACTTGGTGGAGTGCATACCTCCACCACGTAATGCCTCATCCACGAGAAGATATCGGGCCCAATACATTTTTGAGATATCACATGAAATATCGTTTTTGGCCCTATCTCTCAATGGTGAAGAATCACTTTGAAAATCAAATAATTCTCGTGTCCAGATCCGGATTCGGATCTTCACCAAAAACGAATCAATTCGTTGAGGTCATACACCCAACCTGTCCTCCAAGTTTCGGATCCGGATACGAATCTTCACCAAAAACTAATCAGTTCGTCCTTGTCACACACCAAACCTGTCCACAAAATTTCATCCGGACCCATCCACAACTTTTTGAGATATCCTGTGCACAGACAAACAAACAAAAGAAGACATGCAGAGCACAACACTTGCAAAATCCTTAAAACAAATTTGATCTGAAAAATAATTGGTGGTTGAATTAAATGACAAAATATGCAACTCCTCTTCAAATATCAAGTGAATCGGATGAAAATTGATAATTTTAGAAATACGGCCTATTTTGGAATTTTGGCCGATGTTAACCAACAAAATAATCGGTGGTTGAAAAGTGACCGGAAATATAAATCCTCTTCAACTTTCAAGTCAGTCGGATGAAAACTGAGGATTTTAGAAATACCACATTTGTTATTGAACTTGGGCCTACGGTATGTTGACCTTTTGGTCCATGTTGACAGAAATAAATGGTTGGTTGAATTCAGTGATATGAAATATAAATCCTCTTCAAATTTCAAGTCAATAGGATGAAAATTGAGGATTTTAGAAATACCACCTTAGTTGTTGACCTTTGGCCTATGTTGACCTTTTGGTAAACGTTGGCCTCAAAAATAATTAGCTAGTTTAATTCAGTTACCTGATGTATAAATCCTCTTCAAATTTCAAGTCAATCGGATGAAAATTGAGGATTTTAGAAATCTCACCAAAAACTTTGACCTTTGCCTCTGTTGACCCTTTTGACCTCAAAAACATGAGCCTTTTTCCTGATGACAAACTCTACCATGTGGTGAAGTTTCGTGAAGATCGGTTGAAAATTGTGACCAGTAGGCGATAAAAATACAGACAGATACACAGACAGACAGAATATCAAGATGTCATGCAGAGCGCACAATACTTACAAAATCCATAAAACAGATATGACCTGAAAAGTAATTGGTGCTTGAATTCGTTGTGTGTTAGCTCTCTCACAAGCCTCGACAAAGTATATAAAAAATAAAAATTCAATGACCAAAAGTGCAACTCTTCCAATTTCAAGTCAATCGGATGAAAATTGATAATTTTAGAAACTTGGCTCATATTGTCCTTTGACCTATGTTGACCTCGAAAATAATTGGTGGTTGAATTCGGTGACCTGATATGAAAATCCTCTTAAAATTTCAAGTTAATGAGATGAAAATTGGGGATTTTAGAGATACTTCCTGAGTTGTTGACCTTTTGGTCCATGTTGACCTCAAAAATAATTGGCTAGTTGAATTCAGTGACCTGAAATATAAATGCTCTTCAAATTTCAAGTCAATCAGATGAAAATTGAGGATTTCAGAAATCTCACCAAAGTTGTTGACCTTTGGCCTGCATTGACCTTTGGACCTTTTGACCTCAAACAATAAGGTTCTTCCTTATGACAAACTCTACCATGTGGTAAAGTTTCATGAAGATAGATTTAAAATTGTGACCTGCGGGCGACAAACAGACAAAAAGACAGACAGACAGACAGACAGACAGACATAGAATAACAAAATCGACGAACCAATATACTTGTAAAATCTTAGATTTTGCAAGTCACAAACAAACAAACAAGCAGTCATAGACTGGTACTTATGAAATCGTCAACTTGACTTCTGACCTTGTCTAATAAAAGCTGTCTCGAGAGAAGGTAGCGACGCAAACCAGAAGTTTCTACGATGATTCTGTACCAAACCATCATAAATCGAATGTTTGACCTCACTGTGACCTTGACCTTTGACCGATTTTGACCAACATCTAATCAGCACTAGCCATCACCGTCCTGAATCACGTGGTGTAATTTGACATTGGGATCTTCTTCCGTTCTCGAGTTATCATTTTTTGGATGTTTGACCTCACTGTGACCTTGACCTTTGAACGATTTTGACCAAAATCTAATCAGCGCTAGCCATCACCCTCCTGAACCACGTGGTGTAATTTGACATTGGTAGCTTCTTCCGTTCTCGAGTTATTTTGCCGACAAACAACCAAACAAGCAGTCATAGACTGGTACTTACGAAATCGTCAACTTGACCTCTGACCTTGTCTAATAAAAGCTGTCTCTCGAGAAGGTAACGATGCAAACCAGAAGTTTCTACGATGATTCTGTACCAAACCATCAAAGATCGAATATTTGACCTCACTGTGACCTTGACCTTTGACCGATTTTGACCAAAATTTAATCAGCACTAGCCATCACCCTCCTGAATCACGCGGTGTAATTTGACATTGGTAGCTTCTTCCGTTCTCGAGTTATCGTGCCTACAAACAAACGCACAAACAGAGGACGGAAGTCATCAATATACTTACGAAATCTTTAGATTTCATGAAGATAGATTTAAGAAAGAAGAGAGAAAGAGGGAGGGAGAGAGATAAGAGGCAGGTGAAGGGAGAGGGGAGGCAGAGAGAATGAAGAAGGGGTAGCTAGGAAGGGGGGAGAGAGAGAGAAAGAGGGGTAAGTGGGGAGAGCGACACCTCACCAAACCTTTCTATACCCTACCGGAAGGAGGGGTGCGTGAGAGAGTGAGAGACACACACACACACACACACACACACACACACACACACACACACACACACACACACACACACACACACACACACACACACACACACACACACACACACACACACACACACACACATACCCCCGTCTAGATTTCGTAAGTAACAAACAGACAGAAAGGAGGGAAAACATAACCACCTTCACCAGATAAGCAAGTGAGTGATAAGCATCCTGAAAGGGCAGAAAGAAAGTCACATATTTTCATCTTTACTTTTTTAATAACGAGCAAGGAACCAGTGCTATGCATGGGTGGGAGCCCAAAATCTAAAAAAAAAAATGTTTTGAGAAATGTTATGAAAACTCCCATCCACTTTCAGACATGTACAGGGACCCCAAAAGCTGCACAGAAAATTTGGTGGGGCTGGCCCCAAATCTGGGTGAGTAGTACTGTGTAAAATCATTGTACCCACCTTTAATGATGATAATGAAGCTGATAACAATGAAGATGGTGTTGGCTGGAGAGGGGGAATTGGCTTTTCTGTGCCATGATGAAGGAAATGGGTTATTCGAGAAAAATAGCAAAAAGTCTCAACCGAACGTGGTGTGATGTCTTCAGTGTCTCTCGCCTATTCTTCCTCTCAGAACTCAACACCTTGTATCTTTTTTTTGGGTGAGATTCGCTGTTTTTACTTGGTCTCGTGTCCTGCTGACATCATGACATCTCTGCCTTTGAACATTTTGAGTGCCAGAGCTTCTTCTCGAGAAGACAATTTTTCTTTTGTTTTTATCTCAGCATCTTGAACTTTTGTGGTACGTATTGCACCATTGAGTGTTCAAAAGCGAACAGACAATGCGGAAACGACGAACACCAAACCATGAAACAATAAATTCCGTATTCCTGTGCCACCCTCAATAGAATGTCAGGCATGGACAGCCAGTTCGCAAATGACTTGGGCAAAATACTTACTGCAGCTGACCCCACCAGAATGTGGATAATGTTTTTTTTTCTGCGGTCATTGGTGAAACTGCAAATGTCGAATCCGTGAATGTCTTTACATGTGGAAAACTGCGGCATCTCACGGGTGGAAGCTGAGAATCTTAATTGTATTGAGAAATTTCCAAAGCAGGAAATTTCTTTTCATGCGGAGAAAGATCGGCATTGTACGAGAGGAAACACAAAATCTCAATTGCATTGCGAACAACGACGAATGCTTCCACGTGCGGTAGATGATGAAACTGCTAACACCGAACCCGTGACTGAGTTCACATGCAGGGAGAGAGGAGTTTTGTACGGGTGGAAACTCAAAATTATAATTGCATTGATACATTTATGAAACCAACCACCCACCTAAAGACACCTCCAGGGACCCCAAACAGTTCAACAGAAAGTTTGGTGAGGCTAGCTTCAAAACTGAGGGAGTAGTTTGGGGATGGACAGACAGACAGACAGTCCTGCAATATTACATAGATACTTGTATAAAAGACCATCAAAAGTGATGGGTTGGAATTATTTTATTCAAAATATTCGAGACTAGATGATATGATGTTTCGTAACAAGAAGCGTTATTTTAAAACACTGCATGTACAAATGTTTCCCTCTTTCCTTTATCTTCTGGGGCATTTTGTTTTGATTGGTAGAGACTCAGAAGCGTGCCAAAGTCTGAAGCCTTGGCCTAGCGTCAGGTGTGCTTTTTTCTTCTATATTTATTTGACATTCTACGTTCATAACTGAACACTCATTTTACTCTGCGTGTGTTGCAAATCATATGCAGCAAATTTCACCTACCTACTCCTTGTATTTATTTATTTATTTATTTATTTTTAAATGACCTGCACACAGCCATTGAGGCCTGGTTGCAAGTCACTGTCTACAATTCCAATAGAAGAGATGTAATTACTCTTTATTGAAAAATGTTTTTGGAGTTTTTTTAATCCTGAAAAAATGGACTGGAGTGAGCACAGAGTTGTGTCACAAGATTGGCCTTTAGAACCCTTCTTAAGTCATCCTTATGAAGGGGGACAGACAAATACACAAACACACATTGGTTTATAGAGGTAGATACTCCAGACTTCATTGAGCACGAGCAAATACAACGTTGCTTTGCTGACGGGGACAAGAGGGGAGGGGGGGAGGGGAGAGAGAAAGAGGGAGGGAGAGAGATAAGAGGCAGGTGAAGAGAGAGGGGAGGCAGAGAGAATGAAGAAGGGGTAGCTAGGAAGGGGGGGGGAGAGCGAGAAAGAGGGGTAAGTGGGGAGAGCGACACCTCACCAAACCTTTCTATACCCTACCGGAAGGAGGGGTGTGTGAGTGAGACACACACACACACACACACACACACACACACACACACACACACACACCCGTGCCAAGTTCTGTTATGGTAATAGAGTTTATACACATACACACATGCGCAAATGTACACATGCATAAAATACATAAAAATGACCAACACAAAGATGTACGTTTAAACAGAGTTCTTTGAAAGAGGAATCCAAGTGAGAAATTAGTGAAATTCAATCGAAAAATCGACCAAGCCACTACACAAAATGTCGATCTCCGCTCTGTACCATCACAGCTCGATTATGGCAAAACGTGGTCGGATGGACCTTATTGTTTTTATACGTATCGATGTCGAAGTGAGGGGTGGATTACATTAAAAGGAGATTGCATAAAAAGGTAAAAACAAAATGACGTCCTGTAAAAATGAAAATTGCGCACTTTCAGAAGATGAAACACCTCCCAAGGTATCAACCGCACGGCATCGCAGGGCTCAACACAGGCAGAAATGTACGTCTGTCTAATCGATGTTCCATTGAGAGCATGGCACTTTGATTGAAACAAACACCTCAGCAGCTTGGAGAGCGCTCGTCAAGTGGCTTAAGCACTCAAACGAAATGGTTAATAATAAATGGCTCGCTTGGCATGCGATTGGAGACAGATTAAGCATAGACCTCCTAGAGATGCCCGAAATGACAAATATTTCCGAATTGGACACATGAACACTTTTCTCGGAGTCGGAACTGCTTGTAAGTTCGATTTTGGAGCTTAAAGTTTGTCATTCTCCATAGTTTAAGAGATACTCGTGGTGATCGCATGTGCGGAAATGAAATAAAGCAAAGCATGCTGACGTCTCCTGGTGTTTGAAAGCATTGCAATGTACCCAGTGATTCGGAGCTACAGTATGATGAACAGGCATTCACTAATATGAGTGCTAAAAGTGAAAAACAACTTTATCATGAATAAATTGTTGTGGTCTGTTCCAAATAAAGGCATGGTTGAGCAGACCAAAAAACATGGCAGCTTCAGTCCCTAACGAGGTTACCTAGGATATGCCTTAACACCATATCGAGAGCAGTGACCGAGGATGCGCCTGATAAAGGACGTAATTAAATGAGGCCATTCATCATGGTTTAAGGAGGAGAGTACCTGGAGGACAGGATTAGAAGGCTGCAAGGTGTATCAGTGTGATAGGAAGGAGAGAATAGGAGAAGGAGTAGCAATTTGGGTAAAGGACACCATTGTATCAACTGAAAGGGGTGACATTAAGGAAGGAATAAATGTTGAGGATTCTGTACGGGTGGAGATTAGAGATTGTAAAAACAGTAAGATACTGGTAGGATGCTTTCATAAGGCTCCGAGTCTGAAGGAAGAGGACGAAGGAGGAGTACATGAAGAATTCAAAAGGGCATGTGGTAAGGAAGGGTATTCATTATAGGGGATTTTAACTTGCCAGGGATAGATTGGATCCAGGAATGGGGAAAAGGCAGAGCAGATGAGGATTTCCTGGATTTAGTCCAGGATTGCTTTTTAACCCAGTTTGTAGATAAGCCCACAAGGGGGAGTGCAGTGTGAGACCTCCTTTTAAGTAATTGTCCCAATATGGTGGAAGAGGTGGAGGTTGAGGAGCATTTAGGAGCAAGTGACCATAACATTGTGTGTTCAAATATTCTGTTGAGGGTTAGAGTTCAGGATAGTAGGGTAAGGCTATTATATTTCAGGAAGGCAAACTTTGAGGGTATGAGGAGAGAATTGGGTGATGTAAATTGGGAGACTCTAACAACAGGACAATCAGCATCAGAGAAATGGGAAACCTTCAAGAACCAAATGTGTAGAGTGCAAAGTAAGTACATTCCAATGAGGTGTAAAACTAGAAGCAGAAAGAGACCAGGGTGGTTGAGCAGTGAGATAAGGAATACTATTAAGGAGAATCAAAAGGCATTTATTAGGTTTAAAATAACAGGACTGGAGTTAGATTTATATCATTATCGAAGTGAACAGAGGCAAGTTAAGAAAATAACTCGGCAACCCAAAAGAGAGTACGAGAAGGACATGGCTAAGAATATTAAACATAATAGCAAGGCTTTCTTTAAGTATATCAGGGGGGATAAAAGAGGTTAGGACCAGTGTAGGCTCATTGAGGAATAGCACCGGGGAGTGGTTAGTGATGAAAGTGAGATGGCAGGCTTATTAGGCAGGTATTCTTCTTCACCTTTCACACAAGAACAGTCAGGAGAATTTCCAATAGCTGAGAGTATCTATCGAGGAGGTGAGGAAGGGCTTTTAGAGAAGATCCTGGTTGGAGTGGAGGAAGTAAAGGAACAGCAAGGAAATTGAAGAGTAGATAAGGCTCCGGGTACAGATAATATGCACCCTAGAATATTGAGGGAGGTGGCTGAGCAGGTAAGCGAGATATTAATGGCTATTTTCAATCGCTCACTGGAGTCAGGACAGATACCGCAGGATTGGAGAGTCGCAAATGCAACACCATAATTTAAGAAAGGATCCAGAGATTAATTGGAAAACAAGAGACCTGTTAGTTTGACTTCAGTTGTGGGGAAGGTGTTGGAGATATTAATTAAGGACCGGTTGAGGAACCATTTAAACAAATACAAACTAATTAAAGGTAGTCAGCATGGGTTTATCAAAGGTAGTTGCTGTTTAACAAATATTTTAGAGTTCTATGAATCAGTGTCTGATTGGGTGGATGAGGGAAAGGCAGTGGACATCGTATATCAAGACTTTAAGAAGGCATTTGATAAGGCACCACATCAGAGGTTGTTCACCAAAGTGAGGGCTTGTGGAGTGGCTGGTCAGGTAGCTAATTAGATTGCAAACTGGCTTAGTTTTGGGAAGCAAAGGGTGGCTGTGAGTGGGAGGATGTCTTGCTGGGACGAGGTAAGTAGTGGGGTACCTCAGGGATCAGTACTCAGACCATTACTATTCATTATTTACATCAACGATTTGGATAATGGGATAAATAGTAGGCTTTCCAAATTTGCAGATGACACAAATCTTGGAGATAAGCTGCATAGCAGAGGGCGTGGTGATCAGATGCAGGAAAGTATTGATACTTGTGTAGATTGGGCAAAAGATTGGCAGATGGAATTTAACCTGAGCAAGTGCAAGGTGTTGGGAGTGGGAAAGAACAATGAAAATATAGATTACAGGATGCAAGGGGTAATTTTGGAGTGTGTCACACAGGAGAAGGATCTGTGGGTGGGAACGGATACAGGAGGTAAGTAAGCAACACAGTGCCAGGCAGCTATTGATAAAGCAAATAGGGTTTTCAGTTGTATTCAAGGGGGGAGCTACCCCGGGTTCCCACCAGACTCTCCAGTGACCAGATTGAAACGCTGTGACCCGAATACCACTTCTCTATTGAGCCACAGTGGTCCTCGCCATGCCCTGCCAGGCTGCTGGAGCCAGAAGCAGTCTCATTCGTACATCCGACACGACATGGCCTGGAGCTCCATACCGAACTTCCGGATTGCTCTTCCCGTGACCACCAGCCCCCCCCCTCGCCACCCATCTTGCCATGTTCTGACGACTGGACGAGGGTCATATCAATTCCGCATGCCGATTTGGTGCACCCCCGACAAGATGCGTTTGGCGCTGCTAACATCCGTTGCTTGTCCCCGCATCGCCTGGTCCGAGTACTCTGAACCATGCAGCATGCCTCTGTTTGGTGGCAAATTGTATCGATACAGAGGTACGAGGAGGCGCGGGAATATTTTTCCTGTGTGCGAGAGGTGTTGTTGGTCAAGGTGGTGAGTTTTTGGTGAGCGAGAGGTGAGAAAGGTGAGATGGAATTGGAAATTGGCGCGCAGATTTGAATGAAAGGGCACGCCATGTGCATGCTGCACAGTATCTATTGTGATTCTTTCACGGGAAGCTGCGCAGGTGTTTGTCATTCATATCGTGTGTGTTGGCTTGCTTTCTTGATTTGATTTGTACCATGGCTAAAAGGAAAGGGTTGCAATGGAAATCTGATAGAAGATAGAGATATAATTAGACCTAGCTATAAGACCCACACAATACACTTCGTTCCGTTAACCCACTTGACATTAGGGGAATGTCTGACTGCATGAAGACTAACAAAATAACTGCCTTGGGATCACTGCATGTTGAGTGCCATTGCCTTAGAGGCATGCGGTTTTACAGAACCGCAACAATACATACTAGCCGAAACCCCGTCACAGATGGATTCTGTTCCATGAGCCCAATATGACAACCAGTGGCGGCTCTTGTGGGAGCCGGATCCCAGTCGATGTACTTCATGGCCTTACCTAATGAGGCCTACAAAACGTCCTTGTACACGACATTTTTGGTGTACACTACTCCTTGTGAAGAAGTCCCCTGATTTGTGCACGTGTCTACTTTGACGTACACCGTGTCAAAACTTTTTCTTTCAGTCCAGGTCACAGTACCGAGAAAAACGTGACGCGACCGCTAGGAGGAGCACAAAATTGGTCCTTCAGTATTAATATATAGATCAGTGTATGTTTTAAACGATTACAAGGACATCGTAGAGAATGACAAAGGTTATGTTGTCTGGGATTATTAACTGTGATGCTCTGACATCATGAGCCAAGGGTTCAGATGGGAACACTAACAGGCCAACCAACTTTCTGAGTATAGAAACATTTAGCCAACTTTCCTGATATGGAGACAATGCATACATTTCAAATGCCTAGAAACTTGGCAAACTAAGCCAGCAGAGATTGTGCAATCAACAGTTTTCTTGTGAAATAAATTTTAGTTGTGATGCACCCACAACTTTCTGAAGCATTCACGTTCAAACTCCAGAACTCGTTCGACTTGCAACCACAAGTCTACGTCTTGCTAAGGAAAATGCAGCTGTAAAAGGAACACTTATTTCTCACTTTTTCACTC
Organism: Eptatretus burgeri; assembly: GCF_056783735.1. Classification (NCBI taxonomy): domain Eukaryota; kingdom Metazoa; phylum Chordata; class Myxini; order Myxiniformes; family Myxinidae; genus Eptatretus; species Eptatretus burgeri. The sequence goes on from NC_140965.1 coordinate 89,049,107, forward strand.
CTGCTTCTGTAAGTGTTACAACGCAGTAAGGATATTGGCAAATAAGGCATATATATATATATATATATATATATATATATATATATATATATATATATATATATATATATATATATATATATATATATATAGTAGTAAGTGTGAAACCATGGATGACAGAAGCCAGCCGCTTTAGATTTATTTCACTCGAGTTATGAGTAACACAAAGCAGGGCCATACACTCCCAAGCCTACCCACTTCCCCCACTCAAACTCCTCCCCTGTCCCACCACTCCTCTCCTCTCGTGCCAAACTACCCGCCCAGTCTCAGAATGAGGCAAAGCCAAAGTTGGTCTAAGAAGTTAGAGTTTTACTGTATTCTTCCACATATTCTGTAGTGATTCGGGAACCTTGTGTCCAGCATGGGTGAGGCTTACAAACGAGAACACTTACTGTGAATCCACTGTTCTCTTCCTACTTTGACAAGGTTGTCGCTGTAAATGCATGCTTCTTGTTGAGCCACTGCCAGCTCGCGTGGTGGAAGGCGGACGGACGTTTTGCAAGCAAGGCTAATGGTACTGTCCGTAGTATCATTGTTTGGTAAGTTACGAAAGTTTTCAGTTGTTGCTTTATTGGTCTACGAACGGTCCTATTTCAGTACAACATAAGATATATCAGGGTGGGGGTAATAGACAGTTTGAAGTGATAAGATGGTAAGAATGATCGCTGCCTTCAATGAATCACCAACAGCTCTGGTTATTGAATGTATATTTATATTTTTATTGTAGAGTAGTATTTGTATAATATACAGTGTACTTCCTCGATTTTCCAGTTAAACCAATGGATGATATATCAATGTGATGAAGCCAACATGATCATGTTCTGTAACTTAGACAAGAACACTATAATTACTCTTCGTTGTACATTATGCCGACGTAAACGGAAGTGTATCCTCGTGCGATAGGTAGGAGGTAGTATACTCACCTTGAGCTGTCTCGTTTGAGTTTAATACCTGACCGCGACAAGAAGCGTGTTCTTATGCTCTGCATCATGGAGCATGTATTCCTTTTCGAAGGAATGTTAAAAACATCACGAGGCCATTGTGTGCTGGAGTCCTGGGACAATTCCCTTCCCTTGCAATGGAAATGCAATGGCAAACCACCCAATGTATTATTGGCAATGAAACTGCTTTGGCAAAAGCAAGGCGTTGGCTACAAGGAGTAAGACACGCATTATCAAATACCAAAGTGTAATCCAATTCATGTCAAAGCACGCACATTGTCGAGATTACCACACTCAACTGAAAACGTCATTAAAATTACGACTTTACTCAACTGTTTTGGAAATCATACATTCATTCAAACAATTAATAACCAAATCATGATATAGTACATGAAGATTTATTTATTTTGGATTTGAGTATTGTTTGAAGGTGTGCCACACACCTGCCACAAATGTGCGAGACCGATGTTGGTCCTGATTGGCACAGATGGTTCAAATTGCACAACAGACACGTGAGTAAGGTTGCTATTTAAACCGAGTATTCCTCAGTAGCATGGTTAAAAATAATCAGCCTCAAAATGTAGGCTATGAAATTAAATCCAGGCAAGTTTGTAAGTCTAACCATCTGTAGGTACAGTACTTGCGGGAGTAGGCCTACATCTGCCACCCTGCCTCATGTGCTTGCGTAAGTTTGCATAGTTGGATGAACACCTTTGCTGATCATGGAAACGACTTCAACTTTCTCAGATGTCTCTGTTCACAGGTCCATTCCTCTTTTCCTATTGCCATTCATTGTTTACTTGCTAGTATCGCAAATAAATTTGCGGTACTATTATCATCTTCCATGTATACATCGACATGACAAGCCCTGCTCACTGACCTGAAACATGAAGCTTTACTAAATCACCAATCTAATTACTTCTAAGACATCCTCACCATTTACTACAGGTCAATTAAGCTTTGCAAAACTTTCCACTATCTTGCCTTGAAGGACTTAGACAATGAGGTGGTAGACAGCTGCGTAGTCGACAAGGGAGGTGGGAAATTTGGGGAGGGGTTATCAAACAGCAGTGCCAACTACAGCAAACCAAATAGGACTTTAGGTTGTATTCACAGGGGGAGGGGGGGGTAAAATATAAATCAAAATATGTGGTATTAACATTGTACAATAATTTAGTGAGGCTTCATCTGGAATATTGTGCTCAGTTTTGTTCACCACATCTGAGGAATGACAAAGTTGTCAGAGACAGGGTTCAGCACATAGAGCGACTAGATTGATCCCAGACTGAGCTGGAGTAAACTATGAGGAGCGGTTGAAGGAGAAAGGACTTTATACATCATGAAGGGGATGATTATGAGGGAATCTGATCGAGATGTTGAAGATAATTAAGGGTATAAACAAAATCAGTGCAAAAGAGTTTTTCAGCAGAATGCACCAGGGGCCGCAGTCGTAGAGTAAAGAAGAGGAGAGTGAAGCTGGAAGTAAGGGCAGAGGTGTTTCACTTCGACGATAGTTAATGCATGGAATAGTCTCTGGTGTTTGGATATTGCTGGACTGGAAGGTAGTTCTGGTATGGATGGGCGATTGTATACATCAAGTGATTATGATGCCTGTGAAAGCGTCTTGTAAAAAAGTTAATATGCTGTCAGTGTTTATTCATTCTTCCCCTCTATCCATCCACCTTCACTCGCAGGAGAGCTGGAAAATAACTCACTAATCCATCTCCAAAACACACACATATATATATATATATATATATATATATATATATATATATACATATATATATATATATACATATATATATTGTGACGTCCACAGGACTTGAACAGTCCCGCCAACGTAGAATGAGCCGAAACGATGGAGGCGGTTTATTTATTTATAACCCAAACATGGCGGTTCTAATCGCTCTACCGCAAACGGGACGAGGAAGGTGGCACGAGTCACTTTTCACTGAGTTGATGATGTTTATTTGTTTTTACTATTAACCAGAAATAACAAGACTCGGCAAGAAAAGGGATCCGGGGCAATTCGACAGGATGGTGTGGGATCGGGCGTGGGGAAAACACAGACAATTCCAATGAATATACAGATCTCAAACCCTCTAAGGCGCCAAGCACACACACACACACACACACACACACACACACACACACACACACACACACACACACACACACACACACACACACACACACACACACACACAAAACGTAGCTATTTCTGGTGGTCAGGCTGGACCGTGGTGTGGACGCAACTGTCCCTGGATCGGCGTTGGACGAGCTGGCCTTGCTCTCGTCAGGGGGGCAGAAGAAACCGTGGTGCTGTCGACCTCCTGGTCTTGGCCCAAGTCCGCTCACATCCGCCAGGGAACCAGTTCTGGCGCCAAGTTGCGAGCAGGAGAGGGAGGCAGGTCCGCCCGCCGTTCGACCCCGTACTCCGAGTCAGCAGAACCCCAGAGCCAACCAAGGTGAGGCACGAGGCTCAGCAAGGCTCCAAGACACGATGAAGAACACGATCGAATCAGCACAACAACAAGCATGCTCTCCACGCAACAGCGTCCACACCAAAAAAAACACGATCTTTTTGTCCCGATCTTCTTCCTCTTCCTTTTCTACCCCGAACAGAACCTTTTTTATCCTCCTGTCCTCGTCACTTCCAATCGAGCCGTTTATTGGCCCACCGCCGTCGCCTTCCGCCAATCGTGATCACAGGGCGGAGCCATCCGCTGCACTGTCCTGTGACGTCACGGCCAGCCTCCAGGGACTACTAAAGGGGTTTACGCAGACACACTTACCCTATCCCGTGTCCCTATCTAATTACGTGACAATTATCATTTCCCCCTTGAAGAAATGAACATTTACTAGACAACTTATCACCACTGAATTGCTACTTATAACATCGAGATCCTGGTAAACTCGAACAGCCTGGCATACCTAATTAAACATCCTAATTACCCTTTGAATGCATACCCCCCCCCTCAAACGTAACAATATATATATATATATATATATATATATATATATATATATATATATATATATATATATATATATATATATATATTGTTGCGGGCCGGGGGTCGGTGGCGAGAACGACCACTAGGTGGGGGAGGTTCGTCGTCTCCCACCAGACACCCCGGAATTGTAGGCCGTCGCTCCGGATAATTCTATGATGCGGCGGGTCGCTGAACCGACCGTGGACGCCAATATCTCAACCCAGTACCATAGGGTCTATTTGTCTATAACCAATTTACCTAATTAACTACGTGAATTCGACTACTGTGGAAACCACGCCCTCGGCACATCTTGCTCGAACCGGGTCACTCTACCGACTGCGGTAGTGTTCCAACTACCGACTACCAAGTCCGGTTCGGGTGCAGCCGAGCGGAAACTGCCAAAGCCGTGTTGGCTGGAATGAACGGATTACCGGGGATAAAACCCCGCCTAAACTCAGATTCCAAACCATGCTGGATCAATTCAAGAGAGGACGGAAATGAACTGGGGACATTTCTAATAATGGTAATTTATTTACAATAAAGAAAGACACAGGGCAAGACTTATCATGGATATGCAAGCAGGCAAAATGTACAAGGATTCAAGCACTTACACAGTTTATAGTTATAAGACGGGCCCACACGCAGACACACACATAAATGAAAATAAACCCAGAGTTCTTTATTGAACCCTCACAGCCGAGGAGAGAGACGAGCTGGAGGTCAGAGTCCAGCTGGGTACCCGACCGTCGGAGGAAGGGGGTGCTCCGTGATGCGGAACCTGACAAAGGTCGTTGGTTTGGTCCCCAGTTGCACGTGTGGGAATTGTGGTTCGTGGCGGAGCTTGGGTGGTGAATAGCAGGGTCCATGGAGGAGGGTGAGGGTCGCGCTTTCCTTTCCTTGTGGAGGGCCAGCAGAGACATGTTTGCCACCTTCACGACTTTCTGCTCAACCCTCCGCTTCAAAAGAACTGCACGCTCAACAAGAACCCTCAGAACCCTATCCAAAACCTTGTCAGAATCCCATGGAGAACTTCCTCCAAGACCCTTCTCCTCACTCGACTCTTAACCACCACAACCCTGTCAAAAAACCTCAGAACAACCTTCATAACAACCCCCTTTGTAACAACCTGCCTCAGAGTGCTCGGGAATTTATGGACCTCCCTCAACGGGGCGGGGCTCGCTCGAACAGACGTCACTCCCCGCCCTGATTTGGCAGGCTCTCATGGACTGCCCCTGCCAGGAAACCCCGCCCACTCTTCCACGTGGGTTCGTACTTGTCAAGCAACAGTATCAATGTTGCAAAGGTCGTCGTGAAAGAGTTACAACGTTTGTGGGAGCCGAGAAACCAGAACCGCGAGATCTTGCCTTGGCACGTCAGGGTGCGAGAAGGCAGCTGGTTGGTGGTGGATCGTGATGGGCCGAGGGGTCATGCAGATGGGATGGTTGTTCGATAGCTTGTTGGATGTACCAACCTAACTAAAAGAAATCGCAACGCATGCCTTTGATTCTCCCACTAGACAAAAGGAAGGGGATCTGACTACACACATTCTTAACGACATAACTGATTTTGGGACATCTGTATGTTGAATGCAAATGGTTTCCAGATCCGTAACAATATATATATATATATATATATATATATATATATATATATATATATATATATATATATATATATATATATATATATTGTTGCGAATTTGCGCCCGCCGGCATGCGATCGGCCGCTTGACTCGAATGGCGTCTGCCTCGCCCACCGGAACGGACAATTCTGTCATGACCTTCTCGGAACAACGCCAGGAGCTAGTCACGGGTGAGGGTTTAACCTCACTACGATCATGCCAATTGCCCACCCGCGCACGATAGGGTTGATCGCCAAATTCGATCTACCTAAGTACCTGCGCGAGTGGTCGACCGTGCGATCGCACCACGCCACAGGTCGAATCCGAACACGAACCACTTAAGCGGCTTGTTCCGTACTATAGGGATAACCGAGCGGAGTTATCGTCGACCTTGACGGGGTACAACTCCTCGGTACGCTATCCACGTGGGAACTTAGGTAAATCTAACATTCGGCGATCGGCCCTATTCCGCGCAGGTAGAATACGGACTGAGTTGTGGTGAGGTTAAACCCCCACCCGTGACTAGCTCCCGGCGTTGTTCCGAGAGGGTCACGACTGAATTGTCTGTTCCGGTGGGCGACGCGGTCGCCATTCGAGTCAAGCGGCCGATTGCATGCCAGACGGGCCAGAATTCGCAACATTGGTGTCAGGAGTGGGATCGGCAAAATTCACCGCGGGCGTTTCCGGACCGGTTTTGACTCCCGCAAGCGCGCACGTGGCGGCCTCGTGCGCTCCACGGCACGAACCTCGCGCTCGCTGCTGGGTAAACCCGGCGCGGTTCCCAATCCATCTACGGCCGCTACCCGGCTTCCGTTCCTCTGTCACCGTCGTCGTCGCCATTCCACCCACGCACACCTGCGTGCCACGACACTTACACACCACGACAGGACCCAAAAGAAATGGAAGTCGTGACTTCCCTTAGCGCATCGTCCAGCCCTTGTCAACCGTAACTCAGAGTCACTCCGGCATGGTCCACTGGGCTCGTGCCTCGCGCCTGCACGTGTCGTCTGCCTGACAGGGACGAACGAACGGAACCTCCGACCAGGAACAATCACCACAACTCTCGACAATTCCCCTTCAGGGACAAGGGAATGACGTTATCGTCGACCTTCACACCCACGCCTTTTGTAGTGTCGGGCTCCGCCCTTCGCCCCGCCCCGTTTCTGGCTCCACCTCCCTTTTGGAAGCTTCCCAAAAAGGGGCGTGCCCTCTCGTTCCCCCCTCCCCGCGCCGTGCGGGGGACGAGGAAAGTCAGTTTTGGCTCGGGGCCAGGGAATTATTCCCCCAAAATCAGGCCCCCACCTTTTTCACCTTTGACCTCTGGCTCAAATTGCACCTCCCCCATGCCAAAGCGCGGGAAAAGCAGGAGGGAAAATCCGGCGGGAGATATTTAAGCGGGAGTTTTGGGCGGGAGATGCCCCTTTGCACCCTGGTTGCTGCTACCACTCCGCTCCTTTCATCCGTCCCGTGGAGATCGTGACCGCACGGTGCTCGTTGAATGGCGAGTAGCGAAGATGGTGGTAGCGTAGTTGTGGAAGGTGGCGTCGTGGTGTGAATGGCGTGATTGTTGGCGTCGTGTAGTGAGTGGCGTTATAGTTGAGATGTTGGATGTGGCGATGTTCGTGGTTGTTCTTGCACCAAAATAACGACAGCAAAAGAAAAAACGGCAAACTGAAGAATGGCAGCCCGAATGGATCACATATATTCCCTCTACACAACGGGTTTGGGCTAACTACTCATGGACTTACCGATATATCTCACCTGAGGACCCTTTATGGTGTAATGCGAATTTCCACAACCATAACACTATGTACATATGTGTGTATGTATGTATGTAGATATATATATATATATATATATATATATATATATATATATATATATGTATATATATATATGTATATATATATATATATATATATATATATATATATATATGTATATATATATATGTATATATATATATATATATATATATATATATATATATATATATATATATATATATATATATATATATATATATACTCTGGGTACCAGACACGTACACATATGCATATACACAGTGCCTATAGAAATTCTGCACCCCTTTTCAAAATTTTCACCTTTTGTTGCCTTATAGACTGAAATTAAATTACATTAAAACAGACTTTTCCACCTTTATTTACACATCTCAACCCACAACTTCCAACTGAAAAAAAAATTCTACAAATTTCAGAACATTAATTAAAAATACAAAACTAGAATATAATAAATAAATTACATATCTCTCTTCTCCCCAGAGCCTTCTGACGTCACCACAATCCATCCACCCCAGGGGCGTGGTTTGCTAGTTGTCATTCCTGGAGGCAGGGTGAAACGTTTGACTCAGTTGTTATTGTTTTAAGGACGTGTTCCTTTTTATCACTGGTCTTGTAAATGAAAAAACATAGGAAAAGGTCATGGGGGAAATCACATCATGGGAGAAATTAGCCTTAATCCAGACCTAATTAACACAGCACTGCCCCCCCCCCCCCTGCAATGTGGTGACATGTAACAACTGAAGCTCACAGTTTCCTTACTTAAGTTATGTCGAAATGTCTCCTACCCATCCACAAACCATGCTAACCTACACAATCCCAACCTTGCGATGAAATTCCTCCATCTACCCCACAAACATAACAATATATACACAAACAAACATCCTCATGTCAACATGTGCCTGCCACAATGTTCTCCTCTCTACTCCCCCACTCTGCCCTCCCCTCTTGTCCACTCCAGCAAAATTAAACAGATAAATGTCGAGATTGAATAAAATGGTGGTGATAGAGTGCATTCATGATGAGCCAAATGGTCTCCTTCTGTGTCAAAGTTTCTTGTATGTGTCTGAAGCTAATTTTAAACCTTAAGCACTTCCTAAATCCTCCCGTTTTTTACATTTGTGCATATTTGAAGTAGCATTTCATTTATTTTATGTCTTTCAAGTCAGTGAAGTCCTTGAAAATGTTGGGAAACCAGAGTTTGTTGTGTTTTTCAAACCAGAAAACATCATTATAACATTGAGAACTAGAAGGGCACTCGGTAGAGTACATACCTCCACCACATAATGCCTGATCCACGAGAATATATTGGGCCCAATACATTTTTGAAATATCATCCTATGTATCGTTTTTGCCCCAATCTCCCAATGGTGAAGAATCACTTTAAAAATTAAATAGTTATCGTATCCAGATCCGGATTCGAATCTTCACCAAAATCGAATCAATTTGTCATGGTTTCGCACCCAAACTATCCACCAAGTTTCATTCAAATCTGTCCAAAACTTTTTGAGATATTGTGCTATATATTAGTTTGGTCATATGTCTCAATGGAGAAGAATCACTGACAACTTTCTAGTCGTCGGATCCGGATCTGAATCCGGATCTTCAGCAAAATCTAATTAGTTCATCCTTGTCACACACCCAACGTGCCCACTAAATTTCATCCAGATCCGTCTAAAACTTTTTCATAAATCCTGCACACAGACAGACAGACACAGACAAACAAGAAGATGTGCAGAGCACGATACTTTTGCAAAATCCATAAAAGAAATTTGACCTCAAAAATAATTGGTGGTTGAATTCAATGACCAAATATGCAACTCCTCTTCAAATCTCAAGTGAATCGGATGAAAATTGACAATTTTAAAAATTCGGCCTATGTTGACCTTTTGGTCCATGTTGACGTCAAAAATAATTGACTGGTTGAATTCAGTGACCAGGTATGCAAATCCTCTTCAAATTTCAAGTCAATGGGATGAAAATTGAGGATTTTCGAAATCCCACCAAAGTTGTTGACTTTTGGCTGATGTTGACCTTTTGACCTTTTGACCTCAAAAACAATAAGCTTCTCCCTTCGGACAAACTCTACCATGTGGTGAAGTTTCGTGAAGATCGGTTTAAAATTGTGTCCTGTCGGCGATAAACAGACAAACATACAGACAGACAGACAGACAGAATATCAAAATCGACGAACCAATACACTTGAGAAATCTTCGATTTTGGAAGTAATAAACAAACGTACAGAGAGGGGTGAAAACATAACCTTCTTCACCTTTGGTGGTGGAGGTAAAAATCTTATTTCAAAACTCAATTGAAACCTTATTTTTGGTTGGCGTTATCTCATGAGTGTTCAATTTAAAAAAAAAATTTTTGCAGGATCTAAAGCTTGTGGTGGGACTGAAACACACACACAAACACACACACACACACACACACACACACACACACACACACACACACACACACACACACACACACACACACACACACACACACACACACACACACAGGACTGTTAGTCGAGACACAAACACAACCACTGAACTTGGAGGATGTGCCGTCATTTCCCAGGACACTCTGGGTACCAGTGACGCAACCACAACAGCGTCGCCTTTCTCACTGCACTCAGCGGGTCATTTCCTGAAAAGGAGTTTCCTCCTCCCCATATATGCCAACATATTGCGATTGTCTCTGCTATATTGCGAGAATGCCTTGCCTCCGCAATACTTTTAAATCCCGAACGTCAAGCAAGGAAGCAGCACGTACCATTTTTAAAGTCTTTGGTATGACTTGGCCACGGTTTGTACCACCAACCTTCCAGACTCGGAGCAGATGCAATGAGGTTGTCCATGACTCGATCTATCTTTATTCCTTCTGATGACACCAATGCAGTATTTGGTCTTTCGTTTGATTACAGTTACACTAATGTCAGTTTTCCTGCAGAAGATTCAATTAAAGTGTAAAAGTTTCCATAAACGACAATTTTCTGCATCATAAGTGACCTTAGTTTTAGTGTAACTCATTACAATGCATCATAATCCATTTCAATGGGAAGGATGCAAAAAGCCACTGACAAGGAGAAAAACAAAGTTTATACATAACTGAAGCAGCATGCCTATTGTGAAAGGTGAATGTGAGTGTTTTTGCAAATCACTTACGATTCTTTTAGTGCCTTGATAAGCCAATGTTAGAACCACAAATCTTGTTGCATTTTGGCTACGGATGCAGGGCTGGAGTTGAAAAAAAAGTTGGAGTTTCCTTGCAACTCTCTATTGCTCGAATGCCTTGCCTTGACACGTTCCATTTCATGGTATTTCAGCCCTTGATAAGATTTTGACTTCCACAGTTTCCTGTCGCTTGCTATATCTCCTGTTGCTTACGATATCGGAGAGCCGCCTCACCACCTGTTAGTCCAGCAGTAAACACTGGCAGGTTTTGCAAGCAGCCATCTCACTTCAGGGCAGGTCTGCTATCTCTCTCTCTCTCTCTCTCTCTCTCTCTCTCTCTCTCTCTCTCTCTCTCTCTCTCTCTCTCTCTCTGAAATGGAGTCAACTGAACCTTTCCATCTACTTTCTTAACAATCCTCTTGATGAAGTTCAATCACTCAAACTTTTGGGTCTCACTATCACGAATCTCTTACCTCTGGTAGCTTGTATATGTTGCTGCGTTTGGACCTGGGAGTAACTGCTGAAATCTATCTGTCCAGATTCTTGCCGACATCTTTGTTCCTTTCACATTTCTTTCGAAAAAAAATTTTTTTGTTAACATTTCTCTTTATTCATTCTAATTCTTGCTTTTTTTCTTTTTCATCTATTTTCCTCTCCATTCCTCTCTTTCGTTATCTGTCTCTCAAGAGAGAAGTGGATTCTTGCAGAAAATTTTCTGTCAGGCTCACTTGGCTGCACCTGGTTGGGTTTGAGGATGTGGATAAACAGCTGAAACCCGAATACTATCCAGGTTCCTCCTGATGACTCCATCTTTGCTCTTTACTTCTTCTGGTTCCTTCTTGGTCTTCCATTTGATTATGATCTTTCTGGGACAAACCACACTTTGAAGTTGGATTCCAAAGCCAGTTGCTGTGCATCCTCCATCATACAAAATCCTTCCTCAGCACACCTTAACTCTTATCCACCGACAAGGTCTTCATTTGGAGGTTGATAGAGTACTGCTCTCCCCACTAGACTGGTTGATGCCCCCTTACTCACACCTTACTTAGCATGATGCCATAAAAACCAAGACCTTCATGATCATTGGAATCTCCCATGGTAAAGCTGAGTGTATGGGCCTATCACTTTCACATCGCATACAAGTTGGTGATCTCTCTGTCTTCTACCACCTCCTTCTGAGTCTTTCCACTTCCATCCTTTCCATGCTTTGTCCCTGCCAACCCCCAAGTTTATACAGGGTGCACAGTCTTCTGGTGAAACTCCAAAAATCCAGAATCACTGCTCATCTCCATTCATTTGTTTCTCTTTTTACCCACCTGTGGAACCAACTTCCACATTCTCTTCAACCAACTTCCACTTCTTCCCTCCATGTCCTCAAGACAGCTGTTTATCATTATCTCAGATCATCCCTTCTTCAAAACCATGATTTTTTTCTACCCTCATTAACCCTCCACAAGCACAGCTCTTTCCAAACCTGTCGTCTTTCCTTCCTGAGAGTTTGTTGCTGTATCCCCCTTTCCTACCACATGTACCTTCACCTACCCCTCATTCTTCCCTACATTCTGTATTTGTCGAAGTCTCCCTCTGTTTTGTCCATCAAGCCAGCTGTTGCTGTGCCCCCCCTCTCTCATTCTGCTGTTCCTTTTGTTCTGTTACATCTTGATCCATTCGATGTTCTAGATTCTCCCCCAGCCAAAAAAACAGAACCACTGGAACTGCAGCTTATCTAGGCCCTGGCCTAATGTTGTAACCCGAATTTGGCAGCATTCTGACTGGTGAGTCTGGAGAAGATTTTTGAAGAAATTTACACGATTTTCTCAAAAATTGGCTAAGTCGGCTATTTTTACATACTTCCAGTCACGTGATCAGCACGGCCTCCACAATTTAACATCCATACCCTGGCCTAATGTTGTAACCCAAATTTGGTAGCATTCTGACTGGTGAGTCTGGAGAAGATTTTTGAAGGAATATACTAAGGCCGCCATTTTGACCTACTTTTAGTCACGTGACCGGAGCGAGCTTTGCAATCCCCGTTTCCAGACAGGAGTGGAACATTGCTGCCAAATTTCAGCCAGAGAGACAGAGAGAGAGAGAGAGACAGAGAGACAGAGAGACAGAGAGACAGAGAGACAGAGAGACAGAGAGACAGAGAGACAGAGAGACAGAGAGACAGAGAGACAGAGAGACAGAGAGACAGAGAGACAGAGAGACAGAGAGACAGAGAGAGAGAGAGAGAGAGAGAGAGAGAGAGAGAGAGAGAGAGAGAGAGAGAGAGAGAGAGAGAGAGAGAGAGAGAGAGAGAGAGAGAAAGAGATATTTGTTTGGATTGCTGCCAAATTTCAGCCAGATCATGTTAAATTTTTTATTGGAGTTCTCTGAAGCAGTTTCAGATTGCGTGGAAAGGGATATGCGGTGGATGTAGTATATCTAAATTTTCAAAAGGCATTTATAGGCTATCACGTATCTTTTCATAATTTACTTTAATGATTTTGGAATTGTGGTGAAGAGTTGACGATATAAATTTGCAGATGATACAAAGCTTGGAGGTAAGGTATATTCCAGAGGGGTGGATGGGGGTAATCACATTTAGGAAAGTCTAGATATTTTCATAGATTGAGCAAAAGATCAGCAGATGCGGCTTAACATGAAATATTAAGGTGATTGGGATGGGTAAGAAGAATGAAAATAGGGATTACATGATGCAAGGGACAGTTTTTGAGCATGTGAAAAATGAGAAGGATCAGGGGGTGGTCATAGATCTGGGTGGTAAGCAGGAAATACAAAGCTAATCGGATTTTAGGTTGTGTTCACACAGGGATATATTATATATAAAAAGAGGTGGTGTTTTGACTGTGCAGGAATTTAGTGAGTATTATGTGTAGTTTTGGTCACCACATCTGAGGAAGGACAGAGCAGCCACAGAGAGGATCACGGTGTGGAATGGCAAGATTGGTTTTAGGGCTTGGTTGACTAAGCTATGAGGAGCAGCTGAAGGAGACAGAACTTCAAACATTACAAAGGAGGTGATAACAAGGGGATCTGATCGAGGTGTTTAAGACAATGAAGGATATACAAAGACAAAATAAATGCAAAAGTGTTTTTCAACACAATGGACACTGAAGGGACCAGGGGCCACAGACAGAGTGAAGAAGAGAAGAGTTGGGATGGTAGTAAGATTGAGATCGGGGTATTTCCCTTAGAGTATATAATAAATGCATTGAATGGTCTCCCTGGAAAGTAGAAGCTAGAAGCAGCAAAAACAGTAGATAGGTTTAATTTGAGTGAGATTGATATTGAGAAGCATTTGGAATAAACGGATACATGGATATTGGCAGGAATGGTCAGTAGCTGAGGCATGGATCAGTGATTGCATATTTGTGTCATTACTGTGATGTCTATGAGAGCGTCTCGTCAAAAGGTGAATGTGCTGGTTATTTGGTCATTCTTCTCCCTACAACCGTGTTCTACCCCCAGTGACATTCTGAGTGGGGTGCAGGGGGGCATTTACCCACGGGCGTCGTGTCCCGGGGGGGGGGGGGGAGTTCACAACTCTTTTAACATGTTCGCCCAACATTTAGCTCATCTCATAAAATGATGAATGACAAAGATGTTTGTGTTATGCGTCATAATGTGACAACAAATATTGGTCCATCAGCAGAAAGTCCCTTGTTGGGCCTTGGGAAGTCCCTTGTTTTTCAGTGTTAGATTTATTAAAATAAAATACGAGTGGTTCCCGTACTGCATATGGGACGCGCGTGATCATGAACCTTCACGAATCACAGTTTCTCACGGATATATTCGCTAAGTCGATGCATCACATGGGTATCTGGCATCCTACAGAACAGGGCTCGTTGTGCCTTGTCATGATGACGAGATAGGCTTGAGAGCCAACAGTCAAGGAATGGCAGAGAGGAAAGAGGAGAAAAGGATCGTGTGAGAGAAAGAGACAATTTGATGAGCATCGTGCTGTGAGGAAAATGAGTTGCTGAGTGGTCAGGTCAGGTATGGGAACATGCGCCAGAGCAGCGCGTCGCTGTATCCACTTTCTGCTGGTACTCCAGGGACTTCCGTCTGGCCATCCCCCAGGCAGATTCCTGGCCCATCCCCATCTCCTTGAGATGCTGATCAATCTGCTGCAACCACGAGGCATGGGGTCGCCCATTGGCCTCCTCCACTCACGAGACTCCCTCGCTGAGAGAATCTGGTGAGCAGGATCAGCGTCAGGAAAACGAGCCACATGTATATACAGCCGCAGCTGATGCTCACGGACTATGCAGGTAACAAATCTCATTTGAGTCTCTCTCAGCAACTGCTCGTTGGACACAAAGTCCGACCAGCGAGAGCCAAGGATTCTCCGACGAGACCTGGTACCAAAGGAATTAAGTCTCCATCTCAGATCCTTGGTCAGAGTTGAAGTCTCGCATCCATAGAGCAAGATTAGAACCACCAAGGACCTGAAGACTTGGACTTTCGTCCTCCCGCACAGATACCGGCAGTGCCACACCCCATGATCCAGTGAATCCATGACTTCCAGGCCCAACCCAGACGTCGATTGACCTCTGACTCACAGGCGACAGAGACATGAATATCACTGCCAAGGTAAGTGAATATCTCCACGACCTCAACATCCTCACCACAAACAGGCACAGCAGCATCCAAGATGTCATTGAAAGCCTGGATCTTAGTTTTGACCCAAGAAACCCGTAATCCCTGCGGCTCCGACTCCTCATTCAGCACCTCGAGTGCCCCGAAAGGGATATCTAACGTCTCTGCAAAGATGACTGCATCATCTGCGAAATCAAGGTCAGAGATCTTGAGATTCCCAAATGATGCACCGCAGCTTGATCTTTCTGACATCCTCCCTAGAATCCAGTCCATACAAGTGCTGAAAAGTGTGTGGGCCAGTACACACCTCTGATGAACTCCAGTAAGAACTGGAAATAAGTCAGAGATGGTACCACCACATCTCAAAGCACTCTCAGTACCAGAGTAGAGTTCAGACATCAGATCGATCAGTTTTAGTGGCACCCCACGAAGACCAAGAATCCTCCAGAGGACATCCCAATTCACTGAATCGAATGCTTTACAGAGATCAACATAGGCTGCAAGCAGCCCCTGCCGAAACTCTCATCTGCGTTCGGTGAGGACCCGAAGAGCAAGGATACGGTCAATCGTTGACCTCTTTGGTGTAAAGCCTGACTGCTCTGGACGCTGGTGCTCAAGCAAATGGTGGCGAACCCTATCAAGAATTATCCGAGCAAAGACCTTGCCCGGCATGGAGAGCAGCATCACCTCTCGATAGTTGTTTCAGTCTTGGCGATCACCCTTCACTTTCCAGAGAGGGACAACAAGGCCCCTCTTCCAATCAGTTGGGATGATGCATGTGTTCCAGGCAGAGCACAAAACTGCATGCAACAACACGAGTGCAACATTTCCACCAGCCTTGAGAAGTTCAGCATGGATGCCACAGATCCCTGGACTTTGCGCTGTTTCAACCGGTTCACCGCAGCCTGCGTTTCCACAAGTGAAGGTGGACCACAATTGATTGGAGGGTCAGCAACAGGGATTGTAACACCATTGACGTGCAACTCGACAGCTGGGGGATCAGCCTGGTACAACTGCTCAAAGTAACCGGCCCAGCGGGCCTTCACTTCAGACTCCTCTGTCAAGAGCCTACCACTCTCTGCTCTGACTGCAGTGCTCCGAGGGATGGGCTTGGATGGATGCAATGCGCGATTTCCCCTGTAAGCAGGAGTGGGCCTGAATGTTTAACAGTGACTTTAACAAATGAATAAATGTTATTTTGTGCATTTAAAAAAAAAACTATTTGATCTGAATTATACATACATAATGCTGAACTTGTTTGCAGCAATCTCCCATTTTACCAACACCATGTGTTCCTGAAAAGTAGTTCATGGATTGGGAGTGATTTTCCCACATTCATCAAATGATTTCTCCCCAAAAAGTTTCCCCCATTACAGAGGTTCTTGTTTATGGATTTGCATTGCACTGGAAGGTGCCCCTGATTGAGCACGTACCATGCATGAGGTTTACCTTGTTTTTGTGTATCCTAATCACCGCTATGTTTGTGAGGACAAAATCATGTGCAATATCTGCAACGTGGGAAAACAGCGTAAAACCTCTGTCAAATTTCTTATTTCCTTTCTCACGAATTTTGTTTTGCCCCTGGGTGTCAGACACCCTCAGTACAAAGTGTTTGTCTTTTCTAATATTATTTTGATATATATATATATATATATATATATATATATATATATATATATATATATATATATATATATATATATATATATATAAACAAATATATAAAATATATATAACAAAATAATATTAAAATAGACAAATACTTTTTGCATTTATTTATTCCTTTATTTTTGGAAAATATATAAACAAATATATAAAATATATATATAACAAAATAATATTAAAATAGACAAATACTTTTTGCATTTATTTATTCCTTTATTTTTGGAAAAAAAAAAAAAAAAATATATATATATATATATATATATATATATATATATATATATATATATATATATATATATATATATATATATATGTTACTGGCAAATACAACCCGGCGCTTCGTTGACAGGAATAGTAATGGATGGAGTAAGGAGGGGAGGGAGAGAGGAGGGAGATGAGGAAGGAAGAGGAGGGAGAGAGGACGGAGGGAAGGGAGGGAGAGAAGAGGGAGGGAAGGGAGGGAGAGATGAAGAAGGGGAGGGGGAGAGGAGGGAAGGGAGGGAGAGAGGTTGGAGGTGAGGGAGGGAGGGGAAGGATAGAGGAAGGAGAGAGAGGAGGGAAGGGAGGGAGAGAGGATGGAGGTGAGGGGCAGAGAGAGGAGGGAGGGAAGGGATGGAGAGAGGACGGAGGGAAGGGATGGAGAGAGGACGGAGGGAAGGGATGGAGAGAGGACGGAGGGAAGGGTGGGTGGGAGAGAGGACGGTAGGAAGGGTCAAATGTTGAGGCACGCTCCAAGCAAGCCCTCCAATGACCCGTTTGAAGAAACTTTTAAAAACGAAACATTTAATATTTTATCTGTATTTATCTGTGCCAAAGTGATGGGTAGAAAAATTAAAGGAGATCATACAAAAAGCGGAAACGTGGTGTAAAATAAAATTGCACAATTTCAGTGAGCCAGCCAATGCCCGACGCACGCATGACAATGCGGGGCCAACACAGGCAAGTCGCCCATCAACTTCGTTCAGTATTCAGTGACGATATACAGTATTCATTGATCGTGAGAATATTGTCGAGCGCTCCCAAGGTGGCTTAACACCCAAGGAAACACTCCAACAGAACAGGTGATAAGGAAGGCTGGCTTGGGAAGCAATATTAGCAATCGTCGATCTGTCATATGAAACACCTCCCAGAGATTCACAAAATGTGAAACTATGTTCGAATTGGACAACTGAACACTTTTTTAGCAGTCAGAACTGCTGCCAAGTTCAATTCTGTTGCCAAAATTTTGAAAGTCCGCTTAGTTGAAGAGATTCTAGAGCTTATGGCATGTGCCGAAATTAAATAAATCCCCAAACGCTGGCGGCTCCAGGCGTTTATAAGCATTGCAATGTATCCAGCGATTCGTAGGTATGATGATCAGGCATTTGATGATACAAGTGAGGAATGTGGAAAAAAAAAAACTTTAGAGTAAAGAAATCGTTGCAGCTTGTTCCAAGCCAAGGCATTGTTGAGCTGGCCTAAAAAATGGCTGCTTCAGAGTCTTGCGAGCTGATAGATCGCTGACCAAGATGGCAAGCCACCATCTTGGTAAGGTTTATTTTGGATTTTCATGATGAGTACCGCCTAAATTATCTTCAAAAGTGGTGTTTAAATGAACCCAAACACCTAATTTTCATTCATGCACCACCTTGGAGTTAACCTCGTATGCTTAAAAAGTTTGGGGCCGCAAGGTTTCATGGTTTAGGAGTTACAGAGGAGACGGATGGACTGACACACAC
>NC_140965.1:89072660-89150160 GCF_056783735.1 Eptatretus burgeri
GATCAAGCTGCGGTGCATCATTTTGGAATGTAAAGATCTCTGACCTTGATTTCACAGGTGATGCAATCATCTTTGCAGAGACTCTGCATATCCCTCTGGGGGCCCTCAAGGTGCTGAATGAGGAGTCGGAGCCTCTGGGATTATGGGTTTCCTGGGGCAAAACTAAAATCCAGGCTTTCAATGACATCTTGGATGCTGCTATCTGTACCTGATTGTGGCGAAGATGTTGGAGTTACAGGGAGATTGACATATTTTGACAGTGATATCCATGTTTCTGCTGGCTGTGAGCCAGAGGTCAATAGACGTCTGGGTCGGGCCTGGGGAGTCATGGATTTACGGGATCATGGGGTGTGCTGCTGCTCGTACCTGTGCGGGAAAACGAAAGTCCGAGTCTTCAGGTCCTTGGTGCTTCCAGTCTTGCTCCACAGATATTAGACTTGGACTCTGACCAGGGATCTGAGATGGTGACTTAATTCCTTTGGTACCAGCTCTCTTTGGAGAATCCTTGGATATCACTGGTCGGACTTTGTCTCCATCGAGCTGTTGCTGAGAGAGACTGATATGAGATTTGTTAGCTGCATAGTCTATGAGCATCAGCTGCGACTGTATGGACATGTGGCTCGTTTTCTTGATGCTGGTCCTGCTAACCGGATTGTCTCAGCGAGGGAGCCTCGTGAGTGGAGGAGGCCAATGAGCTGACTACGTGCCTCCTGGTTGCAGCAGGTTGATCAGCATCTCAAGTTGATGGGTATGGGCCAGGCATCTGCCTGGGGGATGGCCAGACAGAGTCCTCTGGAGTACCGGCGGTGGACGCAACGACATGCTGCTCCGGCGCATGCCCCCATTCCTGACCTGACCTGACAAATCAATGCAGTAAATGAGATTTGTACCTGGAGTCACAACATTATGATCTACGTGAGCAAATGGAAGCAAACCAACGGACTAATCCACTTTATTAAAGGTTAGAATTATGCAACGTTACTCTGAAAGTTACCTTGTAGGACAGTATTTGTTTGTTTCTTAAATTCCACATTGGTGTATTCTTGGTTTCGAAGAGGTAGAATATAAGCTTTTATTTGACGTTTATGAAGCACACTGCTCAACTTTTGCTTCTCAAAGCCAAACTGCATGGCTTCCATGGGGCTGCACATGTTAAAACATGTAAAATGCAAAATATATGCATTCCTCAACATTGCACGTCATAATCCAACATACTCTGTTCTGTATCCTCTGACCGTTTCACCACCAAAGATAAATGGCAACAGCTGCAAAATGGCAAGTATCCCTAACTGTGTGGAAACCCTACCGGAGACTTCCTGGCAACTCACCGGATGTATTTGCTTCTGATAGAGCAACGATAACCTGCCGGATGTGCTAACCTCTCACCCTTGACCATGTTGTGTGCTTCAACAGGAGATTGCCGTGAATCAAATGAACAACTGAACTTGAACTTGCTTTCTATCCTGAAATCAAACATGACTATTAGTCTCTGACTTTCATTGAGCTTACTGTCGGAATATATTAGGGGAAAGTATGAGAAATATTTTCAGAAGTAGTCAGTCATTTAATTAAATTCTTAAAAAAACTTTGAGATTTTTCTGCAATGGTTTTGGTGTGTAAAACATAAAGGGAGTGAAAGCTAACCGTGGTTGGCTACGATTACATTTGGCAACCACACCTTGAGTGAGTCACAACAACCATGCGAACAAGCCATCTGGAAGTTTTCTGTTTTCATTTCAAAAGAAATAGGAAGAACTCTCTGCAAACGTTTTCCCACATTCCTGCTTTGTTCCTCATATCCACGATCAGACAATATTTGATGGGCTGAGGTTATGTTTTCACCCCTGTCTGCCCGTTTGGTACTTGGTGAAAAAAGTTTTTCGCCAAATATGTTGGTCCATATCATTTGTCTGCCTGTCAGTCTGTTTGTCTTTCTTTTTTTCGCACGATTTTTGATCACAGCTTTCAGGCAATCGTTCTGAATTTTTTTTGTGTATGTAGGTGACCGGACAAGGACAGAAACGCATAATTTTCGTGAAGATCTGAATCCGGATCTGGATCTGATAATTTTTCAAGTGATTCTTCACCATTGAGAGAAAGGGACAAAAACGATATGTAGCACGATATCTTAAAACGTGGACAGATGCAGTGAAAACTTGTTGGACATGTTGGATGTGTGACAAGGAAGGATTGTTTCAATTTTGGTGAAGATCTGAATCCCGATCTGGGTGGAGGTATGTACTATACCAAGTGCCCCTCAGGTTGTGTATGTGAAAGCAGATAACTTTGACATGGCCAAACAAAGACAGCCTATTCCAAGAGGAAGAGAGAGAGAGAGAGAGAGAGAGAGAGAGAGAACAGACAGAGAGAGAGAGAGAACAGACAGACAGACAGACAGACAGAGAGAGAGAGAGAGAGAGAGAGAGAGAGAGAGAGAGAGAGAGAGAGAGAGAGAGAGAGAGAGAGAGAGAGAGAGAGAGAGAGAGAGAGAGAGAGAGAGAGAGAGAGAGGACAGACACAGAGAGAGAGAGAGAGAGAGAGGACAGACACAGAGAGAGAGAGAGAGAGAGAGAGAGAGAGAGAGAGAGAGAGAGAGAGAGAGAGAGAGAGAGAGAGAGAGAGAGAGAGAGAGAGAGAGAGAGAGAGAGAGAGAGAGAGAGAGAGAGAGAGAGAGAGAGAGAGAGAGAGAGAGAGAGAGAGAGAGAGAGAGAGAGAGAGAGAGAGAGAGAGAGAGAGAGAGAGAGAGAGAGAGAGAGAGAGAGAGAGAGAGAGAGAGAGAGAGAGAGAGAGAGAGAGAGAGAGAGAGAGAGAGAGAGAGAGAGAGAGAGAGAGAGAGAGAGAGAGAGAGAGAGAGAGAGAGAGAGAGAGGACAGACAAAGAGAGAGAGAGAGAGAGAGAGAGAGAGAGAGAGAGAGAGAGAGAGAGAGAGAGAGAGAGAGAGAGAGAGAGAGAGAGTACAGACAGAGAGAGAGAGAGAGAGAGAGAGAGAGAGAGAGAGAGAGAGAGAGAGAGAGAGAGAGAGAGAGAGAGAGAGAGAGAGAGAGAGAGAGAGAGAGAGAGAGAGAGAGAGAGAGAGAGAGAGAGAGAGAGAGAGAGAGAGAGAGAGAGAGAGAGAGAGAGAGAGAGAGAGAGAGAGAGAGAGAGAGAGAGAGAGAGAGAGAGAGAGAGAGAGAGAGAGAGAGAGAGAGAGAGAGAGAGAGAGAGAGAGAGAGAGAGAGAGAGAGAGAGAGAGGACAGAGAGAGAGAGAGAGAGAGAGAGAGAGAGAGAGAGAGAGAGGGAGAGAGAGAGAGGGAGAACAGAGAGAGAACAGAGAGAGAACAGAGCGAGAACAGAGAGAGAACAGAGAGAGAGAGAGAGAGAGAGAGAGAGAGAGAGAGAGAGAGAGAGAGAGAGAGAGAGAGAGAGAGAGAGAGAGAGAGAGAGAGAGAGAGAGAGAGAGAGAGAGAGAGAGAGAGAGAGAGAGAGAGAGAGAGAGAGAGAGAGAGAGAGAGAGGAATAGAGAGAGAGAGAGAGAGAGAGAGAGAGAGAGAGAGAGAGAGAGAGAGAGAGAGAGAGAGAGAGAGAGAGAGAGAGAGAGAGAGAGAGAGAGAGAGAGAGAGAGAGAGAGAGAGAGAGAGAGAGAGAGAGGGACAGACACAGAGAGAGAGAGAGAGAGAGAGAGAGAGAGAGAGAGAGAGAGAGAGAGAGAGGGGGGACAGACACAGAGAGAGAGAGAGAGAGAGAGAGAGAGAGAGAGAGAGAGAGAGAGAGAGAGAGAGAGAGAGAGAGAGAGAGAGAGAGAGAGAGAGAGAGAGAGAGAGAGAGAGAGAGAGAGAGAGAGAGAGAGAGAGAGAGAGAGAGAGAGAGAGAGAGAGAGAGAGAGAGAGAGAGAGAGAGAGAGAGAGAGAGAGAGAGAGAGAGAGAGAGAGAGAGAGAGAGAGAGAGAGAGAGAGAGAGAGAGAGAGAGAGAGAGAGAGAGAGAGAGAGAGAGAGAGAGAGAGAGAGAGAGAGAGAGAGAGAGAGAGAGAGAGAGAGAGAGAGAGAGAGAGAGAGAGAGAGAGAGAGAGAGAGAGAGAGAGAGAGAGAGAGAGAGAGAGAGAGAAAAGACAGAGAGAGAGAGAGAGAGAGAGAGAGAGAGAGAGAGAGAGAGAGAGAGAGAGAGAGAGAGAGAGAGAGAGAGAGAGAACAGACAGAGAGAGAGAGAGAGAGGACAGAGAGAGAGAGAGAGAGAGTGAGAGAAAGAGGAAGAGAGGGAGAGGGGGAGAGAGAGAGAGAGAGAGAGAGAGAGAGAGAGAGAGAGAGAGAGAGAGAGAGAGAGAGAGAGAGAGAGAGAGAGAGAGAGAGAGAGAGAGAGAGAGAGAGAGAGAGAGAGAGAGAGAGAGAGAGAGAGAGAGAACAGAGAGAGAACAGAGAGAGAACAGAGAGAGAGAGAGAGAGAGAGAGAGAGAGAGAGAGAGAGAGAGAGAGAGAGAGAGAGAGAGAGAGAGAGAGAGAGAGAGAGAGAGAGAGAGAGAGAGAGAGAGAGAGAGAGAGAGAGAGAGAGAGAGAGAGAGAGAGAGAGAGAGAGAGAGAGAGAGAGAGAGAGAGAGAGAGAGAGAGAGAGAGAGAGAGAGAGAGAGAGAGAGAGAGAGAGAGAGAGAGAGAGAGAGAGAGAGAGAGAGAGAGAGAGAGAGAGAGAGAGAGAGAGAGAGAGAGAGAGAGAGAGAGAGAGAGAGAGAGAGAGAGAGAGAGAGAGAGAGAGAGAGAGAGAGAGAGAGAGAGAGAGAGAGAGACAAAGAGAGAGGAATAGAGAGAGAGAGAGAGAGAGAGAGAGAGAGAGAGAGACAGAGAGAGAGAGAGAGAGAGAGAGAGAGAGAGAGAGAGAGAGAGAGAGAGAGAGAGAGAGAGAGAGAGAGAGAGAGAGAACAGACAGAGAGAGAGAGAGAGAGAGAGAGAGAGAGAGAGAGAGAGAGAGAGAGAGAGAGAACAGACAGAGAGAGAGAGAGAGAGAGAGAGAGAGAGAGAGAACAGACAGAGAGAGAGAGAGAGAGAGGACAGAGAGAGAGAGAGAGAGAGAGAGAGAGAGAGAGAGAGAGAGAGAGAGAGAGAGAGAGAGAGAGAGAGAGAGAGAGAGAGAGAGAGAGAGAGAGAGAGAGAGAGAGAGAGAGAGAGAGAGAGAGAGAGAGAGAGAGAGAGAGAGAGAGAGAGAGAGAGAGAGAGAGAGAGAGAGAGAGAGAGAGAGAGAGAACAGAGAGAGAACAGAGAGAGAGAGAGAGAGAGAGAGAGAGAGAGAGAGAGAGAGAGAGAGAGAGAGAGAGAGAGAGAGAGAGAGAGAGAGAGAGAGAGAGAGAGAGAGAGAGAGAGAGAGAGAGAGAGAGAGAGAGAGAGAGAGAGAGAGAGAGAGAGAGAGAGAGAGAGAGAGAGAGAGAGAGAGAGAGAGAGAGAGAGAGAGAGAGAGAGAGAGAGAGAGAGAGAGAGAGAGAGAGAGAGAGAGAGAGAGAGAGAGAGAGAGAGAGAGAGAGAGAGAGAGAGAGAGAGAGAGAGAGAGAGAGAGAGAGAGAGAGAGAGAGAACAGACAGAGAGAGCGAGAGGACAGAGAGAGAGAGAGAGAGAGAGAGAGAGAGAGAGAGAGAGAGAGAGAGAGAGAGAGAGAGAGAGAGAGAGAGAGAGAGAGAGAGAGAGAGAGAGAGAGAGAGAGAGAGAGAGAGAGAGAGAGAGAGAGAGAGAGAGAGAGAGAGAGAGAGAGAGAGAGAGAGAGAGAGAGAGAGAGAGAGAGAGAGAGAGAGAGAGAGAGAGAGAGAGAGAGAGAGAGAGAGAGAGAGAGAGAGAGAGAGAGAGAGAGAGAGAGAGAGAGAGAGAGAGAGAGAGAGAGAGAGAGAGAGAGAGAGAGAGAGAGAGAGAGAGAGAGAGAGAGAGAGAGAGAGAGAGAGAGAGAGAGAGAGAGAGAGAGAGAGAGAGAGAGAGAGAGAGAGAGAGAGAGAGAGAGAGAGAGAGAGAGAGAGAGAGAGGGGGGACAGACACAGAGAGAGAGAGAGAGAGAGAGAACAGAGAGAGAGAACAGAGAGAGAGAACAGAGAGAGAGAACAGAGAGAGAGAACAGAGAGAGAGAACAGAGAGAGAGAACAGAGAGAGAGAACAGAGAGAGAGAACAGAGAGAGAGAACAGAGAGAGAGAACAGAGAGAGAGAACAGAGAGAGAGAACAGAGAGAGAGAGAGAGAGAGAGAGAGAGAGAGAGAGAGAGAGAGAGAGAGAGAGAGAGAGAGAGAGAGAGAGAGAGAGAGAGAGAGAGAGAGAGAGATCATGTTATTTTTCTTGAAAAATAATACGTGCGAGCCAACTTGCTAACCTGTCTTCAAAACAAGTGTCGTTTCACCTCCTGTGAGGTCCAGCTAAATCAGGTTAGTTGTATGGATTCATTGAACTAATCCCATCTTAACGACTTTGATCATCAGAGTAATCTGAATGCTTTCACATGGCTGAGCTTGTGACCTTTACATGTGAGATATGTGTGAGTCAAAAGAACATTGATTGAGCCCAAAGGAAACAAAGTTGTACGAAACAGAAATCCTTGGTTTATTGTTTGACTAAATCCATAAACTTAGACAATGAATATGTACACAAAAAAGTTAGTCGGACATTGGAGGAAAGTCGGGAAGAATCGAACTCACAGCAAAGATCAACTTAAATTCTGACTGCAAGAACACAAGAGCAACTAGAACGGCACTCGGTAGACTGCATACCTCTGCCAGGCTGAACAGTTAACGTTCTGTATCCCATCGAGAAGTCAGATCAGGTTCCGGACCTGAAATATATTCTAATTGGCTTGTTCTTGTCACCGAACCAACTCATCCATCTCGTTTTGTCATGTCGTCCACAACTTTTTGATATATCCTGCTACACTCTGTCTCGTTTTTGGCTCCAACTATCAATGGTGAAGAATCTTTAAGACATTAAAAAATTCTCGGATCCGGATTCGTATCTTCACCAAAATCGATGCAATTTTTCCTTGTCACACTTCCATACTGTCCACCAAGTTTCGGCCGAATCTGTCCGCAACTTTTAAAGATATCCTTCTCACAGACAAACAAACACATAGCAAACAGACAGACTGGGGTAATAACATAGCCTCTGTCCACCTTGGTGGCGGAAATCAGATGGTAATCCAGTTCTGGCTAAAATAACTGTACCAAGCTCTTCGTGGAGACGCAAGTTGATGTTCTATGGTACTAAAGTAGTTTGCACACATCGTTTACACAGCAAGGCACCTGGCCTTGTTACGGTGCCTCAGTCTGGATTTAAACAAGTATTCAAAGACTCCTCAGATGTTGGTTCACATATTACATCCGACATTCATGGCACAATTGCACTCCGAAGGACAGCCAATATGAGCAAAGCAGACAGAGACATCAGAACTTAAAACTGAGAAAGCACGATGAGACAACTATTGTGTAATAAAGTTTGTGACAAGTTTGGCAAACCCTCTCTTTTGATAAACCGACTTACCAAACTTACTCTCTTTTGCCGAATTTACTCTTTTTT
Source organism: Eptatretus burgeri (assembly GCF_056783735.1). Lineage (NCBI taxonomy): Eukaryota > Metazoa > Chordata > Myxini > Myxiniformes > Myxinidae > Eptatretus > Eptatretus burgeri. Next base: position 89,080,160 of record NC_140965.1, read on the forward strand.
TTGCTGAACCTACTTGCCGAACCTACTCTCTCTTGCTTTTGATACTCTTTTGCCGAACATACTCTCTTTTACCGAACCTACTCTTTTGCTGAATCTACTCTCTTTTGCTAAACTGACTCCCTTTTGCCGAACCTGGTCTCTTTTTCTGAACCTGGTCTTTTTTGCCAAACATGGTCTCTTTTGCTGATCCTGGTCTCTTTTGCCGAACCTACTCTCTTTTGTTAAAGCTACTATGCCACACCTCCCCCCCACCCCCCAATCCCCCTCATAACTGAATACCAAAATGAGAGGGGTTCATAAAGAGATGTTAAGAAATAGGCAATGAACACAAGTTTTCTTATTCACTGCGTGAGTATGCATATATTTAATGGAAGGTAACATAAACCAAAAGCGCGTTAATGGGGGAGAAAAACATTTCAATAAATAAAATGGTTTATTGGTCCATTATAAAATAGCCAAAATATTTCATAACAATAAAAAAAAGGGTCTCATGCCTGGCAATTTTGCCAACTCCATTGTGGGGTTGCTGAAGCTCGCGTACCCGACTAATGATGCCTTTTATCATTTGGTCAGTCGTGGCAATGGAAGCATCACTCTGGAAACAGTACAACTCTCCCTCTTCACTGGACAATTAGGTTTGCACAACACCTTTCCATCAACCGCTGCCTGTGACTTCAAAGCAAAGGCAATGCAATTAGCCTTCTTGAGAGTTTTATTGTTAACCGAGGCTAAATATCGATTCCCTTGCATAATAGAGAAAGCCATGGCCATAAACTGCCTCTGTGCATACATTTGGGACTGACTTTCTTTCGTTACCCGGGACTGTGGGCTCAGGCCTAAGTGTGTGCGTAATCAGCGGAAAAGAGGTCCCAGCGATTGATGCGATCTCTGACATGTAATGGAAATACTCTGCATGCTTCCTCGTCCAACACTTTCTCATGCTCTCATGCCCGACAAATTCCATCTCTGTTCTCCTCTTCATCTTTGTGCCTTGGGAAACGGACATAGCTGCCATAGAGAGGATTCATAATATCTATGTCTCACTTGTTTCCATCAGTAACAACTCGCTATTCAAAACAAGCCTTACAGGATAGCCTAGAGGTACACGCCCTCACCTCTAAGCTATCCACCTTGAGTTTGAATCCTGACCCAGCTATAATGGGTCATCCCGGGGTTTCACAGGCAGGGTGATTCATCAGTGTGTGTGTGCCGTTTATCGGATGGATGCTGAATTGGGAGTTCCATCTGCTGACATTAGTTGGTGGACGTTAAAGATCCCACGGTGTCCTTTGTGAAGGTTAGGCGAGCTATTATCGACATCATGAACAAATTCCAAATTTCCACCATAATTACTGCTGAGAAAGGGATGGAAACCCACCTAGCAATGACCCCCGGCCAAGAAACTGTTTTGACAGAACCACAGCTCTGGAACACACAGTATGGTATGAGTACATCAGATGTTCATAATATGTAAGGAATATGCTAAATAGAGGATAATGGGCAGCAGACAGATTGGTTGAAATCATCCCTTCCACATTTCATGCAATACCAGGGTTATACTGCAGTATTTTCCATTGCTCTTACTGCAGGTAATTATATTCATTGGGAGCTTCACTGCACATTGACAAAAAAGAGCAATCAGAGATTGCAGACCCTCACTAGGACTTGTTTTGTGTGGTGTTTGTGTAGTTTTGTGTGATGTCATTTATGCGACGTTTGTGTACTGGTGTGTTACATATTTAATAAAAGACATAATTAGAACTGCCACTTTTATAACTGCTGGCAGTGATGACCGGGTAGTGGGTACCAAGACGTCCTGCTTTGATGCAACCCCTCTTTGATTGGACACCTGACCCTGACCCATGACAGAAGCAGCTGCTTGTCAGATTGAGATGAAATTTTCAGCATACGTGTGACTTCGCATCTAGAATGTTCTTATGATAATTATGACGTCATAGGTCACGTGGTGTGGCAGCCATATTGGAAAAACAGAAAAACTTTGGATCGCTGTATCTCTGAAACAGCACCAAGGAAAAAAAAAATTTAACTTGGCACATAGCAAGTACTCCTCATAGGGAATGAGTCTGATTTTTATGACGTCATAGGTACCCCCGTTATGACGTCATAATTGCATATGTAGTACACCACATTTCAATCAGTATGAAAAATTTTGAGGGTCATCAAGGGATAAAATGGTCCACAGAAAAAAAATTCATGACGTCATCGGTCACGTGATTAGGCAGCCATGTTGTTCAAAAAAACCCTTCAAAAAGCTTCTCTGAAGTGGCTGAACAGATCAAGGTGAAACTTTATACGTATGACCGCCTGTCCATGAGGAACATAAGGTTCACACATATGATGTCATTGGTCACATGGTTTGGCAGCCATATTGGATTGACCCTAAATCCTATAAAAAAATCTTCTTTTCCAGAATGGCTGGACAAATTGAGGGGAAACTTCACACAACTGTTCCACAAGCCATGGGAGTACAAGTTGCATATGGCAAGTACTCCTCATGGGGAATGTGTGGTATTTTTATGACGTCATAGGTGCCTTCATTATGACATCATAATTGCATATGTAGAACGCTATATCCGATCAGTATAAAAAAAATTGAGAGTCATCTAGAGATAGAATGTTCCACAAAAAATTTTTTAATGACATAATCAATCATGTGATTCAGCAGCCATGTTGTTTCTTTTAAAACCTTCAAAAAATCTCTGAAATGGCTGAAAAGATCGAGAAAACTTTATACATATGACCGCCTATCCATGAAGAATAAAAGGGCCACACAATGATGTCATAGGTCACATGATTTGGCTGCCACGTTGGATTGACCCTAAAGCCCATAAAAATACACCACTCAAAAGAAGTCCCGATGAGGGTTTTGAATTTCTGATTGCTCATTTTTTGTTATTCAATTGAATTTGGAATGGGATGAAAATACATTCAATTAAAATCAAATGGAAGACCAAAGAGGTACAGTCCTGCATTGGAGTCATCAGACGGAACCCGAACAAGCAAAAAGCAAAGATGAAGTCATCAGGCAGAACCTGGATAGGATTCACATTACTGCTGTTACTCCTCTACCCTCAAGCCCATCCAGGCACAGCCAAGTGAGTCTTATAAAAAAAGAAAAAAAAAACGAAAAAGAAAAAGAACCCAGATCAAAAAAATTAATAATTCTTGCTGCTGCCAGATGAGGAATGTCCAATCAAGTTGAAATTTAAAACATGTATTTCTCATCACTATTGTATCATAATTGTAAAGTTTCATGTCGATTGATTAAGTGGTTCCAGGGAAAACATTATTTAATATTTTCTTCAATCCAATATGGCTGCCAAACCATGTGATTTATCAATTATTCCTCAACAAACTTGTACACACACAAGGCTTGGGGAATATTTGAAGTTTCCTTTCAATCTGCTCAGCCATTCTGGAGAAGAAGATTTTTATTGGTTTTTGGGTAAATCCAATATTGGCTGCCAAACCATGTTACTTATGACATCATATGTATAAACCTTTTATTCCTCATGGATAGGCAGTCATAGTTGTAAAGTTTCACCTCAATCTGTTCAGCCATTTCAGAGAAGAAGTTTTTTGAAGTTAATATATATATATATATATATATATATATATATATATATATATATATATATATATATATATATATATATATATATATATATATATATATATATATATATGGCTGCCGAATCACGTGACTGATGACCTCATCATTTTTTTCTTTTTCTGTGGACCATTTTATCCCTGGATGTCCTTCAAACATTTTCATACTGATCAGATGTAGTAGTGTCTACATATACAATTATGACGTCATAACGAATGCACTAATGATGTCATAAATAAAATCATACTTATTCCCTATGAGGAGTATTTGCCATGTGCCAAGTTTCAACTTTTTCAACAAGTTGGCCTCCTCCTGTGCCAAGGTTCCTTGTGTGCATCCTCATGTGCAACTGGTCTTGCTGATGAGGGCTAGTGTCAATATACGTCGACGAACAGGTAGAAGAATGGGTCAAATCAGCAGGACATTGATATGCTAACCATCATGGTAAGCAATGAGGAGCTGACATTTCGAGCATGAAGCCTTCATCAGAGCAAAAGAGCAAAGAACTTAAACCCATTATTTTGCTCCGACAAAGGGTTAATTCCTGAAACTTCCTGTTGATTTCAGTAATACTTCTGCAAAGTTGTCTTGTTTCCTTTAGGTACAATGTGTTGGGCTGATGGTGTTTACATCTGCACCCTTATAGTTCATGATGCAAAGATTTCCCAAGTTCCAATGGGATATACCATTTGTGTTTATCGATTGCCTCCTAATGTCCTTGAAATTCATGTAAAAAACACATTGGCATATAGTGTATCACTGTATACTCATGTGTTTGCACTGCACAAGATACATGTTCAGTCCAAAAACACAAGTTCCTTTATGAGCATGAGATCGATGTTGACAAGGAGCTGATACTCTCGGTCCCCCACCTTTTAGGTGGTATGAGGAATAGATCTGTGTCACATGAAAACTGAATCTTTAACGGGTTTTTGAAATATCGCATACACAAGCCAAGTGACCAAGATGGTTGCCATGGCAACGTAATTCAGGCAATCACAGCCATGACCTAATCAGTTTGAGTTCATGTCACAAGGAATAGATATCAGCAATATGAAAGCTAAATCTTGAACAATTTCTGAAATATCGCGCATACAAAAGCAAATGGACAGATGATTGGTCGGTCGAATTATAATGTCCCCTGCTCATTTTAATGTCCCCCCCTCGCCCCCCGCCCCGTCTTCAACCTTTTCGGAGGGACAGGGGACAAAAATAACACGATACCCTTACTACAAAGATGGCATAACATAGTAACGCTTTGCAACCCTGTCTAGCTGTTCTGTTACTTATCATCTCAGCCAGATGGAGGCCAACTGTCAATGGCATTGTAAGAAAAGATACAAGTCGGGATAAAAGATATATTCATTATGCAGTTACCAAGGTCCATGCACACAGCTGAACAACATGCACTGAAAGCTCTTCACACAGGGACCAGGAACAGAATTGGTAGCCGTACGAGCATGGAATCACAAGTTATAATCCAATCTCATCTAGTTTTGACTTTAAGAACACTATAGAGCATTTGTACGATGCAGCCACAGCATCATTCCTGGTCAGTTGATTGCTTTTCCAGGAAGTATCCGAGTAAGGCAAAATGGTCAACCACACACTTGATTCGTAAATATCATTTAGAATCTGTCCAAGGGGACCTGTCTTGCAAGACAAAGTCCAATTTTAAAAGCCTCTCAAAAAATAGTACAATGGGATTTTCATCTGCGCATTGTGAATGAGACAGCTGACTTGGTTTCCCATTGGTTATTATCTCCATTTGCGGGTTTCAGGAGGTGGAAGGAAGTTTTCCCAGAACTCCAAATCTCCATTTCCTATTTGGTAAAGGATCCTGATTCTTGAACCAAACTGTGAAACTTTGTTCTCATAGCTTCGCTCCAAGGGATATTTTCAGAATCTTCACTGAACCTTCAACAGCCTCGACTTGTAGCTCGTTTGTCGTGATATTCCCCAGAATGATTTTAAAGTTCTCAGTAAGTGTTTTCTTTATCATCCCTGTCGTTCCGACTATCACTGGAACAATTTCAGCTTTCTTCAATTTCCAAGTCCTCTTGACCTCATTTTTCAGATCCTGGTATTTGAACATTTTCCTGATTTCTGGAGCATTTAGTCCAAAGTCAATGGGAACTGAAACCTTGATCAACAATGCTTTTCCTTCTTGTGTTTCAGCACCATGTCCAGACTATGTCCCAGAGTGTTTGCTCCTGTAAACTCTGGTAAAAACTCAGATTATTTACTTGGTCACTCATTGCAAGAATACCGATTACGTTTACTTGGCAAACGATGAAACAAAAGCTTCCCTTATTGAGTGTGTAGCTTGCAATGTAGAAGAGTTTCTGAAAGTTGCATTTCAAAGTCCTGACAGTAAAATATGGCAAATCATTGTTAATATGAATGGATACATTAAGTGGACCATTCTCCTTAATGATATTTCTCTTAACCATGATTGCACAATCTATAAAATTTAATGGTTAGCAGGTTTTTTTTTTCTTTTCTTTTTTGAAATAATTGAATGTTGGCTTGGTTGGAATTCCAGTTTAAAACCAGGGTTCATGATGCTGTGTGTCCAGGTTCATAATCCCAGATACTGTGCTGATCTGTTCTGTTGTCTTACATCTTAATAATCCATGTAAAGGTATAATGATGTCTCTGAATGTGTATGTCCTACATGTGCTAAATGTATCATATCCAGCATGAGTCTAATATATGATGGATTAAAATTACAGACGAATGTGTAAAATGGTTGTGTTTCAGGGTTCTTCATTTTTGTTTGCAATATGCCGCACACCCCACCCTCTTCCATTTTATGGCTCTGTTGCAAGAAGAAAATCTTTTGGAGAACCACTTAGTATGCAAAGGGAACTGAGCAAGCAGCATTTCCACACACAGGAAAACCAGAATAGAAAACAAATCATGTTTAACAGGATAATGAGCCAGGGCCGGTTGCAAGCTCCATAGTCAGTTGTTGTTTGACGTGTTAATAACCAACTTTTAAAAATAAAGTCTTCATGCCTTGATCAAGACGTAAATTCGTTATGCAAAACTGTACAATCGAATTGGGAACTCACAAATAGGATGTGTTTGTGAACTTCAGCAAAAATTGTTATAGGTTTACCACAAGTACAACACTCATAACTAACTCTCTACTTTCTGTTTCGAATTTTACTTTCTCTAGTTTGAGAATAAGGGAAGACTGCAGTTGTTGGTGAATGCACATTGGAATGGGAATGAATTCTGATTCAGCCCATTGATTGCATCATCACCGAGACACAAATTTGCCACAGATATAGTGCCCTTGCACATTCGAGCAAGATTTTAAAGTTTGTCCAGGGTGCTTGTGATAAATCGCTCCTTGTTCACGAAAGGCACAGTGGGATCTTTTTGGTCCACCGACTTATGCTAGTAGATGGGAGGCCCGGTTCAACATCCATCTGAGGGGCGGTGCATTTAATTCTGATGCATCAGCCTGCATGTAAATAAAGTCCCATGGTAGCAGTTTTATAGCTGGGTCAGGATTCAAACCCAGGATATAGATAAATCAAAGGTGAGTGTGCACTCCTCTAAACTATCTTGCCAGCCATCCAAAACTGTAGTTTTTCTTATAAATGCCATCCGAAAGCATTTACGTCTCCTCATTTTTGGTATTGCCCCCTTTGAAAGCTCTTCACTCATTTAGGATTTCTTGCACAGGTAAAGCTATACAACTGCAGCTTAGTTCTGTTCCTCCCAGGTTTCTTCCGGGTGCAGATGGTCTGCCAGTAACCCTGTTGTTAAGCTCCCAAATTCCAGGCTCACTGTTCATCTCCACTCATATATTCCTCTTTTTTTCTCACCTGTGGAACTAACTTCCCACAATCTGTTCAGTCCCATTCTTCCCTTCAAGGCTTCAAAACAGTTGTTCACCTCTGCTTCATGTCATCCCCCATCTAAACACATGATCTCTTCCTCCCCAAATTCCCCCATTCCCAAGCACTTCCCTTTTCCAGGTAATTGTGATTTCCCCTTCCCACCTCTCCCTCACCTCTTTTCAGTTGTCGGTTGTTTGTAACTTTTGTTTCATCCCCGATTTTGCCTTCCTCTTCTTGCTGTGTTTCAGCTTGCATGCAGCTTGTTCGCCCCATGTGTCCTTCTTGCCCTACACTTGAACTTAGTCCATGAGCCAGTAGGGTTGGTCGGTACCGTCTGGGGGTAATAATTCTCATAGTGATTTTTGCCAAGGTATACAACCCTAGAGTTAGGAAATATATGACAGCATTGCATCGGTGGCAGTTTTTTGTGTGTTATCACCCTGTTTATATGCCTACCCTTAAATAAGCTTTTGTGCAAAATGTACAAGGGAAGACATCCTACTTCAACAAAACAACTTTTTCTTTTTATCAGTCAAACATTAACATTGAAATTTGTCTCACCTTTTGCTCGGATCATTTGCTTCTCAATAAAAAGTGCTAAACATTCCTCGGTTGAAAGGTATGTCATTGGTGACACTTATATATCAGTGTTTATTTCCTGTGTGATAAATCATACCGCCTTTAGAAAAGTATTTGTCTATCATTTACTGTGGAAATGAAATAAAAGTTCTGGGACAATATAAATACATGGGTGTTTAGAAAATTTATTAAGAAATCCAAATATCTAAAAAAAATTTGTATGTTGTATATTAAGATCAGTACAGCAAACAATGTTACCCCAACCCCCCAAATGAAAAAAACACCTAATTTGGACGGATTTATTTAGTTTGGTGAATGCCATGATATTTCCCCTGTTGTTATTGAAGGATACTTTCCAAGAATCAAACAAAGGTAAATGATAGCATGTTCATGAACAAGATTAATGTTTTTTCCCTGTAAACAAAAATACAGAATTTCAGGGATTTAGACACTCAATAATGCACATATGAAGGTATCAAACACCCGTGTTACACAATATAAACCAATAAGACAGTAGCAAGATGGTTAATCATGTGCAATCTGATGAATGAATCAAAGGTGAAAATAGAACACAATCTTCTGTTGTGGGGCATAAAATTACAGAATATAAACACAAATGTGGTGTTCCACACTTACAAGGCCATTACCTAGGCCCAATGTGTTGCTGATAAACATATTATCTTATGAACCAAAGACGGGTCCTTGATAGTTTCGAAGACATCTCTGATCATATTCACTGATTGTAAGTGATATAAAATGTTCAAGATGAACTTAAAAATCATTATCATTATCCAGTTCTTCAATAACCTCATCTGAACTTTCCCCATCGTTTCACTCAAAGATGGATGCCTGGTTCTCACAGTCTGGCAGTCTGCACATATCAGTGCTTTTCAGTCTGTGTGAAAAACACATATTTTGGTAGTGAACACTTCTTTTTACAAAATGGGGTTACTAATCGGCTAATAACATACAAAAGGCTACCACCAATGCAATGCTATCACATAGTTTCTGACTGTAGAGATGTATACCCTACCAAAAAATTATGATGAGCATTATTCCCCTCGGATGGTACCGGTAGCCAAAAATTACCAGGTCTGGCTCATGGCCTATCTCACTCTCCCATCTACTCTGCTGTTGGTGTTTCCCTCTTTCCATTTTGTTCCCTTCCATTCTGCTCTGGCTCTTCCACGAGCTTCGATCATGTATGCAAAAAAAAAAACTTCAAAAAAACTACACAAACCACTTCAAGGTTTGTGCAGTTTGCTTTTTAGATCCTATTTTTTGGAGTAACGAATGGAATGTACTCCATTCATATGCGTGATCAGAAATCAAGAACCACAATTGCTTTCAACATCTGAATGACTGAGACTTGTAACTGCCATAAGTACTTCAACAATTTAGACCCAACTATAAATATTCACCATCAGCAAGAAAAAATTTCCGATTCAAATGTCGATGTCAATGCTGAAACATTTAGCACTTTTTTTTGGTGGATGCGATTCTTAGAACTGCCAACTCAGGCTGATGTATGAGTATTTATCTACATATATTGTGCACAAATAGGTTGAGCTATTAAACATGAGGTGACCTTCCACCATTGCTGTCACATTCTGCTTGGAAGCTGCTTAAAAAACTTATTGCTTTTCAGGATATCTACAGTTCCTTATTCATACATCAATTGTCACCATACTCTGTGCAGAGCGTTGGTGCTGTCTAAGCAGTCTCCTGGGCTATTGGGCACAATCCTGGGCAGGTCACCACTCTGACATAGGATACGAGCAAGCTGCAACTCATTTTGCCAACCTCAGAAGGATGACAGGCAGTCAACCCCACCTACTATTAATTCAACAACCAAATGGGATTTAGAACTCAGGGACCCAAGGATGCCAAGGCCACCACCCTAAACATTTAGCCAACACCAGGCATGCAGTTCCTTTTCCACCATATTAGAAATCCACAGTCAGATAGAAGTAAACAGAGAATAATACGTTGCATCATCCATCCTAGGTATGACACCTGTGTCCTTGACACCGTGTCAGTGTTGCATACCTAAAGGCCCGGTCACACCTTGACGTTTTAGCCAACGTATGCCGATTTTTGAATTTTTTTTCTAAAACGCTGGCAAACGTTGAATACGTTATGGGTAAGTTTTGATAACATTGAGAGCACGCTGAAAAACACTGCCATACGTCGTTGTACGCTGGCTTTAAACGTTGTACTTTTGGGTTGTCAAATTTTTTCATGCTTGAAATTTCATGATGTATGCTGGCGTATGACTCACACGTTCCGCTACGCTGGCCACAAGTTGTATGCACGGTCTGCGATCTTTGACAGACGTCAACACATGCTACTTGTAAGTTAATTATAAGTTGAGACATGCTGAGGTAATGTTTAGCGTACCCGAAACTTATTTCCAACCTATGATTAACGTGTTGTTGGCACGTTACGCAATCGTTGCCACACGTCGACAGACGTTACTTTAAGTTACTCATAGGCTGAAAGACGTCGGTATAATGGATCGTCCTTGCGTCAGCGTCCACGGCCACGGCCAGGACACTTATTTGCAGCATTCTTCAAACTTTTCTTCGGCATGACGAGGATGTTCACACTTCGATGTCTAGCTTGGCTATGATTCCAATTGTCCATCGGCAGCGTCTATTTAAAATAGTCGAGTTTGAGCGTTTTAACACGTTCAGAAGAAACGCTTCAAATTTCCAAACCCCAGCGTCAAAAAACAAAGGCGAGTGACAGCAATTTAAATCGTTCATTGTAAACAATGAAAATAGTTGAGTGGTACCGTTTAAAAGTCGTTGAGTGTAAAAAAAATCCAATTGTTGAGTGCAAGCGTCTACTTTCAATAGTGGAGATGCAGCCATTTAAATCGTTGAGTGGCAGCCTATGAATAGCAAACCCTACGTCACCGGCAAAGATAAACTGCCGCACGATATGGATAAGTTAGGCTATCGTTGGGCATAGTTTGTGAACGCCGGCTTCACGATAATTATTCGTTGGTATATCGTATCTATAAGTAATCAAAGCGCTCTATGCACATTATTAGTTCATTGTGCATTTGTCCAACCCGTTATGAATAGACCTAAATCGTAAAAACAAGCTATAGCTCATTGTTGAAAAAGCCCCATAAAAAATTAGCCGCGAAGAACTTCGAACAATGGTGAAAATATGTCTCCTACCCGTGGACACGCGGACGCAAGGACGATCCATCATAACCCACACCCTCCCCCTCACACTCACCTACTACTGCCAACATGAACAAACTACTACTAATACTAATACTAATACTGATACTGATACTGATACTGTTACTGCTGACATGGATATCGACTCAAAAAGGACTCGAAAACACTGTTGGGTTCCCCTTTTATGAACACCATTTTTATATACCAATTCCCAAAACCGCTGGGAACACGTCTTTATATGGCAGTTGTAAGCTAGAAACACGTTCATTTATTTTTTTTGTCGACCGGAAGACGTCATTGGAATACGTCTACATACGTCGATGTGTGTTGGGACTACGTACAGAATTGGTTCAAAGCACGTCAAACATAAGTTAGAAATGTTTCGCGTAAAAAAGACATTACCGCGACGTGTTTTGACTTATGAGTAGCTTATAAGTAGCCTTTGTGTACGTGTGTAAGCGTCCACATAACGTGTGTAAAACTTATCCCCATCGCATGCGGAACGTGTGTCATACGCCGAGTACGTCCAAAAATTTTGAACATGTTTAAAATTTCTTGACGTACTCTACTTACTACGACGTATGATAGCATACTTTAGCGTTCTACTCACGTATACCAAACTTACTCATACCGTATTTGACGTGCCCCAACGTTTTAGACACATTTTTCTTATGTCGGCATACGCTGGCAAGATCGCCAAGGTGTGACCGCGATGTTGACACTTCCATTTCTACGGCAGTTATGATTCGAATCGTTGTGCGTCAGCCTTTTAATAGGCTACGTTACAACATCGTCGCCGATGCGTGCAACGCGCTATGCCTAAGTAAGACTATCGTTGGGCATCGGTTGTGTAGGCAGACAACAGGTTCAGCATTCGTTGGTATAAGTTATCTATAACACAACGAAACGTTCTGTGTCCGTTACCAATGCGTTATACATAAGACCAAGTCGCTATGAATACGTCCGAATCTTTAAAAAAAAACATCAAAAGTTCAACGTAAGCCAGCGTTTTACATACATTTTAATACGTTGCCATCGCTGGCTAAAACGTCAAGGTGTGATCGGGTCTTAAGTCTTGTCACTCTTTGTGGAGTAAAATGCTGTTGTGAAGTTTCATGGAGATCCTTGTTGTTCAATTTGGCACGTAGAAGCTCTTTGCTCATTTAAAATTTATTGGACAGGTAAAGCTTTTTTGTTTCAATCTTTGCTTTGAATCTTTGCTTGTTTCAAGACAACCACTGCTTTTTGTTTCAATCTTCATTTGTGAAGTTCGTGTTCCTTTTCATTCACATTGCAACAAATCTTCACATATTAAATAGTGCAACCAAATAGCTCAAGGCATGAAACGGTACTGCTGAGCTGACCACAAGTTAGATCCATGTACTTGTTTGTTTTCTCCTTCTCTCTCCTCTCCCTTTCTCCTGTCTGTCTGTCTGTCTGTCTGTCTGTCTGTCTGTCTGTCTGTCTGTCTGTCTGTCTGTCTGTCTGTCTGTGTCTGTCTGTCTGTCTGTCTGTCTCTCTCTCTCTCTCTCTCTCTCCATTTGGTCCTTCAGCTAACACCATTTCAGGGGAGTGTGACCAATCTGCTGATGGTTTCCCCTGTACCTGAGGGCAGGAATTTTTGAATTTCTTTGCCAGGGTGCGAGGAATAATGCATCTCTTCTTTGTCAAAAAACATCACAGGATCTTTCATGTCCATCAATTAATGATGTAGCTGATGGATTCTTAGCTTTTAACGTTCATCTGAGGACAGCGCACACATTGATGATGATTGATGAACACAACACCCTGCCTGCAAAGCACCAATCCAATAAATTGCAATCAGGTCGGAAAGAAACACAGAGTACACACAGCTAAAAGTTAAGTGTGCTACCTCTGCACAATTCCAGTCAGGATAGTCCCATATACCAAACCAAGCAGTCAGAAGCATGAGTTGAAGGCTTTTTGGGACATGCACCTCGTATATTGGCAACACAGTCTATTTGGTGATCATGAAAGGGCAAAGCTGATATCAAAGGGTGATTGGAGTTTAAAAATTAGTTGAAAGACTATTGCAGATGAGAAAATTGTCCTGGAAAAGACAAGTTGTCACCTTCTGTTGAACATAACAGGGTGCATCTTGGTTTTATGCCAAGTATGTGTTATTTTCTACATTCCTGAAACAATAATGCTCTTTATACAGTAATTGTTTAACACAAAAAGTAACATTTTAAAGTGAACAATTACCCTTTATCTTCCCACTCCATGTGAGGTTACGGATGAAGCGGTCAACAGCAGTAAACTTTTTCCGATCACACAAGCAATTTTTGCCAAAGTGATTTTTTTTCTCTTCTTTGCAGAAAACCTTCGCTGAACAACAACCTCCGGTGTGGAGAAGTTTCGAAGAAGGAGCCCAGAGTTTTGGTCATGGAGGTGGAGAGAATGCTCCCCAATATGACCTGGCCCATTAACACAAGCGATATCAACAATGAGACCAAGTGTGTGTTTGACGAAAGGTTCAAGTTCATCTTACTGCCAATTTCCTATAGTATTGTATCTGCTTTCGGAATGGTACTGAATTTGATTGCGCTATGGATTTTTGTCTTCCATATGCGGCCCTGGACGACCGCCACGCTGTACATGTGCAATTTGTCTTTGTGCGATCTTCTTTACACATTCTCCTTGCCTTTGCTGGCTTATTATTATGCAAGCAAGAACGACTGGCCCTTTGGTGAATTTCTCTGCAAAATAACACGTTTCATGTTCTACTTCAACCTGTATGGCAGCATCATGTTTTTGACGTGTATAAGTGTACACCGCTACTTGGGTGTCTGCCACCCAATGAAGTCCATGAGATGGAACAAGATCCGGAATGCTAAGCTGGTGACCACAGCGGTGTGGCTCTTCGTGCTTTCCCTGCTAATACCAATTCTGGTGTTCACCAAGACAAGTGTGCGCAATAACAATACTTTGTGCCATGACACTACAAAGCCTAAGGACTTCCCAAAGTTTGTAAAATACAACTGGACTCTTTTCGTCTTGGTCTTCCTGATACCTTTCCTCACCATCCTCGTTTGTGACGTGCTCATGGTTTGGAAGCTCCTGGATTCGAGCTCAACAGGTGTAAAACGCTGGACTGTGGCTAAAAAGAAGTCTGTAAAGATGCTCATCATTGTCCTGGTGGTCTTCTCGATAAGCTTTGTTCCATTCCATATTACGAGGAGTATGTATTATTCATATCGACTCCTCAAGAAGGATTGTGCAACACTTAATATGATCAATCTGGCCTATAAGCTAACAAGGCCAATGGCTAGCCTAAACTGTTGTCTTGACCCTATCCTCTACTTCCTGGTTGGTGATCGTTTCAGGAAAGTGATTTTCCGGCGCCGGGCCATGTTTGAAGGACGTACTAACAATGTCACTATAGCCACGCACACTGCCTCAGATTTCAACAGAAATAAGGCATGCAGGCAGAAAATTTACAAAAGTAAAGCCACAAATGTCTTTGAGAAATGAAAGCACATTATCAGAGCAATTAAGAAAAAAAATAAACTAAATATGTAGATACCTGTATTTAAAATAAAGAAAAGGTATGAAAAGTGTTTTTGTCAAACCAACTGAAAATCAATGGAATGCAAAAACAATTGGGGGGTTGGGAAGATAGCTGAGTCACCTTTGAGCTGTCTAGCCGAGGTTCAACTATCGACCCAGCTATAAACTATCACCCTGCAGTGATTCACATGCAGGGTGATAGATACATCAACGTTTGTGCCGTCCATTGGAGGGACATTAAGACGGAGGACCAGTCCGCTAGCATTGTGGACGTTGGTGGACGTTGAAGATCTCAGGGGTTTTCGTGAAGGGCAGGTGATTTATTGCTGGCACCCTGAACAAATAACAAATTCCTCCTATAGTCAAATGTCAGGTCTGGTCAGCCAGTTCGTGTAAGACTTGGCTCAGAAATTGTTCCCTCCGACAGACCCCTTAAGGTGTAATTTTTTTAAATGAAAGGTGAAGAAGAAGTAGAAGAATAGGCAGAAGGACAAATACAACAACAATTACATCAAAAGCACCAAATTTTCTGCTGTTAAACATTGGTCCTATCAGGTGTGTTTTGATTTATTTTATTATTAGCATTTTGCCTGTAAACTAATGCAACTACTCTAGATTAAAACTATTGGTTACAGTTACTGATTATCTTGTTTGTTTTTTTTACAAGGTGTAGAAATACATGGATGTACATGATGTTGTTATTGTAAAATTGTTGTGAATTAATCTTAACGTTCTAAGAACGTCCATTTCAGTTTTTGAATTCTCATTTTTTTGTTTCGGTTTTTAAACGATTTTGCAGAAGCAAATCGAAGCACTAGTTTTGAGCAAGAGTTCTGCTCCAC
Source organism: Eptatretus burgeri (assembly GCF_056783735.1). Classification (NCBI taxonomy): domain Eukaryota; kingdom Metazoa; phylum Chordata; class Myxini; order Myxiniformes; family Myxinidae; genus Eptatretus; species Eptatretus burgeri. The sequence goes on from NC_140965.1 coordinate 89,095,797, forward strand.
TCGAATACTGTGGTCATGCATCAGGATGCTCATATGGTCATATGATTTGTCACTTAATGCTCATATGGTCATGTTAAAACCTAATTGCTGTAATCAGTTCCTTCATGTTTGGAGCAGTGAGTGCATCAAGCCAACTTGCATTCCGTTGGCCAAATGAAAAAAAAAAATGCAATGACGATTTAATGACCCCCAAATATTCTTCATGGGTCAACATAAGTGCCAAAAAGGCAGGGAATGGTTGCGGTCTTTTCGAAAAGATGGACATGCATCCCGTCTTAAACAAGACCTCACGGTTTGCTGAAGTGGAATGCAGCAAGACCATTGCATTAAATGTTTTTGAGAACATTTTTATCGCAAAAGTTTTGCTTGAACACTTATTTGCACAATGCAAGTAAACATCATAAAGTGTATGTTTACATTATCCCTCCAATTATATATTTTTTATTTGTAATTTTTTTATGATTTTGATCATGACGATTAGGCCGAGAGGTATGTATGTGCACTCGCCTTTGAGCTGATTGGTCAACCGAGGTATAAACCACCACCCTTGTGTTTCACAGGCAGAGAGAGAGAGAGAGAGAGAGAGACATCATGTGTCCACCATATATCGGAAGGGCGTTAGACTGGAGGACCCATGTGCCAGCACTGGTCATTGGTGGAAGCTACAGATATCTGTATGTCTTTAGTGAAAAGTCGGTGAGTTATCGCCAGAACTCTTGCCAAGTTCAAAATTCCTGTCTAAAATTGCGGGTAGCAAGTGGTTTGGTCTTCACAGATATTCCGTAACACCAGATTACACCGCTTGCTGTCGGAGTGATATGCGACCTCTATGCTTGAAGCAAAGTCATGCTCCCAGATATTCACATGTCATTCACATCCCAAATGATTTCTTCTTTTCCAAATTCCAACTGAAGACTGAAGTCCAAAAACTGAAGACTTCTATTTGCCCCAAGTAGAACTTTGTTTTATTTTTTTTTTCTTGTCTGACTATGAGAATTAAAAATGTTACCTTTGAAGTATTGTGATTGCACAGGGCAATCGATGCGATACGTGTCCTTATAATCGCCTCCATCAAAATATCTTTAGTCTATTCCATCACCCAGACTTGACTCATTCACAAAGTAATTATATATATATATATATATATATATATATATATATATATTTTTTTTTTTTTTTAACAAATATCTCTGGAAGCTGAAAGTTCAGCTTTGCCTGTTATTACTGTTTAATGGAAGAGTTGATGGGTGTGGGTATGGAATGAAGAAATTGAAATAAAACTTTAATTCCAGGCAAGTTACTCCCTAATACAGTCCCAATGCAAAGTTAAATATTACCCTCATGAATTCTTAACTCTGGACTTTGATACATTTGCCAGGTGATTAATAGCAGACAATAAACTACAACAATGTCGTGCTTTCACTTTGTCCTTTCATGCTTGGTAGCTATGCACATACATTCAGAAACCACTTCGATTTTTATCTGAGTTCGAAGGGTCAAAATACATGTGTGAGCAGTTAGAAGCATGCGATATGTTGAGATCTCTGTGTTCTGCTTTTTGGAGTTTGTATATTCATATCTGTAATGTCGTGTTTGTCAACCTTCATTTCATCTATTGTCAAGCTGCATTGCTTTTACACTCTACACCTCCTTACATTCATTCGCTGATTGTTTTTCATTCTTCGTGGCTTCATTTGTCAGACTTCAGTATTGCTGAGTTGTTGGTGTAATAGAAGCACAATATTGAAATGCCACAGTGGAAATGTGGTGTTGCCTCAGCAAGTCAAAATGCTTTTTCCAAGTCATGTGGGTTCCGTGTATATACTACATATTAGCTGGGGTACCTGGCATTGCCCCGGTGAAAAGTAATGTTAACAAATATTTATGTCAACTAACTTTTCCCAAGTTCAGGAGTTGAGAAATATTTAAAAATAAATATTGCGGATATTAACTCTCCTATACATCACAGAAATATAATGAAAAGCCGGGACCCAGCGAACATCCATGCAATGTAAAATGTGACTTCAAGTCCTCAACTCTGCTCCCCCCCTACCCCACCCCTGCAAACCCCAAGTCATCAACCTGAACTCCCAAGCCCCAAGCCCTCACCCTCCCCTTCCCAACCCTAAGGTTTCAATCTCGTCCTCACTTCAAGCCTTTAAACACCCTCCCCACCACCCCTCTCAATTCCTCACCCATCCCCCCAACGTGGAGTCATTACCCCCCACCTCCCACAAAGCCTCAACCTGTTACTCACAACTCTGTCCCATTTCTGCTTCCCCCCCCCTTCAACCCTAAATGGCATTCCTTTCTTATAGTAATTCTCTGAAGACTACTGTAGTTGGACCTATTACCAACTATAGTATATGAGAGTACTACCCTCATATACTATAGTTTTAACTGCAGCATGTTTTTTCCTGGGCAACTCTCCACCCTCTCCCCCACTCATAAAAGCAAACGGGCCTTCCTACATCGAAACAGCGGACTTGAAGTCAGAATATTTAATGCTTTTCCCTCCAATATCATGCTATCATTGACTTCACAGAAACTGGAATCAAACAACACCTACAAACCACAAACGAAACAGTCAGGCCTGTCACGGTCGCCTGTCCAACTCAAAATCCCACGAGATTATGCAGAAACGCCGTGGAAATGGGAGTAATATTCCTTGCCGTTCTTGCCACTATAATATTCCCCATGAGGTCCAAGTTTCAATTTTTTCCTTGGTGCAGTTTCAGAGATAAAGAGGACCAAAGTTTTTCCAACATGGCTACCACACCACCTGACATATGATATCATATTTATGATTAAAACATTCTACATGAGTAGTCGCACCTATGTTGAAAACATTCACTCAATCTGACCAGCGGTTGCAGAGAAAAACACAAAAGTTTCCGTGCAGACAAACAAACAAGCAAACAAATAGGCAGACAGACAGACAGACAAACAAAGAAACAAACAAATGGACCCAAACACAATACCCGCTCCTTTGGCAAGGGTAAAAAGATTAAAAGAAATCTCACTATTTTTTCAATTTTTATCTTGCCAAAACGAAGTTTTTGCAAGATATGTTAGTCAGTCTGTATGTTTTTTTTGTTTGTTTGTTTGTTTGTCTGTAATCACGAAAAAAAAATTCTGCAGAGCACAGTTATCATTGGAAATTTTTGAACTTCGCATATCAGAGGCCTATAGAGGTCCCTTTAGGCGCACAGAATTTTGAAGGTCAAGGTCAACGGTCAAGGTCACTTTGTCGCAAATCAGGGGAGTCGACGAAAACCTTATTTTTTGAGTAATTTTGATCGGGTAGTCTTCAAACTTCATGGGAATATAGTTCATGGTCTGGCACTCAGCTGATTAATTTTTGGTGGCGATTGGCCTTGACCTTCATGGTTAGTGCCTAAGGTCAAACATATTTGACCCCAAGGTCAAATTTTCAAGTTTTAGGAACTATATCGTGTAGTACCTCAAATTGAACACCTCGATGGGTGCTTTCTAGATATGTCAAGCTCGAGACATTATGACGTCATTTGGTGACGTTATGAGGCAAACGCATATTTTTCATGGTTACTCTGTAGAACGATTCTCATCGGAATCTCTCGTAGGCAGATATTCCTCAAGGAGTCGCTCCTGGTGGATAGCAGCTCTGTTCACCTCAGTGTGACCTTAAAGAAATCACACTGGTCACCTTTTGGCAAGATACGGGACACCCTGCGGGTGACATTGTTTTTAATTGTTTTTTTCCTTAAAACACTCCTTGGCACTATATTGTTGCGGATTTCGCGCCCGCCGGCGTGCGACGGCCACGTAACTCGAATCGCGGCACGTCGCCCACCGGACGGACAATCCAGTCGTGACCCTCTCGGACTAACGCCGGGAACCAGTCACGGGTGGACCTTTCGGTCTCACCGCGATCGAGCCAATCAGCCCCCGCGTGGGATAGGGTTGCTCGCCAAATTCGAACTACCTAAGTACCCACGCGGAGGGTAGACCGGGCGATCGCACCTCGCCGCAGGTCGACTTCGGACACGGGCCACTTAAGCGACCCGTTCCGTACTATCAGAATAACCGAGCGGTGTTATCGTCGACCTCGACGGTTCGATTAATTATCGGGCGTATTCAGCCCACTACCAACCCTCTACGTGAAGCAAGATGGGGACCCAATGGAGGAAAAGACGAAGCGAAGCGGGAGAACAGTTCAACAATAAAGCACATTTATTCGCGACGAACGGAAAGCACACAAATACAATTCCACCAAATGCACACAGAAAAAAACACAATTCCATTTACACAAAAAGCAAATATAAAAGTGAAAACACAGTGCAGAGCTAATACTGACTACCGAGCACACGGCAACACTTATACAATTCTACTTCACAGACGGCGCCGACAACACATACCCAAAACCAAGGAAAAGAAATATCCTCAAGAATGAGGCGGGCCTGAGGCCGAGACCGGGTCGCGCCTACCCGTCTGGTGATGAGACGCGGAGCGGCGATGGCGCCTCTCTCCGCGGGCCTCGCGGACAGTGTCAGGCAGGGGGTGGGAAAAGGGGCCCCCTTTGTCGCACTATCTCAGCGCGGGGGGAAACAGGAGGGGGTTGCTGATGCTCGGGGTATAGAGGATCTTTATTATCCCTGGTGTGCGTCTCCACCTCGGCCAGGTCGCGCTGCCGGCCTCCCTCGGGCGTGCAGCTCCTGGCACCGACGCGAGCACCCCCTCGTCCGACTCTCTTCAGCTTCTCCAGCTACTGCAGGCTTCGGGCTCCAGACTTCCACACTCGTCCCCTCCGTTCCGACTCCTTCTCGTTCTCGTTCTCCTTTTGCTGACTGACGAACACCGTCCTTTTATCCCCCCGTAACTTCGCCTTTGACCCCCTCCCTTTGACCTTTCACCTCGCTCCCCATTGGCCCGAGAAAAAGTGGGCGTGAAGGCTTTTTGATCCACAAATTTGCATATATCGATCGCCCTGGGGGCGGGGCCAATTCGCCCCTCGCTCACCGATTGGACGGCAAAAAGTGGGCGTGTGTCGTTTTTGATCCGTTTTTGAAGCACAAAATCCGTGATTTTGTACACGCTGTTCGACGCGCGTTCTGCATGAGTCCAACACCGGTACCCACAGCGGGGCAAGAACGGTGGCGATGCTACGGTTGCGAGGTGTGACGGGAAGGTCGTGGCGGTTGTGGTGAAGCGGCGTTGTGGTTGGTGGTTGATGTTGTGGTTGTGATCATGGCGGTTGGTCCAAAATAAAGATAGTAAAAGAAAAACGGCTATCCTGAAGAGTCGCAGCTCGCATAAATGACATGTATTCCCACTAGACAACGGGTTTGGGCCTAACTACACATGCACTTACCGAGATACCTCACCTAAGGGACCTGAATGGTGGTTTGCGAATCTGGTAACCACAACACTACCCCCTTCCCTTTTTACAGACTCGTCCCGAGTCGTCAAATTTTCGTGTGCCATCATGTGTAGTTTTCCCCTAGTACATTTTACCTACGGATCCCTGAGTGCGACATTCATGGTATTCGTGTCCCCAAAATAAATAACCTGAGGGCTGCGTAACTACCTAAACAAACTCACTCACACGGACGACTTAAATAAAATTGCCGGCGCTAAGACATACATGCCGGGGGCGCACTCATATGTACAGTACATCTTAACCTTAACTTACAAATTTTACACTAAACCATGGCCCAGGATCATTGAACTCTGCAAAAGAAAGCAGTTAGCAGGGAGCCAGGCTGCCCACATGCAGTCTCTGGCTCAAACAATGCAGGTGACAGGGAACGTGGCTGGCTGCTCACACGCAGTCCAAGGCCTTCCCTTTTGAACTGAACGCAGTGAACCACAACGGTGCATGGGCTGCACAACGCAGTGAACACAACGAATGGATGAATGAATGAATGGATGGACGCAAACACGGTGCACGGGCCGCCACTGCAGGCCCGTGTTGTAGCTGCCAACAGGGCAGTTCTTGCAGCTTGCAAACTGTTGCCTTGATCCTGGCGCACATGGCAATGAACAGGGGGGGGGGGCAAAGCAAAAATTGAACGGGGCTGGTGAACATGGGCAGTGGGCATGGCATGGCAAAGGTGAGCAGGCAAACTCAGCCCGCAGAATAAGGCCGCTGCAGGCAAACACAGCCGGCAGATGAACTGGCCGGCACAGGCCTTGAAGTACCACAGCTGCAGATGATCCGGCCGGCACAGGCCTTGCAGCAACACAACAGCTGCCGATGAAGTTGGCCAGCCTCCGCCTTGAAGACAAAACACGGCCAGCCGATGAAGTTGGCCAGCTTTTGCCGTTCAGTGGAGGTTGGTGGAGGGAGTGCGGTGGTGCTGGCCACTTGGAAGGCGGGCTCGGACCGACCTACCTGTCTCCCTCCCACCTATCGCCTTTGCCTGTCACTGTACATACCCACTCCCTTAATTTGTCAAACCCCAATTTAGCCCCAACTTATTTTTTTGTTGTTTTTATTTTTACTTCCCCACTATAAATCGTCCCCTAACCCCCTTTATCGTCCTTGTTCGGCTAACCTATCCTGTCACCTAGCCTACTCCCAACCCCTACGTTCCCTTCCCGGAGGGGAACAAGGGAGAGCTAACGTCCTGTGCCGAGGCCCAACGAAGCCTCAGAATGGCCTCCCCAGAGTTCGGCGATCTATAAACCAAAGTGGGTCCAGCGGCCCACAACGAGAGCGAGGGGATGGATGGTGCGGAGGGGTACATCTCCTAATCTACCCTATCCATTTAACAGTTAAACTACCCCGGGGCTTTCAACAAGCGCCTCTCGCTTAAACTATTGGTTCTAACAACCCAGATTCCCGTCGCCTATGTTGGTGTCCTCACAATTTCGGGCCTCGCCCCCCAATTTTCGCTCCGTGCCCTCACACGGTCTCCTGGCTGGGACACGTGGCTCCCTTTGGCAGGCACGACCCTCTGCCGATTCTCCCGCTATGGCACCCCCGGGCACTACACTGCCTCCGAGCCTACCAGCTCCCTAACACCGGGGAGTGCCCCCCATGGCACCTCCCCTGAAACGCACACGTGGCAGGCCGGCCTCCCGGGCCCCTTTCCGAGGGTCACCCGTGCCCACAACACTGCCCACGCGGCTAATGGCGCCCGGGCCCCCGCACCAAGCAGGCGCACCCGTGCCCACTACTCTATCCCGGCCCCCCATGGGCCCATGGCCTACCGCGGCCGACTAGCCTGGTGCCCGGGGTACCCACTCAGCGATACTCACCTTTCGCAGCCACGCTCCCAAGCCCGTCAACAGGGCTCCTGCACCCCTCCAAATGGGTCTCGAGCCTACTTTCCCACCAACAACAAAACGACCTCCATTTTTCAATTTGACTAACCCAGCTAACTCACTCTACACTGACCCCGGGGTCCCTTGGGCGGGAGTCACTCCTCCCCCCAATCACTCATCGCACCATGCATTCCCCATTCGCTCCACTCACACAGACCCGCTGGCCTCACTCACTCAACAAGTACTCACCTCACAACTCACCAACTCTTCAACACCCATACCACTGAACTCTGCCATCCTTCTAACTACTTCCCCTAACTAACTCGTGCTCCCACGTCGTCCCTTAAACTACAGCACGTTCCTTTTAACACTACGTAGCTAAGCTACGTCCCCACTACACATTCACTGTCTGTCTCTGTCTCCAAATCATCAAAAATAATTTCCCATTTTCCCATCCTAAATCTGGCTACAATCCTTCTAACTAATCCATTCCACGGACTCCATGAGGACTTACCCCTGCCCCATGGAGTCGGTCTAACTAAGCTAACCCTTCCCCCTAACTAGTTTCCATCCTGTGCCCAGGCAAGGGGGTCTTCCACCCCTTGCCCAGGAATCCTGTGCACCCGAAAGTGAGGCTTGCTCTTTGTTTTTTTTTTTTTCTTTGCGCAGCACCCGCGCGGCAACTCGCGCATTTCGCACCTGCCCGTGACGTCATGCAGCTGCACGTGTACCTCGTCCCTCCTTGGACGGTACCATTCGGCAGAGATACCCCTCCTGCCGGATTCCAACCCCACGTGCAGCCATGACGTCACCGTGCGCATAAAAAAAAACACAAGCTCCACGTCTCGAGGGGTTCCCCACGCGAACACATGTGCCTTGCCCGTTGGAGCTTAACACACACGATCGCGTGGAGAACCCGTCCGGTCCAAATCCATTTACCTGCCTAAACTTTGTCCGTCCGCGGGATCGGCAAATCCACCGCGTGCGTTTCCGGACCGGGACTTCACTCTCGCAAGCGGGCACGTGGCGGTCTCGTGCGTTGCACAGCACAGACCTCGTGCTCACTGCTGGGCGAACCCGGCACGGTCCCCGAAACAGCTACAGCCGCTACCCGGCTTTCGTTTCTCCCATGTCGCCGTCTCCGTCGCCATTCAACCCACGCACACCTGCGTGTTACGACGCACACAGTCCACTCCATCACATTCACACCGGGAGACGCGGCTGCGTGCTCCCGCATGCCAACCGACATCTCCCTCTCATACCGCTCTCTCACACACACGGTCTCCCTTGCACACAGCGACCTTGCACACGGCCGTTCACTCACACGTGCCTCACTACTCACACAAACCATACTACTCACACACGCGGGGGCACTCACCCGCGGTGCCTCATCCACACACCGTGCCTCACTCATACACGCAGGGGCACTCAACCGCGGTGCCTCATCCACACACGCGGGGGAACTAACCCGCGGTGCCTCACTCATACTGGCCGTTTCATCCACACACACGGCCTCTCTCACACACGGTGCCTCATCCACACACGGCGTGCTGGGAAGCACGCACTCCGGCACCATCGCCACCACACCACTCACACACGGGGTCGCTTCCACACACGGGGACGCACTCACACCTTGCACCACACACACAGGGACAACCACACTGGGGATTTGTGTCCCCACAAGGGTCTCCGGGGCCTCTACACCCCCCAAGCTCTCCGTGCACCCGTCCACAGCACTCGTCCCCTCAACCTCGCAAAGCACGACCGAACTCACCTGGTCGTGACTCGCCTCGAGGGGGCATACTCCCTCCCCTTGTTCCTGGAGGAGGTCATCCAGCTGCTCGCACCGGGTCCCCACACGCTCCGCGAGCTCACCCCCATTATCCTCCACTACCTCCGTGTGTGTGTGTGCGTTACTTACCCCGTCTTCCTCGTGTAGTCTTTCCTCTATTTTTTCTATCTCCCGTGTCTCTGCCAACTCTTCACCCTTTACCTCCCTTGTCTCAACTATTATTTCCGTTGTCGTCATTTCGTGTCTCGTCTCACACGTTTTGGTCTCCCCATTTAATTTTTCCCTCTTGGTCACCGTCGATTCCTCTGTCACGACCCTTGCCCAACACGCCCCCCGAATTATTTTTTCACCCGCCTCCCCCGCGGGTCTGTCAGCCGTTGCACCCCTTCCAGCTCGCCTGCTCCCACACGTGGAGTCGCCATTCCCAGCTCCCTGGTCACGGCCTTCATGCCCGCCTGCAGGCATCGGCCCATGTTCTGCGTCTCACCCCGTAGCTCTTTCATTTCTTCCTTCATGTTTGCTTCCATTCCGTTTATTTGCTTGTTCATTTCGTTTTTCATTTCATTTGTATTTGTATCCATCTTTTCGTTCATGCCTTTCATTTCGTTTGTATTTGTATCCATCGTCGTTTTCACTTCATTCATTTGCTTGTTCATGTTCGCAATCATCTTCGCTGTCGTTTCCGCATACATTTTTGCCAGCATGGTGTATAGCTGGGTCATGTCGGGTGCGCTTGGGTGAGCCGTTTCGGCAGGGGTCGGGGAAGGGTTTTGGTGGAGAGGGGGGGGGGAGGTGTCATACACCGCGGCCGCTGCCGCACCCACCTCAGGTTCTGGGTTCAGTTGGGCGAGTCCGTGTTCCTGCACAATCAACATTTCCTGCACGGGGATTCCATCCTGGACCATGGACTCTACATTATTACACATATACATTTCTAATACCCCCGGCTCCCGCTCGCCTTGAGACGCCATCTTGCCTCCCGCGAAGGGCTAATTTGCTCGCTCGTAATTTGGAGGGAATCGGGGGTCGCTTCTCTCACCCCTGGACCGATTCCCGTGAATTTAGCCGGAGACAGGACAGCCCGTTTTCCTGTTCTCCGTTACCAGTGCCGTGAGGAGGGCGATGAATTTGCATCGCACGACCTGACACCAGTGTTGCGGATTCGCGCCCGCCGGCGTGCGACGGCCACGTAACTCGAATCGCGGCACGTCGCCCACCGGACGGACAATCCAGTCGTGACCCTCTCGGACTAACGCCGGGAACCAGTCACGGGTGGACCTTTCGGTCTCACCGCGATCGAGCCAATCAGCCCCCGCGTGGGATAGGGTTGCTCGCCAAATTCGAACTACCTAAGTACCCACGCGGAGGGTAGACCGGGCGATCGCACCTCGCCGCAGGTCGACTTCGGACACGGGCCACTTAAGCGACCCGTTCCGTACTATCAGAATAACCGAGCGGTGTTATCGTCGACCTCGACGGTTCGATTAATTATCGGGCGTATTCAGCCCACTACCAACCCTCTACGTGAAGCAAGATGGGGACCCAATGGAGGAAAAGACGAAGCGAAGCGGGAGAACAGTTCAACAATAAAGCACATTTATTCGCGACGAACGGAAAGCACACAAATACAATTCCACCAAATGCACACAAAAAAAAAGAAAACACAATTCCATTTACACAAAAAGCAAATATAAAAGTGAAAACACAGTGCAGAGCTAATACCGACTACCGAGCACACGGCAACACTTATACAATTCTACTTCACAGACGGCGCCGACAACACATACCCAAAACCAAGGAAAAGAAATATCCTCAAGAATGAGGCGGGCCTGAGGCCGAGACCGGGTCGCGCCTACCCGTCTGGTGATGAGACGCGGAGCGGCGATGGCGCCTCTCTCCGCGGGCCTCGCGGACAGTGTCAGGCAGGGGGTGGGAAAAGGGGCCCCCTTTGTCGCACTATCTCAGCGCGGGGGGAAACAGGAGGGGGTTGCTGATGCTCGGGGTATAGAGGATCTTTATTATCCCTGGTGTGCGTCTCCACCTCGGCCAGGTCGCGCTGCCGGCCTCCCTCGGGCGTGCAGCTCCTGGCACCGACGCGAGCACCCCCTCGTCCGACTCTCTTCAGCTTCTCCAGCTACTGCAGGCTTCGGGCTCCAGACTTCCACACTCGTCCCCTCCGTTCCGACTCGTTCTCGTTCTCGTTCTCGTTCTCGTTCTCGTTCTCGTTCTCGTTCTCGTTCTCGTTCTCGTTCTCGTTCTCGTTCTCGTTCTCGTTCTCGTTCTCGTTCTCGTTCTCGTTCTCGTTCTCGTTCTCCTTTTGCTGACTGACGAACACCGTCCTTTTATCCCCCCCGTAACTTCGCCTTTGACCCCCTCCCTTTGACCTTTCACCTCGCTCCCCATTGGCCCGAGAAAAAGTGGGCGTGAAGGCTTTTTGATCCACAAATTTGCATATATCGATCGCCCTGGGGGCGGGGCCAATTCGCCCCTCGCTCACCGATTGGACGGCAAAAAGTGGGCGTGTGTCGTTTTTGATCCGTTTTTGAAGCACAAAATCCGTGATTTTGTACACGCTGTTCGACGCGCGTTCTGCATGAGTCCAACACCGGTACCCACAGCGGGGCAAGAACGGTGGCGATGCTACGGTTGCGAGGTGTGACGGGAAGGTCGTGGCGGTTGTGGTGAAGCGGCGTTGTGGTTGGTGGTTGATGTTGTGGTTGTGATCATGGCGGTTGGTCCAAAATAAAGATAGTAAAAGAAAAACGGCTATCCTGAAGAGTCGCAGCTCGCATAAATGACATGTATTCCCACTAGACAACGGGTTTGGGCCTAACTACACATGCACTTACCGAGATACCTCACCTAAGGGACCTGAATGGTGGTTTGCGAATCTGGTAACCACAACAATATATATATATATATATATATATATATATATATATATATATATATATATATATATATATATATATATATATATATATATATATATATAAAAATATATATATATATTTGTCTGCCACCCCACCACCCTCCCCACCCTCATCCCTCACTCCGGTGATGTCATGTTTGTGAAGGAGAAACCAGTGAAGGAAGGATCGGGGGATTTCGATGTGTGAGCCTGTGACGGTGAAGGAATCTGTGAATATATTGTTACGGTATCGGCACCCACACGCACCGGGCTCATGAGGTGCGTCCTCACACCTACAACCACTACCGACCCTGCAGCCACTTTGGCCTGGTGGGTTGTGAAGCAACCACAAACATCAATCAGATGGCCAAATCTCCCAGTGTTCAACCGTCTAACACCATTTACATGGGAGTGACGTAGAACAACTGACCGAGACCCTCACCGTGCACGCAGATTACTGTCAAGTGGAGCAAGGAGTGCAGCGCTGGCTATTTAATGGAGCAAAACAGTTAGGGTAAAACTTCCTGGCTATCACTAGTGCAGTCAGTCAGGTCAGGCCAGATTAGATCTGTGACTTGCTGCAGGTATCTTGTGAACCTGTACTAACCTGTTAAATGGTCGGGTTGACGGCGACTAAACCGGTCCCCCCACCAGGTTTTTTGGTGAGGAGGGTGTTTGGATATGGACACCCAGCAGGATTAAAAATAAAACCTGTCAAAGGGCGGAGGAGCTCCTTGTGATCCAACGGCCAACCATGTCTCGTGCTCAACTGTGTCTGCGGATGTCCTCCTGCAGTTGGGTTACTTATTATTAGGAGGTTGATGACAGGATTTGCACTCCAGCCACCGTAAAACCCTTCAGTCTGCAAAACACAAAAACGCAAAGAAATCTGAAAACCCACGCCATGAGAGTACCTCCTGTGCAGCTTCCCTTCGCAGGGCAGCTCACCGGATGACAGGATTGGGGCAAAGCCTTCGGGACCCCCAATCTTTGATGATAGAAGGGAAACCATGGGGAAACATTTCCGGGTCAGATTGCGGGAGAGTGTGTCGGAGGTGTCGTCCACCAGACGGCAGTCTCCTTGGGTAAACCTGAGGTGGTCCCTTCGATTGGGTGCCTGGAATGTCCTGTCCCTAAGAGAGGATGATCACCTGTCTATGTTATCATCTGATCTCAAGCGTTTGGACATCGGTATTACAGCACTCTCTGAGGTTTGGAGCCTGGATCACGGCGAGATAATGGTGGGTGGTGACACTTACTATTGGTCTGGTCGCTCTGATGGTTACCATTCCCAAGGGGTTGCTGGAGCCGTGTCCAATAAGCTGATTCCAATGATTATTTAGGTAACACCGGTCAACGAGTGTATTATGAGACGAAGGTTTCGCCACTCCTTAGGTGTCATTTCCCTGGTCTCTGTTTATGCTCAGATTGAGGTGAGTGACCTCACCGAGAAGGACACATTCAACGCCACGCTCGAGTCTGTGGTTGATCAGTGCCCCAGATGAGATACACTTCTAGTCTTGGGGGATTTCAATGCAATGACTGGAACTGATAAGGATGGTCATGAGACATGTGTTGGTCCCCATGGGTCAGGAAATATGAACCAGAATAGCACTAAGTTCCTTAACTTTGCAAGAAGTCATGGACTTAGGGAGGCCAGTTCATGGTTTCAGCAGCCACAAGCTCATTGCTAGACTTGGTAATCCAACGGTGGCGATGTGGCAAAGGAGATTGACCATGTACTCGTTGACGGTCGCTGGAGGATGATCCAGAACTGCAGGGTTTACCGGAGTGCTCAGTTCCTCAACACTGACCACCGGCTTGTTGTAGCAACTCTGAAGTTGCACCTTAAATCCTGGAGAATGATACCATCCCAGCCAAGGCTGGATGTTGGCAAGCTCATGGATAAAAGGGTAGCTGAGGAGTTTGCGAACAAGCTGAAGTGTAGATTTGGGGGGTCTGCATGCCTTCGGAGGTCCTGAAGATTTGTGGAGTGCCTTCAAGCCCACCGTCCTTGATGTTGCCGGTGGATGACTTGGATCTCACTGAAGGGCAAAGAAGAATTTTGACTCTCCAAGGACACTGGATAACATTGACCAGAGGTGCAGGGCCAGGCTGAATGGTAGAGCTGAGCTGTTCACGGAGCTGAGGAGTAAAACTGTATGTGCGCAAAGGGTGGTCAAGGAGGCCTATGTGCGAGGAATCTGTGAGGGGTTAGAGCATCACCTGTGGTCAAGGGATTCTCATCCTGCTTAAAGGGGAATTCGCACACTGTGTTCATCCAAGCCCATCCCTCGGTGTACTGCAGTTAGAGCAGAGAGTGGTGGGCTCTTGACAAAGGAGTCTGAAGTGAAGGCCCGCTGGGCTGGTTACTTTGAGCGGTTGCACCATGCTGATCCACCAGCTATCGAGTTGGATGTCAGCGGTGTTACAATCCCTGTTGCTGACCCTCCAATCAACTGTGGCCCACCTTCGTTTGTGGAAACACAGGCTGCGGTGAACCGGTTGAAATTGGGTAAAGGTCCAGGGATTTGTGGCATCAATGCTGAACTTCTCAAGGCTGGTGGAAATGCTGCACTCATGTCGTTGCATGCAGTTTTGTGCTCAACCTGGAACACAGGCATCATCCCAACTGACTGGAAAAGGGGGCTTGTTGTGCCTCTCTGTAAAGGTATGGGTGATCACCAAGAGTGCAACAACTACCGAGCAGTGAGGCTGCTCTCAGTGCCGGGCAAGATCTTTGCTCGGATAATTCTTGAAAGGGTTCGCCACCATCTGCGTGAGCACCAGCGTCCAGAGCAGTCAGGCTTTACACCAAAGAGGTCAACGATTGACCATATCCTTGCTCTTCGTGTCCTCACCGAACGCAGATGAGAGTTTCAGCAGGGGCTGTATGCAGCCGATGTTGATCTCTGCTAAGCGTTTGATTCAGTGAATCGGGATGTCCTCTGGAGGATTCTTGGTCTTCGTGTGGTGCCACCAAAACTGATCGATCTGATGTCTGAACTCTACTCTGGTAGTGAGAGTGCTGTGAAGTGTGGTGGTACCATCTCTGACTTATTTCCAGTTGTTACTGGAGTTTCTCAGGGGTGTCTACTGGCCTCCACACTTTTAATCACTTGAATGGACTGGATTCTAGGGAGGATGTTGAAGACATCAAGCTGCAGTGCTTTGTTTGGGAATGTCAAGATCTCTGACCTTGATTTCACAGATGATGCAGTCATCTTTGCACAGACTTTAGATATCTGTTTGGGGGCCCTTGACGTGCTGAATGAAGAGACGGAGCTGCAGGGATTACGGGTTTCTTGGGTCAAAATTAAGATCCAGGCTTTCAATGAAATCTTGGATGCTGCTGTCCTGTCTGTGCCTGTTTGTGGTGAGGATGTTGAGATCGTGGAGAGATTCACTTACCTTGGCAGTGATATTCATGTCTCTGCTGGCATGTGAGTCAGAGGTCAATAGACGCCTGTGTCGGGCCTGGGGCGTCATGGATTCACTGGATAATGGGGTGTGGCGCAGCCTGTACCTGTGCGGGAGGACGAAAGTCCGAGTCTTCAGGTCCTTGGTGCTTCCAGTCTAGCTCTATGGATGCGAGACTTGGACTCTGACCAAGGATCTGAGATGGACACTTAATTCCTTTGGTACCAGGTCTCTTTGGAGAATTCTTGGCTATCACTGGTTGGACTTTGTGTCCAACGAGCGGTTGTTGAGAGAGTCTCAAATGAGATTTGTTACCTGCATAGTCTGTGAGCGTCAACTGCGGCTGTTATCTACATGTTGCTCGTTTTCCTGACGCTGATCCTGCTCACCAGATTCTCTCAGCGAGGGAGTCTCGTGAGTGGAGGAGGCCAATGGGCCGACCACGTGCCTCATGGTTGCTGCAGGTTGATCGGCATCTCAAGTAGATGGGGATCGGCCAGGAATCTGCCTGGGGGATGGCCAGACGGAGGCCCCTGGGGTACCGGCAGAAAGTGGACGCAGAGACGCGCTGCTCTGGCGCATGCTCCCATTCCTGACCTGACCTGACTGGTGCATACTATGTTTGACCAACCGGGAAAAGATATCACGAGCAGGTTGGAAGAAAAAAAAATGTACACGTTTATTGATATTGGGGAAACACAGGGAGAGTTTGTGTGGCACATATATTCAATAAAGGTTGCTTTTATTTTTTGTATACATTATCGAGGTTCGTATGAGTGCGAGCAAACAAAACGCACAACAAGGGAGGCAGTCGGCAAGAGGGGCAGGAGAGCGAAGGGTAAAACAGTGCGGAACAGAGACATTCGGACATCTGTGGAAGGGAGAGGGATGGGGCGGGGAACACGAGGTACACGAAGATGGACACTGCAGGGACTTTCTGGAAGGAAAGCAGGAAATTTGAAGGAGGTGGGGATGGGGTGGATTAACTGGGGTTGAAAAGATCGTAGCTTTAGATGGTGGAAGATAAGAAGTGGTGGGAATAGCTGTTTTGAAGGCCTGGAGGTAAAATGGGATTGAAGAGAGTGTGGGAGTTTATTCCAAAAGTATGGAAAAAGAGGAGTGAAAGAGTGAAGGTGAGCAGTGATTCGTGATTTTGGTAGTTTTACAGAAGGGGTTTGCTGGCGGACCTTGAGTGCCCTGCGAAAACTTTGGGGGGACAAATCTCAGAAAGAGCAGTGGGGGGGGGAGTGGTCAAGACCGGAGAAGAGATGGCAGAAGACAGAAAGACCACTGACCTGCCTGCAGTGAGAGAGTGAGAGACCCAAAGACTCAGCCTCACTGTGGGAGATACCAATAATCCTAAATGCCTTTGTTTCCACAGCGTTCCGCCGAGAAAGGTGAGAGGCAGGAGTACCAGCCCAGAGGGGAGAGCAGTACTCCATCCGGCTGTGGATGAAAGCTTTGTATGTGGTCAGGAGCTCAGGTGGGCCGAGGAAGGACTTTGCACGATGGAGGATTCCCAGTCGGCGACTGGCTTTGGAGGCCAGGTTGGGAATGTGGCTTTCCCAGGAAAGATCATGGCAGATTGTGAGACCCAGAAAATTGGATGGAAGGACTTCTTCCAGAGGATTGTTGAGAAAGTAGATGAGTTGATGGGGGGGGGTCCAAACGGTCCTTAAGGAGAGACATCGTGAGAGTGTGAGATTTGCCAGGAAAATCACACTCTCACTATGTAAAGGTTTGATTTAAAAGTTTTATTCACAAGAAATGGCTTTATTCACAAGGAATTCACAAGGAATAAAGGTTTAAACAATAACGTTTTTTTCACAAGGAATGGCAAAGCACATATGCAGGGTGTTTTTGAGGGTGCATCATGCATACAATGGGGGATCTTCATATGGCATGGATGTACAGCAAATAGAACAGAGACACAGATCAGAACTTGTTCCCTTGATACTTATGAGCCCCTTCTACAATCTTACTTAATTTTCTACACACGAGATTTAGCACCAATCAGAATCACAACCAGAGAAATGTAGAGATAGAAAAGTAGACAAAATGTAGAGCAGAGAGTTCCCAGCTTCGTCAGATGTGCGCAAGCTCCAACTGCGTGCAGACTCGTGTGAGCTTCCTCTTGTTCGCTCATCCAGTCCGAGCAGGCAAACGTGAGTGCAGGCTTGGCCAAAGACTCGTGTTAAGGAGAGCTTGATTGATCGAACACCCAGTAGATAAAATGCTTGGTGGATCAAGATTCTCCGTTGATTGAATGCCTGGGAAATCAAATGCTCGGTAGATCAAGATGCTCGGTGGATTAGAATGCTTGGTAGTTTAAAATGCTCGTTCGATTGAACGCTCAGTGGATCAGAACACTCGGGTAGTTCAATGCGAGGAAGATCAAAATGCCTGGTAAATCGAGATACCCAAAAAGACTGCTCCCATATCCCTCGTTCGAAGTCTTCCACGAACGTTCTCCTGCCACGGAGGTCAAAACTATGTGCTGCATGCGGCACAGAGGTCAAGCTGCTGTGCTTGCATGGAGCTTATGTTGTCTGTTCTCCGCAATCACTTGATTCACTCGGTTTCACGTCCTTTCGCAACGTGATCAAGCTAATCTGTTTTTGTTGTTGTTGTTGGTGGTGGTGGTACTGGTGTTTTCTTTATGTTGTTTTTTTTGTTGTCATGTTATTGTGCACAAACGCATTCTGTTTTTGTACCTCCTCTCGCCTCGGAGGTCAAGCTCGTCTGCTTTTGTTTACAACACTGAGCGGATGATGTTATTTGTTTCGTTAAATGATGACATCAAACACACATGATATATATATATATATATATCATTGGGGTTTTATAAACCGCATGCCGAAATTGAAAAGTACATAGCACGTAGACTCTTGGAATAGTTATTTCCCTTATATATGTTAAGAATAGCGCCATCCCTGTGTCGAAGAATACTCAATTCCTAATGTACAGTTGAATTATTTATTTAATACATACGAGCCAAACCCATGCCCGCACAAAGTTTCTAAAGTGAGGGTTCATGAGGACATCAATATATCCAGTGTTCACACTGTGATTTATCGAATTTCTTTATATACAATGTTTCTCGTTGCATTTTTTGTGTCAAATGCACCTTCTGAGGCAGTCAGCATGTGCAGAAGAGGGTTTTACATTGCAGATGCTGTTTTCTAGGAGTCGCATTACGCCTCTCAGTGGCGACGGTCTGTCGACGACAGACATAATGACGTCAGTGAATGCCCGATGATATCATGACGTCATTACCCCTCTCAGCGGTGACGTCACACGTCGCCATGCAAACGAATGTAAAAATTAGAAAATCTCCAAAAATTCCCAAACCTGTCCGGCTGGCGCGATCTCACATAGCCTAGGCTGTACATTTGACCACAGAGCACCCGCATGCTGAAAATGGCGACAATCCTTCCGGCAGTTTTGGAGGAGATACATCCACAAAATATGTCTCAGCGTATTAATATAATAATGCATACAGAGAATCTGAGGAAATCCAATAACACAAGCAAGCAACATGTTTTATCCTCTGATTCTAATAGTACATGGATCTTGTGTTCCTTATATAATAAGCACATGTGGGGAGGGTGAGATAATGTTACAATGTCTGGTCATTTGAGACAGAAAGATGCTGGGGCTGAAATTTTGAGGTTCGGGGAAGAGATCAGTCATCGCCTTTTTTGCAGTGGCCACTCGGAAGTCAGTTTGTATTCATAGTGTTTGGAATACAATTTATGATCTGAAGTTGATAGGAGTTCAAACAGATGTCTGGACATTACCTACACACACGTTCCCTTGAAGCTTGACTCCAGTTTCTCGGCAGATTTTCAGACACCAAAAATATTATTTATATTTGAGAATCCCTTAATATTAATAAGCTAAATAGAAAAAAAATAGATATTTCTATTCCACTGAATAATGATTAAAGATTATTTGGAAGGCCGATCTGTTTTTGGGAAGAGGGGTGTTTTACTTGGCAGACTGGTAACCTTCCAATACAGTAGAAAGATATAGGGCCTTGTAAAATGCAAATGGATATATATATATATATATATATATATATATATATATATATATATATATATATATATATATATATATATATATATATGTATATATATGAATGTATATATATATATATATATATATATATATATATATATATATATGTATATATATATATGTATATATATATATATATATATATATATATACACACTAATAAATGTCTGTGTGTGTGTTGGTGTGTTTGTGTGTGTGTGTATGTGTTGGTGTGTTGGTGTGTCAGTGTGTCTCCTCCATAACCCCAAAATTATAAAACCCAGCAGCCTGAAACTTTGCATGCATACTAAAAAAGACTCCAACAAAGTGCAAGAGTGAAAATTGGATGTTTGGGTTGATTAAAACACCCCTTTTGAAGATAATTAATGGCCTAATTTAATTATATCCTTCATCAGATGATCCTTGGCCACCTCACTGTCTGGGGTATTTCGGTGTTTCCTGGTTAACCTTGCTGGGGTCTGAAGCTGCCTTGTTTTCTGCCTGCTATGCCATGCCTTGACTTGAAACAGGTCACAACTATTTATTCACGATAAAATTCTTTTTTTTCCACTTTCCTCACTCATATTATTGAATGCCTGTTCATCATAACTATGAATCACTGTAAACATCACTTTTGTAAGTGCTAAGGTTTTTCAAATTAGGAGATTGGAGCGATTTCATACATTATATGATACGATTTTCCATGATCTACTCTCATGGATTAATTAAAGTATATCATCAAAATATTATTTCCGTTTTGAGGATCGGATATCATCCGAACCAAATAAGTGTCAAAATCTGTTGTGAAATCTGATAATTCAAAGAAATAGTGAGTCATATACAGAAACTAAGCTGATATACCGATTTACTTAAAGCAAGTTAGGCTATATTCCTTCCTTCTCCATAGATACACAAGAAAATTTAAAATTTCCAAAGCATTAAACAGACCTTTTTCTACTGTTTGGATAATTATATTGAGTGAACAAAAAAATTTCGGAACGTGCCAAAATTAACTAGCTTCATTGAGCTATATGATTTCATGCCCATGATTTTGGAATGAGATGTTGGACGAGCAGGTATCCACTTACTTTTGGCCACATTGTGTATATTGTGTCCAAATACCTTTTTCAGGTGTACTCACCTTTTTCACCTTTTCAAGGAGGTTACCCATCTTATTAACTTAGTGCAATAAATTCAAATAAGACAACACTTAGTACACCTGAATCAAGTATGCAAATCAATGCAATTCAATGCAAATACAGCTCTACAAATACAAAAATAGGTGCAAATACAAAACAGATAAAAATTTAGTCATGCAAGAGCTCTATCCAAACAATACAGGTTCTTCAATTCCAACTTCAACCCCAAGATGGAAACAACACACAATTTTATTCCAACAACAGGTGGAAATACAAAATTAATTCAGGCGTACACTGAGACAGTGTCGCTGTGCACATTGACCCTTTTCATCTGATCAGGACGGGGGACTCCAACCCCAAAACAACCGATAATAATCTCAAAGAGAAAGGAAATAAACCTACTTGGAATAATTGGCTCAAATATTTAGTTTGGAGCATATTAACCCTTTGGACGAGGCACACAGTGAGCTGGTAGCATATACCTATCTCCAGGGATTTCAAAAGGCCCCTCACCTCTAATCTGTGAGCTTGTGTTTTACCATCACTAGAATCTGCAACCATGCTCCTCTGAGTCTTAATGCTTCTGCCTGGCTTGCCAAATTGTCGAAGGATACTCAATTCCTCTTGTACAGTTGAACCAATTATTAAATACATTTGCATACGTATGGAGAATCAGAGGAGATCCAATAACACAAACAAGCAATGCGTTTTATCCTCTTATCCCAAAAGTACATGTATCTTGAGATCCTTACATAGTAAGCAAAGGTGAAGAGGGTGAGATAATGGAATGATGTCTGGTCATTTTTGAGACAGATAGCTGCTGGGGCTGAAATTTTAGGATTCAGGGAAAAGATCACTCATAGCCTTTTCTTGCAGCGGCCACTCAAAGGTCAGCTTTAATTCAAAGTGTTTGAAGTACAATTTACTATCTGAAGTTGAAAGGAGTTCAAACAGACATCTTTACATTATCTCCACACACATTCCATTGGAGCTGGACTCCAGCTTCCAGCCAGACTTTCAGATGCCAATATAAAATTATTTATAAATGAGAATCCCTTAATATTAACAAGCTAAATAGAATAATAGATAATATAATTATATTCTACTGAATAAAGATTGAAGATTATTTGGAAGGCCAATCTGTTTTGGGGAAGAGGGGTGTTTTACTTGGCAGACTGGTAACCTCCCAATATAGTAAAGAGATATAAGGATGTTGAAAATGCAATATATATATATATATATATATATATATATATATTTATATATATATATATATATATATATATATATATATATATATATTCGAAATAGATACATGTTCCAGCACATAGATATAATAATCATGTTGTATTCATATACATTTCCCATTATATGGTTCGAACAATATGTTGTGCTATATGCTAAAAACTTTACTTTCAAGTTAAATATCAATCAAGCTTAATTGGCTACATTTTCCTTTAATCATCACACTTAAACTCATTATGCTCATTTTGGAGAAATTTGCATGTACACCAGTAGGGGTCATGATGTAATTAAATGCATTGGGTTGGGTAGCTCGTGCCCCTTCTCAACCCACTGGGATAACAGCACCATCAGTGTGTTATGACGTGTGCTGTGACTGTCATCGTCATGTTGGGCATGCGCTGTTTTACTGCCATGGCTGTTCAGTGTGTTCACATAACACCAGTGTTCTGCAACCTTCACCAAAGCCATGGCTTCAGAAGTGCATGCCAAATTCCCATTTATTGTTTAAAGCCTCACAAATTCCTTGTTTGTCCATTCTTCTGTATGGACGTCTACCCTGTAATGTAACTTGTTGCCATCTACCCTTGTACTGTATTTTGTATTCCTTTTCTCCATTCATGGCCCTCCACCTGAAGAACATAGCTGGTAAATGGACCAGGACATGACACAGCCTCCGTGCAATAATAATTACCCCGGCTTTGTGCCATGGACATTTTTGTACATGTGGGGTTTGTCCCGGGTGCATGGGGATGGAAGGGATTTCCCCCATGCTCGGTGTGGGCCTCTGGTCCTGGCAACAACTGGAAGGGCCAAATGAGTGCATATCTGGGTGGACAGCAAAATGCGCGGTGCTGTGTGGGCTGGCATGGTGCCAGCTCGTAAGATCTGACATGGCCCAATAGCTGGTCCCAGGCCACCTCTGAAGATATGATGTGTTGCTCCTTGGCCCTGCCTGCCACAGGGATGATAAAGCTGCGCTTGACACATTGGTTTGTACAATGCTGAACATTGATCTGCACTTATCGTCGCATCATTGCTCTCAATCTCTCTCTGCAATGATCGTTGCTGTCATTTCTGCCCTAGCCCCGGATACTCTGCATCACCAGGACTTCTTCCCTGGTCCCAGATGCTTTGGCAGAGATCTACGGTGCTCGTGGCTGTTGGCTGGCTGTTCCCGACAGAGCTCGTGGACCCTCGGTTGTGGGGCCAGTGTCGGGGCCATTCAGGAGAGCAGCAGGATGAGCGGTACCCACCTGGGGAGTCAACAGTTACGTACATGCCAGTAGGATGAGGCCACCCTGCCCCTCCCAATTTGCCTTCCCGTGTGTGTGATCTGATGGGTACCCTGTCGTATTATCTAGTCGGTAAGGAATACAATAAGCAAGTCTGCAACTTGCGGATTTTCTTTCCTTTTTGTAAATACACACCTGTGATTGCGTTTTATTGCATTTCCCCTTTTCCTGGCCCGGTTGCCCGTTGACTCCATTAATGCCCTTGAGTTCCCTTCCCTCCTTCCCATACACCACATTGCTGATTGAAAATAAATTATTCTTGTGGAATTATATTTTCAATCTGCCCAAGGTTGTCCTTTTCTTCAATTGGTCCAGCAATGTCCGCATGTAGATTAGCCTGGAGAGAATAATTCCCCAACTAATTGGCTGTCACATCAGTCTGCCATTGTGCTAGAGGTAAGCTCAGCTACATTAATCAAGAACCATCAAGAACCAAGAACCATTAATCAAGAATAAAGATAAGAGCAGCACAATCGCCGAGGGTGTGATTCCCCTGTAAGGCGACTTCGTGTTCCCAGGTAAATGGCACTCAGATGGAAGACACTGGGTCATGTGGTTTAATTGTTGGCATTCGTGGTCGATTAGCGACCCACCGTGACAAGGACTTATTTGTGTACGACGGCCTCAATTCCCGGTGAGTCCTGGGAGAACCGGGGAAACCTCCACCCTTGTGTCCTTCATGATGAGATCACTCGCCTCAATCGGAGCATACTCAGAGACCAGGGAAATGACACCAAAGGAGTGACCAATCCTCAGTCTTATAATACGTTTGTTGACCGGTGTTACCTCAATTATCATTAGAGTCAGCTGATTGGACACAGTTACAGCAACTCCTTGGGCATGGTAACCATCAGAGTGATCAGAACAATAGTCTGTGTAACCACCGGCCATTATCTCACCGCAATCCGGTCTCCGAAACTCAGAGTGCTGCAATACCGATGTTGAAATGCTTAAGCTCAGATGATAACAGAGACAGGTGAACATTCTCTCTTCGGGATTGGACATTCCAGGCACCCAACCGAAGGGACCGCCTCAGGTTAACCCAAGGAGATCACATTCTGGTGGACGAAACCTCAGCACCACACTGACACACTACCGCATTCTTATCCAGGAAGGTTACCACGTGGTTTTCCTTTCATCATCAAAGAGTGGGGGTCCCGAAGGCTTTGCCACAATCCCGTCATCTGGTGAGTTGCTCTGTGAAGGTCAGCTGCACAGGAGGTACTCCCATGGAGTTGGTTTTCAGATTTCTTTGCGTTTTTGTGTTTTGCGGAGTGAAGGGGTTTACGGTGGTCAGAGTGCAAATCCTGCCACAAACCTCCTAAAAAAAAAGTAACCCAACTGCAGGAGGGATGTCTGCAGACGCAGTTGGGCCCTAGATATTGATGGCCGTTGGCTCACAAGGAGCTCCCCCACCCTTTGACAGGTTTTGTTTTTAATCCTGCTGGGTGTCCATATCCATACACCCTCTTCACCAGGTAACCCGATGAGGGAGACAGTTAAGTCGCCGACAACGCAACCATTAAACAGGTTAGTGCTGGTTTATGTGGTACCTGTAGCAAGTCACAGATCTAATTTGGCCTGACCTGACATGGTTCAATACACACAGTGCCTATAGAAAGTCTACACACCATTTCAAAATTTTCACATTTTTTGCCCTATAGCCTGGAATTAAATTGCTTTAAATCAGACTTTTTCCACTTTTATTTACACTTCGTAGCTCACAACTTCCAAATGAAAAACAAATTCCACAAATTTCACAAAATTAGTTAAAAATGCATACATACATAAACCTAATTACGTGTCAACCTCATGGAACCGTCAGCTCATGCACTGTTATCCCATGCTCGGGATCACAGCAAAAATAAACAAGAAAGATGTCCTGCATAGCACAAAATTTGCAAACTCCAGTAAACAAATTTGACCTCAAAAAGAATTGGTGGTTGAATTGAATGACCAAATATCCAACTCATCTTCAAATACCGTCAATTGGATGAAAATTGAGGATTTTAGAAATTTGGCCTATGTAGACCTTTTGGCCTATGTTGATCTCAAAAATAATTGGCTGGTTGAATTCAGTAACCTGAAATGCAAATCCTCTTTAAATTTCAAGTCAATGGGATGAATATTGAGGATTTTCGAAATTCCAGGTTAGTTGTTGACTTTTTGGCCTATGCTGACCTTTTGGTCCATGTTGATCTCAAAAATAATTGGCTGGTTGAATCCAGTGACCTGAAATATAAATCCTCTTCAAATTTCAAGTCAATCGGATGAAAATTGAGGATTTAAAAAATATCACCTGAGTTGTTGACCTTTGGCCTATATTGACCTTTTGGTCGATTATGACCTCAAAAATAATTGGCAAGTTGAATTCATTGAACTAAAATATAAATCCTCTTCAAATTTCAAGTCAATCAGATGAAAATTGAGAATTTTAGAAAAACCACATTAGTTGTTGACCTTCAGCCTATGTTGACCTTTTGGTCGATGATGACCTCAAAATAATTGGCAAGTTGAATTCATTGAACTAAAATATAAATCCTCTTCAAATTTCAAGTCAAACAGATGAAAATTGAGGATTTTAGAAAAACCACATTAGTTGTTGACCTTCAGCCTATGTTGACCTTTTGGTCCATGATAACCGCAAAAATAATTCTCTGGTTGAATTCAGTGACCTGAAATATAAGTCCTCCTCAAATTTCAACTCATTCGGATGAAGATTGAGGAGTTATGGAGCTTTTGACCTCAAAAACAATAACCTTCTTCCTTATGACAAACTCTACCACATGGTGAAGTTCCGTGAAGATCGATTTGAAATTATGACATGCAGGCGATTGACAGACAAACAAACAGACAGACAGACAGACAGACAGACAGACAGACAGAAGAAGAAGAATACTTGTTGCAAAGCATGATACTTGCAAAATCCAGAAAACAAATTTGACATAAAAAAAATAATTGTTGGTTGAATTAATTGACCAAATGTGAAACTCCTCTTCAAATTTCAAGTCAATCAGAAGAAAATTGTCAATTTTAGAAATTCGGCCTATGTTGTCCGTTTGGCCTGTATTGACCTCAAAAATAATTGGCTGGTTGAATTCAATGACGTGAAATATATATCCTCTTCAAATTTCAAGTCAATCAGATGAAAATTGACAATTTTAGAAATTAGTCCCATGTTGACCCTTTGGCCTATGTGGACCTCAAAAATAATTGGTGGTTAAATTCAGTGATCTGATATGCAAATCCTCTTCAAATTTCAAATCATTCGGATGAAAATTGAGGATTTTAGGAATGCAACCTCAGTTGTTGACCTTGTTCCTATGTTGACTGTTTGGCCCATGTTAACCTCAAAAATAATTGGCTCGTTGAATTCAGTTACCTGATGTATATATCCTCATCATATTTCAAGTCAATCGGTTGAAAATTGAGGATTTTAGAAATCTCACCAAGGTTGTTGACCTTTGGCCTATGTTGACCTTTTGACCTCAAAAACAATAGCCTTCTTCCGTATGACAAACTCTACCATGTGGTGAAGTTTCCTGAAGATCGGCTTAATATTTTGACCTGTAGGCGACAGATAAACAGACAAACAGACAGACAAACAGAAAGAATAACAAAATCGACTGACCAATGTACTTGAAAAATCTTCGATTTTGCAAGTAATATAGACACTGATGTGCCCTTGGTGTTACTTTTTAGGGTTAAATCAACAAACAACAGAAGAAAGAAGGAAAATGTTGATATAACACGTATTTAATAATCCCTAACGTCGACCGTAGGCATAATGATATGAATTAATTGTAGCAATAAATGACTTGCCTCGGAATCCCAAATGAAACAAAACTTTACATACAGCAATTCAGCTATACTTTAACTGACCACTCGAGATCTGGCAACTCAACTTAATCAAGCAGTTGGCACATTATCCCCAGCGAAGGTCAGTGGCAAGCACTGTTAGTCTGGTCACAGTCTAGAGTGAAGCTGACAGAATCATCTAATACATAAATGTCATTGTGTGTGTGCGTGTGCGCGTGTGTGTTTAACACCAATCCCACCAAAACTACTGGGACAATTGCCACCAAACTTAGCACATGGACCAAGTTCGACCTCGTGGATGAACACAGGCTACTTGGTTTCATCTGTAATCGTGGGGGTTCGAGAGGGAAGGTCGAGGAAAATTCTCTATGGGAGTCTGCAGGGAGGGGAAGGGGCGGGAAGAGGGGCCCGGCATTGTCTGGCAATGCCGGGCACCTCTGGTAGTGCTTAATAAATCCTTAGAAAGTGAATTATCGAATCACTGAAGTATAGAGGAAAACATGATTCAACAGTTACAGCTGTACCACAGATAATGACGAATGGAACTCCAAATCTGAAAAGGACTATTTGGTTGGAGCACAGGAGGGGTCAAATTTACGAAAGGTGTTTAGCGAGCGTCTTACTTGCAGGCACCTAACCCTTAAACGAAAACATCATTGTATGTGCACAGCTAATCGCCCATCAAAACAGCAATTTATGAAGGGAGAAACAGCCGATTAGTTGTGCTTAGTTGTGCACGTCCAAACAGTCGATTAGCCTGTGAAAGACCACCAATATATCCAACATCCAATTGAAAGGATGCACTTACATAGAATCGCAGTGCCACGGACGGTTGTTAAAGGGGATTCAGCGCATTGCTCCTCGTTGTAGGTCGATCCAGGTCATCTTGCATTTGCACTAGATTCAGTAACCAACCAAATGATTCCTTCAAGAGTCTGTACTTCCGGACAAATTTGATATTGTCACACATCTCCAGAGGATTGCATCTATCCTTGAAGATTCTCAATGCACGTCGGCGAACCGTCCTATTCCTATCCTCTTCTGCCTCCTCTTGACCTAATTAAAGCACTTCTAACACATCCATCTCATTAGCTTGTTCTTGTCAGATACTCAACTCATACACCAAGTTCTCATCACCCATCCACAACTTTTTGAAACATCTGTCGTTTTTGACCACATCTTTCAATTGTAAAGAATCACTTAAAAATTCCAGTATCCGAATGTTCACAAAAATCGAATCAATTCGTCTTTGTCACACACCTACCCTGTTCACAAAATTTCGTCCGAATCCGTCCATAAACTTTTGAGATATCCTGCTCACAAACAAACAAACTCCTTCAGTGGTGGAGTTAATAAATATAAAATCCAGACAGTTACTTGTCATGAATATTTAAAAGCGACGAAGTGTGACATATTAAAATGTTTGTGTAGAATGACTAAATACATTCTGTGCAATTGGGAAATTGTCGCAGTCCAGAGATCTAGGGTTTGCTACTCCACCCATCACTTGTGCCATCAACGCTGCAAATTCTCACAATGGCATCGAACTTCAAAATTAAGAAATATTTTCCCTTTCACTGGTGGCTCTTTCGATTCCCAGCCTGACATTTAACGTATCTTGGCAGCTGAAACCGCCGAGGCTTGCTTCTCATACTGGAATTCAAATTCATGGATTCACAATGCACAACTGTTCAAACAAAGTGACTGTTGTTAAAGGAAAACCTTTCCCAGCTTTTATCATTGTAATTGTAGCATATATTCACAGTGAAATACCAAAGGGTAAGTAGTTCACGAAGGAAAATAGCACACCCACATTATCATAACCTCTCTGCTTTGTCACATTTCGCATGCGGATATAAAATCTGGGCTTTGACTTCACAGTGGTTGAAATACAGTTTGTGCAAAAGTTGATGACCCTGCAGTCGCCACCTGTTCCACTAATAACAACCTGCGGTCTGCCAATACCTTATCAATCTCTGACTATGGCATATGATTTGCGATTTTTCCATAAGTCTAAGGTAGAGTTGTTAAAATGTTGGTAGATTATAAAGGCTGTAGGCGATTATGAAACTGGTGTGACGTCATTGACTTAGGTGGTTGCTTTACTTGATGAACACATAAATTGTGACGTCATTTACTTTAGAAAAGCTAAGTGATACACTGAGTGGGAACTCTGCTTGCCAAGCTTATTCAGAGTTAGTGTCCGTTTGGTTATGACTTCCTTTAAAAAGTTATGTTGCAAACGACTATCCCCTCTACTGGTAAAAAATTGGAATTGCGAGACAAACCTGAACAACGTCGTCATCAAGTCAAACCAAAATCAACCTGTGGTTCATGAAAAACCTTCGACTTCAGAATCATTTTCAACTTGGCATCTAAAACAATGCTATAAATGTCTCATAAATAACACTTGTTTTGTAGGAAGATAATTTCCTTTTCACACCTTGAATTGAAATATATTAAAAATACACGCTATGCCTGTTCATCGAAAAGATTAAATTTGGATTCTGCTTTTCAGTTGTACATTCAGTTATCTCGAGCACCCTATGTTGACCTTTTGGTCCATGTTGACGTCAAAAATACTTGGCTAGTTGAATTCAGTGACCTAAAATATAAATCCTCTTCAAATTTAAGTCAATCGGATGAAAATTGAGGATTTTAGAAATACCACGTTGGTTGTTGACCTTGGGCCTATGTTGACCTTTTGGTCTATGTTAATCTCAAAAATAATTGGCTAGTTGAATTCGGTGACCTCAATTTTCAAGTCAATCGGATGAAATTTCAAGTCATCGGATGAAAATTGAGGATTTTAGAAATCTCACCTAGGCTGTTGACCTTTGGCCAATGCTGACCTTTTGACCATTGACCTCAAAAACTGACCTAGGCTTCTTCATTTTGAGAAACTCTACCATGTGGTGAAGTTTTGTGAAGATCGGTTTAAAATTATGACCTGAAGGCGATAAACCAGCAGACAGACAGACAAACAGACAAACAGATAGACAAATAAAAGTCATTTTGTAAGAACAACGAGCAAGCAATCCGTCAGAGACTCCGTACAACCAAAAGCAGCAATCGAGTAAAGAGCAGGGGTGTTAATAAAGAATATAAATAAATGGTCATGTGTGTATTATTACATGCAGAATCAAAGATTTTTCAAGTATATTGGTAAGTCGATTTTGTTATTCTGTTGGGTCGCCGAAATAGGTGACCCTTATTGTCAGTAATTCTGTCTGTTTGTTTGGATGTTTGTTTGGATGTTTGTTCGTTTGTCATCAGCATAATTGGTAGTAAACGTGGGCGGATTTTGACCAAACTCGGGTGGTAGGTACATCTTATGATCTAGTGCTTTGGAAATTGTGATGGTTGCTAGGGACGCTTTGGTTCCCTAGCAACAACCGAAAAAACTTTAAAATCGGTACCGTTCACGCGAAATCAATTCCGAAAGCCATTATCCCACGTCGGGTTATGAAATTAGGCACGAATGATCTACAGGTGATGCTTTATCAAATATATTCCGGTTTTTGTGACATATGGAATACTTTACCCGCAGCGGCCCCTACAATTAGGGTATGCGCGAAAATTGGCGAAAATTGAAGGCCCCCTAGCGACCAGGTGAATGCATCGATACGAATGAAACTTTGCAGGTTCATGGTACTCAATGAGTACTACAACTTTGCCTCAGGACATATTGACCGATTTCACTTAGGTCAGGGGTCAAAGGTCAATTAGTGCAAAAATCGATAATATGCGAGAGCTGGAGGTGCCTTCGCTCCAAATGCTACTCCTCCTAGGGTTATAGTCGAATGGTCATGAAAATTCACACTAATCGTCTGGAATACATTGTGCACAAACAATCGAGCCGGATTTTCGATTTAGATCTTTGTTCACCCACAGCACCCCTCGAACTTTGGGGATTTCCGATTTCAAACCGCATTTTCAGTACTTTTCATTCAAATGGATACCGAGTAGTTATCAGTCGATGGAACTGGATGAGATTTGATATGCATAATCTTAAGGTGATTCCCTATCCGCTATATGACATCCATTTTGCTCTTTATCTTATAGTTTCCATGCTCGGCGACCCATCGCCACCTACCGGCTTGTCTCTGTCCGTCTGTTTGTTTGTTTATCGCCTGCAGGTCACAATTCCAAACCGATCGTCATGAAACTTTACCAAGTTGTGGAGGGTAGTCTCAACTGAGAAGCCTGTTGAATTTGAGGTCAAAGGTCAAATGTCATCTTGAGGTGAAATTTCTGAAATCGTCATTTTTTCATCCGAATGACTTAAAATTTGAACAAGATTTGCATATTGCATCAGTGAATTGGGAAACCAACTATTTTTGAGGTCAAAAGGTCAACTCAAGGTCAAACTTCTAAAATCATCAATTTTTATCTGAAACATCATCAATTTTCATCCGATTGACTTGAGGATTAAACAGCAATTGCATAGTTCATCACTGAATTGGGAAAGCAACTATTTTTGAGGTCAAAAGGTCAAACGTCAACTAAAGGTCAAACTTTTTCATCCGATTGGCCTGAACTTTGATTAAGATTGTGAATTTTAATTCCTAATGAAATTAACAATTTCATGTATCTATGGCAATCTTTGGAGAGGGTGTGTATTTTGCAAGCATCGTGATCTACACAATGTCTTTTTCTTGTTTTTCTATTTGAGGAGAATTTCAGGTGGCACTGCCTTTTGATATGTAGCATTGTAGCACCTGCATTACAAGTTACCCTGAGGGCATTATAAGTCAACCATAAAGTGTGCGCTGACACCACACGTCAACCAGACCAGGTGAGCCAGATGGAATGTCATCTTCTTGAATGGAATTAGTGAGCCAGCTGGGTTTTGACTTGCAATCTAATCGAAAGGAAAATTCTATTAAGAACAGTTTTTTTTCCAACAGTTTTGAATCCAAAACTTAAATACGGTACGGCTGCCTATAACCACCATTGGTTGCAGAATTGAATCTGCAACTGGTGTGCGTGTGTGTGTGTGTGTGTGTGTGTGTGTGTGTGTGTGTTTGTGTGTCGTTGGTTATCTCCATTTGCGGGTTTCAGGAGGTGGAACAGAGTCCTTCCAGGACTCAAAGTATCCGCCTCCGCTTCGGTAAGGTATCACAGTTCATGGATCAAGCTGTTCAACTTTGTTATTCTCAGAGTTTTGTTCTGAGGACTCTTAGTCCAACCCCTCATCGTGGTGCTGGTCAGATGTAACAGTAGGTACTTAGTGCTGACTGGCTAATGGGGCTATGGCATCACAGGCATTAACTTGTATGGGCACAAAACCAGGATGTTGCATGATGGCATCACTTGGCTCATCACTTGCATATTCACCCGTGGAGAACTTGTGAAACTCCCAGGTACTTTCAAATGCACAAACAACAAAGAAAATGAGACTTCCACGAAGGTACTTGGCTTATTGGAATGTTCTATCACTTTTAAACTTGACAGTCCAGTCGACACTGCTCAATGTGGCACAGACACAGACCAAGCTGAAGACTGCAGAATGGACCACCAGGTCATCAGAGAGTTGAATATGTATCAGGTTTCAGCAGCTGCCCTACAAGAGACCAAGTGGTTTCGTGATGCAATACCTGAGGTTGGAGAGATTATAGTGCTACCAGCTGGTAGACCAATACCAGATGCAGGGCAACCAAAACAGAAAGGGGAAGGTGTTGTCGTAGTACTTACTGGCACAGTCATAGCAGTGTGGAAGGCAGTTGGAGGGCAATAGGACAGTCTGTAGTTCAATGATGATTGTGGCTACACTTGAGAGAGGTCGGAGGAGTTCAGACTGCCTACTTGTGATAGCCTGCTGCACCAATGTTTGCAGCCAGTTGGGTGGACAAGAAGTTTTTGGATGACATCCAACAGGTGATGAACAAGATACCTGCAAACAAACCCTTTGTGATAAGAGGAGACTTCAATGCCCATGTGGGATCCAGAGGAGAAAAGGAAGACCAATGGGAACGTGTCTGTGGACCACATGGTGAGGAAAAGTTAACGACGCAGGGAGACAACTATTATCTTTCCGAGCACTGAATGAAATTACTGTATGGAACACTTGGTTTGAGAAAAAGGACATTAGTTACAAACAAACCTGGCAACATCCCACATCAAAACGGTGGCACTGCTTCGACTTTGCTATAGTTAGACAAAGAGATCGCAGAAGGAGCCAAGACAAAGCTGTGAAATGGGGGAACTGAGTGTCATACTGACCACCAGCTGCTGCATGTGAAGTTGAAGATCACTGGAAAGGGGGACCACGACAGCAGACTCTGAAGTGGAAGTTGAAAAAGGTTCAACGTTATCAAGTTGCATCAATGATGATGGACCAAATACTGGCAGGACCAATGTTACCAAGTTGCATCAATGATGATGGACCAAATACTGTCCAGGGACTATTCCAATCACAAGTATGCACAAGAGCAAGAAAAAAAGGGAACAGCCAATGGCACTGTGGAGGATAAATGGTGAGTCATCAAGTCAGCACTAACTGAGGCAGCCAAGTCTGTTCTCACTAGGCAGTGAATGCAGTCATATAGGTAACATCCAGGCTGGTTCAGAGAAAGTGAAGGGGTCACACTATTCAAGTGAAGGATCAAATTTTACAAGAGAAGGCTCAATACCAGCCAGGAGAGAGATCAACAAAAGTTCAACAAGTCACATAGGGATGTTTGCCAAGCTATGAGACATCAAAAATACATGGTTTCAGAACGAAACTAGTGAGGCCCAACAGGGCAGATTAAGTGGAAAGATGGTCTGGTGGAGCATCATGGACATGCAGCATGGATGAAAGGGCCTTGTGCCAGTGAGAACAACTACAGTCAAGGATGAGAAGAGAACTCCCTGCACCTCACTGCAGGAACAGCAGCAGCAGCAGAGGAAACCCTTTGTGAGTATCCTCAACATCCAAAGCCAGTTTAGTGCCACAGAGATAGAAAAAGCTTGGCAGCAACCACCACATCCACAAATATCCAAACCTCCTTCAAAGGAAGAGGTACAAAAGGCTGTAGAGAAGTTAAAGAATGGAAAGGCTGGGGGAAGCTCTAATATCCTTCACATTGTGAAGGCAGCATTTGGCGAGGATAACTTTTTGGACCTGTTACTTTACCTAGTGCACACAGTTAGGTCAGGTCAGGTATGGGAGCATGTGCTAGAACAGTGCATCGCTGTGTCCACTTTCCACTGGTACTACAGGGGCCTCCATCTGGCCATCCCCCAGGCAGAGGCCTGGCCCATCCCCATCTCCTTGAGATGCCGGCCAACCTGCTGCAACCACGAGGCACGTGGTCGGCCCATTGGCCTCCTCCACTCACGAGACTCCCTCGCTGAGAGAATCTGGTGAGCAGGATCAGCGTCAGGAAAACGAGCCACATGTCCATACAGCCGCAGCTGATGCTCACGGACTATGCAGGTAACAAATCTCATCTGAGTCTCTCTCAGCAACCGTTCGTTGGACACAAAATCCAACCAGCGATAGCCAAGGATTCTCCGAAGAAACCTGGTACCAAAGGAATTAAGTCTCCATCTCAGATCTTTCGTCAGAGTCCAAGTGTCGCATCCATAGAGCAGGACTGGAAGCACCAAGGACCTGAAGACTCGGACTTTCGTCCTCCCGCACAGGTACCGGCAGCGCCACACCCCATGCTCCAGTGAATCCAAGACTACCCAGGCCCGACCCAGATGTCTATTGACCTCTGACTCACAGCCAGCAGAGATATGAATATCACTGCTAAGGGAAGTGAATCTCTCCACGACCTCAACATCCTCACCACAAACAGACACAGACAGGACAGCAGCATCCAAGATGTCATTGAAAGCCTGGATCTTAGTTTTGACCCAAGAAACCCATAATCCCAGCGGCTCCGACTCCTCATTCAGCACCTCGAGGGCCCCTAAAAGGATGTCTAAAGTCTCCGCAAAATGACTGCATCAACTGTGAAATCAATGTCTGAGATCTTGACATTCCCAAGCAATGCACCGCAGCTTGATCTCTCCGACATCCTCCCTCGAATCCAGTCCATACAAGTGCTGAAAAGTCTGGAGGCCAGTATACACCCTGGTGAACTCCAGTAACAACTGGAAATAAGTCAGAGATGGTACCACCACACTTCACAGCACTCTCAGTACCAGAGTAGAGTTCAGACATCAGATCGATCAGTTTTGGTGGCACCCCACGAAGACCAAGAATCCTCCAGAGGGCATCCCGATTCACTGAATCGAACGCTTTGCAGAGATCAACGTAGGCTGCAAGTAGCCCCTGCCGAAACTCTCGTCTGCTTTTGGTGAGGACACGAAGAGCAAGGATGCGGTCAATCGCCGACCTCTTTGGTGTAAAGCCTGACTGCTCCGGACGCTGGTGCTCAAGCAGATGATGACGAACCCTATCAAGAATTATCCGAGCAAAGACCTTGCCCGGTACTGAGAGCAGCGTCACCCCTCGGTAGTTGTTGCTGTCTTGGCGATCACCCTTCCCTTTCCAGAGAGGGACAGCAAGGCCCCTCTTGCAATCAGTTGGGATGATGCCTGTGTTCCAGGCAGAGCACAGAACTGCATGCAACGACACGAGTGCATCATTTCCACCAGCCTTGAGAAGTTCAGCATGGATGCCACAGATCCCTGGAGCTTTACCCCGTTTCAACCGTCACACAGTGTGGAGAGAAATTAAAGCCCCCCAAGGATTAGTTTCATGCTTTGCTGATACCCATCTTTAAGAAGGATAATCTCAGTAAATATGATAACTGTCAGGGCATTTCTGTACTGGATGTAGTGGGTAAACTGTGTGGAAGGATCCTGCAGGAGAGGCTGGATGAAGAATATCTCACAGAATCTCAGTGTGGCTTTAAAATGGGAAGAGGATATACAGACATGGTTTTCACAGTTTGGCACCTCACGGAGAAGTCTTGAGAGCATAGGGCGAAGAGATTTTTCATGTTTATCGACCTTAAGAAAGCCTTTGACTCTGAACCTCATCCTGCCATGTGGACAGGACTCGGGAAGCTTGGTGTCCCTAACCAAACCATCACATTCCTACAGTCCTCTGACAAGGACATGCAGGCTTAGATCCATCTGGATGGAACTTTTTCTTGAAGAGATTTATGTATGTAGACAATGGGCTGAAGTGAGGATGCTTGGCTGGATGGCACCTGTGCTGTTTGACTTGTATACTAACCTACGGTAGTTGTGGAACGATGGACTGCACATGTGAAAGAGGCAGCAGGCGTGCAAGTTGATTCGAAGTATAAATATGATGGGAAGTTATTCAGAAGGTGCATGTTTAATGCCAGTGAGGCACAGAAGAATGAATGCCAACTTGCAGATGATGCTGCTCTCGTTGCCACAATCAGATCTGGAGCTGAGAGAGCTATGTATCAATACCACAGAGGGTTTTTTTTGGTCTTTTTTGTATGGAGAGTCAAGGCTCGTGGAAGAGCTAGAACACAGAATGGATAAGGATGGAATAGAACAAAAGGAACAGTAGAAAGAGGGGCGAAACACCAACAACAGGGTTGAAGGAAAAAAATGGAGGGAGACTTGGACAAATAAGGGATCGGAGAGAAATGAGGGTTGTGGGAGGATGCACGGAGTGCACCAGAAGGAAATCCTTACTATCATTTATGGACCAGTGTTTGTGTATGTGTTTGTTTGTCACGCTACTCCTCCTACAATTCTGAGCTGATTGCATCCAGGCTTGCTATATTGGATCAGAATGACTCCAATTAATGTATAGGGGTGTTTTTATGTTTGACGGTGGTCTTGGGTGGGGGAGAGGGGGGATGCAGATTCTCTATGTAAATGTGTATCATGTAGCGCCACCTCCAGGTGGGGGAGGGTATTAGAAGTCTCCACCAGTCTCCATCAGTAGAAGTCTCCACCCCACTTTTTCCATTCCTGTGAAGTGTTTTGAATTATAAGCAATAGGTATGTTTTTGCTTCATGCAAGTAACCCGGGTTTGTTTTTGTTAACGTATACAGAGCTGTCAGTATTGTGTATACACTGACAAAGTAAAGGTATGTATCAGAAGAACATGTTGCATACTTGCAACAATATCACCCATCGGATGGGTACTCTGCTAATATAAGCAAACATTCAGGAAGGACAGACTGCAAACTTGGAAAGTGGTGTGCTTGAGGGAGGGGGCATGGGCATTAAAAGAGGTAGACAATGTCATGGTTTTGGATGTCAGTGATGATCTGAGATGGTGGTGAACAGCTGTACTGAAGACCTGAAAGGAAGAATGACATTGAAGAGAAGGTGGAAGTTGGTTTCACAAATGAGTGGAGGTGAGCGGCGATTCAGGATTTTAGGAGTTACACTGGGAAGGGGTTTGCTGGTTCACCACATGTGCAGTGCAGAAAATGTAGGGGGACAAAGCAGGGAAATAGCAGAGAGTGCAAGACCAGAAAGGAGACAGTGGAAGATGCACAGAGTACCGAATGGATAGGCCCATCGATTCAGCTTCATCGTGGGAGATTGCAATGATCTTGAAGGCCTTGGTTTCCATGGCATTGAGCTGAGTAAGGTGTGAGGAAGAGGCACTAGTCCATGGGGGGGGGCATTACTCCAACAAGCTGTGGATGATGGCCTTGTTGGTGGATAGGAGTTCAGTTGTATCAAGGAAGGACTTTGTATGATGGAGGATTCGCAGTCAGCAGCTGGTTTTGAAGGCCAACTTCGAAATAAGGTTTGCCCAAAAAAGATCATGGCTGATAGTTAGACCTAAGAGTTCAATTGCCTGAACTTCTTCAAGAGGATTGTTGAGAAAGTAGATGATAAGAGGGTTTGTCATAGGGTCCTTTCAGAGAGAGATAGTGAAAGTGTAAGATTTTTCAAGATTGAAAGATATATTTCATATGATTGACCGGCTTGTAAGTCTATCAAGGTTTAAAGAGAGGGAAGAGGTTGCTATCTGCCTATCTGAAGGGTGAGGGATGTCACAGCAGAGTGTAGAGTCATCAGCAAATACTGTAGATAAAGAGGATTTTCCAGACAGAGAGATCATTGATGAAGATTAGGAATAGAGCTAGGCCCAGAACACTGCCTTAACAGGGAGAGGAGATGAAAAGGATTCCATTGAGAGTCACACATTGGCTACGAGAGTAGAGAAAGTCCGTAAGCCATGTGTATGATTGGCATTGGATGCCATAGGCAGACAGTTTGGAGAGTAAGGTGGGGGTGGCAGACTGCATTAAAAGCTCAAAATAAGTCCAGAGGGACAGTCCTGATCTCATGTCTGATATTGAAGGCCTCCATCCATTGTTGAGAGAGAGTATAAGCAACATGTCCAAGGTCGAGTGAACTGGTCTGAATCTGAATTGATGATCTGAGATAAGGTCATTGGCGAAAAAGTAGGGTTTTATGTCAACTACAATGATGGATTCTATGGCATTGCTGATGATATTAGAAGTAAGATAATTGGTTTGTACATGAGGGGATAGGTTTGTGTACCTTGTTTATAAATTGTGGTGATGTTGGCTGACTTCCACGCAAAGGGAAGATAACCTCTGGAAAATAAAAGGGTGAAAAGAGCATCAAGAGAATGTGCAATAGCGGCAGAGTCGAGGGTCACCAGAAACTTCATCATCTCTGATGCAAAAGACATAATCCAGGAGCAATTTAGTGCAACTGCCTATAGTGTTTACAGAGAGTGAGGGTTTAGGGACACAATATATGGAAGCAAAGACAAAATTGAGGCCTGCTCACGAGCAGTCAGCTGTGATGCCATTTGAAATTAGGGAAGGGATGGAGGGGGAGCATACTCGGTACTCTGGAAACAGACTTAACAAGGTGCCACCAGGCTTTCCAGGAAGAGAATGCAAGTTGTTTTAGAGCAACTGCCTCACCACAGGGTTCAGTGTACCATGGTTGGGAGCAAGAGTATGATAACTGAAGACGAGATGAGATACATCTGTGCATAAGGGAGAGCGCTTTTCTGTGGATGAATTATCAGGCTGAGTTAATATCATGGGTGGTGGACATGGGAGACCAGGCCTGAAGTGTGATGGCTGCTTGTCGTCCCTGCCAATCTGCCTGAGTGAACTGCCAGACTCGTCGGCACTCTGGTGTCACTTGGAAAATAGTAGACAAACAAGAGGGGGAGGGAGCAGATTGGAAGACACAGCCAAAGGTATTCCTGGGGGATTGGGAGATGTGAAGAAGGTTGTTATAAAACCAGGCCGGCAAAGCCATACAGGAGTTGTGAATGCACTTCAACTCTGAAGCGGGGCCATTATGCTGGGCCAGAAAGAGAAGTGAAACTCATCTGCGTGGCTTGACTCAGCGTTGTGCAGCTTGAGACCAATGCAGGACAATGATTCCATCGCCTGGGAGAAAAGTGAAACTCTATTTGCCTGCACCAAAGCCAAACCGAGCCTACCCTCATGAATTTCTCCTCCCCAGATGTACACACATATACAGTTCTGGAAAATATTGAGACCACTGCTAAATTATCAGTTTTTCTGGTTTTACTATTTATAGGTATGTGTTTGAGTAAAATGAACATTTTTGTTTTATTCTATAACGTACTGACAACATTTCTCCCAAATTCCGAATAAAAATGTCATTTAGAGCATTTGTTTGCAGTAAATGACAACTGCTCAAAATAACAACAAAGATTCAGTGTTTTCAGACCTCAAATAATACAAACAAAACAAGTTCATATTCATTTTTAAACAACACAATACTAATGTTTTAACTTAGGAAGAGTTCAGAAATCAATATTTTGTGGAATAACCCTGATTTTCAATCACAGCTTTCATGCGTCTTCGCATGCTCTCCTCCATTCTTTCACATTGCTGTTGTTGCAGAAGGAGCTGACACCTGTTAATTGACTAACTTTATGCCACTCCTGGCGCAAAAATTCAAGCAGCTCAGCTTTGTTTGATGGCTTGTGACCATCCATCTTCATCTTGATCACATTCCAGAGGTTTTCAATGGGGTTCAGGTCTGGAGAATGGGCTGGCCATGACAGGGTCTTGATCTGATGGTCCTCCATCCACACCTTGTTTGACCTGGCTGTGTGGCATGGAGCATTTTCCTGCTGGAAAAACCAATCCACAGAGTTGGGGAACATTGTCAGAGCAGAAGGAAGCAAGTGTTCTTCAACCTTGTACAACCTTGTACGTGGCTTGATTCATGACTCCTTCACAAAGACAAATCTGCCCGATTCCAGCCTTGCTGAAGCACCCCCAGATCATCACCGATTCTCCACCAAATTTCACAGTGGGTGCGAGACACTGTGGCTTGTAGCCTCTCCTCTCCAGGTCTCCGTCTAACCATTAGACGACCAGGTGTTGGGCAAAGCTGAAAATTGGACTCATCAGAGAAGATAACCTTATTCCAGTCCTCTACGGTCCAATCCTTATGGTCTTTTGCAAACCTCAGCCTGGCTCCACTTTGCTTCTCATTGATGAAGGTCTTTTTTCTAGCTTTGCACGACTTCAGCCGTGCCCCTAGGAGCCTGTTTCGGACCGTCCTCGCCGTGCACGTCACCCCAGCTGCCGTTTGCCATTCTTTTTGTAGGTCACTTGATGTCATCCTACGGTTGTTGAGTGACATTCGAATGAGTTGGCGATCATCCCGGTCAGTGGAAAGTCGTTTTTGCCCTCTGCCAGTCTGTAGCTTTGTTGTCCCCAATGTTTGCTGATTTACCTTGTTCTTATGAACCGCCGTCTTTGAAATTTTAACGATGGAAGCAACGTGACGCTCACTGTATCCCTCTGCCAGCAAAGCCAGAATTGAACCCTTCTTTTCCTCACTCAAAACTTTTCTTTTCAACTCTTTTGGCATGGTCAATAGTTATTTTTTTGATTCCAATTACTTTTGAGGTACTACTAGCACTGTTTTTCCCATCCAGCTGGTCCTATTGCAAGAGGATAGTGATGACCACAGCAGTGGTTTTTATACTTTTCCTTGTTAAATAAGATTCGGTTCAGGTGATCACCTCATCAGTACCTCACTAAGTAAAATGAGGTGTGCCTGTGTTGGAATTCAACAGACACTGGAATGGAATGGCTGCCATACATGTAGAGATGCTGATTTAAAAATTTTTTGGAGTGGTCTCTTATTTTTTTCCAGATATATATATATGTATATATATATATATATATATATATATATATATATATATATATATATATATATATATATATATATATATATATATATATATATATACATCCATACATGCATACAGTGCCCCCGACTGCTCCCTTGTCCTCTGCATTGCCTTCCTGGACAATGGGTTCTTCTACCATTCTCTCTACACCCACCTGGAACAGCCCGTCTTTGTCCACCATATTCCACAAATATTTTGAAATAACATTCACCCCAACTGCTATTTTATCATCTTAGAGGTGTGCTAGTCACCCCCCCCCCCCAGGACTGAATCAAAATCCTAATGTCAAACTGTTACAGATCCGCGGTTCGAGGCTCGCCAAAGGGGGGAAGCACTCGGGTCCCTCCCGAACGGCCGGTCCTGAGGCCACTTGGCACAGATAACTCCACACACCAGAGGGTTGCTAAGCAACTACAAATGCTGATTGGCACTGTCAATACTAGCAGTGCTATATGACGTCATGTGATAATTTACCTGTGAACGGCAAAACCAAATAGGGTCTCGTGCCTTCAGCGCACTCCGGGATTACTGCCGAGCGATACAG
Organism: Eptatretus burgeri; assembly: GCF_056783735.1. Classification (NCBI taxonomy): domain Eukaryota; kingdom Metazoa; phylum Chordata; class Myxini; order Myxiniformes; family Myxinidae; genus Eptatretus; species Eptatretus burgeri. The sequence continues at coordinate 89,137,395 of NC_140965.1, forward strand.
TGAGTGCACGCTGGCTAACAAGAGCAAATTCAGTTGGGAAAAAACTTCCTGGTTAAACTACTGTGCAGACCATGCTGGACCAATGAAGGAAAAGATGAAACAGGTGAGGTTAATATATAACATAAACAATTTATTACGAGCAAGGACAAGGAAAGGTCATGTGGCACAATAAAGGTTTTACCACAATATGTACAGCAGGGGAAAGCAAGGATTTGCGGGTGCAGCAAAAGAAAATACAGTTCTTAACTGATAATTTACAAAAGAAGACAGTGCAGAGCTAACCTGATCTAAACTTCTGCAACCGTAACATACACAAACAATACAGGTGCCATCAGACACACACCAGAGGAAGCTAGAGAGTTCAGAAAGAGGAGAAGCAGTTGAGGTGTAAGTGACCTCTTGGTACCGAGCACAGTCGACCGACCTATGCATGCCAATCACTTAGAAGGGGGTAAGAGGGAAGAAAAATGGTGGTGTCTGTGGTGTGTGAATGGGAGGTGCACTGAGGGGCGAATGAGGTGCAGGTGTGATGCAGCAGAGGAAGTGTGAAGGAGATGCGTATCGCTTATTGTTGTTCTTTTAGTTTCTGCGGCTAGAGTAGATGAGATAGTAGATGGGAGAGATAGATGCATTATGAGAGGAAAGCTTAAAGGGGTGTGTTAGAGAGTCTGCAAATGGTAATAAGTATTGGCTGTGGAATGCAGCCGATCACAGAAGACCTGGGGATGATCCAGCAATGACCCTGGCAATGCCGCGGTAATGCCGATGACTGCTGCTCCTTCCTGCTTGGTCATGGGATGATCACCCATGATTGTGGCTCGATGACTGCTTGATGACTTCCACTGTTCTCTCGGCTTGGGCTTGGTCAGGGAGTCGTCCACCAATCAGCTTTCTGCCGCTATATTTACAGAGCCCACGCGAAGGAGGAGCCAGAAAACAGATCAAAAGGCACTGTAGGCGTTTCCGAGTATTCCAATTGGCGCATAGACACCATCCTGAGGAGTAGCCCTGCCCAGCCCCACCAGACTCCAAAACCGAAAATTGCTTTATTTGCCCCCCAGCCTGGCCACGCAACTGAGCTCTGAAATTTATATTGGGCGCGGGTTTTCGGGAGCATTGCCTGGCCATGAACTTATGCTGGGCTCCTTGTGAGTGTTGCTATTTTGCGAAGTGCCAGGACTACCCAGATGTCATTAAATGAGCCCCAGTGTATATTTGCGCTTTGAGTTATGTGCCAAAGTATTCTGACTCGCAGGCACCTCTGTTCCCCAGAATCTCGAAGGATGGTAGTGAGTGTCCAGGGAGCTAATGGTGGTTGCGGCAGGTGTAGTGAGGTGGGGAAATCGCTGTGGCATTTGTGGTGAGGATGTTGGAGCATTGGGAGTGGTTGCGGTGATGAGACTGTAGTGTCTGTGATGATTGTGGTGAGGAGGTCAAGCATAGGGTACGACTGTGGGGATTTTTTTAGCAGGCATTGTGGTGATTATGTTGAGGGTTGTAGCGTCGTGGTCAGCATGGTGAGGGTCCGAGATGAGGTGTCCATTTGTGAATGGCACGCAGTTCAAACGTGGAAATGGGGTGTGTGTATGCTATTGAGGGTATCTCTGCACATTCCTGTCTGGTCTGGCATGCAGTCATGCATGGAGGAGATCGTGGGTGACATAAAATAGATGAAAGAATAGCAAAGGGGAATTGAAGACTGAACTAAAAGGCCAATGCAATGCATCTTGTCCCATTTACCTACTAGACATAATGGAAGGGCTAACTAAACGAATACTCATGAAATCACTGTCTCAGGACCACTGCATGTTGGGTGCCATTGCTTTTGAGGAATGCTGGCTTCGAGCCGCAACACTAACCCTTTTACCAGACTTGACCCAAGTTTTCAGGTAATCGTGTGGCATGTAGGTGTAGTTTCCCTCTAAAACAATTTACCTACAGGTCCCTGAATGTGACATTTCAATACATGTCCCAAAATAATGAACCTAATGTGTTGCGTAACAAAGCTAACAGACTCAGACGGACAACCTTACGCTACATTTCCGGAATTGAACTAAACACATGCAAGTGGACTTACATTACAACTATATACAATTCTAATATTTAGATTACCCATGGCCCAGAACCTGTAACTCAAGGGAAAAACATATGAACAGGTGGCAGCAGCGAATGTCTGTGCAGCACAACATCCTCGTTGCCCTCAATGGCCCTCTCTCACCAGACTGCTGGAGGCAGCTCACCCTACCATGGCAGGCCATTTGAAGATGGCCTTTATCATGCCTTCTTTTCTAGGCTGCTTGCATGCAGTCTTCGGTGGCATGACTGCCTGCATGACAGTCCTCATGAAGTGGCTCCTCTTCGACCCTCTCCATGATTTTGGAGCTTGTGTGGGGCCATAGAACAAGTGGTCCTGAAGCACATGACAGAGGTTATCAACAATCATGGCAATGGCAAGGCAAACAGGTAAAGCAAGGCATGGCAATGCAATGAGGTAAGGTAAAGGCAGTCAAGGTATAGTGATGCAACCCCGGTCATCAGGTGATGCTGGCTTGCCTCATGATGGTAGCTTACGTGGGGGAGAGTGGTGGTGCTGGCCGGTCTGAAGGTGGACTCAGTCCGAACCTATGTCCCCCCCCCCCCCCATTCCCATGTCCTGTGGCTGTCCTTGTCCATAACCCCCTTGTTAAGTTCTCACAAAACTTTTTTTTTCCTAACCCCCTAATGTTATTGTTTGATCCTGTTTCTGTCCAAATATCCGGTCCCTGGCCAAATTCCTCATCCCATCCCCTAAGATCCCTTGAAGAGGAGACAAATAAATCTGTCCAGATTCCCAATGCAGCCTAAGGAAAACTCTCACAGGTCCTCGGCATTCCCAACAGGCATGTCCATCGGTTGACGATCAGCAGAGAGGTGGATGGTGTGAAGAGGTACACATATCCTAACCTACCCCATCCTTTATCAACTTTTAAACTCTCCCTGGGGCTTTCCAATATGCCTGTCTCTTTAAACTATTGGTTCTAACAATCATGATTCCTGTCATCTGCATTGGTGCTCATCACTAGTTTGGGCCTGACCCACAAATTTTCCTTTGTGCCCTCGTACAATTTTGTGGCTGGGTAATGTCGTTCCACTGGCAGGTCTGCCCACCTGCTGAACTCACCCTATGGCACCTGCAGGATGTTGCAGCTGCCTCCAAGCCTATCTGTTCCCTCACTGAACTATGGGGGAGGCCCACTCTGGCTCTCCCCCCGATGCCCAATATAGCAATTGGTGCACCAGGCTCTCTCGCTTGGGTACCCGTGCCCACAACACACACGAATGGTCCCCTGGACCCAGGGCCTACTCTGGCCGACAAACTCCCAGTGCCCACGGTGCCCTTTACAACATACCTCTCACGAGCCATGCTCCGAGCCGGTCAATCACCTTCTGCACCCTGCAAAAGGATTCTGTTTCAACATTCAGCAACAATCACAAAACGACATCCATTTGTAAATTTGACTAATCCGCTAATTGTATTCTAATCCTGGGTTTCCTTGGGTGGGATCCACTCCTTCCCCATTCATCGCACCATGCACTCCACATTCACTCTGACACAATAGGCCTGCTGACCTGCTTTCATTCATTTTTTTCAGTTTTTAAAAATTTATCATTCAGTCTGGTGCTTCTACCTAACTATGTTCCCCTAACTAGTTTGTGCTCCCTGTCATCCCTTAAACTAATGCACGTTCCCTTTTACTCTAAGTAGCTAAACTAAGGATGTCCCCACTGCATGTACCATGTCTATCCTCATCTACACCAATCAACATACTTTCTAAATTAACTTCCCCTTCTGACCTAACCTCTCACGAATGCTCCTTTGCCCAAGTAGGGGCCACTTCTAATGGCTCTACTGGCACAACTACTCTTGCACGACCCCCCAACTATGGGGGGGGGGGTGGGGGGGTTGTTCACCAGCATCTCCACCAGGTTCTGTACTCCTTACTCTACCTCATGTGAGCACCCCGCGTCCATGAAGGTGCTCCATCTCGCCTCCACCTCTAAGGTTGGGGAGATCCGTGAGGGAATTTCGTCGCCCTTGTAGGATATCAGGCAGTTGGCGTGGACAATCCAGGGGAGGGCCCGTGGCCCCATCAGTATTTTAATTACCACGTCACTAATTTGCACCAGTATGACCACCAGGTCCTGCCAAGGTGAGGTGAGCTTCGGGCATCTGCCCTTCCTCCTCTGGGGATTGAAGAACCAAATCTTCACTCTGGGAAGTGCTCACTTGCCTGACTCTGGTTGTCGTACCTGCACTTCATTCCTACACCTGCCAGATGGAGTTGGTGGCATGCCAAGGCATGGACTCTTTCCATATCTTCCTCCAGGTGATGTGTGTAACTCTCCCCTGGCAGTCTATCAGGATGCTCAGGCGTCGGACTGCACAGCAAATTGATGGGAGCCCACAGCAACACCCATACATGAGCAACACTGGGCTACATGCAGTGGCTCCATGTTGACTAGTTTGATAGGCCATTAACAAATACGGGAGATGCCCCAATCACCCTGACGGGTGGTGGTAAATAGGGCCAGTTGTTGTATTAAAGTTCAATTAAACCTTTCCACCATCCCGTCAGATTGTGGCCTTCAGTGTGTTGTTCTTGTTTTTCGAATTGACAAGAGACTGCACACTTTCAGCATTTTGCTTTCAAAATTTCGTCTCTGGCCTGTGTGCAGCTCTTCCAGAATCCCATTCCGATATACCTTAATATGGAGCAGCCTTAACATGAGTGTAAAGACTTCTGAATGTGTAAATGCTAATCCTATGTAATTGCACTCCACCTGGTTCTTCCACTTGGTCGTGGACTCCGTTCCGCCCCGTAACTCCAAGAACAAAGAGGCAGCTAGATGGAAGAAAACAGGCAAAAGAAGAGCGGGCGGTCCAGACGAGAGAGGCGGGCCAGATCTGAGCTTTATTTTATACTTCCCTAGCGGGGTGGTGCTTGAGAGTAGAACAGGTGGAGCGATGGGTCTTTCCCCATGCCCTCATTGGCGCATGGACAAGAAACACTGTGTTGGCCCTGCCGCGACAAGGATTTTACACCGGAAATGGCCTCATTTGCTTTGTGCCTGGGTACGCAATGGAGCTCCTTGAATAACATGGGGTGATCGCATCTGGCAGCGCTCTCTGGCCACGAACATGTGCTGGACACCAAATGGGGGCCGCAGTTGAGTGGAACGCTTGGGCTATCCCCACAATGTTGAACTGCGCCCAGCACACACTCGTACCCTGAGCTAGATGCCAGAACGTCCAGCCCTGAGTATCTATAAGGGTGTGTTTGGGCGCTCCTTTGTCTCCTGTCAGTCCAGAGGGATATGTTGGTCATTGGTGGTGATGGTGGTTGAGCAATTTCAGGGGTATTGTAGCATTGCAATTGTTGGGTGGCGAGTTTGTGATGTTGATGGTGGTCGTGTTCGAGATTGTGGTGTCATTGGCGAGTGCAGGCAAGTTTGAGCTGTGGTGTGATGATCGGGGGGGGGTTATTGTGAATAGAAGGCATTGCGATGGTTGGAGAAATCTTGAAGCGGTTGGTTTAGAGTACGTCGAAAGTCTGACGTGAGCGTCGATTTGAGAATGGCATGGGGTTTGAACAGGAAATGGCGCACATATGCCAAAGAGATGGTCTGCATTGTCTGCATGCTTGCGTGATTGTTGGGTGGCGAGTTTGTGATGTTGATGGTGGTCGTGTTCGAGATTGTGGCGTCATTGGCGAGTGCAGGCAAGTTTGAGCTGTGGTGTGATGATCGGGGGGGTTATTGTGAATAGAAGGCATTGCGATGGTTGGAGAAATCTTGAAGCGGTTGGTTTAGAGTACGTCGAAAGTCTGACGTGAGCGTCGATTTGAGAATGGCATGGGGTTTGAACAGGAAATGGCGCACATATGCCAATGAGATATCTGTTGTCATGGTCTGCATGCTTGCGTGAAGGAAAGGAGGTTGTGTGTGAAGCAAAGTAAAATATTTTAAATTATAAGGAATGGGGATAAGACCTACCTAAAAGCCCTCACTATACATTTTGTCCCATAAACCCACTAGACATGAGGGAAGGGCTATCTAAAACGGATACTAATGAAATAACTGTCTCGGGACAGCTATAATTTGTCTGCCATTGCCCTGGGGAGTGATGGTTTTGCAGAATCGCAATAATATAATGTTAATAGTCATCAGTTGCTGCAAGCGAAGAGATACTTTTTTGTTGCTGCAAGCGAAGAAACTTTTTTTTGCTTTCCACCGTTTTGTGCGATCTGCTTTCATGACAAAATATTAATATAAATATACTAATAGTCGTGGCAATATTTTAATAGTCGACAGTTGCTGCAAACGAAGAGGGAGGTAGACAGCATACACGGACGCGGTACAAATAGGTAAAAATGACTCCGTGGGGTGTGTGCATGCCCCTGCATGCTCGGTTATGTGAGTGTGATGCACGGGGTTCGCAGACGTGTGGTCCGAACTCAAACTCCTACCCAGGACGTGCCACCGTGCAGTCCGGTGTGGGGAAATCCATGCATGTGTGCGTGTGAAAGGATAAGTGTAATCGCCAGTGCACGTGCACAGTCAGCATGGACCGTGAGGAGGTTGGAGGAATGTGTGTTTGGGAGGGGGGGAGGTTGTGCATGCATGCAGGGAGGCCTTTGCCAAGTAGATTGCATGAATTTTAATTTATAAATACTCCCACCTGGTGTTATGTGGAAGATGGCGGTTAAAAAGAAAACATTGCTATTTGGACACATTTTGTCACCCACGTAACACCCTCGTACGCTGCCTTCCCACCCCTCCCCCATTCTTCGTTCCCTTGCCCTTATGCTGCCTTCCCTTCCCCTCCCCTCACACTCTCCGACCAAAGAACACCCCCTTGATGACTCCTCTGCTTTCCCCTTTTAGCACTGCAATTACTCTTAATGTAATTACTAGCAGAGTACCCACCTTAAGGGAAATCGTGCTCCATGCATGCAACGTGTTCTTCTGACGCATACCTTTATTTAGGCGGTGTGTAGGCAACTAACAGCGATGTAGCAACAAAAAAAGAACCCGGGCTACGTGCATGAAGCAAAAAAATAACTTCTGCTTATAATTCAAAACACTCCACTGCGCTGGAAAACGTGGGGACAGGAATACTGCATTGTAAATTGTGGTGGTTGTAATACCACCTTCCACCTAGAGGTGGCGCAACACAATACACATTTACATAGAGAATCTGCCACCCCTGCGCCCACGCCCCAAGACTACCGGCAAAGACAAAACCACCCCCTAAACATTAATTGTTGCCATGCTGATCTTATGGAGCAAGTCTGGATGTAATTGGTCCAGAACTGAGGAGTGATAGCGCAACAAACACACAAACACCAGTCTGTGAATTATTGCTAGGATTTGTGTGTTTTAAATGGGATCTTTGCAGGCAAGGAAGGAAAGGAATTTCTTTAACCTGATGGTTAATTGTGTTTCACATGCTGAAGGGGTTGTTCGCTGTTCGGAGCTTACAGGGTGTGTCAGGAGGTATGGGAGATGGTGACTTGGAGGCGAAAGGGTGAAAGGTTTGGGTGTTTGATGAAGGGGGAGGGTTTCTGAAGGGAGCGTGGGAAGTGGAGATTGGGAAGCGAAATGACAAGTTATATGAGATCGATGTTTAAACAAGGAGAGGGAAGTTGATGTTTAAAGGAGGAGGAGGAGACTGGGTCGGATTTCGACATGTGGTGGCCCCTGGGCAGCCTTCAGTAGTGGAGGCCCACCCTTCCTTAGAATACTAAAAAGGTGACAAGACATATTTACAGTCATCCATAAAGTATATTTTTCAAGAACAAATAATCTGAACTTCGAAAGAAAATAGAGAATGAGATAAGATGAATATCTTATATCTGTTATAAATGAATATCTTACATCTGTTCCACGAACGACCAACTACCATTCAGGCACTCACAAATACATTTTTCCTTACAATTTTTTTTTCATGAAATATGTGGAGGTCCCCTAGTTGTGGAGGCCCCCTGGTTGTGGAGGCCCCTGGGCAACTGCCCAGCTTGCCCATGCCTAAATCCGGCCCTGGGAGGAGAGGGTAGTTTCCAGTGGGGGGTTACAGTATTCGGAAGGCAAAGGGTAGAGAGGGTGTTGGGGAGTCACAGGGCAAAGCAGTTTGGAAGCAAAAGGATGAGGGATTGGTGACAGATTGAAAGATTGTATGATGGATGAATGGGGTCGACATAAACATATAATTAATGAAATAACACTGGGTGTTTGGGAGGAACAGACCTCTGGTAGCTTGTGCATGTTGCTGCGTTTTTCTTGGTCTTCCATTTCTTCATGGATGTTCTCCCCAGAGGTCCATTTCCACAACCACAATTATCTGAGACGATTCATTTCGGGAGGGTCCTTGGTTCCTCACGTCCAAATCCCACATTACCTTCCAGGCAAATTAATCATCCCGAATAATAACTGTGCTTCACAGCGCTCCACTCTTACCAATCAGAATGGCCGAGCAACACCGTTCGTGGAATGCTGGCTTGTACTAACCATAAAGAAACTGTGGGGCAGAACTCCCAGTCACTATTCACACTCTCTGTCTATCCAATGGCGGAAGGACAATCGGATAGGTTGGAAACAGTTTATAAAAGATTTGGCAAAGGACATGCATTTACAGGCAAAAGTAGGTATTTCCAAAACAAAAACTGTGTCACGAAGAAAGATCTTACCCCTTACACACAAGCCCCTTAACCGGTTATTGTATCCCAACTCTACACACACACACACACACACACACACACACACACACACACACACACACACACACACACACACACACACACACACACACACACACACACACACACACACACACACACACACACACACACAAGTGCCTCAATCATCCCGGGAAAAGGAAAAATGAAAGCTTGATGGACATATAGATGAAGTAGGTTGGCTATGGTAATCGACCCCAGCCTCACGTGTTTGTGAGCTGGATGGCTCACTTGGTAACAAACTGGGTGTGTGGTGTGGGTGCGTCAGAAGGGCATATGGGAGGTGCGGTGTTTGTGTTTGTGGGTGCATGTCATGCGAGTTCTGAAAAGAACTGTTGTGGACTCGGTTGATACTCCGAAACATGGAGAGTCAACGAGCTGTGTGCGCTGGAAGGTGCAAGGGTGTAGGATGAGTGTGTAAGACGTGTAAGGAGAGAAGACATTTCTGGGGAGAATCGCTGCTGACCCTTTTAATACTCGAGAGTATGTGGTTGGTTCTACAAGGCGCATCAGAGGTACTGTCCATGGGTAGATGGTAACGACACCTGGTGGCTTGTGACTTTGCTTATGTGACTTTTGTACATACGCAACACATATCTGTTACACAAATAGTATCAGCTTTGATGTCCATCAGCATGCACAATTTCAGCTTTCTACCCCACCCGGAAGTTACCGATATTTAATATCAGTGAGTTGGTGAATCGGTCGTTGGAATGAGCTTTATATATTAGATTATACATGATTATATATTATACGTGACATATTATATACATTATATGCACACATATTACACATATTGTTGCAGTTATGCGAAGCAGGCACTCCCCCCACCGAGGCAATGGCACACAACATATAGCGGTCCCGAGATAGTTATTTCATTAGTATTCATCTAATGTAGCCCTTCCCTATTGTATAATAGGTTTATGGGACAAAATGCATTGTGAGGGCTTTTAGGTAGGTTTTTGTTCTCATCCTTTGCCTAATTCATTCACTTTACTACACACACTCAAGCCTTCCCTGAATGCATGCATGCACGCCACAGACCCAAGCAACAGGAGCACCTCATGAGGATATGCTGCCAAAACCTCATTCAAACTTCGTGCCATTCTCCAACGACACACCTCAGACCTTCATCAGACTCAAACCCCAATGCTCCAATATTTCTAAAACCACCGCAACGCCTTTATAAAATCACCACATCAATCCCCACAACAACACCACTTACCATTGCAGATGTTTATGCTCGGGACGTTCTTGCGTGCAGCTTGAAGTGGAAGTGTGCGCTACAATTCATTCAACATTGTATGGATAGCCCCAGCACTCCATTCAATTACAAATTCATTGGGTGTCCAACGTGTTCGTGGCCGGTGAGTGCCACGAGATACCTGTGCCCCGTGTTAATCTTGGAGATGAGTCGCCTGGAGAGAGAGAGAGAGAGAGAGAGAGAGAGAGAGAGAGAGAGAGAGAGAGAGAGAGAGAGAGAGAGAGAGAGAGAGAGAGAGAGAGAGAGAGAGAGAGAGAGAGAGAGAGAGAGAAAAAAAAAAAATAAATAAATAAATAAATAAAAAAACACTTTTGGCTTGGTTGGACGGATGGGATGAAAGGTGAAACTGAGCAGGCGGACCGAGCTTGTGGATTGGAGCAGGTGGAGTGGAGCACAGGGTGGGCGAGCGATCCATGCGTTGTGCCAGGAGCATTTACTAGGACCAAGCCGAAAACACATTTAGGCCTAAGTCACATTTGCCACGGTGGCCGTAGGGTCGCCAAAATCTATGGCCACTAGCAATTATAGGGCGGCCACAGTATTTCCACGGTAACACAATGTAGCAGTCACATATGTTTTTATTTTTCGGGTAGACGCACGGCGTATTTATAAATTGTGGAGACCGAAAACATGGGGGTGCCGTACGGTCTTTGATTTGATGTCGAATGGTGACCTTCTTGCGGCGGCCATAGAATTTTCAAGGCAGACGCAACGTGCCCGCAAGGCGAATGCAAGGCGACCGCAGGGGGACCGCAGGGTGCCCTAAGGCGAACGTGCGGCCAGACGGACGGTAACGAGTGGGTTCTTTTTTTTACCAGTTCTTTTGTTTCGGCTTGTCGAATTGCTATGGTGAACATAGAAATGAAAAAAGTTATAACTCCGTGCTATAATTCCACGGCGACCCCTACGGCCTGTAAAATATAACCAAACGGCATAGGGCCACCGCAGAAACTCTGCGGCCGCCGCACGTTTCTGTCAATTGAAGAGGGCGTACAGCCGCCGTATCCTCGCCGTAGAGCAAATGTGACTTAGGCCTTACATGCACAGATCGTCTTCCACATAAGAGCGGTCTTCTTACACGTTCTGTATGTTGTTTTCCACCTCAAACTTGGTCTCTTTTTCCTTCTCTCTAACTTTCCTCGGGGTATGCTTCTGATGGCACCTGTTTTGTGTAGTACAAGTGAAGAATGTGTAAGTTCATTATATCAGTGTAGTTCTGCTCTGTATCTCTTGTTCTTTTGTAAATATTTGCATTTCCCTCACTTCACTTGTCACAATAAACATGTTTGTATAAATGTACCCAGCTCGTAGCATCTTTTCCTTATTGGTCTACTCGAGCATGATCCACACATACAGTTAGCTAGGAAGTTTTTCCCCACCAATTTGCTTTCGCTAGCCAGTGCATACTCGACAGCTCCGCTCAGCTTCACCTGATACGGCAAGTCTCTCTCTATCGAGTGCAGCCTGTGGCTGCTGGTTGCATCAATGGTTGGGACGGGGCTATGCCGCTGAAGCAGTGTCCCCCTTACCAGTGCACTGGTACTCATTTTGCCGACCCTGGAAGGATGACAGGCTGAGTCAACCTCCTGGTGTATATTAATTCAGTGGCCAACAGGGCTTGAACTCAGGACCCTAGGATCCCAAGCCACCACCCTAACCACAAAGCCAACACCAGGCTTACTATATGGTAAGTTAACTTGAGTAAACATCAAAGGCACGAGATCCCCCTTGATGCTGCCAATCCACCAGAAATGGAAACGCGTAAAGTAGTGCGAACACTGTCAGGATGGATGGTACCAATCTGCACTCGTAGTTGATTAGCAACCCGCAGGCATGTGGAGTTATTCGTGCCTGTGGCCTCAGGGCCGGGTATTCGGGAGGAACTCAAGCACTTCCCCTTTGTGGCGAACCCCGGAACCAGAACAATAGTACACGCACGGCATGCACACACGCACACACGCACACACACACACACACACACACACACACACACACACACACACACACACACACACACACACACACACACACACACACACACACACACACACACACACACTAACCACCGACACACACATTCACACACACTTCTACTTTTAGCAATAGAAAATATAATATTTTTTAGAGCCCTCACAGCTCAACCTCACCCCACCCCCAATGTGATTCTTCGTAAATATCATTTTAAAAGTTGGTTTTTAACTTACCCTGTGCATTCACAAGCCCCAGTTATGTCTTTCTCATCAGCTTTCAGTCGCAACCAAACCGGACGAGGTGCCTCCCACATAAATAATACTGTGTGTTTTTAGCACAGGCTTTGTGTGTTTTCATGTCATGCAGATGTCATTTCTCAAAAAGCTGCTTCCTCTTACTTGGTAATGGTGCACAGCATTGTCTTTCCTATTGCAGATGCCCATTAACCAACTCACCAAGCTTGCCGTGTTCACAGGACGGATTCCTGCAAGGTTCAAAGTCCATTCATCGGTAGTGATCTATCAGTCGGTTTGGGTAGCACACGCCCGTCCACTCGGGCTTGCACATGTGGTTGGGAGTTTGCAATATGGATCGCAGCCCTTTCGGTTAGTTGAGAAAGTTCTCCAACTCTTCTGTTGTGCAAAGGTACAATCCTTTCTCTCAGGTACATTTCCAAATATTGTCAACTTCTTTTAGAAGGGTCGTAAGCCGTTTTAGGTAACAATCCTTATCTCACACACACAATATACTTTGTGGT